>NW_027256882.1:94749015-95446515 GCF_029215685.1 Pituophis catenifer annectens
AAAACCAGTGATGGAATAGATCTTGCTGCTTTTCCCTCCCTTAAGGTTAAAATACCTGTTTAACTTAGTGTGATTCCCCCAATATTGCCCATTCCACATTGTTGCAAATTTGATATAGAATTCATAGGAAAACATAGCGACAAAATTAAGGTGCAGATATGGCATATCCATTGAGAAGCTGAAGAGAGTGTAGCTGCTAGCTGCTGTGCACTGAAGGAGCAAGAAGAACTACTGTACATGTATTAATGTGTTTTAATCATCCATGTGAAGCTCCAGCTTCTTACATGTGTATACTTGGGCTACCAATCTTGCATGTACAGTAGTGGCCAAAATTGTGGAAACCTTTTGGGAAAAGTATTTTCTAAAACTAGCTAATAACACCACTTCATTTTGGAGGAGTAGTACCATAAAATTATATATCAATGGAAAGATAATTTAATCAAGAATGTAATGCAATAGGATTTGCTATTAGAATAGCAGTTACAGTATAAAGAAGAAAAGTGAAATGTAGAAAAAACAAGATATACAAAAACTATCATGTCAGTTAATACTTAGTTGGGTAACCTTTAGCATGAATTACGGCCTTACAACATCTTCCCATGGAGTGAACCAAGTCTTTTAGTTCTGCAGCTGTTATAATGTGAAACCAGGATTGATTGAATGATTGCTTCTATTAACTGGGCTTTATTGCTGGGTCACTTCTGACTAACAAGTTTCTTTAGTCGGCTCCATAGATTTTCAGTTGGGTTAAGATCTGGTCTATTCCCAGGTCATTCCAGTAGTGGAATATGATTATCTTGAAACTCCAAAAAAAAAAAAAAAAGTGGTGTTATTAGCCATCAAACCTCAAAAATACACTTTTCTCAAAAGGTTTTCCACAATTTTGGCCACTACTGTATATATAAGTGCATGTGGCACACTCAAGTCTGTTCCTCAGTCTGTTAAGGTGTATTTTAGCAGCTACTCTGAAATTAGACGCAACAGACCCCCTTCGAAAAAAACAGCTATGTAAATCAGCCATTCCAAAACTGCTCTGTGTACAAATGTGTTGAAATAAGAATTCTCAGCCAGCAAGTGGTTTACATTACTATTTCAACACTACTGGACAACCCAATATAAATATGGCATTATTCTCTATGGTTTTGGACCACTAATACTGCAATATATGCTGAATGCTTCTCTGTGTAATTTCAATTCCTGCTGTTTGCACCATGCTTTCGTCATCTTCTGCTATCAATCAGTCAATCTTGATTTTGATCAATAACCAACAAATCATTTGCTATTTTTTGTAATAAAACGAATAGCTTCAAATCAAATTAAATGACTATATAATCTCCATTGAGCCAGCTATTAATAGTATCTAGAAATTTAGTAACAACTTCAAAAGAACATTATATAAAGGTTACATTGTGTGAGAACCTTTTAGATTTTCACTTGGCTAAAGTAAAAGTGAAGGAAGTGATATAAGAATTCTGGCCAAGTCTTATCTATACATTTAACAGTTAGATTCCAAATATCAATACAGTTAAAAATCTTGGTGAGTAGAGTTCTTAGATCTATGCTTCAAAACATCCTAATAATTCCTAGATGGCAAACAGATATAGATACAGATACATCTAATGATCTAGTGGCCATCTGGATTTTTTTCAGCCCTGATCTGCGAATCCTTCAGTAGGGTTAAGAAGAAGCCTTACTGAAGAATGAGCAACTGGAAGCTGTAGAACTTATTTCTAAATGAGCAGGTACAGAATTATCCGTAAATTTCATGCATGCAGCCTGATCAGTCCTTAATCTAGAACAATAGCTTGTGATGACATAAAAGTTGGGAATCAGTATAATGCTTCAACAATAGGCATTTCCCAGGATAGTTTGAGGAAAAATGGCACTGACCAAACAATCCGAACACATTGCAGTCCAAGAGGTTGCAATGATGGGAGTAGTCAGTGAAGATTTTAATATGCAGCCACTCTTTGATAGTTTTGGTTTCATCTAGGATGCTATGGATCAGTTTCCATAGAATTAGATACATTATTTCAGCCTCTTCCCATGTTAGATATGCCCATTGTTTTCATACTGGATGAAGACAACAGAGTCATATATTGACTTGTATGATTTCTCATGGTGCCAATTTGAAAGTAAGTCTTCAGATGTTAACACATTAATTTAATTAATTAATAATTTGCACTTAAACATTATACTATGATGGGACATTACAGTATTTAATATAAACTAGTTAGAAATGTGAGAAGGACCTGAAATCAATAATCACTGATGTCCAAAGATTCTGCCCAAATGATCCATCACATCTGGGAAATCGTTTGTAAAATGGATACCTTAGATATAATATTATGATCCGATTGACTTCAATGGTTAAATTTATACTGACTTTGGATGGAACACTCAGTCAGTCACAAAATAAGATGCAATTTTTCAGTATTTCCAGATAGTGGAATAGATGCCAGAAGTTGTCTGAAGAGCATATAGCATTAGATAAACAGTTAAAATGACCACAAATAACAAACATAATGAGACAGAAACTGAGGCCATATGTATTAAAAAAAGCACCATTAGATCCAATGGAAAAGCAAAATGTTCCCTCCTGGTTGCTTCTATTGAACTGGAAAGTAAATCAAGAACAAATATGTCTAACTTATTCTTCTGTCCCA
Organism: Pituophis catenifer annectens; assembly: GCF_029215685.1. NCBI lineage: Eukaryota > Metazoa > Chordata > Lepidosauria > Squamata > Colubridae > Pituophis > Pituophis catenifer. The sequence continues at coordinate 94,751,682 of NW_027256882.1, forward strand.
CTCTATTGACATATCAGAAGGACATTTTGAAAAAGAAGATGAAATCAACAGTAGAATTTGTCTCTCTCTTTCTCTCTCTCTTTCTGTGGTTGGGTATACTATGTGTGTTTGCATCTTTAAAGAAAAAAGAAAATATTTTAATATACATTTAGGATTTACATTGAAAATGAACATTGCAAATCATATCTGGCTATTTTGTTCTTTGTTCAATCTCCAGGCTCTTATCTATACCTTGATTTTTTTTCTAGCAGTTCTTGTCTTTCCCCCACCAAGTAGTGGTTGTAGTGAGAAAATCCAAACATATTTGTTATATTATTATATTTTGTGAATAATAGATATGTGTTCTTTACATATCTAAAGTGCTGGTGAATTCCTGCAACCCTAGCTTCTATGTAATCCCATCTACAATAGCATAGCTATTGTCTTTTCTATTGTCTTTTCTGTCTTGTTGGCTGGTGGATTCTTGTAATCTTTTCTTTTGCTGAACAACTTTGTATGCTATGATTGTGGATGCTACATTCTGTCTACAATTTTATGGACAACATAACATCTTTTTTTGCAACCTTTGCATACAGTACATGTTATTAACTAGGTTTTATCAGTGACTAATGGAGATAATTGTCCTTTCATCCATTTGTTGTCTACCTAGCAGGAAAACACTTAGCTTTTCCATTTAGCTTGTCCTATATAGATTTATATTTCTTTGCTCAGACATGCACATACCTAAATATTTTTATACTAGAATCTCTTTAACCAAAGAAGAGATATAATAGATATTACACGATTGGCATGCACACCTGAAAACAATCACATTATTTCAAAATAATGCCCCATTAAGCAATAGCCAGGTTGTCACAAATTTCTTTTGTTCTTACAGTTTGGGCCCATTTAGCAAGGAAACAAATATAGGAATGAGGCTACAGCATTCAGGAATCCTGGAAGTCCTATCACCATTTAGAAGCAGTCTGGCAGAAAACTTCCCTGCTCATAATTACTTTTTCATTTTCCTTCCTCCCCCAGTTTTATTAGCTATACTGTGGTAATGAAAATTAGCAGCATGTTTATGGATGCATCAACTGCTGGGGATGAAGGGAAAGAAGCAACACATTCAATCTACCTACCTCAGCGGTGAACCTTTTGGCGTTGCAATGCCATAGCCTTTGGAATCCAAGTTACCTCCCACCTTCATGGTGTCACATGGTTTTCTCTGTTCAATGTACTCATTCATGGTGGACTCTAGCAGGTAGGCATACTTCCCTTTGGATCTCCTCACACGCTTCATCCCCTCTTCTGTTGTCGGCACGAAAACAGAGGGCTCAGCTGACTTCATGTACGTCCACATCTTCTCAAAAACCGCTATTTTAGATCTCTGTCCAGAATAGCATAAATCCGCTGCTCTTAGCATGCGTTAATACACAGAGCAGAGATTCATACACCAAGGAAGACACAAATTTGTTGGGCTGTGTGTGCCTACACGGTGCACAGCTAAAGAAAGGATATTACTCAAATTAGGGGCTGGTTTATAGAGGTGAACAGAGAAATGGATGGATTGTATGAATTGGTGCCATTCACATTGGCACATTTTATGGAATAAAAATTACCTCAAACAGAAGGGAGATAGAAGAAAAAGTAATTTAAAACTTAAAAGCTTTTGTGAAAGCCAGATTCTAGGAATTATGTTGGAAGTGGTAGCACATTTGCTAAATTCTAATCCTAAAAAGGAAATGTAATTTAGTGGCAAAACGGAAAGCATGCAAACCAGGTGTCTCAATTTGAATTCCTCAAATCTCTGCTGTTTAAAGGATATTGGGATAGGAAAGCCTTCTGGAAAACAACTGCCACTTGGAATAGACAACACAGAAATAGTCTGACTCCATATTAGTCAAACTCATCGGACTGAGAATAAAAGCAGTACTGCAGTCCACAAACTTGAGCAGGAAAACTGAAGAAAACATTAGAGAGAAGTGAGAGACAGAAGACACTAGACCACAGAAAAGAAGTGTACTTTTTGTGGCTTGGTATGTAAGCCACTGTTGAATAACTTAAATATATTTGCATATTGTAAATGGTGCCATTAAATTACAGAGCTAACTAAGTATTTATTATTCTCTAAACCTGAGCTACAAGTCACAGGGTAATTACTTTTGATGCTGCTAAGTGTAATTACTCAGTAATCTGTGGAAGCGTATAATTACTACATGTTTCAAGGGTATTTATGGTATCTGGCAGATGGGCTATATTTCCTGGGCTAGCACGAGTCTTGCTTTTGTACATGAAAATCAGAACTAATTTCTCTTACCCGAAAGAATTCTTTAGTAGAACCAGCATCCAAAGTCCCATAAGTAATCTCTGTTTGCTTGGCCAAGTCTTCTGCGCTCTCTATGGGAGACACCATCCTCTCTACTGTTAAAAATGCAGCTAAATTGGCTGTGTAAGATGAAATGATGATCAAAGTAAAAAACCACCAAACTCCACCAACTATGCGTCCAGACAGGGATCTACCGAAAAAGAAAATGTAACAAAAGATACAATGAGAAAATAAGAAAGGTAATATGTAGAATCTGTTTCCACAGAAGGACTAATGGAATAATTATTTCATTATACTGTTATTATAGTTTGTATGTTAATCCTGTTTTAAAATGGGAATGACAGCCAATTACAGTCCTTTCTGATTGCAACCTATAAAACTTAGGGAATGAATGAATTCTTGGTAAGCAGCATTCACAATTAGCTCTTGGCCTAAATGAGGATGAAGAATTAGCTAGACCTATATTAACAGCTGCCAATTAGCTTAACTAATAACTTAATCTCTATACATCACTATTATCAATTACCTACTAGGACACTACTAATATAGCACATGGAAAAAATACATTAATGGAAGAAAAATAGAGGGTTTTTAAAAAGACTAACTGACATCTAGCTCCATCATCCTCAATTTGCCACTGCAGATAGATCATAAAATGTAGAAAATCATCATACGAAAAATGAAACAATGGGAACAGAATGGGGTTTTTGTTATCACAATATGATAAAAGGAAGACCATTTGCACTGACCAGCATGAAAGTCTTGCCTCTGTGTTGCAGAAAAAATGAGATACGTAATATCACATATATATGCTTATGGATATTAATTTAATAAATGAAATTTAGTTAGCACATTGATACTATTTTTTTGTCCAGTGCAATAGATATGGTTAATATAAGTAAAATTAGGGAGAACAGAAATTGAAGTACTGAATTTCTTTGTGAAACTGAAGTGAGACTATATTATGTATATATGTGGCAAGAAAAAAAAATCTCTATAGGCCTTCAGCTCAGCCCACTTCAAAATTAGTAACAAGACAGCTTTATAGTGTAAAAGGAAGAATGGTCTCTTAAAAAAAAAAATAAGAAAGAAACAAGAGTAGTGGTATTTCAACTTCCTTGCTTTGTAATGGAAATCTCACACACTAAAGAAAGTAGCTGCCTACAGTTCTATAGGTTTGTTGTGAAGAAATCTATATACCCTGTTTCCTTGAAAATAAGACATCCCCTGATAATAAGCCCAATCGGGCTTTTGAGCGCATGCGCTAAAATAAGCCTCCCCCTGAAAATAAGCCCTCCCTGAAAATATTTAAGCGCAGAGCTGGAAATCAGGTAATGGAGCAAGAGGATCCCCATCTTGCTCCATGTGCCCCAAAATAATAAGACCTTCCCGAAAATAAGGCCAAGCGCTTATTTCAGGGTTCAAAAATATAAAACAGGGTCTTATTTTCGGGGAAACACAGTATTTTAACAATTGGGAAAGATCTTATTCTAACTGCTTTATCTGGCAGAAAGTATGGTTTACAGAAAGGGGTGGTGTGACCCAGCCATTATGTTGGTTGTTTGTAGGGCAAAGTGTAAAATATAATAAATATTATGTTTAAAGAGCCCAGCAAATCAAAATAATTTCCTCCATAGGTTCCTCTCTGTTTTTTCCACTGCATGCTTTAGCTTTATTGGACTACCAAACATATAATTATTTGTAAAAGTGGTCCATCAGTATTCATTTACTGTTCATTATATGTTCTGCCTCACTTTATTTAAAAGAATTCCTGCAACTACTTTTAAAATACTTGGAAAATGAGTTCCTAGTGATGTGTAGAGTCATTTCTGATATATTTTAAAAAGCTAAAATCCTATTAAATTCAGTAAAACATACTTTGTGGAGAATGCTACATTATAGTCATGATGATACATCTTAACCAGTATTGCGAATTATAGGCCTATTTTTTTCAAAATTTGCTCTGGAAGATAAAAGGATGCAATTCAAATAGCATCTATCTTTCTAAAATGTGATATTTACATGTCTGAAGGTGTTGATCTACTTTGGGAGAGCTTTTACTCATTATGGCATTCAATATTATTTACATTACCTTGCTTTAAATTCCATCCAGAATTGGCCTGTGGAAGAGATATGTATTTGATATACCTATATTTCCAGTGGCGTATATGAATAAATATTCAAGTTTTAGCAGCCATTATAGTACTTAAACATGGCGTAAAAATTATATATATATATATATATATATATATATATATATATATATATCAATTTTCTTACTTCTTCGTAGGGTCTATGTGTGTTTTTCTTCTAGCCAGGTTTTCCCTACGTAGCCAAGGTTTTTTTGTAGCTCCAGCTCAGTAGAATCTCATCTACTCGGTTCTGGGCTTTTTTTCTTTTCTAACACCTAGCAAGCTCTCACTGCTAGGTGGGAGACCTAAATAGATCCATTTCTAGCTCGTTAGCTTTCATCAGTAGGCCACACCCATCTCCTCCCTGTAAAGGCATAGTATCAATTTTCTTACTTCTTCGTAGGGTCTATGTGTGTTTTTCTTCTAGCCAGGTTTTCCCTACGTAGCCAAGGTTTTTTTGTAGCTCCAGCTCAGTAGAATCTCATCTACTCGGTTCTGGGCTTTTTTTCTTTTCTAACACCTAGCAAGCTCTCACTGCTAGGTGGGAGACCTAAATAGATCCATTTCTAGCTCGTTAGCTTTCATCAGTAGGCCACACCCATCTCCTCCCTGTAAAGGCATAGTATCAATTTTCTTACTTCTTCGTAGGGTCTATGTGTGTTTTTCTTCTAGCCAGGTTTTCCCTACGTAGCCAAGGTTTTTTTGTAGCTCCAGCTCAGTAGAATCTCATCTACTCGGTTCTGGGCTTTTTTTCTTTTCTAACACCTAGCAAGCTCTCGCTGCTAGGTGGGAGACCTAAATAGATCCATTTCTAGCTCGTTAGCTTTCATCAGTAGGCCACACCCATCTCCTCCCTGGACCCATAGACCCTACGAAGAAGTAAGAAAATTGATACTATGCCTTTACAGGGAGGAGATGGGTGTGGCCTACTGATGAAAGCTAACGAGCTAGAAATGGATCTATTTAGGTCTCCCACCTAGCAGTGAGAGCTTGCTAGGTGTTAGAAAAGAAAAAAAGCCCAGAACCGAGTAGATGAGATTCTACTGAGCTGGAGCTACAAAAAAACCTTGGCTACGTAGGGAAAACCTGGCTAGAAGAAAAACACACATAGACCCTACGAAGAAGTAAGAAAATTGATACTATGCCTTTACAGGGAGGAGATGGGTGTGGCCTACTGATGAAAGCTAACGAGCTAGAAATGGATCTATTTAGGTCTCCCACCTAGCAGTGAGAGCTTGCTAGGTGTTAGAAAAGGAAAAAAAGCCCAGAACCGAGTAGATGAGATTCTACTGAGCTGGAGCTACAAAAAAACCTTGGCTACGTAGGGAAAACCTGGCTAGAAGAAAAACATATATATATATATATATATATATATATATATATAGGTCTTTGGTTATTCGGGTCTTCTCCCACGTAAAATTGGAAGTGTCTTGGCGACGTTTCGACGAAGTCTCATTCGTCATCTTCAGGCTGGTGTTCTCGGCTTCGTGCTTCCAGGAGCAATGTGAGATCGCAGCTGTCTCTTCCTTTTAACTGCTAGAGGAGGTGTGAGCTGATTGGGTGGGAACTTGGCTGTGTTCTGATTGGGTGGAGGTGTGTTCTGATTGGTTAGGGGCTTGGCTGTGCTCTGATTGGCTGGGGTTGTGTTCTGTTTGGGTGGGGGCTTGGTTGTGCTCAGCTTAGTCTGAGTTGCAGGGGGATTTGAGCTGGTGAGCTGCGTTGTTGTTGTTTGGCTTCGTGTTTGTGGCCGTGCGAGCTCTTCATGGTGGGTGTCAGTCTGCTTCATGTATGGATTGGAGGGGTTTAAAGTGGCTAATGATGCAGCTGCGGTCTGGCTTCTGGTCCTTGGTCGTGGCTCATTATCAGTGTGGGTTTGAGTCTGCTTTCTGCGTGGATGTGTGGTGGTGACATCAGGTGTGGCACTCGTGAGTGTGGGTCTGGTGTCATTCGTCGTGTTAGGGACTCGTTTGTCAATAAGGGCGGGTTTCCAAATGGCTGGTAGGCGGGAGGTATCGTCTCGTTTGTTCATGCTGTGTGGGCGTTTTTCTATCTCAATGGCTTCTCTGATTATTCTGTTGTTAAAGTGTTCAGTTTTGGCGATAGTTCTGGTCTTTTTAAAGTCAATATCATGTCCTGTGGCTTTAAGGTGTTGGACCAGGGAAGAAGTTGGTTCCTCTTTTCTGACTGAGTTCTTGTGTTCTTCTATGCGTGCACTTATTCGTCTGTTGGTTTGTCCGATGTATGTGGTGGGGCAGGCGGTGCATGGGATTTCATATACTCCTTGATTTTCTAACTCAATTTTGTCTTTGGGGTTCCTTAGGATGGTGGATATTTTTCGGTTTGTGCAGAATGCTGTCTTGATGTTATGTTTGTGGAGGATTTTGCTTATTCTGTCTGTGGTGCCTTTTATGTATGGGAGGAGGGCCTTGCCGTTTTCTTGTTCTCTGTCTTGGATTTTAGTGTGGGTTTCTTTTTGGATTAGGTTGGTGATCTTATTTCTTTGGAATCCATTGGATGTGAGTACGTTAGTGAGGGTGTGTAGTTCGGTTTTTAGGTGTTGTTCGTCAGCTAAGCGTTTTGTTCTGGAAATGAGTGTCTTGGCTACAGAGTTGATCTGGGCAGGGTGGTGGTGTGAGAGTGCGTGCAGATAGCGGTTTGTGTGTGTTTTCTTCTGGTATATAGTGTGTCCTAGGGAGCCATTGGATTTTCTGTAGACTAAGACATCCAGGAAGGGAAGTTGGTTGTTCACTTCTGTTTCCATGGTGAACTGTATTTTGGGGTGTAGGCTGTTGAGGTGAGTGAGGAAGTTGTCCAGTTTTTCTTTCCCATGTGGCCAGATTATGAAGGTGTCGTCCACATATCTGAGCCAGAGTTTGGGTTTGTGATCGGATTTTTCTAGAGCTTGGGTTTCAAAGTATTCCATATAGAGGTTGGCAATGACAGGTGAGAGGGGTGATCTATATTATATTATCTATAATGGACAGAAATACAAACAAACAGAAGGAGCACCCATGGGATCACCCCTCTCACCTGTCATTGCCAACCTCTATATGGAATACTTTGAAACCCAAGCTCTAGAAAAATCCGATCACAAACCCAAACTCTGGCTCAGATATGTGGACGACACCTTCATAATCTGGCCACATGGGAAAGAAAAACTGGACAACTTCCTCACTCACCTCAACAGCCTACACCCCAAAATACAGTTCACCATGGAAACAGAAGTGAACAACCAACTTCCCTTCCTGGATGTCTTAGTCTACAGAAAATCCAATGGCTCCCTAGGACACACTATATACCAGAAGAAAACACACACAAACCGCTATCTGCACGCACTCTCACACCACCACCCTGCCCAGATCAACTCTGTAGCCAAGACACTCATTTCCAGAACAAAACGCTTAGCTGACGAACAACACCTAAAAACCGAACTACACACCCTCACTAACGTACTCACATCCAATGGATTCCAAAGAAATAAGATCACCAACCTAATCCAAAAAGAAACCCACACTAAAATCCAAGACAGAGAACAAGAAAACGGCAAGGCCCTCCTCCCATACATAAAAGGCACCACAGACAGAATAAGCAAAATCCTCCACAAACATAACATCAAGACAGCATTCTGCACAAACCGAAAAATATCCACCATCCTAAGGAACCCCAAAGACAAAATTGAGTTAGAAAATCAAGGAGTATATGAAATCCCATGCACCGCCTGCCCCACCACATACATCGGACAAACCAACAGACGAATAAGTGCACGCATAGAAGAACACAAGAACTCAGTCAGAAAAGAGGAACCAACTTCTTCCCTGGTCCAACACCTTAAAGCCACAGGACATGATATTGACTTTAAAAAGACCAGAACTATCGCCAAAACTGAACACTTTAACAACAGAATAATCAGAGAAGCCATTGAGATAGAAAAACGCCCACACAGCATGAACAAACGAGACGATACCTCCCGCCTACCAGCCATTTGGAAACCCGCCCTTATTGACAAACGAGTCCCTAACACGACGAATGACACCAGACCCACACTCACGAGTGCCACACCTGATGTCACCACCACACATCCACGCAGAAAGCAGACTCAAACCCACACTGATAATGAGCCACGACCAAGGACCAGAAGCCAGACCGCAGCTGCATCATTAGCCACTTTAAACCCCTCCAATCCATACATGAAGCAGACTGACACCCACCATGAAGAGCTCGCACGGCCACAAACACGAAGCCAAACAACAACAACGCAGCTCACCAGCTCAAATCCCCCTGCAACTCAGACTAAGCTGAGCACAACCAAGCCCCCACCCAAACAGAACACAACCCCAGCCAATCAGAGCACAGCCAAGCCCCTAACCAATCAGAACACACCTCCACCCAATCAGAACACAGCCAAGTTCCCACCCAATCAGCTCACACCTCCTCTAGCAGTTAAAAGGAAGAGACAGCTGCGATCTCACATTGCTCCTGGAAGCACGAAGCCGAGAACACCAGCCTGAAGATGACGAATGAGACTTCGTCGAAACGTCGCCAAGACACTTCCAATTTTACGTGGGAGAAGACCCGAATAACCAAAGACCTACATACAAACACCCGCGAAAACCTGAGAAAACAAATATATATATATATATATATATATATATATATATATATATATATATATATATATATATATACATACATACATATATATATATATATATACGTATATATATATATATTTTTTTTTTCTGAGGTTTTCGCGGATGTTTGTATGTAGGTCTTGGCAACGTTGCCAAGAAACCTCCAATTTTACGCGGGAGAAAACCCGAATAACCAAAGACCTACATATATATATTTCCATATCCCCGTAAGAGTACCTTAATCTCCTTTCTGGTACATGAATGAGAAAGGCTTAAATCATTCTTAGGTGTATTGGTATTTGTCTTTTGCCCCTGAAGCTGATAGTGCCTAATGACATCTACAAGGTAAATAAAATTGGTTATGCTTTGTTATCTGTAACTTAGGAGGAGAGTCCAGTGACAGAAGGGACTCGGAAGAGTCAAGATAGGGATTAGCAATAAGGAGAGGAAATTTCATGCTAGTATAATTTATGCCAATGTAGAGCAGGAGAAAGATTCTGAGCTTGGTCTGAAAAGGGGGAAATGAAATCTATCTTTCTCACTGCAAGTGTAAATACCATCATCTTTGAATTTTGAGAAAAACATACAAGATTCAGAAAAAAATAACTCTTTACTAAATGTCTGACAATTTCAGATAATATTCCTAGTGTTATTCTGTGGATAGATGAGTCTAAAATGTGGTCTGATATTTTATAGTTCAAATGTTTGTCAGTGTCTAGCCCTTATCTTTTCTTTCTGTAAAAATCAGATTAAGGCACAATATGATTCATTTGTTAAATGAAAAGTTGTTATTGTTAACCTGCATTTCCCCCCCCTCCTGAAAGATTATCATTGGGAAAGAATGAAAGAAATATTAGTGAAAAAATGTTGCAGGTACAAATGAAGATTATCTGGTCCCCTTAAAAATTAAATTAACAAGGCAGGGGAATTCTTCAATGTGAAGTCTGAGAGAATATAACAGCAAGGTAGTTATTTTCTATTCTTCAGATTTGTGAAAGAAGTGAAAAAAGAATAATGTAGCGTCAGGGTGAAACTCTGACTGGTAAACCCACTCCTGTTACAATATTGAGCCTTTCTATTTTACCAACTGTGCAAATTATATGCTGTCTTTGTAATTTTTAAATGGCTGGCATTTTGTGCTCAGAGTTGTGGCTCTTAGGACTTCTTTGGTATTTAATCTTCTATACTTTCTCAGCCTGCAAGGATAATTCAATTGCCAAAAATAAACAAAAGCTCAAATCATTCTTTCAGAAAAGGTGTTTCAATTCGGTTCTGTAATTTAATGGAGGTCAAATTATAAAGTTAGGGCAACTTGAACGGCAGGAGAGAAGAGTTCCAGTCCTCTGTGGCCTGCCCTGCATAATAACCCCTTACTTAGGCAAAACACAGAACCTCTTTTCATTGTCATTCAAGAAAAAGAGTCTGTTTTTTGTAATATTTCAACAGATCATCAAATAAGATCCTAAAGTATCAAAATATTTTGGATTTGGCTATTTGCCCATTGTCCTTCCCCAGAGCAATAGATTTCTCCAAAAGAGAATATAGGAAATCCTAGACTTATGACCATCCATTTAAAGTTATGATGCTGCTAAAAAAAAAAGTAACTTATGACCCATTCTCACATTTGTCACCATTGTGGTATCCCCATGTGGTCACATAATTACAATTTGGGAGCTTGGCAATTTGCACCGCTGTCCAAAACGTAGTTGCTGCATCCTGGGGTCATGTTATCACATGGGACTTCTGACAAATAAAGCTAATCGCTGAAGCCCAATTCGCTTAACAACTGTGTGATTGATTTAATGACTGTGGTAATTTGCTTAATAACTGTAGCAGAAACTGGGTGTGATTCACTTAACAACCACTTTCTTACTGATGAAAGTTCTGGTCCCAATTGTAATCATAAGCTGAGAACTACCTGAGCCGTGGTTGTGCAGTGGTTAGAATGCAGTACTGCAGGCTACTTCTGCCGAGCACCAGCTGCCTACAATTTGATAGTCCAAATCTCACCAGATTCAGCCTTCCATCCTTCCAAGGTTGGTAAAAGGAGGACCCAGATTGTTGGGGGCAATATGCTGACTCTGTAAACCGTTTAGAGAGGGCTGTAAAGCACTGTAAAGCGATATATAAGTCTAAGTGATGTTGCTATTGCTACATGTATAAAACAAGTGGTTATTCTTAACTTTGGAGCCTTAAAATATATTGGGACTGCAGTTCTCAGAGTTCCTGCCACTGTAGATATGTTTTGGAATTCTGGGAATGGAAATCCCAATGAATATAAATGTGTCATGTTGGGAAAGGATTGTTCTAAGTCCAATAAATATTTTGTCTTCCCAAACTTGCAAAAAACATATTTTTAAAAAATCTAAAAGCATTATTTTTTTATCATAGTCAAGGAAATACGACAGTATGATTTCCCCATACAAATAATGGCAAATGGAACAATCTCCTTAATTAAAGGAGATATTTCCTCTGAGAGGAATTGTGGCGGGTGGCAATTTTGCACTCAGAAGAATTTTCTTTTTTTAAAAAACCTAGACTGCTATATATTGTTTTATCCTTTGATATATTACATGCCTGAATCATATCCAAATATAGCACATACAAACCTGCATAATTTGACTTTATATCTAACCTGAAAATTAATAACATTTCTTAGTGCCTAAGCCATTAAACTACTTGTAGACAAGTATTGGTATTTATAAATACTTTTATGTTTATTTATAAACATAAATAAAATGTTTGGAGATAGATGGAGCAAGATTTATTGGCTTGCACAACTGCAGGGATCCCTGGGCTCCTGGCAGAAAGAATCCAAAAGAATCCTGAGGTTACAGATCTTTTTCCTCCTTGCCAGTCACTTAGAAACATTTATAACACACTACACATAACAATAATTGCCTAACACTGACTGTCTTCATGCTTGCTGTTAAGACTACTTTAACTGGCAAACTGGCATATTTGTATGCTACCTCCAGCTGCAATTTATAGAGCTTTTCTTTCTCTTTTTCTTTCTTTCTAAAACTGGGAAGGTCATATGGCTCAAACTGGTTCAGTTGCTATTAACTTGATCCCAGACTTCAGATCTAAGAGTCAGCTTAATTCCTTAGTCCCAGTGGGTCTGTTACAGAGGGATTACATGGTTTGTTCTATTGGATGGTCATTTCTGAGGAAAAGAGAAATGGATATATGCACATAAAGGCCTGAATAGAGACATGATCAACTATCCCCACCCTTACTCTATTTATAATTGAACAATTTTAACTCAAAAATAAGCCACATTCAGATACTGTACAACAGTCATTCTGATACACTGTCTTTCTAATGTATTGGGCTATTCTTTCCAGAATATCTGGTGAACTAGTTAGAATTCTGGGAGATTTACCCCAATTTTTCCAAAAGTTGCCATGGTCGGAAAAACTGATGAATATTAGCACTCAAAAATATCATTAAACAGGAAAGCACGTAATATTTTAGGATGGGTGATACAAAAGACGAGACATTTCCCGAAAAGATACTCTGCAGGGATGAAGAATGCATGAGAAGCTTAGGGAGAAGAACAACTGGTGAAAATGTTTCTGTGGCATTAATTTCTTGGTCTGGGCTACCTTGTAGGAGTAGGAAGCACACTAACTTTTATCCTTCATATTATATTGCTCTCAATGTGAAAAGTAGCATTTTGTAGAGGAAGATGTTCCAAGTGATTCCGATGTGTGATGTGTGCTTCAGAGTAAACCTAAAAAAGTCAGCTGCATATTATGTTGGTGTGAAAATCTCTTTCCTAAGAGTTAATCACGTTATGTGTGAAAGGACTGTCATCTGTACTGTTCTGTCAAATGAATCCTTTCTATATTTATTCCCAGTGTGTGAATTTTAATATCCCATCTGCATGTTGTATCTTTCTCTGCGTAGATCCAGAATTCTTGCCCAAATAATCATCTCACTTTCTTTGTCATGCTTAATTACAGTTCGTTTTCCTTTTTTTTAATTTTTCCATTTCCTGGTGTAGCTGGCGATGAAAGTCCAAGGATAAAAGTACTTTTTCTCAAAGTGTGCTGGGTCTCTTGTAGACTTTCCTCCTTTAATGGATTAATTTGTTTGACCCAAATAATTTCTTTCTGATACTCCCTCATTAAAAAAAAAAGGAAATATGACTTTACATATCAGATATATGGCTCTTTGATATTATCTTTGCAGAATGTAACTTAAACTAACAGTACTTTGCATTCTGTTTGACAGATCATTACCAAGGCCACCAATTCTTCAGCTGAACTCACTTGTACTAGAAAATGAACATAATCATGATAAAATATACAGTATAAATCTGTTTGAAAATGGTTTGAACAGCTTTTTAGGCTTTTTCACTCGGCCCTCTTCTCTAGAACCAGTTTCTTGTGTAAAACTACATTTTTTTAAAAAAATGACAGCATTTTAATTAGAACAGCAAATTTGGTGTTCTAAAACTGTGTTACTTAGGGGAGATCTTCCAGATTGCTATTCAATTCATATTTAATAAAGAGTTATTTATTCAACTGACATATTTATTACAAATTGAATTTAAGCAAAGACAAACAGAAGAAAAACACACAATACCTCTTTTTACCTCTTAGCATTGGCAACTAATTCAATCTTTCTGTTTCTGAATATGCATTTGACAGCCTTTATTGGCTAAAGCTTCCACATCCGAGGAAAACGATTACAGCAAGGAGATCCAAGTGCTGTCTTACATCAGCCAGAGAATGAGCAGATGCTGTACAGAATGTGTACTTCGTACTCATAGTTGTTTTATAGAGGCACTTTCTCATAGAGGCACATTCTGATCTGTCTGCCAGGAGACTGTGTAATCCTAGCTCAGGAAGAAGATCATAGTAAGCAGTAGTGGGTTTCAAATCCCCGCGTTGCCAGTTCGCTATTGGTAGCACGCGGGTGTGCACGCTCGCTTCACGAGCACACAGAGCTTCTGCGCATATGCAGCGCTTCTGCGCGTATGCAGAAGCTTCTGCGCATGCGCAGAGCTTTTTTGAAGACATCTGGGTAGGCGGAGCTTCCTGCCATCGCCACTACCGGTTCGCACAAAATGGGGTGAACTGGGAACAACCCACTACTGATAGTAAGGAAACCAGAATCTGGACCTTGAGATTGGCCACAGAAGGGGCAATGCAGGAAGTTACCTGCTTCATCCCTTCCTACCAAATAAACACACTGAGCTTTGCTTTGAATAAGTGTCCTGAGAATGGAGTTCCTCTCCATCAACAGGGCAGGACATTAAGGTGGCAAACACCCATTCGGACAAAAATATCAGAAACAGAGATTAGTCTAGCCTGAACTGATATACAAGCACATACTTTTTGGTTCATTTTCCCTCCTCTTATATATGTCTTGTCTTTAACATATAGCATAATGTAGACTGTCTTGGAGTGTTGTGGTGGCCTAGAGGTGGAGCTCTCACTTCACAATCAGGAGCTTGTGAGTTCGATCCTAGGTAGAGGCAGATATTTCTCTCTCTGGGCACACTGAGAATGTATCTGCCAAACAAAACACCCCATTGGTGACAGGAAGGGCATCCGGCCATTAAAATACTCTGCTAATTCCATTCAGTTGCCTGGACTCCATCCCGCAAAGGATTATGGGGTTATTAAAAGAAGATGATGATGATCATGTAAACTATCTTGGGAAGTAGTACATGTATGAAAAGTAGGCTAAATATATATTAAGTTAAAAAAATAATAAATTAGGAAAGATTTTTTTTTTTTTAATTTGATTTATATGCCGCCCTTCTCTGGAGACTCAGGGCGGCTTACAATGTGCTCAGCAATAGCCTTCATCCTTTTGTATATTTATACAAAGTCAGCTTATTGTCCTCACAACTGGGTCCTCATTTCACCTACCTTAGAAAGGATGGAAGGCTGAGTCAACCTTGAGCCTGGTGAGATTCGAACCCTGCAGTAATTGCAGGCAGCTGGTCTTAATAACCAGCTTAATAACAGGGTGCCTTAAACCCCTGTACTACCAAGGCTCTTTAATGGTTCCCAATTATTGTACCCAATGAAATGTATAGCTTCCTGAACTACAGTGACAATATCCTAAGCTTAGGCTGGACTGCAAAAACTGACAGCTCTTCCCACTTGTCCCTACCCCTTAACTATAGGAATCTCATCTATTTTTAAATGTTAAAAAAAGTAACATTTAAAATAAAGTGCCCAGGGTTGTAGCATCCCAGAGTCATGTAACTGTCATTTTCAGTCTTTCCAAATGGTGTTCAACAAGCAAAATCAACGAGGGAAGCCAGATTTGCTTAACTGTGTCATTCACTTAACAACAGCAGTGATTCACTTAACAACTATGGCAAAAAGGTCATAATATTGGGTGTGGTTCACCTAACCACTTTGCTTAGGAATGAAAATTCTGGCCCCAATTGTGGTCATGAGTCAAGAACTACATGAGTTTCTCTCTACATTCTCTACAGCTCTACATTGATGGATTATTCCCAACTGGGTTTTACTTTCTTATTTACTGGACACCTGATATTAAATTCATTGGGAAGGAGTGATGTATGTTCCTTTAGTCTGTTGCATAATTGAGAATCAGGAAAGCTTTGAATCTTGTAGAACAATGATTCATTTGATTGTCCCAAGAATAGTAACATTCCTTTTCTCTCTTTCTGATATTAGAACTAAAACTCCCACATTTGTCTTACCATGGAAATGTGATTTTATGTTTGACGTTTTCTATGCTTTAAGGTTTTTTTTTCTTTTTAACAACTAACAATGGAAAAATCATGACTTTAGAAAACTTTGCTGATTAGCTGTTTTTTAAGCTTCTCTTTGACATTTGTTTGTTTATGTTTATATGTCCTAGTGTCCTACTTTTCTTTCATAGGACTCAAAGCGGCAGAGTCAGGGTCTTCAGGCACTGGCCAAAAGCAAGCTTTAGGTGGGGAAATATTGCTGCAGGCTATGTCTTGAAATCATGATTTGTGGACTGATCCCCAAAAAGGAAAAAAAAAATTCTTATCATTGTCCATTTCTTGATTGGTGGCGATTCTCTATAAGATCCATCACTTTATACCTGGATATTTAAACTGACACTTCTGTATGCAAGATGCATGCTCTGCTAGAGAGCTGTCTGTCTCTCTGAAATAATCAAGATATAGTTTTGCAGCCATAGGTGAGATTTGTATCATTTATCTTTTTAAACAGTAGCAACCATGCACAGAGTCATAACGAGCTTCTTTCTCTGATTAAACTGAAGGTAGGATCACATTTAAAATGGATTTAATCATAGAGCCAGAGCAATGCAGATTGACCTCCAATCTGCATGACATTTTGATTTGACTTCTGTTGATGCAAATCTGATTAAATTTCATGGTTTGCTTCCTGTTCCCTCTTAATGCTAATGATGCCAGACAGATATCACCATGTTTCAAGTCACTGTTGTCTTCTCTTCCCATTCTCTATGTAAAAAGTGCTTAATGCTTTTCAAAAATTACTGAAATAAACCAGTTATTTCCAAGAAGAGATAAAGGTGATTTTTTTCATTCTCTACTTTGGGAGAGTTTTCATCCAAAGAACCTCTGAGCTGTTAATTTGCATCTTTTCTCTGTGATTTTGTATTTTGTCCTTCTCAATCTTGGTTCCCTACAGATATGTAGGATTCCAACTTCCATCATTCCCAAATAGGTTGGATTAGGCTGCCATTGGGTTAGGCTGCCATACATTACAGGACTACAACCTGTGACCTTGGATCACTGTTTCAGAACTATTGCCTTACCTAAACAGGGTAACTTTTTTGCCACCGGTGGGCAAAAAAAGAACTATAATAATGTCTGCCTTCCTGCTGTGGGAGCTGGCAGGGAGTGTTGTAAAACCTACCTTCCTTCCTTCCTTCTTTCCTTCCTTCCCTTCCCTTCCCTTCAGCTCGTGCAGAGAAAGTCAATGTAGAAACTTGCAAGTCCAAAGCCTGCAGGCAGGCAAGTTGCTGTTGCCAGATGGGAGAGGGATTGAGGGGCTGTGCAAGTGGACATCATGGCTCAAGCACAGAATGACTGGGGAAAGCTGCAAAAATTGAGAAGATTTATCTAAGCAGCTTGTGGCCTTCCCTTTAAGCTTCCCACAAGTAAAAGACTTGGCTAATGTGAAAGTTGCAGGGAGTGTCAGCAGTCATGATTAACTTTACAGCTGTTGGCTTCCCCATTGAATTCTGGGAAGCTTATACATTTAATTCTGAACCAATTGTCTGTAATAGCAGAGCCCCTGCTTATACCACAGCAAGCTGACTTTAGAGCTGGCAAAAACTCTGCAGCTCAAATTCTCAAACTAACATAATACATAGAAGATGGCTTCGAACTGAAGGAAATCACAGGAATGGTGTTCATAGATATCACCATGGCTTATGATACAGTTAACCACGTGGCCCTGTTGAAGAAAGCCTTTCACTTTACAAAGGATTTCAAATTCATGAAAATCATAGGATGTCTATTAAATAATCATAGATTTTATGTCAACTTTCAGGGACAACACAGATAATAGACTCCAAACAAATGGACCTGCAGGGCAGTGTGCTAGCTCCTATGCTGTTCAACGTCTGTTTGTCTGTCTGTCTCTCCCTCCCTCCCCCCTCTCTCTATCTATCACCAACCATTGCTGGAAGTTACTAGGAGCTTTGATTAGGCTGATAACCTAGCAATAGTACAGAGCATAACTTTAAAGGCTATTGAGGAAAAGATTACCAAAACTCTAAACCTAATAACTACATACTACAGGGATAACCAGCTGAAGCCAAACTGCCTAAAAATATACATTAACAGATTAACAGAGTCGGAAGGTACTTTGTAGATCATCTAGTCCAACCGCCAGAATACAACTTTGTGCTTTCCACCTGCAAAAATGTGAGGCATCAAAAAGGCTAGAGGTATGATGAAACGGTACCAGTCTAGAACACAGTGCTACCCCAAGTATCTTGGAGTAACTCTGGACCGTATACTTGCCCTTCAAGAACCATTTTTTAAATACCAAACTGAAAGTATTTGTTAGGAATAACATTCTGAGGAAAATAACAGGCACAAGATGGGGCGCCTAACCACACACATTAAGAATTTCTGCATTAGCCCTGCATCATCTGGTAGGAGAATATGCCAGCTCTGTTTGAAACAGGTGGACATGGCCCTAAGTGAAACAGTGAGAGTGGTCACAGGGTGTCTAAAACTGACCCCAAAAGGTGCACTATCTAGCTGGTGTTCCCCATTCAAAATTCCACCAGGAAAAAGTGGATTAAAGTGACCACTATAGAAACTGGGCCACCAACCTCCAAGATTGAGATTGAGATTGAAGAACAGCTTCCTCAAAACTCCCCCCCCCTTAACAACCAGCCACCACAGACCAGTCTGGAACTATGGGCAACTGAGCACAACCATATGATTGCCTGCTGCCTGGTCATACAGGTCAACCTTGGTCTGAATGGAAATTGCTTTAGAGACTGCACACTGGCATAGGAAGATCAAAAGACAACCTAAGAAAATGGGGTTCCTCTATAGAAGATACTCTGTGTGAATGTGGAGAGAATTGTCCATCTCACATATGCTATAGTGCATTCCATGTCCTTCAACATGTATGGAGGAAGATTTCATGTTGGCAAGAGAAAATGCTGTTGACATGACCCGATACTGGGCAAATGCTATTTAGTTTTAATCCTATTTTTTTATACGTGCTACATTTCTGTGACCTATTTTATACCTATTTTACCTGCTCAGTGCTGAATATTACATCTATAATTTGTAAGTATTCTGACACAAATAAAGAAAACTATGTGTTAAATCTATTGTTGATTCTATGGAAACCTAAAACTCCTGTGTTATTTTACTGAATCTACATGCAATAATAAAGGATTGGTGAAATCTGTATGTTGAATGCAGATTCTGATTCCTATGGAAGCCATTGTTGAAGATAGAAACACTCTTGGTCTTTCTGGAATGATCATGGCATCTCACCCTCCTTGGCCAAAGGCAAGTCTTCATGGCTTGATACTAAGTGTAACTTTCATTTGAAAGGCAGTCTGAAACCATGCAAGTGTCATCAGTGTGTGTGGGGAGGTTGATAATGATCAGGATCATTGGCAATATGAAAATAAAATGTTGACCTTTCTTTTAAGAGGAATAACCTTTTTTCAAGCTGCTATTGACCAGGGAGGTGAAGAATTCCTCTACTGGAAAGGAATTCCTGAGGTATTCCTTTCAATATGATACACATTTACCCCCCATCTTTTTAATTTATTTATTTTAAATGCAAGTAATGCAAACAATACGAACATATACATACACATCTAAATACAAAAAAAGAAAAAAATACAAATAATACAGTGCATCCCTACCCCCGGAGACCATTCCCCCCCTTATATTTCTTCTTCTATAACTGCTAAAAGATATACAATATATTCTAATTGTGCCCTTATCCCCTCCAAAACAACATATATTCTTGAGTAGGTTTATTCCCTTTGCCTTCCACCAACACTGATTTTATAAAAAACCCCATTTTTCATTATAATTGTTTGTTTTAATCATCCCTTTTTAAAATTTAATTTCTGTTGTTAATTTTTCATTTGTTGCCCTACTCCAAATTTCATGATACCATTCATTTCTTTGAATATCCCAATTTCGTCCCCAATATTTAGCCATCACTAATCTAGCCGCCATTATCAAATTTACAATCATTTCTTTTTTTTTTGTTTCATTTATATCCCGTTGTTCCACCAGCAACAATAATGCAATTCTCGGTGACATATCTAAATTTACATTCAAAAGTGCTCTAATTTCTCTAAACACCATGTGCCATATTTTTTGTGCACTTTTGAAGATGCATTTTCTTCAGGACCATAGCAGACATGGAAAGATTCTTACAGTATTAACCTTCCATGCTTATTTCTATTTCAATTCTTATTAGCTCTCTCTCTCTGATTTCCTTCCCGTTACTTGTTTTTTTTTTAACCCCCCACCACTACCCCGCAGATGTTTAACATTGTGAGATAACCTGGAGCATCATGAAATAAAATTCAGAAGGGAAACTTAGAACTCCAACAGAATCCACGTTGCAGCAAAAAAAGGATCTATATGAACATCTTCGGTGCATGACTAATGGTCAAATTATCAAAAAAAGCATGCTAGAGCAATCCATTTGTCATGCCAGAATGAACAGGAGCATTTGCCATTCCAGACCAGGATTATTGTATTAAAAATGGGCACTGAATAGCCGGGAGAGAATGAGAAGTGAGACTCAGAGACCAATATACAAACTGCTCATTTAGATGGATGAAAATATTGTGAAAGGTCCGTATCTGAAGCTATTTATTTATTTTTTTGAAAATGGAAGAAAACACAATCTTCCTTTTAGAAAAGAAAGTAAAAGCTAAGGGTATTCAAATTTGTACTAACAAAATAAGTTTAGTTAGAGTTTAACACATAGCTCTATAAAAAGAGAAACAAAGTAAATTCAACTCTTAAATTCAACTCCTCATCTCAGCCTATTAAACTTTCTCTCTAATGATGTATCCTAGCACCTTCCCATTCACTTTCAGTTTTGTGGGTGGAGAAGATTGTGATTGTATCTACTTTTCTACCTGCACCTCAAGGACTCTGTTTTAATCAGTTCTGAATGGGAACAATCAGGTTTATAAATATGAATTTTTCTCTATGTGTATAATTTAAAACCGATTTGAAAAAGACAGTCGTATAAATAGCAATACCAGTAGCACTTAGATTTATACACTCCATAGCACTTTATAGCACTTTCTGAGCAGTCTACAAATGTCAGCATATTGCCCCCAACAATCTGGGTCCTCATTTTACCATCCTTGGAAGGATGGAAGGCTGGGTCGACCTTGAGTGGTCAGGATTGAACTCCTGGTTGTGGACATACTGCATATTAATCACTGTTCCAGCCCGGCTCCTAAATGTATTCTAAATGTATTAGAAATATATACATATTGGAATATTTGCATTGGAGAAATATAAACAATTTATTGTTAATAATAACATAGAGTTTTTTCTTTGTCATCTTTCTCTTGCTTTTTTGTTAAAGCACTTTTATGTACTTTTTATTCTCTTGACAATGTATGTATCTCCATCTCTAGTATCCTAGTATTTTGCTCCCTTTTGTTATTAATTAAAAAGCAATAAAATATAAAAAAGGACATTAATGTAGTAAAGCAAGTGTAGCTTTAGCTAAATGAAGTGTAGAGTTATCAGAACACAGATAAAGAAAAGGAGTTGTACTAATGGAAGCATAGAATTCCCAGAGTGTGGGTACAGAAAGAAATTAAGAGGCATCCAGAAGTGATTAACTAAATTCTAAGTACAGAAACAAAGTTAGTTTGAGTGTTTATATGTGAACCTGTTAACTAAATTCCTAAAAATGTAGATAGGTAGGACTTGAAAACATAGCAAATCATAATTCACAACCAAGTTGGTGTATATCAGAACACTCTTATAATAGGAGAATATTTGTAGCTCAGGGTTGAAATGAAAGGTCCTCAGAGGTGCTCTCTGAGCTTGGTTATTTTCTTGTGTATGTTTCATTACACAAACTAGATAACATCATCACTGCTAGTCACACTAACACGCTAAAACAACCAAGCTCAAAGTGCACCGAGGAACCTTCACTCTTATAATAGAAACCATAGCATTTTAAGGAAGTGTTTCTTTCTACAGTATGATAGAAAGCCTGCATCTGTGAGCTTTCTATCCCCATGGTGAGAAGTACTAACTGCCAAAGAGCCATTAGTAAACAGCCCAACCAAAGACTGCCTAAGACTGCCCCCATGCACCCAGACAGGCAAGACACCAGAATATAAACCTACAGCAAACAACACTCCTTACTGACACTGATGATGCTACCTAGTTAAGGTAATGAAACGTCTGCAAGAAAACAAGCAAGCTCAGAGAGCACCAAGGACCTCTCAAGTACTATATTCCATTTATAGCAGGGGTATCAAACTGGCATCCCGTGGGCCAGATGCATCACATACAGGCCATGTCCTCCGGCTCCACAAAGGCAAAAAAACCATCACGATATGTCACATGATGCGATTGAGTTTGAACACCCGTGACTTAAAGGGCTAAAGAGGTGAGTCTAAGAATCACAACAGAGGCAGAGGCACAAGAAGATGGAGTAATTTGCTTGGTTTTATTCTTCTTAATTTGTGCGTTCCGTGCGCCTTTGGCGTTTAGTCATGCTGGCCACATGACCACGGAGACGTCTTCGGACAGCGCTGGCTCTTCGGCTTTGAAATGGAGATCCCCCTAGAGTCTGGAATGACTAGCACATATGTGCGAGGGGAACCTTTACGTTTACCTTACTCTTCTTAATGTCCATACTTTAAGATTAAAAAGTGCAAAAGTTGATGCTTCTGGAGCTGCATTTGTAACACTCTTTCCCACTGCCTTGTGGATCAAACTATAGATATGCATTGATCCATAATTCCTATCTATCAATAAGTTTGGTGATACTCCCTTGGAAGTGATTTGCTTAATCCATTTATGTTAGAGACTTTTGTAGACAAAGAGGTTGGAGTTGACTAAGGAGTAATATAAAACAAACACTGCACTATTCAAGATGTAGAGAACCTGATGTTTATTCTCTCCAGTCCCTTGAACATTCAGGAATAGGGATTGACAACAAAAACTAACTCTTTGGAGCCTCAGTCCAAACCCAAAATTCAAAGTAGTTCTCAAAATATCTAATCATAGAGGTAAATGAATCTGGAAGCAGCAAACTGAGTCTTGTTTTCCTTGTTTTACACCAACAATATCAATAAACCTTTCAACTGCAGCCTTGAGAATATAGGCAACTCCTTACTTAAATAGTCCCTGACCCCAACTTTTCTTCTAAGTAAGGAACCATGAGAAACTAGCTTTCTTCTATATTTAGGCAATGAACTAAATCCTGGCCAGCCAGCACAGAAAGGTGGAGAAACTTGTTTATAGAGGCCTGATAAGGATAATCCAGCCTCTGTAGGCTTCTCTTTGCCAGCATCTGCCTTCAATTTTCTTCTTCAACCCCACATCTGTCCTTTTTTCGGGGAAACCTTTATGTTTAGCAAGCGCTAAGTCTACAGACACTGGTAGTCAGGTGCTGCAGCCATCTCATAAGGGGGCTGGAGTCTTCCCTTCACCACTAATTCACCACTAATGATTTGGTAAAATCATCTGTCTTCAGTTGGACAATACCACACCTCACCAAGGTCTTTTTCTTGCATATCCTTACATAAGGATGCTTTGTGTTTATCTCCTTCATCAGAAGCTTAATTTTCTCCATCTTTGAGAACCGAGTATATAATTTATTTCCTTCAAACATTTGGTTTGCTTTGGCTCATTAATTCCAAAGTCCATCAGAGTTTGTATACAAATACAAATTCCCAGCATACAGAGGCTGCTGATACATGGTAGCTTTGGGGGAACTTTTACAGCTTTCTTGACTGTTTCACTTTCAAAGAACAAAGAATCAATGACTTATCCTGCTTTTCAAAATCCTGCATCCCCATTTGGGTATTCCTTTGAATATTTGAATATTTGAAATTCATATTTCTAATAATTTTTATGTGATATACTCACTTTTTGTGCTTATGATCCCACAGCACTGGCCAAGACTAGCTTTGCTTCTATGGTTATTTTCACACACTTATTGGTTGCTTTTATCTACCACTTGGTAAATAATCAGACTTCAGCATTTTGTCCTTCTGTAGAAGATTTGTCTCCACTCAACATTTCCATTCTAGCTGCTTCTTAAGTAGAATTCTAGATGCAGATTAGGATTTCTCACCAAATGGTGTTTGTGTGTTTTCCCTGAGCAAATTTTCTCCATTGATCAAGGCTGTGTACTTAGCGGTCTCAGCTGCTAGTGAGCTGGAAATCAATGCAACTGGCAAGTGTGACTCACAACAGGAAGCATGAGAAAGAATAATTGACATGTAAGTGAGATATATAAGAACACAAGGGACAGTTACATTTTGAAAACTTTGCAACAGACTGCTTTATGAAATTGCTGAGCACATTGTAAACCGCCCTGAGTCTTCGGAGAAGGGCGGCATATAAATCAAATTAAAAAAAAAATAAAAAAAAATAACTTTTTACTGTTAGTACAGTTGTAAAATATCAGGCTCAATGGTAAGGTTTCACTGACTTAGCGGTTGATTAGGTTAAACATGGCAATGGCACTATACTTGAATCTGAAGATGAGCGGATATCTGGGACAATAAACAAATATCAAAATTTCTAGGAGAGCAAGTTCTTGCATCATCATAAGCAATCAGTCTGATATGAAATCAGTCCATTTCCAAACAGAGAGACAGGCTGAAATTATATCACTGGCTCAAAAGAGAGTAGCTTATAGCTTACTTCATTGCATGAATGAGAGAAATGTGGGGGAAAAAATCTTTGTTTTACTGTAACTATGGCTTGTATTTGTCACACAGCACTTGTTAGAATTATTATATAATGACTTCATTAACTTTACTACAGTAACTATTGTTGTCAGGGTTTTGGTGACCTTGGCAATATACTCTTGTGTAATCTCTCCCTCATTGCCTTCTCTTTTTTACTCTTGTAATTTCTCCCTCATTGCCTTCTCATCCAAGAAGCTTCTTGGATGAAAATGAAACGTCTTCAAAGAAAAGGCACAAAGTCCAGTTGCCTCTTGAAAAAGCACCTTTGGGACAATCTGGGTCCTTGTTTTACCAGCCTTGGAAGGATGGCAGGCTGAGTCAACCTTGAGCCCATCAGGATTGAACTCCAGATTATGGGCAGAATTAGCCTGCAAATACTGCATTCTAACCACTGCACACCGGGGCTCTGTAATAGCATAGCTATTGCTTTGAACCTCAACTTCCTTGCTAGATAATATGACAGAACTCCAAAAGATTTCAGATTTCCATCACTCAATGTTTAAGCTATTATGTTAATTCTTTGGCTAGACTGAGCGCCGCTTTCAATTAGCTTCTGAGATTAGCCAACAGCTAACTATAAAATTTGATAATTTGATAAATCCAGGTAATAATGGCTGACTTTCAAATTTTCTTGGAATCTGAGCTGGAAAGAGGGCCACCCTAATAAATGACAGGAGAACTAATTGAATAGGGCATGTTTGCAATGTTAATCCAACATTGCATAACTATAGACAGAAGATCTGAGAACTGCATCACAATACAGATTGGTAAGAGAAGTACCTTTTTTCCTCTCTCATTCCTCTCTCTCTTTTTTTTCCTCTTGTGCTCATCAGAGTTTTTGGTTATTGAAGCCATACAGCTAGGATCAGGCAGAATCCCACTGTAAACTGCAGAAAAATCATGCTCATTCCCTCTCACACAGAGAGACAGATAGGTTTTCTGTTAATTTTGCTTTGGATGTCTTGCTAGTTTCCCACTCTCAATCAATTACAAAATACCACACACAGCAGTAGCAACTTCACAAGCAAGCAATCGTGCTGTACTAGATACTCTAAGTCTGCATTATTGGGGAATAACATAGCTTTCCTTTAGGTGTTCAGAGAATGAGGTAACTGGGAATGAATGGCGGAGTGCACATATACAGTGCTCAACATCAACACTTGTTACTATACTATTTGCACTCAGACTGATTCGGCACTAAATCTTCAGGCCTGATACATTCTGGAGTCACATTATATCAATGGGGAAAGGGTGGAAAGCACTGATGACAGACTGTTGTGTTCTGGGCAAGTTTTGAAAATATAGCCCCTCTTTACATTATCCTGTTTATAATTTGGAAGCTTTGCTACTCCACTTCTCCTTTACAGAGCCACAACTCAGTCATTCACCAAAGCAAGGGACAGCCTTCTTATCCAAAGGAACGTGGGTGCTAGCATCAATCAGGAGATAAGAGAAGTGGAAGCATTTTAACCTTCATTTCACTATAAATAGGGGTTGCATTCAATTCTTTTGTCATTAACTTTGCTTTAATAAATCTATTTATTAAGCTTTGAATATCTATTGCAGTTGTTTTTCCTACATAGTTGAAAGAAGCCTTCCAGATCTCTTAATCAGATTAATCTCCTTTGCAATGCTTCTGAACATTGGTGTTGGACAAGACCTGAAGAAAACAGACCAATGGATCATTGAAGAAATCCATCCAGAGTTGTCACTTGAAGAACAAATGACTAGGCTCAAATTATCCAGATACACTATTGAAGACTTCTTCTCTGAAGAAGACTGTAATGCTGGGAAAGATGGAAGGAGAGAAGGAGGAAGAAGATGACCAGCAGCAAGGTGGATGGACCCAGTTACACTGGCAATGACTACACTATTGGAAGACCTAAGAGTAGTTTAGGGATAGATGGTCATGGATAAAAATCTATTGGTGTGGTCAGTAGGAGTAAAAAACAATGATATTACACAATCAATCACAAAACCATTTTTTTCCAATAGAGATTTATCTCTTTCCTTATTCATATTTCATTTTTTTTCTCCATGTAATTTTTGGTGTGATAGTCATACTCTGTTTTAGTCAATTTTAATACATTACAATGAACTTAATATTTAAGAAAGTTATATGAAATTAGATCAAAAGTTGAGTCCTGCATTTTCTTTCCCAACTAGATGCCAAGAAGAATCCAAATAGATATGAAGAGAATCGCATACTTCACTTCATAACCCCAGCAATTGGTTTTCAGAGGAACACAGTCTCTGGAACCAAAAGTAGCAAATCACATTTATCATCAGCAACTATTAGTATTGCAACCCTTCATGGAGTTGTTCAACCACCTTTTAAAATCAGGACTAGTAAAAAACTCTAGCATATTGCATAGTAAGTAAGATTTGTGAATCAGAAAAGACTTAATTATAGTCACAACTGAGATTCAGAAACCAGAATCTTAATAAAAAAAAATCAAAACATAATATACAAATTAGATGGACATAACCTTGTAGATGATCCTCACTCTGTCAAGGAGCTTGGAGTACTCATTTCTAAAGATCTAAGTACCAGAGCCCACTGAAACAACATTGCCAAAAAGGCATTAAGAGTTGTTAACCTAATCTTGCGTAGTTTCTTCTCTGGTAATGTTGTACTACTAACTAGAGCATACAAAACAATTGCTAGACCAATTCTTGAATACAGCTTATCTGTCTGGAACCCGCACTGCATATCGGTCATAAATACAATCAAGAGAGTCCAGAGATATTTTATGAGAAGAGTCCTCCATTCCTCTACCTGCAATAAAATACCTTATGCCACCAGACTCCAAATTTTGGGCTTAGACAATTTAGAACTATGCCGACTTCAGTCTGACCTAAGCATAGTACATAAAATTATCTGCTACAATGTCCTACCTGTCAATGACTACTTCAGCTTCAACCACAACAATACACGAGCAAATAATAGATACAAACTCAAGGTAAAACACTCCAAACTCGATTGCAGAAAATATGACTTCAGTAACAGAGTGGTCAATGCCTAGAATGCACTACCTGACTCTGTAGTTTCTTCCCCAAACCCCCAAAATTTTAACCTTAAACTGTCTACTGTTGACCTCACCCCATTCCTAAGAGGTCTGTAAGGGGCGTGCATAAGAGCATCAGCGTGCCTACCATCCCTGTCCTAATATTCCTTTTTACTTACTCTTTTCATGTATTCAAATTATGTTTATACTTTTACCTGTTATCTTATATATGCTTGACAAAATAAATAAATAAATAAATAAATAAATTAAATTAAATTAAATTAAATTAAATTAAATTAAATTAAATTAAATTAAATTAAATTAAATAAATCCATCCATCCATCCATCTACTTATTATTGGCAAAACTCTCATTTGGATGAATTTATGCAAAGCCATTAATTATTAAAGGTTTAGTTATTCAGTTATAATTTAGGAAAAAAGGGGGCAGTTTTGCTATTTCTCCACTTAGGGAACAGGGGGCTGAAAACTGTCTCTAAAAGTCATAATTCTAGGCGGTGAGATTAATCCCACCCTCACACCCACCCAAACAAATGTAGGTCTTTCTGGAAATCCTTTGCTTTCATTAGAATAGCAGTCAAAAGATGAAGAAAACACACCTCTTCTCAAACCTCTGATTTGTGGAGCATCATGTTAAGCATTGTGTTCAATATCTGAGAATGGATTTATAAAGAAGAAAAAATGGTTTTGTTCATGAAAGATAAAGATGCCACAGATGTAACAGCTTGAAATCTTCAGAGGCTGGAATCAAATGCCTTGTAGACATACTGATAGGTTAAATAGCTGTTTTTCAGTAGTTTGAATACTTAGGACTTGCAATTCGGTGGGTGGGTAATCTCCAAATAGTTATGTTGGCTTGCTTCATAAATCCAAAGGAATTCTTATACTCTCCTGCTGTACTCTCCCTGCAGCTTTTTGCCTCCCACAGAATGCAAGATTGATCCTCTACCAGGGCGAGTACCCACTATCCATTAAAAATGCACTATCCAGCATTTTTTCAAAAATATGTTTCATGACCACAAAGCTCCCAACAGCTTATAACATTGCCCTTCTTGATCATCCTTCAGCTCCAAACTCTCTCAGACCATCACAGTTTTCAAATAAAGGTCTCTTTTAAAAAGTTTTTTTTAAGCAAGTTAGTTCTCTTCCCTCTGGAAGTTTTGATTGCTCTAAGAGATGGTAACTTCTAGTTGACCAAGAAAAAGCTACATTGCGTCAAACCTGGTTAGTTCTCAGAGGAGAAACTCAGGTCAGAAAATCCTACGGTTGTAATGAGACTAGGGAAAAAAAAATGCTGAAAAAAGACAATGGCAAACCAATTCCATTCCACATTTCTATAAAGAAAATTACATAGGAATTTTTGAAATTGCTGGAAGTCAAGATTGAGTTAAAAAAGTCTTTAGCTTCAATAGATGGCTGGGGGAGGCGAAGTGGGGGGAGAGATATATCATTTGATTAAATATTCTAGGCCTGAGGATAGATTTAAAGATTTCTTGACTGTGAAAAGAGGTAAAGAAAAGTTTGTACACAATGTCATTATGTTCTAAGTACTGCCTTTATTTCTGGGTTTTGAATTATAATAAATGATCTTATTTATATTCTATACTGCACTTTGCTACTCCGGGTACATCACATATTCCATGTCACGTGCAGTTGGAAATCATGTGTAATAACCACGTTCTTAATTAAATAAAAACATAAATAAACATCATTAATGGGGGAGATCTGATGGAGAGGCTATAGTAAAACAGTAGTGAGAAAAATAAGCACTGTTCCACGAATTAACACAAGAGGGAGCTCATAATGTCCAGATAGCTGCCTTGCAGGATTTAAATGGCTAAATTCCTGTAGTGCTATTCAACCTGTTGAAAGACAAGACTTGTAGTTAAATTCACAGGAATGTGTAGAATGCTTGCTATATGTCCTCTGCAAAAAGAGACTTTTGCATTTGCATGGAAGAGCGAATATTGATGAATAAAAATTAAAATCTAAAAGCCCCCGAATTCTGTGTCTAGTGGTATCTTTTAAAAAACAACCACCACCAATAGCTAGTAAAAATATTTTTTTTACCCCTATCCCAGGGCAAAGGTTATAAAGCCTTATTAATAAATAACAGCTCCAGAGAAAATAAGGGTTGAATGATGCTTTGAGTCAATATTCAACCCAACAGTGTGTTCATCTACCAGATGAAAACCAAGGAATTTTATTTCTGATAAAAACATTAACAGGGAATGGATTTAAAGAATACCTTAGTGCAGGGGAGTCAAACTCGCAGCATCATGTTGTCATCATGTGACATATCGTGACTTTTTCCCCCTTCACTAAACTGGGGGTGGGCATGGGCAGTGCGTGATGCATCCGGCCCGTGGGCCACGAGTTTAACACCCCTACCTTAGTGACTTCCCAGTAGCTACTTTACCTTTGTGGATACACACAGAATTTTGAAAGGTTGTCATGGTTTCATTGTTGATCCATGGCCGTAGCAATTTAAAAAAATGCTTCTTAATTAGTAAACAAGAAAGACTGTTTTCCATCTGCTATATTCCTACTTACTTTTGGCATTTTTTCTAGACAGGTGAGTCCAGTCCTAAGCACTGGACTGCCAACATCTTCTGTTCTTCTAAAATCATAGGTGGAATTTATTCAGATTCCAAAGACATTTGGAAATACTAAAATAAAACTTTGTTTTGTCACATTTCTATGTATCTATTTATTTCTTTAGAAAAAAAAAACTTTTCAACGTTTTATGCACGGCAGGGACCTTGGGAGACATCTCATCAATATCCTAATGTCTAGGAGACCTGCTTTATCATGTCGATTGAGTGATTTGACATCAACGGAAGGAAGCCTTCTCTTAGAGATGTAAGTAACTTTGTAGAGAGAAATCAATGGCCCAGGGAATAAAAGCTGACAAGAGGAGGATAGATATAAATGCAGAATGCCATCCGCTGCCTGATGGATAGTATTTTTATTCAGACATAGCGGGTAGATATCAGAATTTGTAGTTCAGTCACAGGGAAAAATAGTATATCCAGGGTGAGCCGTATCAAGCTTCAGCTGGGTATACATTTCATTCTCAGTCATTTCTTTTGACTATTTTTCATGATTGCTGTGTCCTCCAAAAACAAACTGCATATTTATGTGGGGCAGCTCGAACATTTAAGTGCAAAGCTCTGCACCTAAGTCAGGAAACAGCTGCCTACATAGAGTGGAGCATCTGCATCAGCCAGTGGCACCTATTCACAATGGCTGGATACAATCTTTTCTTTATTCAACCTTCAGCATAAGTTGATTCATTTATATTTGTGTTATATTCAGTGTATGTGGCCACCCAATTTGCCAAGGTGTCTCTGGATAATGAACCCGGTTACAACATCAACATAACAGAGATATTATTTCTTTGATTTGATTTATACAAATGAAGTGACTGCAATTCATAACACGGCAGCTACCTCATGAGCTGCCATCGATTCTAGCAAAGTAAAGCCACATCTTCTCACTACACAGGGCATCTCGGGCAATTTTCAGAAGGGATTAAACTCTTTAATGATATAATGATACCAAGCACTGCTTCTAATTATGATGCCTTCAAATTATTCCAGCGTCAGAGGCGGCATGTTTTCTATCAAGAGGAGTGATAAAGCTGGCTGAGTGACCTTGGGCCAGTCACTTTCTCAGCCCAATCCATCACACAGGGATGCTGTTGTGGGGAAAATAGGAAGAGGAAGGAAAATTATATATTCACCAACTTGAGCTAGTTAGTAAAACAACAACAACAACAATAATAACCAAAAAGACATGGAAACATAAAGTGGAAAAAGTTATAGAAAATGAGAAGGTGAAAGTCTTGTGGGACATTCGAATATAGACGGATCGTCATTTGGAACACAACACGCCAGATATCACAGTTGTCGAAAACCGAAATGTACAATTTATTGACATTGTGATACCAAGAGATGCCAGAGTCCAAGAAAAAGAACTGGAAAAAAAATCACAAAATATCGCGACCTGGCCATCGAAACTACACGATTATAGATGAAACATGTAACAGTGATACCCATTGTCATTGGGTCACTTGGTACCATGTCCAAGAATTTTATAAGATACATCAACTAATTGCAGCTTCCTGCAATAACACCAGCGGAACTGCAAAAAATTGCGCTACTTGGAACACCCTACATCTTAAGAAGGTACTTGGTTGATACCTAGGATGCTGGCAGCAACCCATATCAACCATTAGCACCAGTCAATGGTATTTGTGATGCATTTTTGAATGTTCAGTTGACTGAGTTTCATGTTTAATGAATAAAGTAAATAATAATAATAAAGATGGGATAAAAATCTAACCAGTCACTAAATATTGTACTTCTGTTTACTCCTGAGCTTCCCAAAGGCCTGTACTGAAAAGAACCAAAATACTGGGCAAACATTTCACTGTTGTTGTTTTTTATTACTGCCTCTTCAACTTTTGTGGTTTTATATTCTTCTCTAAGTCTTCTACCATATGTACTGCTTTCTTTTCTGAACATGAGTAAAGCCCAGTTTTCTTTCATTCAAGCTTGATTCCTTGTCTCTACAGGGTTTTCTTGGCTACAGTTTGATGCTGCCTTCTGGGTTTCTCTCTGTCTCTCTCTTCTTTGAGTTCCCTTTCAAGGGTCCCACCAAAGTCTAACTTAGATTCTAACAATGCCATTTGTTGAGACTGAATAGGAGACAGAGGAAGAGGACTATAGTAGTAGGTGGGCATGAAGGGAGAGAGTATTTTGATACATGATTGACCAGATTCAGATTCCCTTTTATGGACTAATTTTTATGGAGTGAGTTCTGAGATCATGCCAGGAACTGAACGATCCCATTCCAATTTGGCTGAATGAGAGTAAACAAAGGCAACAAAGACCAGTCTGTTGCCAAACATTAAATTTTAATGGTTACACTCACAAAGGACATTACTGTGCAAATAGAATGCCTGTTTTGCCCTATGCTGCAACGTATAGGTGGATTGTTATTCAATAATATTTTTGGGAAGATACTATATTGGATCTTTCACTGGATAGATAATAATATCCCATGATGAATTCCAAAAAAGAGGGGTGGTACTTGACTTGATGTGAATATGATTAAGCAAATAATACAGATGCTTGTACTGCTACAAGCATCTTGGGAGTAGTTCAGTTTGGGAGAAAGTTTCTCTGTATATTTATAGTAGATATTGCCATACGCCACAAATTCCAAATAATGATAGCAGGATTCCAATTTGTGAAAAGTGCCTAGGAACTATTTTTTAATCCTTAGAATTTCTGTGAAATTATAGAGTAATTGATCAAGAAAGCAGTCTTATGTACAGTGCTGCATTTAAAACAGGTCCAGGATCTCTACTATCCAAGAGTTTTATAAATCTGGCATTTGCCATAAAATTCTTAAAAATCAAACAGAAACAGAAAAAGGTTCCACTACACAAACAAGCAGCCATGTTAGGCAGCTTTATTTCCCAATGTGAAGTTAGAAGAACTGGAATTCGAGGGAATTAAATAAGATTAGCCTACCCCACCTGTGATAGAAGAGCCATACCATGGACCCCATCAATCAAGAAATATAGGCTTGTGGGGTCCAGGAGAAGAGCCTTTCTGCTGTGGCTCCTGCCCTTTGGAACATCGTACCCCCTGAGGTGAGATCTGTATCATTCCTTCTGACCTTCTGTAAGAGCCTGAAGACCTGGTTCTGCCAATTGGTCTGGAGTCTTAATGGGGATGCATCATTTTGGAGGTGGCTATCAGATTAAGAGAAGACTTCACCTCACATCTCCTATTTTCATTATTTCATTAAATTATTGCTATTATTATTGTTATTTATTGTTTTAATGTTTACTGGCTTTTAATGTTTGCAAGCTGCCCAGAGTCATCTGTAGGCTATATGGATAGCACATGACAAACAAACAAACAAACAAACAAATGGCACTCCATTTCTGTTCCTTACCACCATCACCCATCAATAAGAAAGTTGAAGACAGTTGAAGTTGAAGACAAGCAAAATGGAATTTAGGGAGAAAAAAATAAAAGAAAAGAAAGCCATATGAAGTGGCCTAAGGAAGCAGCAATAAGATCCATTTTTAATTTATTTCACTTTTAGCTACGAAAGAGGAAAAACAACAGAAGGTGTGGGAAAAAAAGAGGGGAGGCAATGATGGTATGAGGATTTCCCAGAATTTTGTTAAGGATCCATTCATTTCTAGAATTGCGACTCTCCCTTAGACACTCTGCTTGAGGCCTACCAAATGTCTAAAATATAAGTGGCTGCTGTATGTATCTCTACATCTATCTATAGATGCTATGAAACTCCTATATTCATCCCATCAGAAATCTGAGTAAAGCAGCACATACGGTGTTGCCTATTCTGACAATATCTTTCCTTATCTGAGATTTTTCCAGAATTACTTGCTTTTGTCTTGGCTGCTAATCTAATAATAATAATAATAATCCAACAATAATAAGGACTGAAACTGCTTGGTATAGCAGAATAATAGCAAGAAAAGTCAGAACAAAACTTAGAGCAGAATCTTCATATTGAAAAATAATAAGATTTTGCTAAGCCTATCTTCATTCTATAGTAGCACATAAGCAGGATTCAGAGGAAAGAGAAGGAAATGTATTTTATATACATATACACAAGATGACAGAAACAATTAACTATATTTACATATGCATCAATAATCATGATCAGTTGGTACTGCTAGCTCTACTACTTTGATTGAAATTTGTAGAATCTTGAGAAGAAAGAAAGCTATTCAATGTTCCAGACAGTCAAGAAAAGCCTTCAGTATAAAATATATCATTCTGTCACATCATTTCAAAGGGTTGACAAAGATGTTCATGTCCTTATCTAGCTATGGAATACTTTCATACGGTTCTTGAGTGGTACATCTCTCTTTGACTATATACATAAAATGATGCATGACGTAAAGGATAAGTATAATCTTCCCCATTTCTGAGAGGAAGAAATGACACAAATCCTTTGCATTTGGTTACTTTATATGTCAACCAGATGAAATACACAT
The DNA here is from genome assembly GCF_029215685.1 of Pituophis catenifer annectens. Classification (NCBI taxonomy): domain Eukaryota; kingdom Metazoa; phylum Chordata; class Lepidosauria; order Squamata; family Colubridae; genus Pituophis; species Pituophis catenifer. The sequence continues at coordinate 94,786,260 of NW_027256882.1, forward strand.
TCATATAATACTAGAGTTAGAAATAACTGGGGGCTTTTTAGCAGTGGTGTGCACAAAATTTTGAAGTATATTATTAAAAAACTAATTAGTGTCAGGTAGGTATATTAGGGAAAAAAAACCCTGAATAATTAATTTAAGGTGTTAAGTCTTGAGATGGGTTGGGAATTGGGAATTTAGAGTAAAGCTTGATTTGAAGAATGATGGTTAATGATAATAATATATAAAACAACCCACAATTAACAACTGATTTTACCAAATTCTTCAAAATTCTTTGCTTTAATGAGGCAAATTGAGAGTATAAAACTGATTAGAGTAAGCCATTATAGAAGAAATAGTTTCTGTTCCTCTAGTCAGTCAGTGATTGGTGAATTCCTGATACAACCTTATCTGTGATAATATCAAATAACTTTCATTCATTCAATCCATCCCATTTTCCAATCTCCCCTTCAACATCTTTGAAAAACTGAAAGCAATGTGATGAATAAATAGAAGTGAAAGTGAAAGCTATATAAATGGGGTGAATGGATGAATAATGAAAGAATGAATGAATGATGAAAACCTGAAAAAATATGTGGTGATTGGGATTGCCTCAAGAAGCAAAACGCATGTACTTTTCTCTTTTGTGTTTTAAAATTTATTAGTATTAGACCGAAGCTTAGCATTAAGTCTTTTAAATAAAGTCTTCTAAAAACATTAGCTTAGCATTTGACATGGCTAAGGCACTTTGAATGAGGTTTGTATCCAGCTTTTAGCACACCAGAAAGGTTTGCAGATAGGTCAATTTATTTCAGCTGCATTCTTACAGCTGCGGCTCGGCTAAAATGAAGTGTGAGGATCATCGAAACATATGAAGTCAAACCCGTTGGTTTATTTTTTATTATCTTTATCATATTTTGAATTGGAAACACTGATTAAAGATCAATTAATGAATTAATGGCGTCTAAGTGAATAAATGTAGTTAAATTCATTATGTGAATAAATGTAATTAAATGTGCAGATACAAAACCTCAAACTGACCCTCGGATGATTAGTTAATTAATAAATCAATGTAATTAAACTAGTATAATAGAAAAAACTCAATAAACTCTTGGGAGAAATGAAAAAAAAAGTGTTACCGGTAGATATAGGTGCACGTCGCGCAAAGCCTGTTGGAGTAGGTAAGTATTCTCAGTTTTATGGAATAAATTAACTATTTAAATAGGAAGGCCCTCTTTTATAAGTTATTTTAGCTTCTTAATTACAATAACAATATAATAACAAAGCAGAATGAGGTAAAACAAAGGATTGTCAAAACTCAGCCATTTATAATTACAATTTGTTCTTTTGTATTAATCAATTAATGCGTTTATCAGTTAATCAATTACATTTACATTAATTAAAATTTTAAAGTGAACTAAAGTTTAATATGATTGTTATTAAGATGATCTTAAAAATGGAGCAGTTTAAAAATCAAAATAAATAAAGTGGTTGATTGCATATATTTACTCAAAGGTAAGCTCTTTTGTGTTCAGAAGATTTATTTCTAATTTAGGATCTTCAGTTTTTTCCATTTATCATGGTTCTATACGAATAATGGAAATCAGCTTTTAAAAACTGACTGGGTGACTTCTCTCAGTCCACACACTTCACAGTGCTGTTATTGTGGGGAAGATAAGAGGCAGGAGTGCCATATATGTTTGCTGCCTTGAGTTGAATATCTACTATATACTCATATGTATATACATATATATGCAGTATGCAGGTAATCTTCACCTTACAACCATTCATTGAGTGACTGTTCAAAGTTACAGCAGCACTGAAAAAAGTGACTTATAACCATTTTTCACACTTACGACCCTTGTAGCATCCCCATGGTCACATGAACAAAATTCAGATCTTGGCAACTGACTCATATTTATGAGGGTTGCAGGGTCCTGGAGTTATATGATAATGTGATCAACTTTTGCAACATTCTGACAAGCAACGTTAATAGGGAAGCCTGATTCCCTTAACAACTAATTACTAATTTAACAGCAAATAAAGGTTAGCCAGCTTGTTTTTATGGCTAAGGTGGGAGTAGAACTCACAGTCTCTTGGTTTCTAGCCTGGTGCCTTAATCATGGGCTAGTTTGTCTGAATGGGTACAGAATGAATTAGTAGGTGTGTGTAGATGATTATTACTTTATTGAGATGAGTGATAGAGTTAGTAAACTGCTACAACATAGGAAGCAGTTCATTATTATTATTCTTTTTCTTTTTTCCCTTTTGCTTCAAGTAGAATATAGAAGTTGGGTGTGGGAATCGTGGAAGATGAATATGGCATGGGAATATGTATCTCCATGGTGACACAGGCCAGGGGGAGATTGACAGGAGGCCATGGGCTTCACATTGTAGGAAAAGGAAAATCTGTAGATTGATATAATTCTCCACTTCAGACCTCACTTCTGGATGATAAGCTTGTTGAGTGCCATAGCCTCAGTTTGCTATTGGTTAATGCCAGATTCACATGTAATAGGGCTGCATTTTCTATGACATAATAGTGGATAAACATTCATTACGTCTATTTGCACACCACTCAGAGTAGCTCTGTGAGAAAGATGGATGGTTCCTAAATGTAATAAATAAGTAAATAAATAAATAAATAAATTTCAGATCTGGCTTGCATTTCAAAGACCTGATTTGGCAAAGACATAGATGTGCCATGCCTGAAATTTGTACTTCAGGTTTTTAGATACTCCAATGGCTCTGATGTTATAGTCAGGAGCAGATATGTCAAAGACTATCTGAGATCTTAGCTGTAATTAAAATGTGATAAATGATATTTAATTAATGATTACAATGACGGAAAGAAAACTATCCATGCTGTATGCCTGTGAAAGTAAGAAAAAGGAGAAGGATGTAACATTTGAATGAAGATGGAGTTCATTAATACAAGCCGGAAAATCAACATATAAGGGTTTAATTATGAAAACAAAAGCTGAAATATATGTCAGGATGTAATATTGATGTGGTCTAGGTTGTTGTGGGTGCATATGAAAGCAGGATTCCAGAGATTGGTAACAGGTGTCTGTTATCCCCTTCTATATATTGTCTTGAATATTTTAAAAATACAAAAAACAGGAAGCAAACTCTGAAAGGGATTGATTTGCATATAACAGAAAGTATTACAGCAACAGTGGGGAAATTAAGAAAGTTTGAAATGATAAAAGAAACTTTTTGATAATGCTATTATTTTCAACAAATGTTTAACTTAATCAGGCCAATTATACCTTGCTTCAACCACTCTAATCAGACAGGTTAACTACAGATGTTATGCTAAAGTTGAAAAACATGATAGAAGACTATTTCCCAGCATCTGAAGAGGCAATCTCATCACCAAAGAGTGCATATTTAATAGAAATTACTAACCTTGGAGATATATCACATCCTTGTTGCATAAAAGCTCCCAAGGAGAACCACAGGCTATTAAATATCCCAAATTCATTGGTCTGGTCATTAGCTGGTTGATCACGGCCTTCCTCAACCTCCTCATTGTGCCATTCATATGGGCTGAAGCGGCTAACCAGAAAGAGGACAACGCTGACACCAATATAGGCAAAAACTATGCACATCCAGATCTCATAAGCTAAAGGATCCAGGAAGGAAAATACCCCGGGTTTGGATTTTTGAGGCTTTTTAATCATGATAGATATGCCCAGGCTCATAAAAGGTTTGGAAAAGTCTATAACTTCTTCTCGCACTAGAGTTATAGTTAATGGTGCAACAGCCACATCAGCTCTCTGAAAAGAAAGGAAGGTCAGTGTTAGAACATTCTGAAGATCTGCAAAATACTATATTAAGAATACATGAAGTTTTTGATAGCAAGGCGTGGGTTGGGGAAGAAGCACAGCATTATATATATTTAAGATACTAGAATATTACTGGGGGGGTTGCTAAGAAGCTTGGCTTTTATGTATAGAAACCATTTGAAAATCTTAAAAATACAATTTACAATTTTTTGATATCTCAGTTTGATTTATCTTGTATTCTTCCCTGCATTCACTGCCTTACAGACATGCTTGGATTTATATTACTTTATAAATGCAAAACAAGAATCATCCAAGTGTGGCTTCACTATTTCCTTTTGTGTAAATAATTTTTATTTATTGTGTCTTATTAAAGCTGTTGATATGATCCTTTAGTTTTGGTCCCGGTCCCAGTACAGGATCTATGATATTTCAATTCCTTAATATTTATTCCTGCCCTCTTAAATATATATGGAGATTAGAAAGGTCTCAGTAGAGTGATACCTTCCCATTTATTTTAAGATGGAGATATACAGTTAACTGTAAATTGCTGAAATCAAATGACTTGCTATCAACTATATGGTATCATTCACAATGTTTAAACCAGTTTTTCATATTTTTCTTGCTCTTATTTAAAGAATAATCTCAAGTAACAGCAGCAATTACATGTAAATGGGCTACCAGTGTTGAATTATAGTAACAATACCTTTGAAGATGCTCTGGCATCATCAGCTTTTATAATACAATAATAATATTGTATAATCACTGATTCAGAACTAGAAACTTACTCCATAGACTAGCTCTCCAACCATGCCATTCCACATTTTACTTTCAGAATCTCGAGCGCCGTATTTTCCATCAGCAACAATCTGCAAGCTGTAGTTGTAGCCAACGTGTTTTGCAATTTCAGCAGCTAATTCTACACAATATCCCTCATATCTCAAATTTCCTTCTAATGGCTCACTGCTCTTCTTTTGCATCACATATGGAGCTTCCTGAGAGAAACAGAGGAAGTTGCATGATCAATGTTTCAATGTTTTGGCAATGAAAACTGTTTTGCATAATGTTAAAAATCTTTGTGTTTGATGTGAAGTGCATCAACACACAAATTAAATGTTTCCACTGCTGAAGTGCTCTAGGAATACTGCCAGGATACATTCAACATTAATCAGCTCCCTTTTAATTTTAAATATTACCCCATTTGTGCACTTTGGGATGATGGAAATAAAGTTATGACCTTCTTTAAGTACTTATTATATTAAATCCCTGTCTTGAGCTTGATATTTTCTTGATGTTGAAACTCTCAGATTCCCAATCTCTTCTTGTAGAACTTACTGTAGTTTCCAGTCCTACAATGAGTTTTAATTTGTTGGAATCCTTAAATGTTGGCATGTCCCAAAAGTACTTTTTTTCAAGAGGCAACTGGACTTTCTGTTTTGGACCAGAAAGTCCAGTTGCCTCTTGAAAAAAGCACCTTTGCGACAACCATGACCTGGATGACCGAGAATCTCCATAGACATAAATAGTGGCATGCTCATCTCAGTGCTTGTCATTCAAACTGATGAGCAAAAGGTAGGATAGCCTTATTATAAGCCATGATGCTCAGTCTTTATGTAGCAGAAGAAAAGGAGATATATCATTTGTGTCAGCCTGCAGGCAGGCAAATGAAGATAGTCTTTTAGGTCCAATGAGAGATTGACATTATACCTTCCCCAGTTAAAATGTTCATGCACCCTTTCTGCTTTCCTTTTAAAATTGGAGAGAAGATTTTGACATCACTTGGGTGGTAGTACAGAGAATTGCTCCATGAGGATCTGTGATTCTATACGAACATATAAGAATGACAAGCTGTTGTGGCCCGCCAGCGGCCTGCGCGGATTGTGGCTGATCCCGACGACGAGGAGGCTGGTGTGGTGTTGTGCCAGCAGCCTGTGCAACCGGCACTCAAGTCGGACAGCGAGGAGGCTGAAGAGGATGTGGTGCCAGAGGCAGAGACTCAGCCATGGCCTTCAGAATCTCCAGAGGCTCCTTCAAGTGAAGAGAGTGAAGTGGAGGAGCCTTTTCTCAATGCTCGAGCATGCAGGGCTGCCAAAAGGCAGGAGTGGTTACTCAGGAGGAGGTCTCCTCGAGAGTAAGGCTTGGGGCTAATTGGCCACTCCCTTAGCCTGTCTAAGTTCGCACACAACTGGCAAATGTTGCTGGAAACAATGCTTGGTCCTACGTAGAACATTTTGAGAATGAGTTTTTTGTTACAACTTGGTTTCTGGGCTGATTGCCAACCCTTGTCGGACTTTGTTTAATCTCTGTTATTCATAGTAGGCTGATAAGGACATTTGTGGTTAAAGCCTGCATTTTGAAAGGGGTCTGTTTGTATTAAATGGAGTTTTTGGAGCTGTGTGTGTGCTACACTTCTTGGGACCCGTAGTTGGGGCAGAACACAAGCCAGAATTATGTTGAAAGCTTCTATCTTAAGATTTGCTGGTCAAGCTGTCATTTTTCTATAGAGGAATACAAAAGATAGGAAGTTTTGGAATACCAAGACAGTGTAGATAAGACAAGAATAGAATATTATTTCTAGAAATGGAGAAAGAGTGTACATACTCCTATAGAGTCTTCCTATTTAAAATAAAATTTTAAAATGGCCGGTCCATTTATTTAATCAATATACAAAATGAAAGTAAATAAGTAGGTAAATAAGAAATAGTTTTGAGGGAAGTATTTGAAATTTAGACTGTGCCTAAGCACATTGATGGTTCTGTTTAAAAACATTATTATGACAAAAGTTCTCAGTAGGATTTATGAATAGCTTAAGGAGGGAGAGACAGCTGCTGCCTGGAGCACCACCATTACAGCTATTACTAATACCATCATCAATGAATTCCATAAAGAAGATTGCATGGGTGCACTATCATGCAAAAGCAACTGATTTACAAAGCTCAGCCATATTATTACTTCAATGATTATCACTTGAACCAATAGTCCAATTCTTTCAACAAGCATAAGAAATAACAAAGCAAAATAAAATTAAATATTAATTAATCAGTTTAGCAGGCTATTGAAAATTATTCCAAGACTAAACAATTCATAAGTATATTTATTTGTTAATGGATTAGAGTTTAAACCTCAGTCCTCTTACAGCAGGGGTATTAGGCTCGCATCGTCACGGCATCGTCACGTGACATATGGGGACTTTTTTCCCCTTTGCTAAACTGGGTGGGGCCAGGGCCAGCACATGATGCATCTGGTCTGTGAATTTGACACCCCTGTTTTACAGCAACAGCTCTAAGCAATAGAAAACATAGCAATGGAAAGCAACAAAGCAAAAATTGGCAAGTCCTCTAAAATAGCATTTCTCGATCTGAGCAACTTTATGTGTGTACTCCAATTCCCAGAATTCCCCCGCTAGTAGATGAGGAATCTTAAAAGATTCTGAGAATGCACTGGTCTAGGACTTTTAATTGATAGGCCCATTAATATAACATATTTTCATTTAATGGTATGTTTGAGAATGGAAGGTAATTGTCTTCATTTAATGCAGGATTCGTTACCATTACACATTACAACCTGCTAAAGATCTTATGCTATGCATTGATTTATTAATTAATCTAAACTTCAAAAAATAATATATTCCGAATAATCAAGGGGGATTTATCAAAACTAGACACATTTCAGATAATATTCAGGTGGTGGAAAATTTGGTTGATTTAAACAAAAAGAAAGACAAAATTTCAATTTTGTAGTACATGGTGTGTGTGTGTGTGTGTGTGTGTGTGCGTGTGCGTGTGTGTGTATGTCTTCTGTGTCTCTGTGTGCCTTCAAGTCAGCGTTGACTCCTGGGGTCTGTCTGGACAAATCCCCGCAGTTTTCTTGGCAAGGTTTTCTTCCTATTGCTGAAAGTGACTTTGTGCCTAAGGCAGGACTAGAACTCACAGTCTCCTGGTTTCTAGCTGGTGCCTTAATCACTACACTAAATTGGTTCTTGTGCATATTAGCTCCATGTGAATTGCTTATAGAAAAATTATAAAATGAGATCCTCAATAAAGTGATGATAAATGGCATTTTTAAAACTTTTAAATCCTCTAAAATTACTAGACAGAGATCTCCACTATTCCTTTGGATCTTTGTTTAGAACTGCTAGCTTGTGTTATTAGACAAAATTATGCTCTCTGTGATTTTTGCATAATTAATTAGAATATTAATCGATATTTTCTGCTGATGATCTTTTATTGTTCATCTCTGAGTCTTGTACAGTAATTTAATTTTAGCTTTGCTGAATTTGATTAATGCCTTTGCTGAAATTGCAGGATATTCTATTAACCAATGTATACTGGTAATCATTTCTGAAGATAAAATTTTGTTTAGTCACACATTAAGTGATTAACATTTTTATATAGATACTGAAGGTATCAATTATTTAGATATTCTTACTCCAAACAACATTTCTCAAACTGTAACACTAAATACAAGTAAGATATATAAAGAAGCTTCTCTGTCCTTTGGCAGATTCAACTTTTAGGCTATGATCAACACTAAAAGTGAACAGAATTCTTAATATTTTCTTTTTTACATGGATCTTTATCTGGAAAACATTTTCAAAAACTCAGTATGCTGTTCTATACATTTCTATGAGGTGCTTCAATTCTGAAGATACCTTTGAAAAAGATGCAACTATCAATTAAAGATGGGAGTTTGGTATTTTCCAAATTTTGAATTATACATTATGCATGCCTTTTGATTACTATTAGTACTTGTGGTTATCTTTACTTAGTCCATAGGTACTGTCTGTATCTTTCTGTAATGAGTAATGCCTTTAGTTGGATTCAAAACAATTTACTTTAATTGAACTGTTTTGGATTCAAAATGTAATAGATTTGCTGTATTGTCTATTAATATATATTTATTCACAAACTGTTTATTATTTTTGAATGCTTATATTCTTTTGAACTATGTAATGACTACATGGATATAGCAAGATATTGATAGGGCAATGGACATGGAGTCTGTATGCCAGTGGTGGCGAACCTTTTACTCACCGAGTGCAGGTACGTGCTTCGTGCGATTCGCATGTGTACATGCTATCCGCACTAACACGCGGCTCCTCTCCATGTGCTGCATGCACAATTTCACCAGCTGCACATCCACATGTTTTTTGAGCATGCAATGCACATGCACGAATGCTGTCTACATATGCACATGCTGCACACAAGTAGTCTTGCGCACATGTACAAATGTGCATGCATGCAGTGAGCTCCAAAGATCAGCTGGGTCCCCTGAATTGTACGCATGCACACTGGAGGCCCGAACATCAGCTGGGGCGCATGTGCATGGGTAGCTGCAGGTAAATTGGGCAACAGCTCGTGTGCCCGGAAGGATGGCTCTGTGTGCCACCTTGGGCACGTGTGCCATAGGTTTGCTATCACGGCTCTATGCCCCGATTACTGCCAGCCCAAGATATCTTTAATTTGTTTCTTACAATTATAAATGAAAAGTAACTTTTAGATATTTGAAGTCTTTACTGATACTTTTAATCACTCACTTATGATAATTTGCATGCCTTTTTATTAAACAAACTCTTTTTGTTTAGATGGCCAGGTTTTCTTTAATATCCCGTGATATTAAGCACTTGGACATTACACCTTAAATTTGTAAAAAGAAAAATTGCATCATCAGCATATAAAAGATGGAGGACAAATTTATTTCCTAGTATTGAAGGAAAATTATTTTTAGACATATTCTGGATTATACAATTAATGGAGAAACTGAAAAGGAGTTCTAAACTACATGCTTTCTTAACCTGCTTCTACATGGAAAACCTCTGAAAAGAGGCATTTCTTATTTTACCCTAAAATGTCAACGCTGAACATATTTGTAGATATAAAATGCCATTCAGGGAAGTCACAGGATTTTTTCAGAAAATAATAACCTAATTTATATGTTAACCCCCAAATCTAACTGAAACAGAAGTCTGATGTCCAGCTTTAGTCACATGACATTTTTTTTTCAGCCTCAGGAATTACAACAGCTGCTGTCAGGAATATCCACAGCCATCTTATCCAAATGTCGTATTACTCAAATATGTGAATATTTGCAGACAGTTGAATTTCTAGCCAATCATGTATAAAACATCTGTTTATGAAATGTTTACGAGGAATCCCAGATAATTACAGAATAATAGCATGATAGATGATCAAGCTTCTTTTCCAAGCTTTAAAGCTGACTAAATTTCATTTTACTTCTGTTCTGTCAGATGTTTATCTGGCTTCTTGAAAATGTTGAATTGGGGAATTTATTATTACAAATTAAATTTGTTCTCTAAGTTTAGGGACTTTTTAAATATATTTCTCCATGTCAAAGTTGTAGTATCTTCTCAGGGTCAGTTCTCCTCATTAAAAATACACGAGTTAAGGCAGTAAAAAGAAAAGAAAAAAAAATAAAGATATCAAACATGTTAATGAAACACATAATGGTAAGAAAAGATGCAGTTTCTACAGTGTCTATTTTTTTCAGCAGCTTGTTATTGGAATTTGTTTATTTATTAGCTCTATATCCTGCTTTTTGTCTCAGGAGTTTGATGGGGATTATTTCCACAAGTATCAAGGGAAGTGTCAAGAGAGAGAAATTGGATTCAAAGCCATCAAGTAATTTTCCTTGAAAAGGTGGAATTGAATCTAGATTTCCTCAGTTCTGGTCCAACATCTTCACCAGTACCGTATTTTTCGGAGTATAAGACACACCGTATCCCCCCTAAAAGAGGCTGAAAATTTGGGTGTATTTTATACTCCGAATGTAGCTTTTCTGAAGCTTTTTTTCAGCCCTAACGAGGCGCTAGTGAGGCGCTAGCGAGTGAAGTGATGTTCCCAGCTTTGCCTGCTCCCTCGAATCTCTGCTGTGCTTTAACGAGGCGCTAGCGAGTGAAGCGATCTCCATGCTTTGCTTTGACTCTCAGCTGTTCTTTGGAAGTCTTTTTTCAGCCCTAACTAGGCGCTAGCCGAGTGAAGCGATCTCCCCCATGCTTTGCCTGCTTTTCTCATTGCTGCTTCCTTTCAGCTGTGTCTTAGAAGCTGTTTTTTATCCCCAAGCAGGGGATAAAAAAAGCAGCAAACTAATGTGCTGAAGCTGACCAGACTAAGGATGCTAGCCAGATGAATACATGGTAGGCAGATTTTTTTCCCCCTATTTTCCTCCCCCAAAACTAAGCTGCCTCTTATACTTCAGTGTGTCTTATACTCCGAAAAATACGGTAAATCACTTTGACTTCCATACTGGTTAGGGAATTCTGAGAATTGAAGTCCACACATTTTCAAGCTGCCAAGGTTGTGAAACACTGTACTGAATTAATATCTGATGAACTATTCAGTTTCATTCCCATCATACAGTCAGGTCCAGAAATATTGGGACATCGACACAATTCTAACATCTTTGGCTCCATTCACCACTGCAATGGAGTTGGAATGAAACAAACACAATGTGCGTTAACTGCAGACTGTCAGCTTTAATTTGAGGGTATGTACATCCAACTCAGGTGAACGGTGTAGGACTTACAGCAATTTGTATATGTGCCTCCCACTTGTTAAGGGACCAAAAGTAATGGGACAATTGGCTTCTCAGCTGTTCCATGGCCAGGTGTGTGATATTCCCTTATTACCCCAATTACAATGTGCAGATAAAAGACCCAGAGTTCATTTCAAGTGTGCTATTTGCATTTGGAATCTGTTGCTGTCAACTCTCAAGATGAGATCCAAAGAGCTGTCACTATCAGTGAAGCAAGCCATCATTAGGCTGAAGAAACAAAACAAACCCATCAGAGAGATAGCAAGAACATTAGGTGTGGCCAAAACAACTGTTTGAAACATTCTCAAAAAGAAGAAACGCACCGGTGAGCTCAGCAACACCAAAAGACCCGGGAGACCACGGAAAACAAGTGTGATGGATGACTGAAGAATTCTTTCCCTGGTGAAGAAAACACCCTTCACAACAGTTGGCCAGATCAAGAACACTCTCCAGGAGGTAGGTGTATGTGTGTCAAAGTCAACAATCAAGAGAAGACTTCACCAGAGTGAATACAGAGGGTTCACCACAAGATGTAAACCATTGGTGAGCCTCAAAAACAGGAAGGCCAGATTAGAGTTTGCCAAACGATATCTAACAAAGCCTTCACAGTTCTGGAACAAGATCCTATGGACAGATGAGACCAAGATCAACTTGTACCAGAGTGATGGGAAGAGAAGAGTATGGAGAAGGAAAGGAACTGCTCATGATCCTAAGCATACCACCTCATCAGTGAAGCATGGTGGTGGTAGTGTCATGGTGTGGGCATGTATGGAACTGGTTCTCTTGTATTTATTGATGATGTGACTGCTGACAAAAGCAGCAGGATGAATTCTGAAGTGTTTCGGGCAATATTATCTGCTCACATTCAGCCAAATGCTGCAGAACTCATTGGACAGCGCTTCACAGTGCAGATGGACAATGACCCAAAGCATACTGCAAAAGCAACCAAAGAGTTTTTGAACAGACAGAAGTGGAATGTTATGCAATGGCCAAGTCAATCACCTGACCTGAATCCCATTGAGCATGCATTTCACTTGCTGAAGACAAAACTGAAGGGAAAATGCCCCAAGAACAAGCAGGAACTGAAGACAGTTGCAGTAGAGGCCTGGCAGAGCATCACCAGGGTGTTGTGGCCCCGCCCTCTGAGCCTATCTCATCGGAGGAAGAAAGCTCCAAACATGAGGGAGAGGAGTCAGCCAGGCCTCCCTCTCCAGGCCCCTCCCCTCTGGCACTGTCTCAGGTGCCAGCTGAGGGAGAGGAGATTAGCCAGGAGCCAGGTGTCTCTGATGAGAGCGAAGAAGGAGAGCCGTCATTCCTGGATGCACGCCAACGAAGGCGTGATAAACGGTTGCAGCAGTTAAGGAGGCGTGCTAGGGATTAGAACTGAGTCACTGGACCACACCCCAGAGACTATATAAGAGAGGGTGGTGGCTGGTAAAACTCCGTGACGAACCAAAACTAACTTTGGCTAGTCACTTGAACAACGTCTGAAGCTGCCGAAGGGATATTGTTTTTGCTGGACTATTTGCAATGCGTATGTAATTTTATGTTATCTGTGGCAGTAAAGCTCTTGGCAGACGGTGCTTATATTGTTGCCAAGTTTGAGATAACGACCTGTGTGCGTGCCAAGTACTTTCTTAACCCTCAGCTGGCTGTGTTTGTGTGTGTGTGTGGACGGGGACAGATCACAGGGATGAAACCCAGCATCTGGTGATGTCTATGCGTTCCAAACTTCAGGCTGTGATTGACTGCAAAGGATTTGCAACCAAGTATTAAGAAGGGAAAGTTTGATTTATGATTATTATTCTGTCCCATTACTTTTGGTCCCTTAACAAGTGGGAGGCACATATACAAACTGCTGTAAGTCCTACACCAATCACCTGAGTTGGATGTACATACCCTTAAATTAAAACTGACAGTCTGCAGTTAAAGCACATTGTGTTTGTTTCATTCCAACTCCATTGTGGTGGTGTATAGAGCCAAAGATGTTAGAATTGTGTCGATGTCCCAATATTTCTGGACCTGACTGTATAAAGCTTGACAATTTCAACTATGTTGCAAGTCTTAAAATGCTTTTGCTTTAAATATTTTGCTTCTCAAATTGTACACCATTCTAAATGAAAGAAAGCACAAAATTAGGATGGAATTGACTGAGATAAAGGTCTCAGTATCAGAATACTTACAAGAATAGTTGTGACAATATAGGTCCTGTTCTGCAGAGTTGTTGTTTCATTTGCACCTTGCTGATCTGTGATAGTTGGAACAAATTTTTCATCTTCGTTCCAATACCCAATCTAGAAATAATTAACAGAATATTGTACATCTTTGGCCAAACTCTATGTTCTATGCCCTGAGATTCCATATTTGTGAGAAAACTTTGTGGTAAACATTATACAAAATAAATCGACTATTTTTCAAACACTCAAATTTATTTACATTTTAAAATTTGTGGCATCATTGATTTTGTTCAGACCTTGAACAAAGACCTTCAGATCTTGAAGACAAAGGAAAATTGTAAGACATAAGTACTTGATGTGTGGATTTAGGTGCATATCATTAGATTAATGAAAGCATATATGGATCTTTTATATTAACATTTTTGAGATAGATATGATATTCATATTTTTCACCTTCTCCTCTTGCAGCATGCACGAATTGTCCTTAAAATTTTAAACTTTCAATGACTCTGTATCTTTTTAATTCAGAGATTAGATGAGTTTTACTGGCAATAGGAAATCATCTGGGAATTAATCTATTGTTAATACCTGTATGAAAAGTTCTGATTTGAATTTTTTGACTAATGTATCAGTTAGAAGTTATCACATTTTAATTTTCTGGATGTGAAGTCACAGTTCTTAACAGACTAATACATTTTTTAAATGTACATTTTTGAGAGAAAATGTTATATTTAAATTCATATTAAATATTAAAATAATATTGAGATGAATTATGGATTTACAGAATTAAAATATACCATAAGAATAAATAGGATATAATTATGAGAGCATATGCACCAAGACAAATTTCTTGTGTGTCCAATCACACTTGGCCAATAAAAAATTCTATTCTATTCTATCTATTATCAATTTAAAAAAGCAATAGAGATGGGTTTAAAAGTCTTAAAATTCATTGTGTTCTATTGTTTGGTTTTTCATTCCAGAATCTTTTCCTATGGATTAAAGATGAATCTATAGAAATACCTACCAGAGTAGTGGATGAAGTTGGGAAGGGATTACATACTTTTTAAAAATGTTGATAGAGGCTCAGACATCTTTTTCAACTTTATTTAATCTCAAGGAACACTTATTTGCTTACAGAAGCACCCTTTACAAAGTATGATGATCTCTGATTGCAATAATAAAATTTAATATGCTTTGACTCTTCACAAAACAGTTTTTTCTCTCACCTAAATTTCCTGATACTTCATGATATGTGATTCCAGGAAGTGTTGGAGAAGAAAAGAAACCAGCCTGTGAAGAATCTGCATATTATGCTTTCTAAAAGTTGAAGAGACCCCAAATTTACTTCTACAGAAATTAATGAGAAAAACGTTTCAAATCCTAGACTACAAAAATAAGTGCCAGAGATAAATCCATTTTATTCCTTATTTACACAAATGTTTTAGCTCATGACAAAAGTGGCATCAGGGAATCAATGTTTTCAGAAACAAGTTCCATTCCCAAGCTAACCAGCTTTACCTTTCTGATCCCATCATGTTTCATTTCAATAACATGAAGGGTGTAATTAGTTCGATGTCCTTTCTCGTTAAACTGGACAGTTCCTGTCAGTCCTTCAAAGCGCACCTATAAAAAGAGGGGAGGAGGTAAAAGATGACAATTGTTACAAAATTTTTGTATCTGTCCAAACCTCTTAAATCAGATCAAATGATATATATATATGGATCAATACATATCAAGCTTTTTCTTCAGGTGTTTTCTTTTCAAGTCGTCTGCACTGAGGACATAACCTCATTTGGGTGCAGGTAATTTCAACTTTCCAGCTCAGACTTTTTGTCAGGTTCCAAAACCCAGGAAAGACACATTGGGATTCTTCTAAGCAGATGCCTTTATGGTTCCTCATCTAAAGACAGAAATCTTGCCAAACTAAAGCAGACTACTTGCACCATATAACACATATACTCTGGGAACTGGAGCCGTCTTCACCCTCTTTATCTCACATAAACTACCTAAACTGCTTTGTCTCTTGCTCCTCTGGAATGCACTCCCTCCCTTCTGGGAATCAAGACTGCATTCCATTACACTTTTCCAGTTAACACAGAGCAGTTGGGGATAAAGGACAAGCAAAGTACACTTGCAAACAGGTTGCCGAAAGCTAAGACCTTCTTATACTAAATGTGGGATTGTTCATCTGCAAAAGACAATAGATGGAAGTTAGCCATTGGCTTGGCAAAGGTAATTAATGGAGAATTTTTCTCACATATCTGAATGTTATCTTACTAACAAAATCATCATCCCCATCATCTAAACTATAAAGGATTTATAAACTACACCTAGTCCTGACTTTACAGTAATTTGTTTAGCAACTATTCAAAGTTACAATGGCGCCGAAAAAAGTGATTTACAACCAATCCTTGCACTTAAGACCATCACCGCATCCCAGAAATCACATGATCACTATTTGCAACTGTTGCATATTTTTGATAGTCACAGTATTCCATGATCACCATTTGTTACCTTCCCATTTAGTTTATGACAAACAAAGTAAGTCAGGAAGCTGGCAGGAGATCACAAATCATGGACATGTGATGTCTAACTTAGTTTTTTTGATTTGTATAAGAAATACAACTGGGACTGCGGGAACTGCTGTTGCTAAGTGGGGCAGTCATGCAATGTTTCAGTTAATAAATACTTTGCTTAGCGATGGAGTCCCAATTAAGAAAAAACTACCTTCAAATTAAAAACAACAAAACACAAGGAAAGATTGTGTTTGCAGTAGGCTGGAGGTGAGATGACAATGTCACCCATTCCTGACTCCAGAAATTGTTGGCCCATTGCCATGAAGAGTGACCCAGTTCTATGCAGTTCTGTCCATAGACATTTCTTTTCTCACAACATTTTCAGAATCCGAACATTTTAGCGCTGAATTGTTAAGTGCCTCCAATAAGGTGACTTTTACATATTTTCCTGTTCTAAACTCCCACTTCTCTTAATACTAGTACTGAATGGATTGCATATATTGTATAATATACAGACTCTGTTTCAATGCAAAATCTTAATAGGATATTTTTCTTGTACAATGGAAAATAGTAAATTAAGGGAGAAGGCAGTTGATGTAACTTATTTCTAACAACCTAGCTTTTATCTAGAGGAAGCATTCAAACATGCTGCTCATCATCAATCTGATACAGTATAATCAAGGAAGAATTGTGTAATGTTATTTCAGCATCTTTGACACAGCTAGCATCCACTTATAAAAAAATATAAAGCATAATGAATTCTCTAATGCAATCCTATTTTAGGTTGCTGAAACATTTTAATTCAAGCTTGATGAATTCAGGATCCATACTTAGAAAGAAAATGCATTCTCCCCAAATGTTCACAGTTAGATATCTTTTCCTAAATAAGGTGGTTTTTCAAGACTACTTTAGAAATTCAATTTCAGTACAAATACTCAGTGATCATCCTTGTTTATAGTACAACATGATATGGATTTACAGACCATGAAATAATGAATAATGAATAGCAATTCAGATATTCTAACAATGTTATAATCTGTCCAGGGTTAAATTTTGTTTTATTTTCTAACCTGTTGTAGAGCTCTCTGGATATCAATCCCTTGTCCCCAAGGAACAGCTGGATTTGCCAAGCAATCCCCGGCATTCCCACGACGGGAAATATCGATCCGTTGTTTTCTGAGACTCTGAAAAGCTTCTGCCATTACCCGAACCCCATCATACGTAAGAGCAGATGTGTACTAGAAAATAGATTAAAATAAGCATGTTGGCTATTAGGCTTGATTTGGGAAATGCTTGTTCCTTCTCCCAAAACAGGAACCAGGAAATCTTCAATTTCCAGGATTCAGCCACCCAAACTGGTATTTGGTTAATTTCAATGTCGACTTAAGGTGTCACAAAAATAATTATGTTAAGTAATACTGGGTGCTTCAAAAATAAAGAGCAGCATTATTTTGCAGGTTTTTGAACTGAAGTTGTAATTGCTATTCATAGCATTTATCCTAGCACTTGTAGGAACCACTTATTTTGCATGGTTTGCTGCAATTCTCAAAGCCAAGCTGTTAGTGCATGAGGCAAGAAGGAGTTTTAATTCTCAACCAGGAGCCCGACACTGATTTGGACTAAGAGGGAATGCCTGGCCCAAGGCCATCCAGCTGACTTCTATGTCTAGAAGATTAGAGCCTCCCAGCTCAAAATCCAGCACCTTAGCCACTATATCATACTGTCTCTTGGGATCTGAGTTAAAATACCAATTTGGCTGGAATTGACAAGCCATGAGAAGCCATATAGAATTTTGCTAGATGTAGCTGAGTGGTGACTTGCATGTTCTTCAGTAGGTACATTTTTATGCCTAATAATATTGATGACAATTATAATTTCCTGGGAAAAGCTGCAGTTGCTTTAAGTAGTTTGCACTCCTGCACAGTCCAAAGCACAACTTACTTATTATGCTAATTTTGCTTTCAGCCGTGTTTTAATTAATCTGTTCTACCTTGAGAATCATTTTTGTTTGATGAAAATACAAGATATCCAGAATAATAATGACAACTTGATTTCAGTGGGTCTAATTTAAGTGGGTACAGGATAATTCTGGATCCAATGCATTATAATATTTGCTGCTGCAGGCTTTAGAAAATTATACATAGGAAGTTAGAGGCTTGGACTCTGTCTTTAACTGTTCAAGATTTGTATCATGACAAAGTGAGTTTCTGGCTGTGCAGGTTATCTTAAAAAAAAAAAAAAAACTAGTTTGCCTTAGTATGAAAGCTCCAGATAATTTCCCTCCCTCCCTCTCCCTCTTTCCCTACTATATTCAGTCTACTATACAACTTACCAATCTTTAAAATATTGTCGCAGTAAGGTGAGAAAAAGAACTTAGTTTTTCACAATGAAGGATCTATGAGAAGGTAAGCAACAGAGTATGTATCTTTCTATCACATCTATACAAAGTTCCGAGGATGAACTCTGTTTTTAAGATTATTTGTTCAAAAGATTCCATAGCGCCATATATTTATTCAACTCAGAGCAAAGCAATAATTCAGCACCCCACTAATTAAATAATTTGGTATAGAGCCCCCCAAACAGAAGAACAAGGCATGAAATTTCCTTTAGTTATCCTAATGCTAATTAATCCATGTAAATTACTTAAAGACTGAAATCCTACTTACATGCAATATTGCTTCCGAACAACCCAAAAGAACTTCTCTCTGAGCACTAACTCTGAATGTTATAGAAATAGTTGCAGATAAGTTTCTTTAATTTCCCATAGATATGTTTGCACTTTGACTGTCAGAATTCCCCAAGAGTATAATATCCCCAATAGAATATGGGCATTCTGTCTGGATAGTCTGTAAGTTAAGCACATCTGGAGAAACTAAGCAGGGATAGTTATGGACATGCTAGTGTCCATGCAATGTTAAGCCATTATTAAGGAGGAACTCATTGCTGTATCCTTTTGCATTTTGTTGTACTGCTTGAACAAACAACTGTTTGTTGTTGCCTTTGGTGAGGGAGGGGCACATACGGTAAGGTTTAATAATAAATAAGTAATTTATTAATTTCATTTGCATACATTTTGAGGTCCTACGGACTGAGATACCTTTTCTACATAATTTTACTTAGACACAATATAAACACAAATAATATGAATATATATATATATATATATATATATATATATATATATATATATATATATATATTATAATAGAAATAATTATATTAATAAATAGTGATAGGTCCCTAAGATGAAATGCAAAAACATATGGAACACCACTTGAACATCATCGGCACCAATCAATTGCAAAAGGCAGCTTTACTTGGAACAGTTTACATCTTGTGACTATACTTTTAACACTGTCAAACATTAACATCTGCCTATCCCAGGTCCTTGGAAAGGACTTGATGGGTGGGTAAAAATACCAAATCCAGTCAACAACAACAACAAGAAGTAAGAATAATAATAAAAAATCTGGCTGACTGTGTGACCAACCATTGGTTGTGTATATATATGTTCTGTATGTATGTTTGTATGTATGTATGTATTATTTATTTATTATTGATTGATTGGTTCAATTTATTATTTGCTCAAGCAAGTCCACTCTAGGGTGAAAGCATCTCCACTGAAGGTTAGAGACCATAATCTACAGTGTTGCTCTAGTACCAGTTGGGAAGTAGAGTTTTTTTTTTTTATTTCCCAGTTTAACTCCAAGAGACAGTAACTGGCCCATAATCACCCAGCTGGTTTCTGTTTCTAAGGAAGAACCTGCTTAAACCTGCTCCTAGTCAAACCTTACTACCACATTAGTAAGGTAGTAAGGTTTACTACCTTACTTACTTACTTACCACACACTGGTTACTTACTACCACACACTAATTCATGTGTGTGTATGCTTATTTATGTGCTTCAAAATGAGGATTCTTCATTTCGAAATTCCTCTTTAGTTTAGCAAAAGAAAACAGTGTTTTCTATAATTTAACTTCACTGAAACCAATTCTGCTGTAATTTGCTATGGAAAAAAAAAAGCCTTAAACCCTAGTCTGACATAAGGAACAAGAAAATGGCATTAACACCTCCTCAAACAAATGGGTTTTCAGTACCACTTGCCTTTGGCCTCTTCCAGTCCACCCGAGGTTGTTCCCTGGCATCATTGTTCTTCCACTGTTGCATAATCCTGGCTGGGATGGTATCTGTGTAATTCACCAATTGGAATCCGGTCACATTTGCTCCACTTTCTTTGAATTTCCCCAGGTCAATATCCATAAATCCCTAAGGAGGAAAAAACAACAACAACAGCAACAACAGCAGTGATGAATGAACACATATTAACATAAGCAGTAAACTTTTATACCACAATTTTTACCAATACTGATGAAAAATGCAATAATCTAAATATCCCAGACCAGAATGTTATCCTCCAAAAGTTGTTCTACACTCCAAGTACTATAGAAAATTCTTTGCTAATTAATAATTTTTACAATGTTTTTTTTCTTTAGGGAACAACAGTGGAATTTAAAAATAATTTAACACATTTTAAATACATAACTTTCCAAAGGAGTTTTCAAAATAATTGCAGACTAATAAAGAAAAGAGTGAGGAGCAAATAAGAGAATGAGAGCCTATGAAAATGACATGGATGAGGAAAATGCCTATTTTTCTAACCATAAATATAAGTAGAAATATAAAATACACCATTGTTCTTTGCGCAAGCAAAATAATGTGACTCGCCTAAGCAGAATCTTCTACAATATAGTACAATTTACCTAAATATGTTTGGAAAAAAGAAATAAATTAAGTACTCACTAAGGTGTATATGAGAAGGATATAGAAATTGGGATAGTTACATAAGCAATTGCAACATGCGAGAGCAGGCCAATTCTGCTTGGTCTCTCGGCAGCTTTCGATACTATCAACCACGGTATCCTTCTGGAGCAACTTCAGGGGTTGGGAGTGGGAGAGCTTTGTGCTATCCTCTTCTTTCCTCTGTGGCTGTTCTCAGTTTGTGTTAATACTGTAGGAGACAAGAGATCCATCCATCGCCCACTGCTTTGCAGGGTCCCACAAGGCTCGGTACTCTCTCTGCTCCTATTCAACATTTACATGAAACCACTGAGTGAGATAATCCATCACCATGGATTGAGACATAATCAATCTGCTAATGATACTCGAGAGACCGGAAGCGTCATGGTGAGACTGGCTGGGAAAATACCAGGCTCTAATGAGCCTGGCGAAAACTCAGCCAGATGAACCGCTGTTTGGGGGGGGGGGAGTGTCTTCAGACCGGAACCATCCTGTAGGGACGGTGAAGAAGGAGAGGCATCTCAGATGGCTAAAGAGGAACAGGCAAGTTCCTTGGAAAGTCAGAGAAAACTCTTCGATCCAATGGCGGGGGGCGGCGGCCATTGCGACCGCCATGAAGCTGGGGCATATAGAATAAGAATTGTGCAGGAATGAAGATTTGGACGGAGTATTGGTACCAGGTGAGCAATTGGCAAACTCACAGGTAACAAAGAAAAAAATTGAAAATTTTTACAGCTATCCCGGCATGGAAACAGCAGCTAAATAGCATCGGGGGAAGTTAATTGACAGAGAAGAAAGAAAGTGGAAATAAAAAAGCCCAAAACAGAGTCTGATGTTTAAATCTTAAATATGGATACTGAATTTGGAGAGACTAAATTTATTATAAGAAAAATAAAACCAAAAGAAAATACTTTTGGAATAGGATTGAATATAAACTGTAAGGAAAATTTTGAACTTTAAAGGAAGATTAAAGAATAAAGAAAAACCCACAATAAAAAAAAACCCTGTTAAAGATTTTAAATTGAACTTGAACTGGAACGCAAAGTTGGAAATTGGAAAATATAAAAAAAAACTTAGAAGAGAAAGAAAGTTAATTGGATTCAATATACAAAACTGGATACTTTCCTAAATTGTTGATTTGGAACTTGTGGATTCTAGAGAGCCATCTACTGGCAGAAAAAAAAAGTACTACATTGAACACTTTAAATATGGGAAATCTACTGCGTCCTTGAGGAATGAGCTGTGAGAGTTTGTAAGGAGGATTTGTTTTGTCTTCAACAACTTTGATAACATAAGAAATGGAAAACAAGAAATTTTAAATTGGACTTAAAAAGTAACTAGAACGCCAAAATGTGGCAAGAACTAATTGAAATGGTTCAAATGGTACGTTTATCATTTGATGTGGACAGAGAAAAATCAAGAATTTTCCTGGAGCATAGTCATGGGATGAACAAGCTACTAATGAGAAGCAAGAAAATAATATTGAAGACAAAGACACTGATGAAAAAATAAATGATTACATTGGGAATAGCAATGAAAAAAAGAGTGAATAATAGTTTCAATGATCACACTGAGATTAACAGTGCTAAAAATAGAAAGGTCAGAAAGAAGCAGAGAGGTAAAAAGGGGAATAGATCAGCTGAGAATAGAGGGCAATCTAGGCAAGAATTTTTTTTTAATGATTATATCCGAATTAACAATGTTAAAAATAAAAAATTCAGAGGGGAAAAATTGAATGACTACATTGGGATTAACAATGGGGTAACAAGGAAGATAAGAGGAGAAAAGGAGAATAGAACAGAAGAGACTAAAAGAGAGGATAACTATAAAAAGAAGAAAAAGAAAATGGGTGGTATATTAGATGGATCAGGAGAAAATGGTTAAAAGGAGTAATTAATGGACAGGAGGAAGGGTAATATGAAATATATGTAAAGTAATAATTGTATTAACAATAGAATTAGGATTAATATTTGTGACTATTATTTGAATAAGAGGAGATTTGGTAAATGAAATGGAAATGAATAAAATTATATAAAATGATTTATTTAAGGGGAAATTATTGGGATTGTAAAAATTGAATTATACAAAAAGAATCATAAAAACAAAGATGAAGGATTGTATTGTTTCTGGTGGTGGATATGTTTAAGGGATTAAAATATTGAAATTTAAATGAAATAGAAATGAATAAAATTAAAAATATTGGGATTGTTAAAATTGAACTTAACTGACAACATAACTGATTTGAGATAAAATGTTTTATTTAGAAGGGGAAATTATATACAAGTATAATAACAGCTGTATAAACAATTATGATAGAAGTAATATTGATGATTACAGTATTTGAATAAAATGAAGTATATTTTGTAACACTGAAAGTGTAAAGAAATTGCATCAATACTGGGATTGTAAAAATTGAATTATAAAAAAGGAATTATTTGAAGGGGAAAGTTGGAATGAATTGGAAATGGAAGTTAGGTGTACTTAAAAAGGGGATTATAAAAGTAAATGGGAAGAATTGTATTGTTTTGGGTAAAATGGTAAAATGATTAATGATAAAGATGATGTAAAACAAATATAATGAAACATATGTTTAAAAGGGTCAAATAATGGATAAAGTAGTAAGATAAGATAAAATTTGGTCCATCTTTGGGAAAAATTGACACTAAAGAAATAATTGTGAAAAATTAAATGTTTGAATGACTGTGCTTAAAGTAAAGAGTTTCAATAGATTAAAAAATTGTGATAGGTGAAGATAAGGAGGTGAGGGCGGATGGTAGTATTGATTATATATTTTATAAAAAAATAAAGCAGAATATTGGCAGAAATTGGAGTATATATAGTAAATATGGAGAAAATAAGCTGTATAAATTTTGACTCTGTCAATACTCTGTTCAGAAATTATGTATTTTATGTTTGTGTGTCTGAAAAAAATAAAAAATTGTTTAAAAAAATATGCTAATGATACTCAACTGTATATCAGCCTCTGGTGAGTTAAGTGATGACATGACCTCCCTCTCACAGTGCCTGGAGGCTGTTGGGGGCTGGATGGGGAGCAATGGGTTGAAATTGAACTCTGGCAAGACCGAGTGGTTCTGTGTCTGGGGTTCTTTGGTCCCTGGAGAATTGCCACTTTTGGTCTTAGATGTGGTGGCACTGTCCCAAACAGACCCAATGTGTAATCTGGGGGTTCTCCTGGACTTGCAGCTTCTGCTCAAAGAACAGGTGGCAGTTGTGGCCACGAGGGCCTTTGCACAATTGTGCACCAGTTACGCTCTTTCCTGGACCAACAATCCTTACTCACAGTCACTCATGTCCTAATCATCTCCTGTCTTGACTATTGCAGTGCACTCAGTATGGGGCTGGCCTTGAAAAGCATCCGGAAGCTCCAATTGGTGCAAAATGCAGTGGCCTACATGGTTTTGTGCAGATCTCAGTGTGCACATGTGTTACCTCTCTTGTGGAAGCTGTATTGGTTGCTGATTTGCTTCTGGGTGCAATTCAAAGTGCTGGTTGTCATGTTTAAAGCCTTTCATGGCTTGGAACCAGGTTATTTAAGGGATCATCTCTTGCTGGTCACATCCACTTGACCCACTAGAATGGGGAAATAAGGAATGTTGTGAGTCCCATTTGCTAAGGAGGTATATCTGGCGGGACACAGAAGAGGGGCCTTCTCTGTGGTGGCTCCCTCCCTCTGGAGCATCATACCTCCAGAAATTAAACTGGCCTTCACTCTGACACTCTTTTGGAAGGCCCTGAAGATATGATTCTTCCAGTGGGCCTAGAGAAACCAGAGCAGGAAGGAGCCCATTAATTGGTTGGTATGAGTGTGTGTTGCCAGTGTGTGTGTGTGTGTGTGTGTGTGTGTGTGTGTGATTTTTTAAAAAAATATTTATTTAATATTGTGTTTTTATTTCCTGTAAGCCGCCCTGAGTTGCCGCGACCGAGTAGGCAGCGATATAGTTTTTCCAAATAAATAAATAAAAATTCTTGAATAGATTTAGTTTTGATGACATCACTCATTCTAAACCCAGTGCTTTGGGTTTTTCAACTTTTGAAATGATGCAGTGGAACAAAACGGGTTGTGGAGAAGTAGGAATAATAGAGCAAATGAGACATGGCTCACTGTGTAGAGGCATCTGTTCGATATAGTGCGTTTTTATCCTACCACATTCCACAAGGGTTTAAGTGTCTTCCAAGTGTATAAAGCCAATGGAGCCAAGGCAAAGTGACAACAGCAGTTTTCATCCCTGAGGAGTAGCAAGCCTGGTTTTAGTAATTAGCTTCAGAAGTAAATTGGCAAGAGGAGAGAAGAGGGAAACCACAGAAATACCAGGCATTTAGACCGAAAGATATTCACATTTCTGTTGATTCATGAACTAATGGAGCCGCACACAGTTTTGGGACAGTCTGAATTATTTATACTGTTCTGAACAGAACTCAAACCCAATCTATGCTATCCTTTAACAAGGGTGGAGTTGAATATGTTTCAAGCCTTTACTGCCAAAGAAAAAGGAAAAAGTGAAATGGTGACTTTAATTTCAGTGTGAAAAGGAAAACAGGCCCATTAGCCAGAACACATTTTCATTATAGCTGCTTGAATAATGAAAAAAAGTATTCCTGGGAAATATTCAATAGACAAAGTGTCTACCCTTGGAATATTACCCAGGAATATCCAATTTAACTCTCATGCCTTTAGTCAACTGATAAAAAAATGGATGTGTTTCCTCAAGTTATAGATCATGAAATAAAAGTTTTATAAAATCATATGTTGAGGTACAGATTAAGCTTACTTTCCCCAGTAGTCTCCAGTAGTGGAACTGAAACTTTAACCCCTAAAGTGACCAATGAGATTTGGTCATGCAAACCAGGATTATAGCAGTTATACTGTCATCCCAACATATCTAGTAATCCACATATTAAAAGTGTTCTCAACTGAACAGACAACTGTTTAGATATTTCCCTCTGAACCCATTGTTTATAGTTTTGAGGCAGCTGCATCTCTTTAAGGCTCTTTCTCAATTTTTCTGAATTTGTGTGTATGTTGGAAGCCATTTCCTGGTTCTCTGTGTACTCAAGAACATAAAAAGAAGGCTTCAACATGATCCACCTGTTTTTGGAAGCAGAAAACTGTGTTCACTATAATCAGTCCTGATACCAATCTAGACACACTATTTTAGACTAAGTGGACTTTCTGAATCTTCAGACATATTTCAAGGAAGAGGTACAGTATGTGTATGAGGGTGCTGTGGAAATGACCTAGGGAGACAAGAGAAAGAGCTGCAGACTGGACAATCATCATGTAAAAGATAACTCAGTCCACAGAAAGAGACAAGGCATGGAAATCTTCCCTAGTTAAGGGCCACAGAAAAACTCCATCCCCACTGCTTCCCAAAACTTGTGGTCCATATGGAGCTGGAACCATTGCAACACTGAGCTTTTAGCTCCCATCCTAGAATACTGTTTATTTGTGCAATTTTATTTTTCCTTTTTTTGGGGGGGATGGATTACAATAGATTCAGAGCTTGATAGATAACTGTCCTAGAATGAAAAAAATATCATAATGTTGGAAGGACAAAATCTTAGATGGTACCACAAGCTACATCAGTTAGGGGCAGTGGTGGGTTTCAAATTTTTTTACTACCGGTTCTGTGGGCGTGGCTTGGTGGGTGTGGCATGCCTTCATGGGTGTGGCATGGCTTGGTGGGCGTGGCAGTGGAATGATACGGTAAAATCTCCATTCCTACTCCACTCCAGGGGAAGGTTACTGCAAAATCCCCATTTCCTCCTGATTAGCTGGGACTCCGGAGGTAGAGAATAGATGGGGGTGGGACCAGTCAGAATTTTTACTATCGGTTCTCCAAACTACTCAAGATTTTCGCTACCGATTCTCCAGAACTGGTCAGAACCTGCTGAAACTCACCTCTGGTTAGGGGTATAAAGCCATGATAAAAAGTAGCCATTCATAACATCATTCAATTGGAAAAGGCTGCAAAGATAATCTAGACCAGAATTTTTCAAACCTGGCAACTTTTAAGATCTGTGGACTTCAATTCCCAGAATTCCCAAGTACCAATTGATGTGTTTTATACCTTTCAATTTATAGTTAATCAAATATGACATAAACTGGGTTTTTGCTTTTAGAATGCAGCATCCATTGGGAGAATAGCACGTTTAGAGAACAGCATAAAGGAAGAAAATAGATAGCAGATAATAATAAATAGAAGGTGGGATATGTAAAGTTGCTCCTTTTCCTGCTGTGGTCTTGAAGACAATCGCTTCTCAAAGGTAGCATTAGGATAAAATGCTCGTCAGCACCAATGAGGTTTCAGAGGAGGAATAAATGTGTTAATGGTGCTCCAGTTTTCATCCCTATGTGCAACAATGTGAATGTTAAAGGCATTCATTTAAAGTCATGTCTAGTTTAGCCCTAAGCTACGCAAATCTGGCAGGTCATACTTTTAGTTTCATACACAAGAAAAGTGCACTTGACAAGATGCTAAATCATACTTCTATTCACACAAGTGAAAAATCAAACAAGAAGTTAGTAAACTATAGCCAATACCAAGCAAAAAATGTTAAAAAGGGTAAGTTTTGACAACTTCTACATTATGACTTATTTATAAACCATGAGTTAAACTAAACTGTGCCCAGCTTAGACATAAGGAGAATGTATGATTAATTATGATTTTCTACCAGTCAGGTTTGCTAATTCATATGCAAAAGCGTCCTGGCGCTCCCATGTGACACCTCTCCTGCGCGAGCTGCACTGGCTCCTGGTAGTCTTCTGGGTGCGCTTCAAGGTTTTGGTTACCACCTTTAAAACGCTCCATGGCTTAGGACCTGGTTATCTACGGGACCGCCTACTACCACCAATAGCCTCCCACCGGCCAGTACGCTCTCATAGAGAGGGACTCCTCCGGGTGCTGACAGCCAAACAGTGTCGGCTGGCGGCCCCTAGGGGGAGAGCCTTCTCTGTGGGGGCACCTACCATCTGGAATGAGTTCCCCCCAGAGATACGGAGGATCCCGGATCTGCGCACCTTCCACCGCGCTGTGAAGACCTTTTTATTCTATCAAGCGGGCTTGGCCTAATCTCCTCCCTCTTTTAATATGTAAATTTTAATCTGTTTTTAAATTATTGGGGTGTCTTAATCTGTCCGGGCCAAAATGATTTAATTTGATTTTATCTGGTTTTTAAATTTTGTGTATTTATGTATTTTATTGCTTGGCTGTTCACCGCCCTGAGTCCTTTGGGAGTATTTATTTATTTATTTTATTTATTTATTGCGATTTATATGCCGCCTTTCTCCCTAGGGACTCAAGGCGGCTTACAAAAAGACAACTTCAATACAAATCACAATACAATACCAAATTAAAATCAGTAACCCAATTAAAAACGATTTAAAATTATATCAGTGTACCCCCAAACGGATCAGTTTAATTGGCGGAAGAGCCACGTCTTCAGCTCGCGACGGAAGGAAAGAAGGTCGGGGGCTGTCCTGAGCTCAGTGGGCAATCCATTCCAGAGGGTCGGGGTTCCCACAGAGAACGCCCTCCCCCTGGGGGTCGTCAGCCGACATTGTTTGGCCGACGGCACCCTGAGGAGGCCGACTCTGTGAGAGCGCACAGGACGATGGGAGAACGGCTGGAGATGGTCCTGCAAGTACCCCGGGCCTAAGCCATGAAGGGCTTTATAGGTGAGCACCAGCACCTTGAAACGTATCCGGAGTGCCACCGGTAGCCAGTGCAGCTCACGCAGGAGAGGTGTTACACGGGAGTATCTAGACGCCCCCGTAACTACCCGCGCGGCTGCATTTTGGACTAGCTGAAGCCTCCGGACACATCCCAAGGGCAGCCCCATGTAGAGGGTGTTACAGTAGTCCAACCTAGAGGTAACAAGGGCGTGAGTGACCGTGGCGAGGGCATCCCGGTCTAGGAACGGGCGCAACTGGCGCACAAGACGGACCTGTGCGAAGGCCCCCCTGGTTATGGCCGTCAGATGGTCATCTAAAGACAGCCCAGAATCCAGGAGGACACCCAAGTTGCGGACCCTGTCGGAGGGAGCAAGGGTTTCACCTCCGATCATTAAGGATGGAACCTCCAGATCCCGGGATGCCGGCATCCACAGCCACTCAGTCTTGGAAGGGTTGAGTCCGAGCCTGTTCCTCCCCATCCAAACCCGCACCGCTTCCAGGCAGTGGGACATCACGGAAAGGGCATCCCTAGGGTGGTCAGGGGTGGAGATGTAAAGCTGGGTATCATCAGCATATTGATGATACCTCACCCCAAAACCACGGATGATCTCACCCAGCGGTTTCATATAGATATTAAAGAGCAGAGGAGAGAGAACCGAGCCCTGAGGCACCCCACAAGTGAGAGGCCTCTGGGAGGATCCCTGACCCCCCGCCCAAACAGACTGCAGACGGCCCGAGAGATAGGAGGAGAACCACTGTAAAACAGTGCCTCCTAACCCTATCCCCCTGAGCCGCTGCAGCAGGATACCATGGTCGATGGTATCGAATGCCGCTGAGAGGTCAAGAAGGACCAGGATGGAGGAGCAACCCCCATCCCTGGCCCGCCAGAGATCATTTACTAGGGCGACCAATGCCGTTTCCGTGCTGTGGCCACGCCTGAAACCAGATTGGTAAGGATCCAGGTAGTCAGTTTCCTCCAGGAATTGAGGGAATTGCTGTGCCACCATGGACTCAACAACCTTCGCTAAAAAGCGAAGGTTGGAGACTGGACGGTAGTTGTTAAGTACGTCTGGATCCAGGTTAGGCTTCTTAAGGAGGGGTCGAACCACCGCCTCTTTAAGCGCAGCGGGAAAGACCCCTTCCTTTAGTGAAGCGTTGACAATAGCCTGGATCCAGTCTCCAGTCACCTCCCTGGCTGCCGAAACAAGCCAGGAGGGACAAGGGTCCAGTAAACATGTGGAAGACCCCAGCCTACCCATAATCCTGTCCACGTCATCCAATGAAACAGGCTCAAACTCAACCCAGATGTCTCCACCGAGACTAGGCCCTGTCACCTCAACATACTCTGTCCAGTCGGAGTCCAACCCGGTCCGAATCTGAGTGATTTTATCTTGCAGAAACTGTGCAAAGTCCTCAGCACGGCCCTGTAAGGGGTCCTCCCTCGCTCCCTGATTAAGGAGGGAGCGGGTCACTCTAAACAGGGCTGCTGGGCGATTTTCTGCAGATGCAATGAGAGTGGCGAAATAGTTACGTTTCGCCACTTCCATCGCCACAAGATAAGACCTAATATGGGTTCTTAGTTGTGTTCGGTCGGACTCGGATCGGGAGGATCTCCAACCACCCTCCAGGCGTCTTTTCCGAGTAGGGCGGTATACAAATCAAATAAACTAAACTAAACTGACTAAACAAATCAAATATGTTCAGGAGCATGCAGGCCATTCTGATTTGTTAAATTTGAATAGAATTTTTTTTTTTTACATTATCATTACCTAGCCTAGATTAGAAACTGAACTACTCCCATCCTTTTCCCCCAAGATGTGAGTGAGAATTCACTGTTGTGTACAGGAGAAAAATAGCAAATAACAGGTACAAAGAAGAGTGAGTGTAAAAGGACAGCTTCTTAAATTCTAGGATAGTCTATTTATAAATAGCATGATTAAATGTTTTCTGATTTGTTTTGTTTGACCTCTTTTTTTCTTGCTAGGTCTATTAATTGTTTACCTTAAAGGTAAGATTTTTTTTCTTTTTTTGCTAATATGATTCCTAATCAACTGGAGCCCAAGGGATTGAATGGGCTATAAATTGGAATAAAAAAATGTGAAACTGCCCACTGGATAACATGCAAGCTAGCTTAAAAAAATAAACCGGTCATAAAACCAGCTAGGTGGCAAAACTAGGCGATAGCAATTGCAAATATATTCCCATTAGCATTAAAACTCCCCTACAGCTTCAAAAGTGGGCCATTAAATTTAAAAACAAAAAGTAAGCAGTTAATACAATCTGGTAGCATTAACTCAGCAGAGCAGAGCCAGATTCCCTGGGCAATGCTGAATAGGTGAGGTTGGAAAGATACATTTAAAATATACATAGTTAGAAATCTACCTTTTCATTTGAAATATTGTAACCTATTTCCGTACTCTTTCACTATTTATGAAACCATTTAATTTTAAGTTACTCATACTAAAAGTTAAAGATAGACAGATAATAGAATAATTTCAATAGAAGAAATGTCAAATTAGACTAAAACTAATGTTTTTTTTTAATTGGTGGAAATATACTACTGCAAAACATGTTCTGGGGCATTTCTTTTCCCCAGAGTCCATGAAAATGTTTAGCAAGGTAGGATATAAAACAAATTTAAACAATGTCACTTATTATATTTCTATCCGTTAGTGTTTGTCTCAATTAGTAGTGTGGGGCCTAGTGATGAAGATGCTTGCCTCCCACTTTGAAGGTTGAGATTTCAATCCTAGGTAGTCATAGTTGTTTATGTTCTAGGCCTCAAAGAAAAAAAAATCTGCTGTAAACTCCATGTAGGCATCAGGAAGGGCATTCGGCCAGTAAACGCTCAGCTTCATACAATCATCCCGACTCTGCCCCAAGTTAAGGGACTACAGGGTCATAAAAATAAAGTTTAGTGTTTGCCTCAATTAATTAGGCTTGGCTCCTATGTCTGCTTGAACCTTAGCAGTTTTCTCCAGGACCCACAAATCTAATCTGTGAGCATGAGCATTGCACGACAGGAATCTATTCCACTAGTTTTGCCCATTGAGACAGTCGGTTTATCTATTCCACTTCAGTTCAGTACATTGTATTCTAAAGACACGTCGCTCAAGTAATCTGTCTCATATGGAAATCTTTTCAAGATCAGCTACATCATGTCCTTCAAATACCAGGAAAGATGCCAGGGAGCTTCTACATATACTTTGTCTTTGCACTATGTCATTTGGACTGCCCTGAACAAGTAAGTCCTGAACTGGATACATGTATAAGTTTGCTCCACATATTCTGCTTCTGCTTCTGCATGGATGGGTTGCCTATTACTTGGAAAGGACATCATCTTCAGTGTATACCATCTGCTGATCCACTTGATGGGCTTCATTCCAACCTACACAGATGCTGTCATGTCACTTGGTTGGTTCTGCTGTTTTGTATTGATTTTGCCAGCCATGAAAAACTGGACCATTTTTTGAAAACCAGGTTTGGTAATGATATAATGCTAGGGATTCCTTTTTTTAAAAAAAAAAAATTAATTGGATGAATCGATCATTGTTCTGCCAGGTTTTCCCTTATAACCTAAGTAACTGAAAGCCTCCCTATTTTTCCCCACCCCCCAAACAGGTTTTAGCAGAAGAACAGAAACTGGAACATTTTTGAGACTGGATAAAATTGACAAGAATCCTGCTAAGTTTCAAATCCCAGTCCATGTGACAGGAAGAAGACACTGTAAAACTGTTCAGTTTTTTCCCTAGTTATGAAATCACCTGTCCACAGAAAGGAAAGCAATCAGTGCTTGCTTTCCTGTTAAGGGGAAAATGTATTCTTCTGTGTGCTTCCTACGCACAGATACTCGGCCTTTCCTTGGCTGCTTAGTTTGTCAATGTATGCAGTCAATGTATGCAGCTGCAGTTCCTTTCATTGTTGCATTATCTTTTTTGTATACTCACCACAACTGTTCTTTCATAACATACAGTATATCCTCCTGGGGTTGTAACCTTTATTACACAGTTGAATGACTTTTGATCCACAAATAGTATGTCTTTATAAACCATGACACAATGCTATTGATCATGAGTGTGTTTATAATTGTCACTGTTCAAAGTGGGATGCAGGATCAAATTCTTGGAATACAATGTACTTGTCTGACATCCATACTTTTCTATGTACCATGTTTCCACGAAAATAAGACCCTGTCTTATATTTTTTTGAACCCTGAAATAAGCACTTGGCCTTATTGCTATGCGCTCAAAACCCCAATTGGTCTTATTATCAGGGGATGTTTTATTTTGGGGGGAAAAGGGTACCGTGCATGACACAATGATTCTAGATTACTGTGTATGCCTATCTGTATTCCTTACTGGTTGTAAAACAACTTTTGTCCATGGTTTCTGCCTCATATTTTTGCTCATCTCCTCTACAAGGGACTCTCATTTTACATAGATAAAAGATAAACAAGAAATAACAAAGAAAAGTTAGGAAAAAAAAGAAAGATAAAGGGAAGGCTGCGAAAAGTAATGCAGTTAGAGAATTTTTTTAAAAGAAAAAGATAATTGTGGAAGTGACTTCCCATTTTTTTGGCAGTAACTACAAAAAAGCTTATCATCTCTTCTCCTTTAAGATTATATACAAAGGTCTCTTCTGACTCATATTCAATCCTTTTTTCAATCAGCAAATCCAAGAATCACCATTTTACTCCCCCCCACATTTCCAACAACAACAAAAAAATCCAGAAAAGATTTTGTCTTTTATAAAAGTACTTATTGTGTATCCCTGACCAAACAGGCCATTTCTGCTAATTCTGCCTTACAATCCAATTTGGAAACAGGTTTTTAAAACAAGCTTCAACTTCAGCCAGCTCACGTGTGGGAGACAAGCTGAAAGTTGTAGTGCAGAAAACCTAAATGTCAGTCCCTTAAATTGCTGCTGTTTTTCTGTGTTAGGGATTGGGAATGCATTTTCCTTTTGGTTCTTCATTTTTTTTTTTGGTAGTTTGTATGTTTTAAAACCTGATGGTTTCTTCTTCTTTTTCCTTTACTCATCTCACAAGTTATCATCTAATTTTCTCCTTTATTTTCCTCTTCTTTTCTATTACTCACTACCATTATTCTTCTCACATGTACCTTCAGCCTAATGATACCAGATTAGATGAGGCATGTATCCTTCCATTATTTCACCAAAATGAGCTGATTTAAATGATACCTTGTAAGCTAAACCAATATTCACACTATGTGGGAGAGAGGGAAATGCTATGATGAAACTTAAAAATTATCAGAAAGCAGTTTCTTATAAGTAGTTCAGATGAATTTCATGGATTAGATAGATGATAGAAAGACAGACAGACAGACAGACAGACAGACATAAAGGTATACTAAAGGTCCCTTGAATTTGTAATATACCAGTGTATCTAAAAATGAAGAACTAAGAAACAGAATAAATGCTGAAAAATAGAGCAATAGTTTTCTCCTACTAAATGATGTCAAGTATTACTGCAGGATGATAAATAATCAAGAATGAATTATCTATTCTTGGTGAAATTAAAATTGTTTTTGTGGCAATTGACTGTATTTTGGATCAATTACAGTTTCTTAGGAATCATGCTGTACTTAGCATTTAAATTAGGAATAAGAAATTTAAGATAATAGCCATATTCCATTTTGGGGGGATCTATTTGTTCCTCAGTGGGATTTTTTTCATTTCTTATTACTGGGGAATCAACAGAAATGGTGATTCTAATGGTGATCTAGATCAGTCCAGAATTAAAAAAATGTTTCTGTTGGATTCTTCCATATAGTGTCTCAAAACCATGTGGAAAAGACAGCCTGGTTTCTCTTATTTTATCCCTTTCTCTGCAATACAGTCAATCATATGTAAGAACTATTTCTACAGAAGAGTTGGTACAATGGTTCTGTTGTTGCCATGCAGTTGGCAGAAGCCCACTTTTGAATAATTTGAGCTAACAAATTACCAGTTTTCAGCAGAAAAACATATATTATGGTCTGGAATATAATAATAACATAACATAACATAACATAACATAACATAACATAACATAACATAACATAACATAACATAACATAACATAACATATACTGTCTAACAAATAATAGTAATATTTTATTATGGAGTGACATTTTAGTATAATAAGTATAGTGCACAAATATTTTAGTCTTCGTACTAATGAATTTTCAGAATTGAAGTTAATA
The DNA here is from genome assembly GCF_029215685.1 of Pituophis catenifer annectens. Classification (NCBI taxonomy): domain Eukaryota; kingdom Metazoa; phylum Chordata; class Lepidosauria; order Squamata; family Colubridae; genus Pituophis; species Pituophis catenifer. The sequence continues at coordinate 94,820,965 of NW_027256882.1, forward strand.
CTTTTTAAAGAAAAATACAAGTGGTTCCAGCCTATATCATCTCATCTTTTCAGAGTATTGTTCTGTTGATAATATTAATTGCAGGCCCAGGTACAAAATGCTAAAAGCATTAATTGAATGTAAGGGGTAACACAGATGTAGTTTGACGCTGCTTTTCATTTGAAAAGTTTTCTTAAATCAGTAAGTCATGGAGAGAAACAAAAATTATATTTCATTATAGCAAGCTACCCAGCCAATCTTCCCACTGCAGTTTCAATATCAATCCATTTGATCAATGTTGTTTTTCCTCATGAAATGTTAGTGAAGTGCAGCTTCATAACATCTGTAATTTGCAAATGTACTGTTTTATAGTTGGCCTTTTTTAAACCACACTGAAATGCTTATGTTTAAAGCAGTGGTGAAATCTAAAATTTGTTACTACCGGTTCTGTGGGCGTGGCTTGATGGGGGGAGATAATGTGACTGGGTGGGTGTGGCCAATTTTTTTTTTTTACTTTTAAAACCATTTTTTCTACAACCTCTTCAGCGAAGAGGTTGTAAAAAATGCTTTCAAAAGGCTCTGATGATCCCAGCTGAGTTGCCTGATCGGCAGCGACTTTTTTTCTTTTAAATGCCTCTGACGATCAGGCAACTCAGCTTGGATCGTCAGAGGCATTTAAAAGAAAAAAAGGTTTTTTTTTCTTTTAAATGCCTCTGATGATCCAAGCTGAGTTGCCTGATCATTAGAGGCATTTAAAAGAAAATAACTCTCTGCCAATCAGACAACTCAGCTTGGATCATCAGAAGCATTTAAAAGAAAAAAAGGGTTTTTTTTTCTTTTAAAAGCCTCTGACTATCCCAGCTGAGCCACGCGATCATCAGAGTCTTTTTTTTTAACTTTTAAAACCATTTTTTCGGCCGAAGAGGTTGTAGAAAAAATGCTTTTAAAAGTAAAAAAAAAAAAAGCCTCTAATGATTGTGCGGCTCAGCTGGGCATGGGGAGGGCAGGGATTTTTGCTATTGGTTCGCTGAACCACCCGCCTCCATCGCTACCGGATCAGGCGATCCGGTCCAAACCGGGAGCATTTCACTCCTGGTTTAAAGGCCTTTCCACATACACTAAAATGCATGAACAGAAGTCTGTGGTTCATATACTAGTAAAGGACAATATTTGTAGCTCAAGGTTGAAATGAAGGGTCTTTGATGCTCTCTGAGCTTGCTTGTTTTCTTGCAGATGTTTCATTAGACAAACTAAGTTAACATCATCAGTGCTCATGATGGTGATCATCAGAGCACTGATGATGTTACCTAGTTTGGGTAATGAAACATCTGCAAGAAAACAGCCAAGCAGAGAGAGCAGCAAGAACCTCTCAGTTCATATCCTTTATCTCAAGAATCCTCCACATCAAATAATCAGTTCTGGTATGAAAATGATGGACAATATTATTCCTGGTTTGTACAATATTTCTAGAGTTTGTACATGAATATTTTTGAAGAAGAGACAGGCATAGGCAATAATAGTCTTTTGGAGTGCAGTGGCAAATTATAAATTAAATAGTAACAAGTGGTATTATAGGATAAAGTAGATACTAGCATTTACCCATATTGGATTATTTCACCCTTATTCACGTTATGAGAATATGATAATGCTAAACTGTGGACTTGAAGCTACAATCCAGAGGCACATCACATATTTTCTGTAAATAAGCTCATTGTTCAATTTCTGCCATCTCCAGATCAAGCTGTCTGATATCTAAGATACGTGAAGGCAGTCAAGCAAGATGTACCTATAGATCAGTTCAACAGAAGCACCTTCTCTTGGCTTAAACATTCCTGGCTGTGTCTTGATATTTTTGTGATAATTATTATTTTTTTTTGCTTTAATTTATATGCCGCCCTTCTCCGGAGACTCAGGGCAGCTTACAATGCGTTAAGCAATATTATTCTACTATTAGGCAATTTGCAGCTACACCAAGACCCATGTTGTAAACAGGATCAAAATATGGCACATATATTATGTGTGAACAAATGATTTTTCTTATAATAATCTGCTGAATTAAGAATAACCCTTCCTTCCTTCCTTCCTTCCTTCCTTCCTTCCTTCCTTCCTTCCTTCCTTCCTTCCTCCCTTCCTCCCTCCCTCCCTCCCTCCCTCCCTCCCTCCTTCCTTCCTTCCTTCCTTCCTTCCTTCCTTCCTTCCTTCCTTCCTTCCTTCCTTCCTTCCTTCCTTCCTTCCTTCCTTCCTTCTGGCAGCCTATCTCAACAAGTGACTCTGGGCAGTGAACAGAGTTAAAATAAAGTAAAAACAATTATAAGCATTACAAAAGTGTATTATGGCTAGATCACACCCGATAACCTTGAAGTTGAGCATATGAAGTTTGTATGTTAAGCATGTTTTAAAACCCAAAATATTTTTTTTCGCTTACAATAATTGTGGCATAGGGAGACAATCATTCTGTTATACAGATAGAAAGTACCAACCTGCTTTCTTCTGATATTGATTTAGAAAACCATCGTCATTCAGTTTGTTGATACCATGAATGAAGCTTAGATCAGTTTTTTGGAGTATCTCAAAGTCAGTTTTTGATCCTGGCAAGTGCCTAGATTAATTCCTGTAATTTTCTCGAGATGGTCTTTTTTGGAAAAGGTTTACCATCATCTTCTTGTTATGGCTGACATCAGACAGCACAGAAAATGCTGATTCTATGTAGAAGCATCTTTGAATGGCTCTACTGCTAATAATTGTTTATCAAAGTCCCTGATGTGAGGCACATGAAACAGAAGTTTAAGATTAGATAGCCCAATTACCCAATCTTCTCCCCCTTGCAAAAAGTCACCCAACATCACTCAGATAGGGATCACCTTCAGGGTAGGCTATATTTAAGATAATACAAAAAATATTTCCATTCTTGTGAAGCATCTGTTTACCTCTGTAGCTACACTGGTAGGTAAAAATCTATGAAACATTTCTCTGTATCTGCTACATGTGGCTCTAGTAACTTTGCCCACTGCTCTGGTTATTAATAAACTGGGAGGTGCTGCTCCCATTGCCCAAACTGAAGTCTCAACTCTGGACTTCAATGAACAGACCCATGCTCTTATTTTCACTGCGAATAACTCCTAGTAGAATCCTATTATTGTTCTGACAGTCTATATAACTGTTCCTGCAGAGCACGCTATAAGATATCAGCACGTTTACATTGTTTTTCTTAAGGCAGAATAATCCTCTCAGTACTTATCTTTAACATCACTGGCTATTTCTCCTCCATTTCGTGCCTCCAACTTCCCCAAGGCCCGGCATCAAATCACAGAGTTTTCATTCTTTTGTGTAAAGAGGAGAGTTCTCTTCCATAGTGCCAGATTTTTTTTCCAGCACTCCTTATTTACCTGTAGCATGTTTCCTTCCCCATATATTGGATATGTACTGTGTTTCCCTGAAAATAAGACTCTGTTTTATATTTTTTTGAACCCCAAAATAAGCACTTGGCCTTATTTTCGGGAAGGTCTTATTATTTTGAAAATGACGGGGACCGGATGTGCATGCATTTAAATATTTTTGGGGAGGGTTTATTTTCAGGGGGGCTTATTTTAGCACATGCGCTCAAAAGCCCGATTGGGTTTATTATCAGGGAATGTCTTATTTTGGGGGAAACAGGATAACTGATCCCCTCCTGCAAAAAAAATCAATCTGATTAATCTTTTGGAGCAAGAATGAAGAATAATGAGACCAAAGGGAATCCATAGAATCCAAGCAGCTCTCATCCACTAAAACTCCCAGAAATTGCCAATGGCTTCAGGAACTTTCTAAGAAGTTTGTAGAGGAGTTCCATAACCCTGTTCCTAGGATATTTAGCTAGCTTTGTATGATAATTATTCTGTGCTTCTGTCACCAGGGCTGGTCTATCATTAGGCAAAAGTCTGAAGGAAACTCCTCAAGAAAAAGCTATTAGCTACAGTACTTAGCTTTTACTTCCCGAGTCACCCCAATTATCCCCTTCTCAAAGAAAGTTGTGCTTTGCATCTTTAACCTCCCCCTCCATTGCCCTCAGGTGTTATGGAGGATCATGTTAACTTTTCAGAGGAACAGGAAGCTCTGGCTCTTTTCAAGAGCTTATAATGGAAGATTTACTGTGTCTCCTGAAAAAGTATCATCTAATGTTTAACAGGGATCGGATGTTGAATTGTTGTTGCTTTCTTCTGTTTCAGGGTTTGTACTATATATTTTAACTTTATTGTATCGAGTCTTATTTCTTAGTAATTTTATGGTCAGATTCAGTTGACAGAATGAATGAATGAATGTTATTGTGCACGTTGAGGTAGAAATCAACTTTTAATCCATCCAGCTTTTGAATATTAGAAAAGGTGATGCAGTTATTTTATTTTCCAACAAAGTGAAACAATTTGGGGAGGTTGTCTTTATCTACTGACATTACGTCAGATTATCTGTATCTAAACCTAACAAGGTTTACTAATTTATTTGTCATTCTGGTTTAACAAATAGTTTCTTCATCCTATTCTGTCAAAAGCAAAGGATGCTCTTGATATGCCTCTCTGTAATCCAGCTCTTGGTAGCATGATGAAAATTTTTTTAAAAAAATTTAGCCACTGAACAATACTGAAATGTTGCTGGTTATCAATATATATATTTTCCTGTCTTTCAATCCATCCATATTTTGTCTCATGGCTTCCGTTTTAACCGTCTTGCTTTTCTCCAATTCTTTTCCATTTCATGCTACCGAGTGATAGAAATGCTTTCCATTTGCAGCAAAATGAATGAATGAATGTGCATGTAACAAAATAAATATTTTTATCAGCTATAAGCCAATGTCAAGTGATTAAATCCTAATAATTGCAGGTACATTTGGAAGACTTCAGATTTGTTGTTATATTTATCAAATAAGGAGAAAATGAAAGAAACAAGCAAGACCAATAAAAAGGTATTGCTATGCAAGAAATAAAACACAAACTAAAATTGTTTATGCTCCAATGAAGCCATTCGAAATCTATAGTGGATGTTTGGGGACAAGGGCAATCTTAGAAAACTAATGTTTATTCATTAGGCTGAACTAAGATTTCTTGGTATTGATTGACAATCAACATAGACAATCCCTTTTGGATTTTGAAAATGAAATTTGAAACATGAACATAACCTTGTTATTCTTCTCCATACTTTATAACATGAAATTATTGTATAAATTAACTCTGCGATAGTTATTATCCAGATATGGCTGGATGGAATATAAAGAATTCCTGATCATGCTAGACTCCATTTGTCAGGGATGCATTGTAAGATTTCAGTGAGTAAAAATGTTAGAGAGAGCCAATATTTTCATTAAATTTTCTGAGCAGCATATAAAATATCTCCTTAAATTCTCTATCACAACATTAATGAGGGCATTTAGAAGAAAGGCAATATTCTGCCCAAGTCATGTTCCAACAGACTTTCCTGTAGAATATGTCTTCATTGTCTTCCATAGAGTTACTTTGATATCAGTTCTGATTATAGAATGAAATATTTCTGCCATTGCTATCCCACAAAGCTACATGAACACAATAGAGACAGAGAAGTAGAAAAAAACCTGAAGAGCACAAAGCCATTGAACTTCCCAGCTTGTCATATAATAATATCACACAATAATATTTCACAGAATAATAGTCACAGAATAATATTGTACATGAAGTTTAAGGATATACCCAAATGATTCTCAAGAATACAATAGCAAGAAATAGATCCCATAATGCATTGTTAGATACTTAATGCTAGATTAAGATCCCACAATTGGGAGATTGTACTTAATTGTTAGATCCCACAATGCATAGTATCTCTTGGAGTTAAGAGATATTCAAAAGGATATTGCATTTTACACAGAGTGAAAGCATCTTGGCTGTTTGATTTATTTTGCACCAACCTAAATTCTTTTTGGGGGAAATTGGCAGCTATATAAACTTGATGGATAGGTGGATGGGTGGCTGGCTGGCTGGCTGGCTGGCTGGCTGGATAGACAGACAGGTAGATGATATAGATAGATAGACATAGATAAATGAATAAATACATCCATCCATCCATCCATTTATCCATCCATCCATCCATAATTTAGTTAACCTTTGCCTACTCAAAATTTGTGTAAAAGGGAGAAATATAAGACTAGCTGAAGACTAAGAAACAGGGCAGCCTTATAAGAAAGTTTTACAGCAGGGGTGTCAAACTGGCGGCCTATGGGCCGGATGTGTTATAGATGGGCCATGCCCACCCCACCTCCACAAAGGGGGAAAAAATGTCACAATACGTCATGTGACAGCAATGTGATGCCTTGAGTTTGAAACCCATGTTTTACAGTGTTCAGTGGGATTTACTTTTTATAAATGTTTATAATTGCTATATTAAGAAACAATAGCTATAAATATTATGCAAACTTACTGAACGCTTTGAGTAAACACTTTGAACTCAATAGTTTCAACTTTGTAGACATAAAAAGTTCATAATATTAATTATGAAATAATATGAAATTGTAACTTCTCTGCAGGGAAACATATTCTTTTTCCCTTTCCCTATCCAAGTTTTATACAGCCAGGAATACACTACCAAAGTTGAAACTAATAAACACAGTTTTGTTATTTGAGAGAAAAAAGGGAGTTACATGGCTATCAGGGAAATTAAGAATTCAGTTTCTCATGTGTCAGAACTCTTGTGCTTTTGCTTAATATTCTTATGACCTAGTAATCTTCACCTAATTATTATTCCATGTATCCTTAATTTCTAATTATAAAGATAATAAACCTAGAATCTTTCTGAGAAAGTCACAAACAATGTCACACATTTCTTTATGTAAACTTATAAAAAAGCCTAAAATACAGACAAGAAACTGGTTAGGCAGTAAAAGACAGCATTGTTAACACATTCTGTTTATATAATGTAAATGAGTAAAAAAAGAAAGCAATGTAAATGAATGAGGAAATACTTCAAAGTGTGAAGAAACAGTTGATATTAAGCTAGCTCAAAGCTAAAGGTGACAAAAGAATGGAATATGAAATAGGACAAAAGAGAGAAAAAAATGAACCATCTTGTTTTTAAAAGTGGCAGTTTAAAGGTAAACAAGAAAAAAGTCTTTTTTATGCTGCAACAGATAAGCACAAGTACGCCTCTCTTATTTTTGAAACTCAAAGAAAAGGTTTTGTTTGAAAGGTCTTACAAAATAAATGTAATAAAAGTGATAATACAATCAGGATTCTTGCTTGTATAAACACCATTCCAAGTAGAAGTGCTGTAAGTGAAGGTTCAAGAATTCAACTGTGTTGCATATCCGAATTTCTTAAAATGGAGGTAAGCATTATTTAGGTGACATCAGTAAGATTGAGCTTTATTTGGAATACTTGAAATGGGATTATTCCAGGGGTGAAATCCAGCAAGTTCTACAGGTTCTGGAGAACCAGTAGCGGAAATTTTGAGTAGTTTGGAGAACCGGCAAATACCATCTCTGGCTGGCCCCAGAGTGGGGTGGCAATGGAGATTTTGCAATATCCTTCCCCCAGGAGGGGAGAGAATGGAGATTTTGCAGTATCCTTTCCCTGTGGTGAGGTGGGAATGGAGATTTTGCAATATCATTCCCCTGCCATGTCCACCAAGCCATGCCCACAGAACCGGTAGGGAAAAATTTTGGATTTCACCCCTGGATTATTCCTAGTTCCCAAATGTTCCAATTGAGCCTTCATTTTATTTAAATTCTAAAATGGAGACGTGGTAAACTTCTAAAGTGGTAGAGAAATTTGAGAGAAAAGAGTTGAAGCAGAATTCTTTTAGATCAGAGGTGCAGTTATTCAACGTCATCAAAGGCAGTGTTTTTCAATCTTAGCAACTTTAAATGTGTGGATTCCAACTCCTAGAATTCCCCAGCCAGCCATGCTGGGAATTCTAGAAGTTCACGTTCACACATCTTAAAGTAGGCAAGGTTGAGAAACACTGATCTAACTGACTGGAGTGGATTTAGTGGCTTGACACACTTCTCACTAGATTACAGTTTACACACCTTGGAGGCTTTTAAAATTAAGGGGAGGAAAAAGACATGGCTAACTCTAGCCCAAATGATGTCCTAACCATGATGGATCTTCAGAGCTGTTCTTCTAGCTTGTTCAACAGATTAATATCTTACTGTTAAATAGCATTATATTTAATTATCTTGACCCATGGTTTTCATATATATCTATTCCTGCAATTTAGTATAAAACTTTCATGAATGTGAAATTATCTTTACTGTTTACAATCATATAGAACTATAGTACTTTGGTGTAGTGCTGAAGCACCAGGCTAAAAAGTGGAAGACCACAAATTCTAGACCCATTTTAGGCATGAAACCAGCTGGCATGAAGGGTGACCTTGGGACTCTCCCTCAGATCTAGGAAGCAGGCAGGGGCAAAATCTTGCCAAGAAAAGTGCAGGAGTAGTCCATAGCCAGGAGTCAACAATGACTCAAAGATGCAACTCACTTGCTTTCACAATCATGAATGGGGTAAAGTTTCACATGAATATGGAATGAATATACAGTTAAGGCAAACCATTTTTGGTTAAAAGAATTGAGAAACTGCTATACCATCCTGGAGGCATCAGGTTGTTATGATCTGGAGGAGGAATGGGTCACTGTGAAGTTTCAAAAAAAAAATAGTATTATTGAAAGGGGAAGTCTGGCTTCTGAACAATAGAAACAAAATAATATTCTTCAACTAATCCTTCCTTCCTTCCTTCCTTCCTTCCTTCCTTCCTTCCTTCCTTCCTTCCTTCCTTCCTGTGTGAGGGGTGAGTTTACTTGCTCTATTTTCAGACTTCATCAGGACTTCCAAACAAGAAACTTGCACAGTTAAGCTCAGCTTCTTTTATCATAAACAAACAAACAAACAAACAAACAAACAAATATATTTGAGCTAAGACAGGCTTTTATGACCAAAGCTACATTGGCCAAAACAGGTTTCATCCAGGGAAAATAAGGAAAAAACTGATGAAAGAATAAACTTTGCAATTTTCTTTAACTATTTGCATGCATTCTTAATATAGTTATAATGCAATTTCATAAAATTATTACATAATTTTCAGAAAACCAAACTCTCTTAGCCTAGTTGTGTGTTGTGTATTTAGTTCTTCACAGAGTTCAGAGAACTGTCCTGTGGAAAATTCAAAATGTCACTATTATTTATGTATGAATCACTGTGGGAAAGAAGCTTGAAGGTTTTTATTTCTTGAAAATCTCAGGGTGTCTTCTGACCTTTATATATTCCACAGAGTTATGCTTACTAAAATACAAAGAGTGTTGTGCATCTTACATTAAGTGAAAATGGCATGGAGCATCACAGACCTCAATTTTCTCAGCTAAATAGATGAAGTTAGGTCTCTCGATCCTTTCTTGGTCACTATGTCACCTTTGTATTTTTCTAAGAAAAGCAGCAATTTAAATCCTGATGTGCTATTTTCAGTGACACTTGGGCAAGAACACTTCCCCCCCTATTTTCATATTGGAAAGTAGATTTTTTTCTTAGTTTGGAACATCTGCTTTTTTATTTAACTCTGGTTCCATACCACATTTTAATAAAGAGTTCTAACCTATCACCGAGAGGTGGGATTCAGCTGGTTTGCACCGGTTCATATGAACTGGTTGTTCACTTTTTGTGCACTTCAGAGAACCGGCTAATCCCACCACTGGCTGGCCCTGCCCCACCCCTCCCCTCCCTTCCCAGGAGTCCCAGCCACTCCTTACCTCGATTTGCCCACCTTGGCCGGTGCCTAAAGTCACACTGCTGCTCCCTGGCTCCCTCACTTATTTGCCTCGACCACGTGGCCCTTGTGGCCCCGCCCGCTTGCCTGCCTTTGCCATGGCCTCCCCTATGTCCCAGCTCCCTGTCTGGTGAGCCTTCCTTTACTGATCTCCACTGTCTCCCATGCGGCCCAGCGTCCTGCCTAGTGAGCCTTTGTGCAGCCACAGCATTCAGCATGCTGCACAAAGGCTCACACAAAGGTGAGTTTTTGTGCAGCAACTTCATCACAGTACATTTGCACTCAAGGCAGCCCTCACCTCCCGCCACTTCGGGCTCGGAGCTGTAAGCCGCATCTGGGAAGCACTACAGTGGTGACAAGCAGCTGGGGCTGATTCTCCGGTGCCTCATGTCTTGCTGGGTCTTGCTGCCTGACAGTCAGGGTTTTAAAAAAGATTTTTGCAGCAGGAAACGGCGGGTGGCTACTTCCGGCCTTTGTTGGTGCAGCTGGCCATGACTCAGGACCTTAGCAGCAGCATGTTGCATGCTTTTCACTCCAAGCAGCCCGGGCTGGAAAACACATGGCTGGGGCAGAGCAAACCCGCTGGTGGCCTCTAGGGTCTTGATGGTTTGCTGCAGCCAGAGCCAGGCTTGGTAGAGGAGTGGCAACGGTTTGGAGCTTGAAATCTGGCAAGAGAAACCGAGGCAGAGAGGTGGACCGATCTCCCCCACTCCCCTTGGGAGGGCCATTGCCATGGGCAATGCGGGGAGCATGGACTCTCAGCAGATGGACTTCAGCATGCACAATCTAGCCTTCAAGCTCCCGATGCCCAAACTGGGCGAGCTGAAAGAGAGGTTCACCACTGTGGTGGTGAGTGTGAACTGAGTGGGCTTTTTCCTTTTTCCCCCCACGTCCTCATCCTGGTCCAGCGTGGTGCAGACAGCCCAATGGAGGTGGAAAATGGGGGGTTTCCGTCGGCCCTTCTCTTTTTTTCCCCTAGCCTCCTTTTGCCAGCATGCGCCACGCAGGTTCGGCAGGCGGTCATGATCTTTATATGGGGTTTTATTTTGTCAGCCCAAAGGAGGGGGAGGGGCTTGGACTAGTACATAGGAAATTGCCTTGTCTCTGCAGCATCCATGTTTGTCAGTGGGCAGGCAATGAGGAGGTGGCAGCAGCCAGCCAGTGTCTCGGGGCAGAGAGCAGGTTGCTCCCTGAGCGACCGAGTCGTGGCCAGCTATATCAACAAATGCCAGAAGTAGCCACCCGCCGTTTCCTGCTGCAAAAATCTTTTAAAAAACCCTGACTGTCGGGCAGCGAGACCCAGAAAGACATGAGGCACTGAAGAATCAGCCCTGGCTGCTTGTCTATACCACAGTGTTTCCCGGATTCTCCACCGCTGTTTCGGCCTGCTTGTGCTGCCCCACCTTGCCGTGTGTAGGCAAGAGAGTTGGCCACCTCCACTCAGTCACATGACCCCCCCACCACGCCCACCCAGATGGTCATTAGGAAAAAACGGTTTTTAAATTACTTGAATCCCATCACCCTAGAGAGTGAGTTAGTACTGCTTTAATAAAGTATTTTTATATGGCATATCATACTTAGCTGAGCTTTTTATTGGTGCATGCCTGGCCTTACAAATGATTGGGTCATGATTTATTTAAGCAGAACATTTCAACAGAATACCAATATATGAATTTACATTAAGATTTATTGAAGATGTACCATGTAATGATCCAAAGGGTATTAATCTGTGGAACCTCAGATGTTCCTTGATTACTGACATTTTTCTAAAGGTCATTAAGTGATCAATTTGTGATTCAGTATCAGTTTTCTGCATATATTTTATCACTAAATGTGTGATATGTGTCACTTTTTGTAACTGAAGAAACTCTAAGAAAATTATATTGGTATCTATAGCATATTGGTATCTATAGCATAGATATTAGTATCATGTAGCATTCCCAAAAATTAGTCAACGATGTTATCTAAATAGTTGGAAATTTGGTCTCTCAACCCCTTCCTGGTCATTATACCATATTTCTTTACTTTAGGAGAACCGTAACACCTGACAAATCAATCTATATATACATCTGGATGCTTATTTCAGAATTCCTAAAATGGTCCCCCCAGGATACATGGGGTTCTTATTAAGAATTCCACTTATCCATCTGCAGTACTTGATACCCCTCCCAAGAATTCCTCTACAAGTAATCCTCGACTTACAATAGTTCATTTAGTGACTGTTCAAAGTTACAACGGCACTGAAACAAGTGATTTATGACCATTTTTTCACACTTACAACCATTGTAGCATCCTTATGGTCATGTGATCAAAATTTGGACGCTTGGGAACTGGTTTATATTTATGACGGCTGCAGTATCTTGAGGTCGTGTGATCACTTTATGCGACCTTCTGACAAGCCAGATTCACTTAATAACCATGTTACTAATTCGACAAGTTCAGTGATTCACTTAGCAACTGGGGCAAGGAAGGTCATAAAACAGGGCAAAACTCACTTAACAAATGTCCCATTTAGCAACATAAATTTTGGGTTCAGTTGTGGTTATAAGTAGAGGACTACCTGTATTGCAAAATGACAGGAAAGGCCCTAATAGTAACAAGTCTTTCTCTTCAAGGAAGGGAACTTTGGATCAAAGCAAACACTTCTACAAAATTCAGAATAAATAACCCAAACACAGATTAAAATCACCACATACTTAGAGGCAAAGTGTTTGTGTCCTAGCTTAAAATCTGCAGAACAAATGTCAATTGAAAGACAAGGAGTAACACAATAATCAAGAGCTCCTAGAATAGCCTTATCAAACCTGTTATACAGTACTCTAAATAATCTTACTGGCTACAACAGTGATGGCAAACCTTTTGTCAAACATTAAGAAAATGCCCAGCTTGATTCCTCTGGTGTGTCATTCCCTTACTTCCTCAGACAAAAGAGAAACAATTATTTATATATTGATTTTAAACAAATATTGTATGGTGCTATATATTATATAAAGAAATGGACAAATAATTGCAAGCATGAAATACAAGTAAAACAAATTGATTTCAGAGATGTGCTTTTGAGAATAGTTGTTGTCAGGTGTTGGTGAACATCGATGTATCACTCAAAAAATCATGAGTGTTGACACATGTGTCATATAGATTTCCCATTAGTTGGCTAGAGAATACAGCAGCCCAACACATTTGGTGGGCACCAAACCGATGAAGGCTGTTTTAGAGCAGGTTTACTGTATAAAACTTTGAAATATTTCTGTATTACATCTCCTAGGAGTCTAAACTGGGATGGTGAATGTGAGCTGTAGCTCACCAATGCTTATTGTCTACACACTGATCAGTCCTGCAAAACTGATCGAAAAAGAATTGAGTTAGCACCTAAAATACGGTTATTGGGACCAGTGATGGGATACAGGTGGTTCTCTCTGGATCGCGCAAACCAGTAGCGGGAACTCCGGGAGGCTCCACCCACCCGGACGTAATGTGAGACTACTGCATATGCGCAGAAGGCCATGCGCATGCGCAGAGGTGGTACGTGAGAGCAAAGAGTGTGCACACACTCACATTTGCAAACCGGTAGGGAAGGTAAGTGAATCCCACCTCTGATTGGAACCACATTGCAGAGTTTCATTATAGAAACAATCTTATCATTGTAAAAGTATCCAGAGCTGGGTTTTATCAAACTGGATGGCTAGATTCATATGGGAAGATGGTCTTTGAAATACTAGCATTCTCAATAAGAATCCAGTAAAGGTTTTCAAGCCATATCAAAAATATTTTCCAACTAGTGTATTTAATTTAGCAACATTTTTTTTTTTTTTTTGCCTAGAGATAATCCATTTGATGTCTGATAGAAACTCTCCAAACACTTGACACTGCTCCATCAATGAAATATTTTCTAGGAACAGTTTGGGAACAGAAGAAGATGATGCTCTAGGTGCAAATCATCCTTAACAGTTTTGTGAGCAATTTGAAAGTGTTATTATTTTAGCCTCAGCTTATTCCCTTAGTAGAGAAAAAAATGTGCTCTAAATCACTGGCTCAAGAATCAGAAAGATTCTCAATTTTTTCTAAACTTCTTGTTTTCATAAAGCAGGCTAGATAATTGCATTCAAAATAAGCCAAGAACTGTAAATAAATCACAAACATGTTTATCTCTGCTAGAATACAGACAGACAGACAGACAGACAGACAGACAGACAAACAGACAGATAATCCAGCCATTTTTTAAAAGGAAAGACTTCTGTAAGCAGATGTTCATACAAATGCAAATAATCTTGTAATGCATACAAAACATATAATCCTAATTATGCATAGAAGCTGCAATTAGTATAGATTTATAGGTGCACACTGCAGGTAATTGGGGTCAGGCATGGGGAAGGGCAATTGAACTGGAAAGGACAAAAATCTCACTTAGATATTAAATCAAACAATGGCTCAGTTTACGGTACAAACAACTTCTCCCAAGAAACAGCTAGCCTTAAGGTTAAACTCAAATATACCCATACTTTGCAGCAGGCAATTTACAAACCATTTATTTTTCTTGTTCATTCTTTTGGTTTCTCAATGTATAACCATAATAAGGACTGGAAAATATGTGATTAAGTAAAGCATCACATGTCTGGACTCATAAGCCTTTTTGCTGTGGCTGTTAAGCAAAATATCACATGACTATAATTTTCACCCTCCTGCCAGCTTTCTCACTGATTTTGCTTGTCAGAAGCCAGCTAGGAAACTCACACATAGCAATCATATGATTTCAGGATGTCGTGACTATTGTAAATGCAAGAGAGTTGCCCAAATCACATTCATGTGACTGCAGAGACACTGAGGTGGTCATGGGAGTCTGGGTTGTAATTTTTTTCAGTGACATTGTAACTTCAAATGGTCACTAAATGCATGGTTATTAAGCAAGGAGTACCTATATTCTTGCAAGCAACCAGGTAAATATGGTAAACTGAATTAGACCAGGAACCAGAAAACTAATGGAAAGTAAGTCCATACTGCACAAAGGCCAGGTCTAATTTATGCCCAAGCATCACCTGTGGTAGAACTAGAGTTCTATGAGGTAGATTGTAATTAAATAAGGCTCTGGTTACTAGTTTACTGAATGTGAGGGTTTTTAAAACTATGTTTCATGCTTTTGTCTAAAATTCAGGCTATATGCAAGGTCTTCCAGTTGGGAAGAATGCCTGATGTAGAGTAATTCCTTACTCGCAAGAAATTCAGCCTATGATGCTTCAGATAGTCATAGCTAAATATGATTGCACCTCAATGTGTAATTAGGCATATAAGAGAGGCAATAAATACTGAACAGTTGACAAGTGTTGTGTCATCAAAGAACAATAGAAAAATGCAATAACCAATGCACTCCAACTACACATCGAAGTAGAAATGATATCATAAGAAGTACTGCTAATGAAAAGTAGTTAGGGTAGTTATTTTTGGAAGCCATGCTAGTTCTCAATTAGCCGATAACCGTATTACTGAGAAGTAGGACAATTCTGTGTTCATTTTTATTTTGCAAAATTTAAGATAATTCTGAGGTTGATTGAGGAAAAACAGTGATTCTGTTTCGATTAATTAATAGGATAACAATAAATGATGTCCTTATATTTTATGTTGCGGTGCAAAGCAACAAGAAAAAAAAAAAGAAGGATTATGGTGGGATTATCTTGAAAAGTCAGTCATGTGCAAACAAGGCAGCATGTATCCTGCATTTTGGATCTGTCAAAATGCTTCAGGGAAAATATGGATGCTTCCCAGTTGCATGTATTTTCAGATGCTGGTTTCCCCCCCCCCCACCCTTTCCCTGTTGTTATTTCACAATGACTTGCAGTGAAGATGGCAAAATGTAACAATATATGTGTAAGCATCACTATATATTTCATATTAGGGCATTTTAGGAAACAGAATAGAAGGAATAGAAGAATGTTTTGGTAGGATCCTAGAAAATCACTTGAACTGAAGAAAAATTCTTATTATTTTAGTAAAGTTGAAGCTGTCAGGCTTGAGATATGATACATAGCTCTCTGGAAAGTCAAGCCCATAACAACCAACTATCAAGAGAAGCTTCACATGCTAGATTGTCTGTTTTACTGTTACACATGCAGCATTCTGCCTCTATATATTTCTGAATCCTGGTTTGAATTCCTGGTCTTTTCCTGCTCCCTCTCTTTCCCAGCTTTAAAAGTAAGAGACATCTGCTTGAGAATCATTACTTGGTTCCCACCTAACTAATTTTATCCAGTCCTTATTAAAATTTTCAATTATTGACATTTACTTAGGCATTTAAAGCGGGGGTGGGAAGAGGAGAATAGAAATATCATTAGTATTTTTAAAAGTCTTTTGACCTCTTCTAAAAATTTCATCTGCAATTTTTCATTTTCCCCCTATCCGTCCTTCCACCTCTCAGAGAGAGAACTAACAACCAGATGACTGCAAAGAAATACAATCATTCCTTCCTTCCCCCATCCTATCCTTCATTCTCCGCCTCAACTCTCTCTACCTATATTTCCATCCCCCCACCATCAGAACTGATCTTTTTTTCTTCTTCTTCCTCAAGGAAAAAACACAACAATGCAGCTGACTTTTGAAGAAAAAAGCACCTCTGAGAAAACTACTGGTCTTCTTTTTGGACTCAAAAATAAGACCTGGTCTTATTTTCTTTTTGGACTCTTAAATAAGCACTAGGGCTTATTTGGGGAGGGGGGTGTCTTATTTTTTTGAGCTGCCCATGTGCCCTATACTGGCTTACTTCAGGGCCACTCCCAGCCAGGCCATCCCCACCCTGACAACTGCCTCACCTCACAGTAGCTCTGCAACCCCATCCAGCAAGACCCTGTGTGGCCACTGGCCCACTTCTTCCGGTACTGGCATGGCACCGGAGCAGGAGGCTGAGCAATGCACCAGTGCCATGGGCATGAAGCAAGGTGTGGGGGAGCTGCCCCACGCACCCCACTCCTGGTTACCTCAGGGCCCCTGCAGACAGGCCATCCATGCCCCGACAACTGCCTCGCCTTACGGCTGCAGCACCAGTACATCACTCGGCCTCCTGCTCTGGTGCCGTGCCATTGCCGGAAGAAGTGGGCCAGCAGCCACATAGGGTCTTGCTGGATAGGGCTGTGGGAGCCACTGCCTTGAGGTGAAGCAGTTGTCGGGGCATGGATGGCCTGACTGCGGGGACCCTGAGGTAAGCTGGTGTGCACATGGGGTAGCTCCACCCCTCCTCACCTCACCTCATTTCAGTGGGATCACAAGCAACCAGATGGAATGGGTGGCAGGTGGCTGTGCAGTTCCTTAAGTAGGACTTATTTTTGGGGTAAGGCTTATATTGGCTACACACGCAAAAACATGCTATGGCTTATTTTTGCGATAGGTCTTATTTTCGGGGAAACACGGTATGATCTGGATGACCGAGAATCTCCACCGACGTTCGTCTGAAGAACTTTCAGTTTTCAGTTTCTTTAACTTTCTTATTTAGGCAACATCAAGTGACTGCTAAAGGGTATATAGATGCTAACATAGCTATTTATATTTAAAGGCTATTTGGGGTCCCCAAGAGCTTATTTTTGTAGGTTGTACTCAAACCGGTCCAATGCATTTCAATGTCACTTTAGTTGAATCTTTGGTGGCAGCTTTACATCTTGTTTTGACTAGTCAGTGAGGAGGTTCTCTGCACATATTTCTTATGAATGGCTTGTACCAGCAATAAAGCACTTCGTAAGGCAACCTCTCCTGCAGCTTTGTCTGTATTTATTAAGTGACTCAGATGAGACTGAAGAGCATAGAGAAGGCACATGTCCCCTCCTGGCTCCTTTCTGCCTCTTTTCTTCTAAATCTATCTATCCCCATAAAGCAGCTTGTCTGTGTGGTTTATACATGGTTTAAAAAGGGATCCTAGTTTTCTTCAGGCATAAAGAGACACAAACCAAAGTCCAGTCTCGCTTAATCTGCTTGATGAAGAAGCAAATGTTTACCACTGACTTAGAAGGCGACTATAGAATGTTATACTTGACTGAAGTCCCAATCTGTTCTTTTGCTGAGGGGTCTCTTGGGATTTCTAATGGGACATGGAACACTTCCCTTTTGGTGCACTGACTGAATGCAAGGCAGTTTAGCTGAGAGTGAAAGTAATTATGACCAGTTTATAGCTGTGTGGTGGCCTAAATTAAATGAGTTTGAAACTACAGACATATGGAAGCCATGTGCCTCTGACATACAGATAACAAACCTTAGAAAATGACTAGAGGCCTCATGAGAAATCCAGGAAAGATCCCCAAATCCAAAACATCTTTCGACAACAAACATTTCTCTGACTGCTTAAAGATTTTTGATCCACATTTATCCACATTTATAATTTGCTCTCGGTTCTTGTAACATTTTTGAATATTAAATCATGTAAATTTAAAAAGATCTTGAGTAGAAATTAAATTTCTTTCAGGTTTGGGGGCCTGAAAACAGAAGCATTTGTCTCTAAATAAAGTGTAAACCATTCTTATTTTGCAATACTTTTCTATTGCTCACAAACATGAAACCCAAATTAGATATACTGTTCTTCAGTTGGGGGCCCTCCATAATACATATTACTTTGTGGGTACACAGGCCTCGGTTCTCTCTTTTCTCTTGTTTAACATCTATGAAGATGCTGGGAGAGATTATTTGACAGTTTAGAATGAGGTATCACCAGTATGTTGATATTACTTAGATTTATATTTCTACCCCCAGACTGTCTTAGTGATGTCATGGTCATGTTGACCCAGTGCCTGGAGATCATGGCAGCCTGGATGGGGAGAAACAGGCTTTGGCTCAACCCAAGCAAAAATAAGTAGCTTTGGATATTTGAAGCTTCTGGTGCCAGGGATCTTTCATCTTTGGTTCAGGATGAAGAGGCACTGCTTTAGACAGACTCACTGCACAATCTGGAAGTCCTCCTGGATTCGCAGCTCCTGCTTGATGAGCAGGAGGAAGCCATTTTTAGGAAGACCTTTGCAATTGATCTTTGTTGATCAATTGTACCTGTTCCTGAACCAAGTGGGCCTGCTCATAGTAACTCATGCTCTTGTGATCTCCTGCCTGGACTGCTATAACACACTATACACT
Source organism: Pituophis catenifer annectens (assembly GCF_029215685.1). NCBI lineage: Eukaryota > Metazoa > Chordata > Lepidosauria > Squamata > Colubridae > Pituophis > Pituophis catenifer. The sequence goes on from NW_027256882.1 coordinate 94,839,793, forward strand.
ACACTACCAGGCCACCATATTCTGCCCTAGTTGAACCTGCCAAATGCTCTTCAAGAACATTTGGCAGCTTCAACTAGTGAAGAACATGGAGGGCTGGGTAGTAAATGGAACAAGCTATTTGGCAAATGTGACACCATGAGCTGCATTGACTATAATGTGCTTCTGGGTATAATTAAGTGAGCTGGAAGTCACTTTTAAACATGTTTATGGCTTGGAACAAGGTATCAGCCACTAAGGTAGACCAGACTAAGAAACCCAAGCCACTTAATCCAGTACTATTTTTCTTATAAGGCTACAGTAACAGAATCTTGCATGTATGAATGAACCACTCCATCCCTTAATGTTCATGGGAACCAGAGAAAGTCTCATCTGAAATGTTTACTTGGATTAGAGATCCGACTGGACTCAAATTTCTTTTATCTAAGTATTGTCTTGGCTGTACTGTTCACCTATTCCTCAAGGTCATATCTTCTGCCCCTTACATCAGGTTATTTAAATGACCATCTCTCCCTAGTTGTTTCTACCCATTCTCTTTGGTTAGCATGATGGGCATGCTCCAGGTCCCATAAACTAAGTAATGTTGACTGATGGACTCAGAATATATATATGGTAAAGATAAAGGTTCACCTTGCACATATGTGCTAGTTGTTCCCGACTCTAGGGGGCGGTCCTCATCTCTGTTTCAAATCCGAAGAGCCAGCGCTGTCCGAAGATGTCTCTGTGGTCATGTGGCTGGCATGATTAAATGCGAAAGGTGCACGGAATGCTGTTACCTTCCCACCAAAGGTGGTCCCTTTTTTTCTATTTGCATTTTTTACGTGCTTCCAAACTGCTAGGTTGGTAGAAGCTGGGACAAGTAATGGGAGCTTACCCTGTTATGCGGCACTAGGGATTCGAACTACTGACCTTTTGATCGACAAGCTCAGCATCTTAGCCACTGAGCCACCATGTCCCTTAGTGTGTGTCTGTGTGTGTCTGTGTGTATATGCAGGCAGCCCAAGTTTGAATCCAAGAAAGGGTATGGCTAGCTGATGAGAGCTAAATAGCTTGAAATAGATCTATACTAGATCTGCTATGGTCCTTTGGAATATTCTCCCTCTGGAGATCAGGTTAGCTCGGACTTTGCTAGCTTTTTGTAAGGCCCTAAAAACCTGGTTCTGTACTTGGGCCTGTGACTCTTACTGTGTAAAGGAATCTGTTTCCTGGCTATGCAGGTGACTTATGGTTTTCTCGGCTATTATGTATTTTAAATTCTGTATATGTACCTCTTTTTTAAAATTTTTAATTGCTGTTTCCTGCCCAAAGTCATTGCTGAGATGGATGGCTATATAAACTGATTTTTTTTTTAAAAAAAGTAACAGATTGAATCGAGATAGCAAAATAAATTCAGATGGTGTGGGATCATGGAGATATTCCAGGGCAAATCCCATGGAAAGAAGATGGTTTTGCCTTAGGGCAGAATGTGAGGAATCACTGGCAAAAGCATCAGCGAAAAGAAAATAATTAGAGCTGTCTTAAGTCCAGGACCTTGAAGTCCAAGGTGATGCCAAATGGGCAATTTGAAAGCAACAAATGATGATGACAGCATCCAACAAATTACACAGTTGCCATGACGATGTTGAGGTTCAACTGGGGTGGGGGGTGGGGGCTGCACACTGCAACATTATTTTTCCCTTTTTAAAATAAATAAAAAAATCTTACACATCACAACAAATGGATGAGTATATCATCATAATCATCTTCTTCATCCCTTAATTGCAGAATATATTTTCTTCAATAAAAGTAACGTTTCATCCCGTATTTTTAATTTATTTGTGTCCAAAGGGAATCCTCCATAAAAGCAGTCTAAAATTACTTTTCTTCACCATAGAGAAAAAGTTTGCGCAAATAATATCTCAAACCTACAAGAAGATAACTTTAGCTGCCATGACTCATCTTCCAGACAATTCTACCTGGATGACTGAAAATCTTCATAGACATATTGCCACACATTTGAGGGAAAAAACCCTGAGGTTGGTGTGGGAATACCCCTAAGAATTTTGGAAGTTGGCACATTCCAACAATTCTCTACCCACTCAGATTCCCTGAATCGTCTTGTTCAGACTGAAGAAACTGCTTGGATGGACAGCAAAATATCTCAAACCAACAAGTGAATAAGTCCAGTTGTCATGACTCAACTGCCAGACAATTTACCTGGATGACTGAGAATCTTCATCAGAATTTGACTCAAATGGTTTAACAAAAACTATGAACAGATTCATTGCTAGATGTTAAAGAATGATCTGAAATTATGAGAATCAAGAGACAGGTGCAGAAAGAACTTATTTTCCTCCTCCTTGTATTAATTCTGGGATAGTTTGTTAGATAGCCAATTACTTCGAATAATCTATTAGAATAACACCACATACCATTATAATATGCTGAAGAATATTCCTATCGGTAGTTATGCAGCATCTTTTACAATTAATAAAGAGGAATTGATCAAAACATACATATTATAGGTAAAGAGTAGCATCTTACCAAAGTTGCAAGAATATAGTGGTATCCTATCCCATTTTTTTCAAGCTTGATTATCTGTAATTAAAAAAATAAAGCACAAAAACAATTTACTGGCAAATTGAGAAATGTCTCTCTAATATTTTTACCCTGTTTGTGGAGGAAATAAGAAACATTTCACAGGACTGAAGCTTCTTAAAGAGTATAACTCCTACATTTAAATACACATTGTGGTATACAAACTATCACATGATAGTAACATGCAACAGAGATTGAAAAATAAAAATATTCTCCTCTTCAAATGAAAATGCAAATATGAGATACCTTCAAATAAGTCACAAGCATTAACAATGTGTGCTCTTTGTCTCACAAGCCAATTGATTGTGATAATCAGGCAATGTTTATGAACATGCTGCCCAGATGCATATTCACATTTGGCAAAACTAAAGCAAACAAAATACAGAATGAATTGTTCCTTTGCTTTGCTGCAATGCCCGAAGGAGAACTTGTTTATTTCATTTTGAGTCTTTTCCCACTTGTACCTAGTGACAGCCAAGCGTGACATGACAACACCATGTTTTTCTGCTGTTGGCTCTGGCATTATCACATCTCAATCCATGAACGAGACAGTCAAAATTTGTTCTTAGTTCTTAAGGGATTAAAAGAGTATTTTCCTCTTTATTCCAAGGTGTGTGTAATCCATGTCACTCATTTTCTTGGTCAGAAATCTGGGGACTGTGATGATTTGAAATATAGACAACAGAAACCGAATAGGAACTGGCAATAGGGACAACAATTTCATGCCAGTATAGATTTCTGCCAACTCAAGTATGGGTGGAGAGCAATCCAATTCAGTAGCTGTGAAAAAGCCCTGAGATTGACCACTGTGAATTCCTGCAGTTACATGGGCTCATAGATACAAGAAATGCAACTTTTTATCGAATAATTTTTTAAAAAAAGCAAAACTAGAACTATGCACTGAAAGAAATAACTGGGCTGGAATGAAACTTAGGTCACACTGAAATTGAACATATTTTGTAATATAATATGCTGATTTTAATAAAAGAAAAGAAGAGAAGAGATTTTATTTACAAATATTTCTAAGCCATCATTAATGTTAAATGTTCTCAAAAATTTGATTAAATCTGGAACTAACTCAAACGGTGAGAACTTTTTTAATGATCGGAATATCCTCTTTCGACCCTTTGAAATGTAAATTTCAAATTCCAGAAATGTCAGCCACCTTTGTCAAGAATTCTGGAAGTGAAAGTTCACATATTCAGAATGTATCCAGGTTAGGGAAGGTTGGATTAAGCCGACAATGGTGAACCTTTTGGTCTTGGTGTGTCAAAAAATTTGGAAAATGCCTAACTTGAATTTGCTGGCATATCGCACTACAGACACTTTGAGATAACTCCAGGCACATAAGGTCTTCATTCTTGAAGTAGTCTTGGAGCACTTCTGCAGCGTCTGAAAACTGCAAAATCATGCTCCGTTCTTCTGCAATTCTGGAGGCACTGCAAGCTGCAGAAGAGCACAACTCATTCTCACATGGCCTCCTCGAAAATCATATGAGAATGTGATGTGCTTTCAAAAATAGTTATCAGGTGTTGTGAAATCTGGCCTGTCACTCAAAATGTTATGGCATGTCACCTTTAACATGTTTATCATAGGTTCACCATTAAGTAATTCATCATTCTGCTTTTAACAGAATAAATAATAAGACCTCTGGGAGCTCACATACAATGTACAGGTGTGTCCTGGTAATTTTTAAATTGTTTTTGCAAAAGTATATAATTATGAACTTAGAAATTTCATTCTGGAACCTATAGTTAAATGTATTGAGAAAATGACAAATTGTTCATGAACTTTATGCATTAAAATATGGCAAATCATTTAAAAAAATCTTGACTGTGATTCACTCCATAATTTCTGTCACATACAGTATACTGTACACAGCCACTTTATCAAAGTCTAAACAGCCGGGGTTATTTACACAATGATGAACACAATGGAAATCTTGAGAAGTGTCCTTTATAACCTCTAGTTTATATATCCTACAGAATGGCAAGAAGATACAAATCACTTATCCTAAACATAGAAGTAAACAGAAAGGCACTGTTTCTTCTTCTGCCTCATATGCAACAGGCATTTTCTTTCTAGTATGGTCTACTTGTTGCATTCAGAAATTATATAATTGTTTTCATTATTCTAGAAATACAATGAAAATTCTTGAAACTGAAGTAAGGGTCATTTAAATAAACATTCCTATACAATGGTCAGGGCCACACTTAATGTTATAGGTGTTATATAATGTTGAGAGCACTCCAACTGAAGTTGTGCAAAAGAATAACTGTTGATCGGTACTTTAATATATGATTTTCCTATCTAAGGAACCATTCTCACTTCACTATCATCTGGATATACAGTAAATGCAGATAATTTGTCAATGTAAACCATTTAATGGCTTCCAATACTCCCATATTTCTTGGTCAGTAGTAGATTATTGCCTTAGTGAAGTCAATATCATTGCCTTGGTGGATTCTTTCTGTTCCATACATTTCTGATTTACATTGATCAGATGAGTGTTACCTATTTTTGAATGGCAAGATGGAAAGCAGTCGTGAACTATTTGTGCCAGTTTCTACTCTCTCTGTTTCTTTTATTAGAATTCCAGCTATAAACAAGAACAGACCCAATGCAAATACAAATTCAATCCCACATTTTCCTCCCTTTTCTTTCTTGGTTTTTCAATTAAATATCAATTCCCCAGGTGAGAACTGGGGAATGTTACACAATGTCATAAAATTCCTCAGCATTACAATTATCACCAAATGGATTAGTTGTTATTGGACACTTGTTTCTACCTTAACTGGCTCACCTGCTTTAGAGTTTTTCAGCTGCAATGCTCTTGAGTACACCTTAAAAGCTGCCTGACTCCTATACTAATATCCTTGTACCTCTATTAGCGTTATCAGAGCAGATACAAATAAGTAAGGCTCCACCACCACCTTTCCTACTATACAGATCTCCTGGGTAGGATAATTAAATAATGACTGAAGCAAATATGTCTGGAAGTGCTGCAGATCAGTCGGTTTTTCCATGAACAGTTTGTTTCTAGGACATGAAGCTTCTTGCATTTCTACTACTACTAATAATAATAAAAAGCATTCCTGTGTTAACTTCTGGCTTCTGATGGCTTCTCCCCAAAAAGGAAATGAAAGGAGGCATTTCTAAATTTGCGAATCCAATCTTGTGCTTGTATACATGTCTGCTTTTGAGTTGTAGTATTTGCATTAATCAAGAAAAAGGCTCCAAAATGCAGCTGTCAGGAAGTGAAAATTTAGAGGGCTGGAGCACATGAGAAAGTTCTTCATTTAGACTCTCACTGTGTAACATACATTCATTCATTCATTCATTCATTCATTCATTCATTCAGCTTTATAATTAATAAAAATGAGCAAAAAAGCAAAACCTAATAATAGTAATGGTGATACATTGCCAAGGAGGAGGGCAGCAGGAGGAGGAGGGGGAGGATAAGAAGAAACACATAAGTATTTTAACAAAAAGTGAAATAAGTATGACAAAGAAAAATATGATAAAAAAAAAACCAGTTACATTCCTATATATAGTATACTGGTCTAAGGCAAATATTTTTCAAGTTTGTACTGTATACAGTATATTCTAATACATTTATATATTATTTTCATAGTCTTCCACAGACAGAAAGCAAACTTCTTCATTAGAGTTGTGAAAGACAAGGCCTACCCCTTTGCTTTTCACTATTGCATTTCAGCAGTACAGTCTATATGAACAACTCTGAATCCTTTGTGACTGCCCTACTGAATGCCTCTAAATGAAAGAGCTGTTCCCCAGCCATTTGTGATTCACAGCTCAGGTTTCAGATGTAATGCAACAAGTGAATATGAATAAACAGATGGGAGGAGCCCAGGGGAAAAGTGTGATTAATTTGATCAACACTCTAACGCCAGAGTTACAGCACAGCAGCTGTTTTGTCATGGACAGTATTTAATATCTCAGAGCTGGCCTACAATCTCTACAGGGGTTTTCAAAACACTTCCGTTTATTTCTACAGATACATCTGTACTTCTGCATGACTTCTGAGCTATGCCAGCCACGTTTCTACATGGGCAATTATTTCTGAAACCACTTGTGCAATATATATCATAAGCGCAGTTGTGTGCCATGTGTACATATGATTTTATTGTGTATCCCAGAGGTCTAGTACAATGTAGCATCAAATATGCTAGACTATAGCTAGGGGACCCAGATTTAAATCTACCTCTAACCACTTTCATATATTTAAAAAAACCCATAGCTTTATATATTTAAAATAACCGCATCTTCATGTTACAGCATTTATTAAAATGAATTAAATCTCTTTTAAAATAGGACTTGTTGCCACATTTATGGTATTTCATTGCCAATTATAAGGATCAAATCTAGGCATAATTTCCAAATAATGTTTTAGTTTTTCTTGTCTTGCTTCATAAAGCCTTAGCCCTTCATTCTAAAATGGTGTGTTTGTAATTATATTTTAGTCTTCATATATTGTTAGATTGGATACATAAATGAATATTGTATTCCAAAAGTATCCTTATTATATCAGATACTAATAGCAAAAAGCTACATATCCAAGTTTTTCAAACAATATGTGGTATCCCTATCCTTATCAGGAAGAAGAAGACGAGAGGCAGGGCAACATTCCCAACATTTCTAAAAGCAGATCCTAGCACCATAAGCAAAGTAGAAGCATGCTCTACTAATCTTGCTTCTGCATCCATAGATACCAGTCTTAATGTGAAGATCCCACTGCCCAGCCCACACAAATGCTATTGCCATGAAAAAAGCTAGGTTTCATGGAGATACACCTTTGAAATCTAAAGGCTAAATCAGGGGTGTCAAACTCGCAGCGTCATGTCGTCATGTGACATATCACGACTTTCTTCCCCTTTGCTAAAATGGGTGTGTGTGTGGCCAGCGTGTGTTGCATCCGGCCTGCGGGCCAGGAGTTTGACAACCCTGGTCTAAATGGAAATAAGAAGTAAGCCTCTGAGTATTTTGCTTTCAGCAATCAGATCTGACAAGCAATATTCTTGAGCAATCTTGTGGGTCTCAGATTTTAACTAAAAGGGGACCGAGCCTGATTCTACTATAAGTACCATAATTGTTTTAATCTGGGGCCGTCTTGCCTTATTCGTGCACAATTTAAAACCTACCTTGCCTAAGATTGCATTTAGTCGTTCTGATTCACAGTCAACAACCACGACCCGTTCCTTCTTCTTCTCCAAATTTTGGAAGAGTGACTTGTAGTCCTCTTCTGTTGTTGTCATAACGTTGACTGCTGTTACCTGCCAGTTTTTCTCTGCAGCTGTATCCAACACCTTTTGCAGCACTGACAAACCTGAGATAGGATAGGATAGGATAAGATCAGATCAGATCAGATCAATTCATAGCAATGGCTGTTTTATCATTCTCATTGCTATGACAATCAATGAAATCATAGCTTTCAGAAATGCTTCATTTCTATATATACCTCATGATCTCAATCAATAAATCCAAGGTAAGAGGCAGCATTTTAATATTGAACATCTACATGGTATGTTTACATGGTCACATAATGTTTATATCAATGGTACATTAGATCAACATTATTGTTCCCATTTTGTATATGTTGGCGGCTGGACAAATCCACTATGACATGGTGATTTATTTAATATAACTTAATGCATTACGTGGCATAAATTAGATTTTTTTAAAAATTTGATTTATATGCCGCTCTTCTCCGGAGACTCAGGGTGGCTTACAATGCGTTAAGCAATAGCCTTCATACTTTTGTATATTTATACAAAGTCAGCTTATTGCCCCCACAAACTGGGGGCAGTTTGATTTGCAGTATCCTCTGTATTTTCCTACATTTAATAAGAACTCAATCTCTTTATCCCAATCCAATTTTTCATTTGTCTCACAACTCAGTCAGACTTACCCCGGTCAGCATCATAAATGTACATAAACTTCTGGCACTTGTAATATTCAATGACATTGATGAGGGCATCCTGAAGTTCAGGGCGCAGCTGGATAACAAATTGATTGGATGTGTCAACAGGGAAGCTGGGTGTTACAAAGCAGACATGTAGTGCCCCACAGAAGGACGTGAGCATGTTGACTGTCCTCCTCTCATAGAAGCCAAAGATAGCATAGACCCCCTTGGAGAACTGGGAGCAGACTGTGGAGAGAGAAAGAAGAAAAAAACCCCAAAGTCAGAAATTCTCTGAATTAGGTACACACACACACACACACACACACACACACACACATGCACACACACACACACACACACACACGTATGTGTGTATGTATGTATGTATGTATGTATGTATACTTATTATTATGAGTTTATTCCTTTGCAAATAGTCATACAATTCAAAGCATTGAAACTGAAGAAAGCCTCAAAGATGGAATGTTCCATTCGTTTTCTCTGAGTTTTCTCTGACACACTGTCGTCATTACAAGATATCGTCTTGACTGGCACTTTTTCAAATATCTTCCAAGAGAATTGAGGCTTTAAAAATGATAGGATTAAGTTTATCTAAGCCCACACACTCAAGCAAAGGAAGAAAGGATACTGGAGGAGTTTTGTGATATATCATCATATGTTATATCCTTGCTGTATGGTTATTTCAAAAATGCATTAAATATTTCTTCAAAATAATAAAGCCACTGCAATGAATTGTATGGTTTTCAGCAAACATTTTTTAATTTCATGAAAAATTAATATTTCAATCTATAGTATAACATCTAAATTAGAATTAAAAAGGAACATATCCAAATTAAAGGCAGGTAATGTTTCAAAACCATGTTGGGATTTCAAAAATTCTTCTTGATGTGACAATTAAAATAAATCTGCTTTTAAGTGGCCTACCTTTTGCCATTCAAATATCTAGTATGTCTATGAAGATTCTCAATCATTCAGGTCATGGTGCCTTTCAAAAGGCAACTGGGTTTTCTTGAAATTTTCAAGGGACATTTTTTCCCCTTGAAAACATTTCGCTCCTTCAGTTCTGAGCTCCTTCAGTTCTCGCCAAACTGAAGAAGTTTCTTGGATGAGAAAGGAAATGTTTTCAGGGAGGATAAAACCCCCAAGAAAGACCAGCTGCCTTTTGAAAAGCACCTTTAGGATAGGTATTTAGAATATTTAGCATGTTTGAGGTCACTTTTTCTTAAGAAGATAAGGATAGCTCTGCTGGATGAAACAAAAGATTTAAGGCTGTTTCTGGATCCAGTAGTATTCCCCACTGCCTCACACACACTTTGATTTCCTCACAAAAGCTTGCAAGAAGCATCCTCACATACTAGTAGGTCTATCCTCCATGAAACCTGGCCCACCTCTTCAGAAGAAGAAGAAAAAAAAACCAGTGAACAAATGATGCGGTAGAAATCCCCGAGATTTTATTCAGCTATGGAATTTTTAAGATTGTATGAAAAAGGAAGATTTGGAAAGCACTAATTAATGCTTTTGGGGACATTTTCAGCCTCATCACTTTTCTCTCTTGAGACTCTTTTCTAGCAAACATGAGAGTTAACACCAAGGGATGAAACAGTAACCCTCAGTTCCATAATATGGTTAAGATGTAATTTGGATTTGTTTCCTTAAAGTACATGGATATGGGGAATCTAGTAACATGCAAATTATTGCTCTCAAGTTCAGCAGTGAGTTATGAAGAGACAAGCAATTTAGATTACCTAACAGTAAGGACAAAGAGGGAAAATTATGGCTTATCTTTGGAACCAAATCTTGTAAGAGCATTATATCACATGAGATATCTAAAGCATATTTAGAAAATTTCATATGCTTGTTAAAGACTTTATCTCGGAAATTTCAAGACAAATTATATAGGCCAGGTTGAGCTATAAATGCAGATGTGCAGCTGAATTGAATACGCAAATTAGGAAAAATGCATAAAATGTATAAGTGAAAATAATTTGAATCACTAAAACAGCTTTTATTTGTTTAAATTATAATTCAGATATGTCATCATCACACCTCTAAATATAGCTATGTAGAATTCCTAATTTTTGATATGGCTGATTGGTCTTTATCATATTGTGTGAAATTCTAGTACCTAGTATTATTTTTTTTTAATCTTTTAGATGTTGTCTTTTTAATTTTTTTTGGCAGAAATCAAAATTAATTGATTGTTTTTGATAAATAATTATGAGGTTGAGTCTCTGTCATATTTCTTTACTTCTGATTATTTTACTTTATTTCAATGCTTTGACAGTTTTTGCTGCTGTTTTAATTGGTTTAAGCTGTCTGGGGCACTGCATATAAAATATAAAATGGAACATTTCTTATAAATAAAAAATAAACCCTGATGGAGGGTTTAACACAGAAGCTTAAAAATTTGTGAAAGATTTGATAACAAATGATCACTTGTGGCAAGTTGGTCATGCTATTCCAGCAGTGAAGAAGATTGGGGTAGCTAGATCATCATAATGACTCTAGATTTAACAAAAATATTAAGCAATGATATTTTTGCATAAACAAAATCAAATGCTAAAAATATCCATTAATTCTAGTTCTCTTTTCACTAATTTCAATAATTCTGTTGCTAATAGGCACAAGGGTTTGATCTTTGTCAAACAGCTCCTCAGGAGAAGTTTTGCCTGGGATCATGGGAGTACTTGAAAGCTATGTACAAATTTCCAGAGGAAAATACATGATAGGGACAGCAGCATATTTTGAAATACTGTGTTAAACCTCAGGCATGCATATTGTCAAACATGTTTAACTTCATTCATGTTTATTGGTACATTCCGATAAATCAAATTCTAAGGTGATGGTTCTTAAGAGTGACTGTGCTTTCATCTTAAGGCCAGCCTTTGGTTTTAATAACACAGATGAATATGACTTTATAACTGCAGAACGCTCAAAGGAATCTTTAAAAAAAAACTTGAGTTTTTCGCTGTTTTTATTCTCCTCTGAAATAATTCTAGTTTTTGCTGTCTAGCCCATGATATTTTCTTGTCTTTTAGTAAAAGGGTAAGATAACAACTGCAAGTATTGTGAAAGATCTCCTCTGAGTACCTCTAAGTACAAGAGCAAAGAATAATTTTGAATTATGCAAATGTGGACAGTATTGGCTCTGTAGATTTTGCAGAATTAATATTCCCAGCATTTTTCATTCACTGAACTGGGTGGGACTGCTGGGAAGTATAGATTATCAACATCTGTAGGGACATAGATGTTTATGAGCAAACAAAATGAGATGATGTAAAAGAACATCCCGTACTTTTTATTACTAACTCCTCAATTTACTATATCAGTCTGATTTTATGTCTTCTGATTAACATTCTACTTGGAAGGACGGCTCTGTCACTACAAACACAACAATGCCAAGAAATGCCATCTGGAGAAATATAAAAGTATTGTCTAGTAAAAAACAAAGATCAAGTAAAAATTAACTGACTACATTCTTGTGCTTTGGTGGGAAACTGCTCCAAATACTCTTTTCCAACACTTTCAATCTGAAATCTCTTTTAAAATAAATAAACCTTAATTTGAATTAAAATACAATATAGCACTCTTGAAATGAATAACATAACATATTGTAGGTTCCCAACCAGGGGTGGTATTCACTTACTGTCGCTACCGGTTCGCAAATGGGAGCGTGCGCATGCGCAGAGCCTTCCACTCATGTACAGAGCATCAAAAACGGGACATGATGACGTCCGGGTGGATGGGCGGAGCCTCTCGCAACCGCCGTTCCCCCGAACTGGATAGAACCGGCTGAATACCAACACTTGATCTCCCCAAATAAGACAAAATGTTCATGATAATTGTGCAATTTTACTAGTTTTGTAAATTTGTGCATAATTTCAGTGGAAGTCTTTGGCAGTCTTATAAGACTATAGCAATTTGGGTCAGGTCATCCAGACAATTAATAAGGTTTTTCAATGATGCTCAGAGAATGAAAATCTTGCTTATCTGTGCCTCAGTTAGTAATACGGTAAATGCTAGATGAAGCACTACAATAAATGTTCCGGACTTCTATGAGTTTTGGCTATGAGGCTTAATCAAAATAAAATATAATAAAAAACTATCAAAAACTGTTCATTTTAACACAGAATAATAAATAGATCTCTAAATAAATAATACATATTTTCTCAGACACAGCATATGCCAGAATATTGGAGTTATAAAAAATCTGAAGCAAGCACTTCTCACATTGCTACTAGCCAAAACCTGGGACACTTTAGGTTCCTCACATCATACATACACAATAAATATGCACACTGAGAGCTACTTTCTCTATTCTGACAACTAAATCTTCCAAGCCTCGCCCTACGTCAAGGACATCTGGAGAGAAAAAAGAACATGTCTAAAGTCTCAACATACAGAAATTATTAGATTTCTGGGGGGGGAGGGAACATAGCTTTGAATCCAAAATGAAACTGAACATGACAGTACTAAGCAAAAAATGCACAGTAGGACTGAGAATTACAACTTGAACTTTACAATCTGTTATTTCAGTATGGTAATCAGAATAAATGCCTTCCAACAATAGTTGGTAAGCATTGTGATCTTTCTGAAAGTGCCTTCATTTGCCAAGTTTTAGCTCACTTTTTTGCTATTATTGAGAGCAATAGTAAGGGAGTCATAATGTAAATGTAAGAAAATGATTTTAAATTTAAAAAAAAATTATGAGAAAAGCAAATTGCCTCTCTCTGCTGCCATTAAAGAAGGCCTAAGCATTATCTGCCGGAGAAATGAAAACTTTATATGACCAGGATTTTTGCCAACATCGTAATAAGAAAAACAAAATACTATATGGTGAAATCTAATTTCAGCGCCAATGTTTCTGCTGTAGGGTTTTTTTTGGGCGGGTGGGTGGGTATCATTGTCTCAAATGATATTTTTGGAAAAACAAAGAAAACAATCCATCTTCTTTGGTAACCTCATTACTGTCTTGTGATCTATCCACCTCATAAAGCAGATTATGGCCTTGCAACAGATTAATTACAGATGCCTCTGATTACAGATGCCACATTCTCCTCCTCTCAATCTTTCTGTCATCTTCAGTACTTTGTATCAATCATGAGCAAGCATCAGTTCTCCTCCTACGCTGTACTCAGATAATTGTTAATCCCAGCCCTTGAAACAGATTCTAGCAGCCAAGAACTCACAGTTCTAATCTGTTTTAGATGGTTGAGGCAAGTCAGAATATTTGAAGAAAAGACCATCTGTGGTTAGGTAACTTGAGGGAGGAGTAGAGATATTTCTTGCTTTCGGTGTGACATTCTTAATAATGTACTTTGAAAACTACTGCAGTCATCTTTTTTCCCCTTCTCACAATAACCTCAATTACTTAAATTAGATCCTGCCTTCAGAAGGTAACAACTTTATACCTGTTATACTCCCATAATTAGTTTGAAATTCACATTAACTGTCAGTAATACTAATCCTGTGAACAACAGAAAAAGGAGGCATGGGGGTACTTTCTATTTGTTCAATGGACCAGGTTGTGTGGACATTATACAATTTAATTAGATGCCGATTAAGCACTAAGTATTGACTTTATGTTTCATTTAAAGAAGTAACTGGATAGAAGAGATAAGCAATTCTTCTGGATACAAACATAGCAAAAACTTTTAAGTAATTCTTCTGGATATAAACACAAAGAAAACATTGCTTGCCTGCCTACCTCGCTTTCTTCTAAATCTTTTGATCCTTGCATTTCTGATTTACCTGAATGGTAATTTAAAATGTAAATTTTACACCCAATCATAATTTAGAAATATAGTTACATGAACTTTGCCTAAATTGGTGAGTTTGAGATATGTTTGAATAACTCTGCTGGAATTTTCAGTTTGCATGGCCAATGGGGATGACTCACAGTAATAGGTAGAATTTGTGAATTGTATTTGTGTGTGTGCGTGTGTGCGCAAATACAATTAGTGAAAATTTGAATATGGATTAGTGGAATCCAAACTGGATTAACTTTATCATCATTAGTATTAATGTTATCCTGCCAGTTTGCCCGCTCCTTACTAGATGCTTCTAGAATGATCTAAAACTTTATAAGCCTATTTAGAATCAGTTGAGAATCAATGTGAGAAGGTTGTTATTTATCTTGTCAAATGTCCACTTTTCAAGCCAACAGTTTTACATCTCTTAAATAACCATTATGAAATGGTTCTTTTTCTCCAGACTGAAGAGAAAAAACATTCCAACTATAACTGATTTAGAAGATGAAGCAAGGTGATTTCAGCTAAGTAATGCATTTGATTTATTTTTTCCATTCTGGTCTAATGTTTTAAAATGCAGGAATGTGCAAATTAGAATAAGTAGATGGTGACATTTTAAAACTGATTCCCTCAAAGCTAAAAAAGTTGTTCTGTATCTTAGATTGCCTTCATGTACAAAGCACTGACTGTGCAGAGCTGAACTCTTTAGCTATTAACACAGAGTTTCTTTAGCCCACTGAACATAATTTCTTTATTCCAATAGCTGCTTTAACCAGTTTTAAGGGGGGAAAAACCTATTACAAACAAGGAAAGAACTTTGTTTGAGGTTTTATTATTATATCAAGAATAAAGTCACTTTTCTCACTTTATAGACTCTTTTTCAGATATGAATTTAAAAGATGTTATGATTTCCTCAGAAGCTACTGAGATATTCACACTTGATTCTGGAGTTGCTCATCGAATCAGTTTCAGTTAGTGGCCCTGGACATGTTTAGAAAGCTGTCAGCCCTCCCAGATAAACCAGGAAACATGACTAAATGAAATAATTCCATTTTAATGTAAGGCTACATCAACAAAATTTTGCAAGTCTGAAGGTACAAGCTTTCCACCTCTACTTTAAATCACCTAAACAATTAGGGCGGGTCCTCCCTAAATTTCTTTCTCTGTGTCAGGGTTCCAACCATGCCCTAATTAAATCATGAGCCTCCAGCCAAGCTTCAAAAGAAATCCAGTTATTTATTAGGAGCTTCATGTCTGCGAGTTCCAAGTGAAGCCAACTCTGACCCCACTTAATTTACGTTCCGGCTCTGACCCTGTTTCCCTCCTCCCCCCCAAGGTGTGTCATCAGTCACATTCTCCAACAAGCAATTTTCACAGGTTGTAGAGATCACTCCCCTCCAGCCACTGTGGGTTACCGGGGAGATGGCCTTGACAGAGATATGGTTGGAATGTGCTTTTGTTTTGACTGACATACTGCCTCACTGCAGCTGCAACGTTTGTTTTCCCATCCCCCCCTGCCTATGGCAACTCAAGAACAGGGATGTTTTGCGAGTTGACAGCCTGATTATTAATCCATTGGGGGCTCCTACGTCTCTTTTCTGATTGTTTCCTAGGCAGTATGTCTTTCCTTCAGTCTTCCACACATTCCATTACAAAAGCTGACATTAATAACTACTTGTATGTTCCACATTTGCTCATTCTGGTTAGTTGCACCTTATAGATCAAAAGCAAGGGTTGGCAAACTTTTTCTATGAAGGGCCAGATCCCATCTCTCCTCCAACTCTGTAGGCATGGCTGGTAGGTCTGCAGGCCAAGGAGCATGGCAGCCATTGCATGACTCCAGTCTGCAAGCAACGACACTGCTGATGGACTGCCACAACCATCTACTTTCTGCCTGCCTCCCTATTCATTCTTAGATCATATGTTAAAGACTTGGCCAAGAGGCTTCTATTTGTCTATGCCTGATATGGAGGATAATCAGTGTTACAATATTTCAGGGGCTGCCACAAAGAGAAGGGAGTCAGTCTATTCTCCAAAGCACTTGAAGGCAGGACAAAAAGCAATGGATGGAAAATAATCAAGAAGAAAAGCAGCCTAGAACTAAAGAGAAATTTCCTGACAGTTAACAATTAATCAGTGGAACGACTTGCCTCCAGAAATTGTGGATGGTCCAACACTGACAGTTTTAAAGACACGATTGGACAACCATTTGTCTGAAACGGTATAGGATTTCCTGCCTGAGCAGGGGATTGGACTAGAACACTTCCAAGGTCATTTCCAACTCTGTTATTCTGTTAATCTCCAAGATCTAATATTCTGAAGAAAATGTATAATCAGATCCTATTAATGAAGCCAAAGGAAGATGTTCTTCAATAGGCCCTAATATTTAGAGCCTTACAGAGAAAAATGGATTGTCCTTGCAGTTATCAAGCCTTATTTTGCTAAATCAACAGCTGCATTATTTCATTATTAGTATTTATTCCAAATGTTTCAGAAACTTTTTGAACTGAATCCCACTCTTGGGATTGAAATGAAACACAGTTGTGATGTTACTCCACATATAGTAAATGATTCGTCTCTTCAACTATTTGGTGGCTCTTTTATAAGAACATCTAAAGGAGACTCACTTAAAGTTTGGAAGGCACAAATAATTCTGAGGCTTCAGATCTAAATTAATTTTAGAGGCAATCAGATATATAACATTTGCAAGCAGCCATTTCAGATGGTATGTAGGCATTTCTTTAAAGCTATTCTATATCTTTGGTATAATTTTCATTTATCCTTTTTTCTCATTCATTCATTCATTTTTAATTTATATGGCTATCCATCTCACAAGACAGCAAAACAAAACCCACAATATAAAGCCCATGATATCATAGTTAAAACAGTAATAATCCATAATCAATGTTTTGCTCTGTTTTCCTATTCTGAATTGGCCAGAGTTACTTACGTGAGCTGACTGGCCATAGAAATTAAATAAATAAATAAACAGTTTACAAATAATGCATGTGACTGCAACAATTATTGCTTCTGTATCTTTATTTTGATCACAAGGCATGGGAGTGAAGGGGGAGTGGGGAGGTGTTGAAAATTAATTTGCTCTGCATCTGTTTTTAGTGAGTCACTTAATTAACTTTTCCTGCACTAATATTTAGATTGGAACACACTTATGAATTGGATTGTATGCTTCTTCAAATTTGTTGATGCATCCTTTGGCTTAAGACTCGTAGAAAAAAGTATGTATTAGAGAAAATTGATGAGGTAAATGTGTTTTGGGAGAATGAGTGCATCTTAAATTGAATACATAAGGAAAATTATATATCCTTCTATACTTTTAGTTCTACAGATTTTTGTAGTTTAAATTCAATGGCTGATGAATAGACTGATCTTATCATTCAATATATGCCTGTGATAGCTAATCTATGGCATGCATGCCACAGGTGGCAGGCAGCGCCCTCTCTGTGGGCATTTGAGCTATCGCCCCAGTTCAACTCTGCCACGCATGTGCGTGCCTCCCACCGGCCACCCAGTTATCAGGTTTCTGCCGCACATGCGCAGGGGGGGCATATGTGTGTGGGGTGTGCGCACATGCGTGTGTGTGTGTGTGCAGGGGTGGGGTGCATGTGGGGGCAGGGTGCATGTGCAGGGGGTGCACATGCATTGCCATTTGGGGGTTTGGCCATGCATGCGTGCTTTGGGCACTCGATCCGGAAAAGGTTAGCCATCTCTGATATATGTCAAACTAACATTTTTTTATTATTTATACTATAAATTTATAATTTATAAATAATAAAATAATCTTGTAGTTCGAGGTGATTCATGAATCAGAAATAGAGTACTTTAGCCATTTAATTTATTGAGATCAAAGCAGGGGCCGAAAGTCCTAATTCTTAGTATTTTCTTGAGCAAGGCTCCTTCCTGAATTAGAGGGATTATATGTGAATTAAGTATACAAACTGACTCAGAAAAAAAGATATGTTCATTTGGTTGCAATTAGGTGCAAAGTTTTCATATGCTTTATGTTTTGGGGACGGTGTGATTTTTCTTTGGTTTTTTCAAAAGGATGTTTACCTTTGCCTGAAAATGCAGAATACTGGGAAATATCCACAGAAACATTTTGAGATTATTTATGGCTCTGGAGATAAAATACATAATGTGCCAACTTCCTGGAGTATTATGTTGCATCTGCTACACTATTTTCACTTCTCTGTGTGGGATTCATTGTTCCATGAACCTTTTGAACAGCTGAAAAAAAAAAAAACTATTGGTCCCATAGATCTATTTAAAAGGTGCTGCCATACTGCTTTGAAATGGACTGGACTTCTACAGAACATAGATATCAAGATTAACTTCAATGAATCAAGGCACTTACAAAACTTGGTGCTTTTGTCCAACTCTTGAAAGCAGCATTGGATGGTTACAATGCAGCCTCCGCCCCTATTATGCAGGTGTGGGTGTGCAATGACACACTGCACATACAAATGGGATAGAACTTGAATCACAATGGCTTTTGTCATTTACAGACTACTGTGCCTAAAATAAATCTCAGTGATAAAAATCTCATGGATATAAAAAATATTTTTTGAACTGTATCTCCGCAGGCAAAAATTCCTGCATTTATCTTCACCACTTTTCTGTGAATGTGTGGTATGGGAAAAATGTCACAGGTCTGCATTGTTGACAACCTGAGTGCTACTATTTTCAATTCCGTCTTTTTATACATAGCCCTGTAACAATTTATGTCACAAAAGAGTATTGTGGGTTTTTAATTTTGGATATGGAAGTTACCTGTTGCAGTTTTCCCTTGGGTTAACTCTGAACTAGAAAAGCAACTTTAAAAAAAAAATAATGAAGCCTTTGGGAATATGATTTTTGCAATGGTAGACCTTGCTGATTCATACTACAATCCTGTACAATTAGCACCTTTTGTTGTGATCTTTAAATAACCTGCAACTTTGTAGGTTGCCAGTTACATATAAAATGTAAAGTTGTATCTGACCTATTCAACAACTCCAGGAAACAGGTAACCTTCTGTTGCCATGACTACTTAAAAAGAACTGAACTCGGCCTCTTAATTTCTGTCTTCTAAGCAGGAAGTAGAATTGAGATTCAGTCAACCTGTTACATCTTCAGAACTGTGGTGTAGGGAGGTATGATGGGAATCATAGCTTTTTCATCCTGGAATGTTAACTGTTGTGAGTTATATTTGTGAGATGGCCAGCTTTATAAATTTGCTGGCTAACTAAACTAAACTAAACTAAACTAAACTAAACTAAACTAAACTAAACTAAACTAAACTAAACTAAACTAAACTAAACTAAACTACTGACCAGGGCCGGATTTTCCTATAGGCTAACTAGGCTTCAGCCTAGGGCCTCAAGATCAAGAGGGGCCTACACAGTGGTGGGATTCTGGGGGTTCTAGGGGGTTCGGCCGAACCCTTTGTTAAATTGCTGGCTCGCCCGCCCCTCACCTCCCACCCGCGCGGCGCCAGCCTACCGTAGCCAGGGGTGGGCAATTGTGGCTCTTTTACAACCTGTGGCCTTCAACTTCCAGAATTCCTGAGACAGCTTGGCTGTCTCAGGAATTCTGGGAGTTGAAGGCCACAGGTTGTAAAAGAGTCACAATTGCCCACCCCTTCCCTAGCCTGAGTTCCGCTGCCTGGGATCCACGTGGGCTGCCACGTGGTTTCCCACCGGCTCCGGACGCAAGAGGGCAGGATGGAGAAAGCAGCTTCCACGCCTTCACTCACCCTCTGCTCTGTTGGATCGCCGGCCGTTCACTTACCCCGCCCACTCCCCATCTATTGCTGCCTCCGATGGCTAGAGGAAAAAAAAACTTCAAATTCTTGCCGCGGGGCTTCAAAGGGCCGCCCTAGAGCCAGTGGTGCAGCCGAACCCTTTGTTAAATTGCTGGCTTGCCCCGCCCCTCCGCACCACTATTTATTGCCAATAAATAGTGGTGGGCGAGGGGCGGGGGAGCCAGCAATTTAACAAAGGGTTCGGTGTTTTTTTTGTAATTTTATTGGCCCGCGGAGCTTCAGCAGAGGCTAATTAGCCCTTGCTTAGATTGGCTCCCGACCCCCAGCTGATTTGCTCTCAGCTGTTTTGCTCAGGGCTCTTCTGCTTGCTTGGAAAGAGTGCAGGTTTTTTTTTCCCCTAGCTATACTGAAAAACGAAAGAGAAACTGCTTTGCTGTTGCTGCAAGGTTGGAAATTTAGGCAGGCAGAATTCTTTTCTTTTTCCTCACCAAAAAAGGTAGGTGCAAACAATGGGAAATTTAGGGAAAAAGAGGAGAATTCAGGATTTTAAAACACAAAAGAAAAAAAGCTCTATTTAACTAGGGAATTGTAATAATTGAGATACTATTAATCGTATATTTCTGAAAGCAGAAATGGTTAAGTTGTGATTTGGAGGAATATATGGGGGAAATTATTTGGTTTATTATTATTGGTAAATATAATTAATGGATTTGTAAGAAATTGGATTGCATGGAAATAATTGGAATATTCATGTTCATATTGATTAATATACAAAAAAGGTAGTTATATAACTAATTGATTTATATTAAAATGTTGAATTTATATTAAACAACTAATATTACATAATTAACCAATGTGAGAATGGATATAAAAATAGATGACAATGGGAAGGGGTATAATATAGAATAGAAGGGAAAAATTGAATTTGATTAAGATTAGAGATGAGGATGAAGGGTAATATTGGTTTTTTACAAAAATAGATGAGGAATAAATATGGCAAAAAGGAAATATAGAAATTGTAAATTTAATTGAAATGACTAAAAACTGTTTAAATTTATGAACCAGCCAAATACTCTGTTCAAAGAAAATACATTGTACGTTTGTATGTGTGTTTCTAATTATTATTTATTCATATTTGTTCTCTTTTATTCTTTAAAGTTTAACAATTCATTCTTTATCTTAATATCTTTATATTTGTTTGGGCTTGGCTTTCTTCCCTTTCATCTTTTTTATTGTACAGCAATCTTTCTCCTCAAATCTACCACCTCTCTTTTCTTTCCTTCTTACTTTCTCTTCCTCCCCCTCTTCTTCTCCTCCCTACTTCCTCTTCCTTTCTCCTTCTCCTCCTCTCTTCCTCCCTCTCTCTCCTACTTTAATTTCCCTTCCCTTCCTTCATCCCTCTCTATTGCTGTATCCTTTTATGCATATGGACTACTCAGAGGGCTGAAAAAGTTATTTCTGACTGGTCCTCGCACTTTTGACCAGTCCTCGAACTTACAACTGTCCTCACATTTTACGTTTTTGCCCTATCTTGTCACCATGGTGAAGAGAAGCAGTTGTGAAATGAGTGACATGGTTGTTAAGAAAGCTGCACGGGCATAAATGTGAGGATGGTCATAAGTGTGAGGACCGGTCAAAAGTGCGAGGCCCAGTCAGAAATGACTTTTTTCAGCCCTCTGGGTAGTCCTTTTGTGCATATGGACTACTCAGAGGGCTGAAAAAGTTATTTTTGACTGGTCCTCGCACTTTTGACCAGTCCTCGAACTTACGACTGTCCTCACATTTTACTTTGTCAAAAGTGCGAGGCCCAGTCAGAAATGACTTTTTTCAGCCCTCTGAAAAAAGTCTATGCACATAGCCACGCCCACCCGGTCACATGACGAGCTACCCACACCTACACAGTCACGTGACCAGCTAGCCACGCCCACCCAGTCACATGATTGCCAAGCCACACCCCCAACTAAGCCACGCCCACAGAACCTGTTGTTAAAAAATTGAATCCCACCACTGGTGAAAGGGCCTCATAAGCGGAATAGCCTAGGGCCTCTTTCAATCTAAATCCGGCCCTGCTACTGACTGACTAACTCCCTGTTCTTGTTGACCTCAAATTTTTGAGGTATTTGGAGTTGTTTTCGTTTCTTCACCCATTTTTTGCTTATTATGCTGGGTGTCCTGATGAACTTGCAAAGTCCCTGAAAGACAGACTCTTCACCCATCAAGACACGGAGGCTAAGTCTTGGTGGATGAAGATACTGTCTCTCTGGGATTTTGTTTTTCTTCATCCAGGGAAGCCATCCATGGGCTCTCCTCCTCCTCCTCTGACTTAGGAACCAACAACTGGCCTTCATATTCAGACACTTTACTCTCCAGCCTTTCCTTTCTATACCAGTCTTTGTAGTTTTCTCCCCCCCCCCTTGTTTTCTCTCATCTCGTTCATCCTCTATAATTTTGGGTTAGGTTGGCAGCATCTACCCCATTATTTGAGAAGGCGAGCCTTCTCCTCAGAGTTCTAGTCCTCAATGTTTACATCCTGTACAAGACTGGACCAATGGAAATGCTGTGTCCCTCTACCCCATAACAGCTTTCACTATCAGCCAAGTGAGTTCATCAGCTCTCATAATAGTACAGTTCAAGCCTAGAATTGACCTTCCTCTCTCCCGTTTTGTAGACTCATGCCAGCACTGCTGCAGCCATACCAAGGCACTAAAATCCATATGTCACACAACTGTCTGCGGTGGGGATTCATTGTACAAATACAAAGGATCTTCAAAGAGAAGTGTTTGCATGTGCATGAAGGCTTCCACTATATATAACTCACCTGCACATGTGGTGATTGGCTTTTTAGTGACCTCAGCAGCTCAAGTAGAGACCAGATCAGTTGCTCACTGCTATTTATGTGCTGAGACCTTCATGTGATGGTAAAACCTGAACAGATTTTTTTTGAAGCGTTTGGTTGCTTCTAATAAAGAAATTGTCCAAATGTATTTCTCAAGGACAATGAAAGTTATTGTTTACTATAACTTTAGCTCGGTTTGTTAATTAATCAATTTCATTTTTTTTTCTTGGCTGTCTAGACCAGCGGTCTCCAACCTTGGCAACTTTATGACTTGTGGACTTCAACTCCCAGAATTCCTTAGCCAGAGCATGAGGAGTTGAAGTCCACAAGTCATAAAGTTGCCAAGGTTGGAGACCCCTGGTCTAGATACTTAGACTTCTCAAACATCAAAAATCAAAGGTGAAAATACTCTTCCTCCCCTGCTTTTTCAAAGCCCAACATAAGGTATTGCAGAGAACATCGTGGCCTGCACAATTCTGATCTTTATATGTGTAGATACATCACTGATTTGAATATCTTTTCCAATCTTTTCTTCATCACTGCTCTATCAAGTGCTACTGTGCAGTCACCATGACTTTTTGTTCCTTTACTGTTGATAGTCAGTCCTAAAAGGCAGAATCTATCCATCACTTTGATATCTTCATTGTCAATTCCAAGTCTGTTCTGCATGTTGTTCTTTGTTTAGTCTACTTTATATTTAATTTTAGTCCCAATTTTCTCACTGTGCTTTTTGACTTTTATTACTAGAGTTTGCAGATCCTTTGCATTTTCAGCTATGAGAGGAAATGTATTATCTTAAAGAATCAAGAAAACTGTTTTTGTTTGTTCATTTTTAAAGCTTACCTAGCAACAATTTTAGACTAGTGAAGAAAATCCTTCAGAGGCCCAAAATATGTTGGACATTAAAAATAAATTTATGTTACCAGTGAAGACCTTGATGAGCTAATTAGAACACAGGGGTAATGTAAATGTGGTTGCTGATCTGAGTATTTGTGAAATATTATGCTCATGCTGATGTTTAACAAAAATAAAAAGAAGGAGGGGATGTTGCAGGTCACGTAGTTTGTTTAGCCTTAATTAAATGCTGACAATCGGGAATGAGTTTGAATTAAAATGGCCACATAGAAGTAGACAAAGAATAGTATTTGTATTGCAGAAACTGATAAATGCAGGACCAGCTAGAACTCAATTATTAGAAAACCTATATCATGGCATTTGCCAAAAGAGCCAAGAGCCATTCCTGGGCATAGGTGGCCACAAGATTGAGATTAATTTTCCTATTAAAATACCTGGAAATGGTCCTTCTCAGTCACTGCATGTCAGGGAAAGTATGCATCTGCATTTGGGGACAGTTGCATAGGTGTTGCATTTACAATTCTGCAAATGTTAAGGTTCTGTCTAACGGGCACTCAAACAGCAAAGCACGGAAGAGGACATTGGATCAACCAATCAGCATGCAGGATACACGCCTGTATTCAGCGCATGGTTGGGATTTGGGAGTATGCTTGTCAGCCCATCTGTAGCCATTTGCAACTTACCCATCAACCCCTTTGCAGTGTAGGTATGTGGCCGATGTCTGTGCACAATTGCAGGCAACTCTAAATCAAGCTTAAGTTGCTGAAAATGCACAGAGGACCTTATCTGTCATCCTTAAAATCCACAAAGCAGGAGGTGGTAAGAATATATCTGCAGCGCTAAAATTATTTTAGTAAGATAAAAGGAGAGGGCTGACAACTTGGGCGTCCTCCTGGATTCATGGCTGTCTTTAGAAGAGCATTTGACGGCCGTGACCGGGAGGATTTTTCATCAGGTTCACCTGATTCGCTAGTTGCGTCCCTTTCTGGATCAGGACTCCTTACGCACGGTCACTCATGCCTTCGTCATTTCCTGCCTGGACTACTGCAATGCTCTCTACATGGGGCTCCCCTTGAGGAGCACCCGGAGGCTCCAACTGGCACAGAGCGCGGCCGCGCGGGTGGTTATGGGGGCAACATGGCGTTCCCATGTAACACGTCTCCTGCGCAAGCTGCACTGGCTCCTGGTGGTCTTCCATGTGCGCTTCAAGGTCTTGGTTACCACCTTTAGAGCGCTCCATGGCTTAGGACCTGGTTATCTATGGGACTGCCTGCTGCCACCAGTAGCCTCCCACCAGCCGGTACGGTCTCATAGAGAGGGGCTCCTCCGGATGCCATTGACCAAACAATGTCGACTGGCGGCCCCCAGGGGGAGAGCCTTATCTGTGGGGTACCTACTATCTGGAATGAGCTCCCCCCGGAGATACGGAGGATCCCGGATCTATGCATCTTCCGCTGTGCTCTCAAACCTTTTTATTCCATCAGACTGGCCTGGCCTAATTTTTCCCTTTTTCCCTTTTTAATATGCAAATTTTAATTCATTCTTAATTTATTGGGGTGCTTTAAATCTGTCTTCGGCCAAATTGTTTAATTCGGTTTTATTCTGTTTTTTTAAATTTTGTATTTATGTATTTTTATCTTGTGGCTGTTCACCGCCCTGAGTCCTTCGGGAGTAGGGCGGTATATAAATCAACTAAACTAAACTAAACTAAACTAAACTAAACTAAACTAAACTAAACTAAACTAAACTAAACTAAACTAAACTAAACTAAACTAAACTAAACTAAACTAAACTAAACTATTTGAAGCTAAACCAATAACACACTTTCTTTACAGTGCCCAGCTAGGGCATCCTTCTTCAATTTTGCACTATTAGAACTTGTTCGATTCAAATTTCTAAGATCAGACATTCAAGTCCCAAAATGAGTCTTTAATATCACCATGACACTAGAATAAGGCCTTATGAAAGTGGAGGTTAGAGTGTGGGTGACCATATTTAATTATTGGCTCAGACTATATTTTTTCTCCTTCGCTTCGCCCCCTTAACTATGAAGGATGATTTTCAGTCTAGATGTAAAATGGCAGTGACAACTAAAATCCCATCCTTGGGCTTCTCTCCAAGTATTCTACTCAACATAAGATATAATCAGGCCAAAGTAGTCATTAGTGTGTAGAACACCCAGAGGCAAATTGGATCTAGCCAGGTTCCCAACCTTTAGTGCCAGTAACTCCAAAAGATCCTCTCCTTCCCCTATGACATACTTAACTAAACTGAAGTATGAAACCACCAGAAGGCCTCTATTTTGGCAAAATGTCATGCCCTCCCCTCAGCTGTCCTTGAAAGCCAATACAGGAACATTCTCTTGCTGGAGAGACAATTTTCCTGTGACAACGGACACACAGAAACAACAAAGCATTTGCTTCTCCAGTGACTGTAATACAGAGATATTTGTCCTAGCCTCATCATCTTACCATTATTATTATTACATAAATACCCAGGGTATGTTCTATACCTGCTGCTTTCATATACTAATCCTACTATAACATATAATGTTGTCAAGTTCTGCATAGAGATGCTTAAAACCCATCAGATGATGACTTGTGCTACAAACTTAAAACTAAAGTTTTTAGTTCATTTCATCATTTCATTGATAAACTGGTCTTAATGAACCTAGTTCATTATGCTGGAGTGCTCTGAACTGTGATAGATTTATATAAGATTAGATCTGGTTCTGTTAATTGAAAACCTTATATTGATTTATCTGTGAAATTGACTTATTTACAGTCTCAATCCCAACACTCATATAATACACCATGGCACAACATCCCACAATATGAAGGCACTGGACTCCTTTAACAGCTATCTCCAAGAAAATCCCAATCCCAAACAAGGATCCAACCTTAGAATAATAAACCCATTTAAAAAGTATCCCTTTCACCATCTTGCAGAAGGCTGTAAGGAGGTTAGGCACACTCAAGGGGCAACGGTTCAAAGCATTGGGGTCACTGTGGAGAATGTCTCCTGGTTCCCATCTCCTAAGAGATTGGAAATTAAAGCATCCCCTCCCTAGATAAGAACAGACTGAATGTATTCGGAAAAGGTATTGAGGTAAAGGAGAAGACAAAGGACTCCCTGTCTGAATGATTCTACGGCAATCTGTCTTGCTCTGAGCTGTCTGGAAAGATCATGATTCATTTCATTAAAGGACTGCTGGTATCAAACTACTGAAGGCAGTTATCATTGGTGGTAATTATAATTCCTGTGATGGTTGGAATCTCTCCCAGAAGACTGTACAACATGGTGAACAGACTCAGTAATTTAGCTACCTGTAAGAACAACAGTGGTGTGAGTGTGAGCTCCTGCTAGGTTCAATCTTGCTGTTAATGTCAAAACAGGAAAACTGAAACCAAGAGTATGGGAGGAAAGTCAATCAATTGAGAAGGAACTCCAAAATCAAACCAGAAAGAAGATGATACAAACCAATTCTGTGGTATTACCAAGAAACAAGTATAGATATGACTAAAATATTATCCCACATTTGAATGAAAAACAGTGAGTTTGAATTTAGAATTTGAAAAGCTCAAATGAAAGCAAATGTGAAATTATCAAAAATGAAATGCAATATATTGTATGAGATAGTTTAGGAAAGGATCAAGCTAACTTAAATGTTTACGTGAGAAATATAATGTAAATATAGAATGAAAACATACAAAGGAATGAAGTAGTGGCAGTGTCATTCAAAAAGAGATCAACCAAATGTTATTGATGATAATCCAATAAATGCTAGAATTATATCAAGAAGAATGACTTCTTATCCAGCGAACATAGATGTTATTTAAGTATTATATACTAATGAGTGACTTCAGAAAAACTGAGTAACCTGGAAATGCAGTAATATTTGGATAGGGCCTTTTGTGAAAGCAAGTCTTTGTTGACAAAACCTATTTCAAATAACCTAACCTGTATAACAATAGATGCACAGCATCAGAATCAAATAGAAAAACCAACAACAGCCACCAAAAGATGGAGAACCAGAACCAGAACACATTTAGGTACATGAGGAGAACATGAATTATATACAAGGTAAACTTAGAAAATGAAAGGAGACACAGAACAATCAGAACATTAGGGCAAGAAACAAACTCAGGATGCTTCATTTATTTGAAAGAGAACCTGATGAACTATGGGATAAACCAACACAGAAAAATTCCAAAAATTCAAAGAGGAAGAGATTCAATTGGCTTTCAAAACAAGCAATTATGCCAGCCAAAGAAAGGAGAAGATGAAAGCTTGGGCAATAGGAATGACATATTCCTATAAACAATGATATGTAGTTTTCTATCAAGCCAGAAAAAGCAAGAAGGCACTCGCTATCAAGAATATTAATAATTGGGGCATGTAACAAGAACATGAGAAATGTTTTTCAGATGATCAGAGAAATTACAGCTAAGATGGAATACTCAAGAGTGATCACAGGAATGATCTCATACAAGCAAAAGTGTTTAAAGGAAAATTGATATGCTATGCTGAAACCATTTATAAAAGTGATTACTGAAGAACAGAAACATTTGCAGAGACAGAATATATTCAGGAACCAAGCAAATAGGAAGGCACCACAGATAAAGGAAAAACCTTTTCCACTGTTTAAAGATGCAGAAGAAGAAATTAAAGCGCTCATAGCTATGTGCCTAGAAATATGAAGGAAGGATGTTTTAGGGTGCTTTCAAGTTGGTGTTGATGCCTGATAACAGCCTAGAGTGGTCCCTTCAGTTTTCTTGGCAAGATTTCAGAACGGATTTTCCATTGCCTTCTTCCTAGGGTTGAGAAAGAAAGAAGGAAAGAAAGAAAGAAAGTAAGAAAGTAAGTAAGAAAGAAAGAGCAATTGGTCCAAGTACTTTGTACTTAAGGTGGGACTAGAACTCCCAGTCTCCAACCCAGTACCTTAACCACTATATCAAATTGTCTTTTATGAGGCCTATTGTCCGGAGTACATTCCTATAGGAGTACATTCCTATATTCTACATTGAAGAATGAAAATTCAAGAGAATGTGCAAATTATCAAATTGTTACTTTATTTAATCACACAGTTTTACATAAATTTATAAAGTTACAGAAGATGCTACATGAAAAGAGAGATGACTGAAGTACAGTTAAGTTTTACAGGAGATAGCAAGATAGCACAGGATGAATGAGGAGAGCAAGAGAACCTCAGGTGATTTACCATGGTTTATGCACCACAGCAAAACCATTGGGTATATCAGGGGTTTCAAATTCAAATTATTAGGAATGCTGCCTAAGGATTAATTTTGAAGTTTTTTCACATACTGATGTGGAAATGTGTAGTTATTCAAAAACCTTAACTACAAAATAGAACTACTTAAAAAAAACATAGCTGCCAGTTATTTCACTTGGCTCTTAGATGGCAACTATTTTTCATTAACTGAGACAGTCCAAGCTCCTGAGTTATCACCTTGGCCAAGATTTGCCTTCAAGTTGCTCCTACAAGAAGTTGTATCACATCAGAAGTGCCCACTATTAAACAGAATCATCATCATTACCATCTCTCTCTCTGGCAGAGACCTTCTCCACACCCACCTCCACCAGAGGAAACTTATTAGTTTCCTCATTGCCCTTCCCATTCCTTACCTGGCAGATAGACCCTCAAGGTGGGAAAGTCAGACCCAGCCTTTCTCCTTCTGAGTTGCTTTCTCCCTTGGATAGTTTTCTATGGACAAGGGGCACCTCCATATTGCCCTGATCAATAGCCTCAGAAGCAATGCTACCCTGGAGTTAACCATGAGAATAGGAAAGAGTTCCCAGAAGATGACAAAAGTAAAGCAAGTAAAGTATAAAAATCCTCCATGTGCCAACTGCTTGCCACTCTTCTTCCTGAAGCATTTCCTATTGCCAAGCTGTAAATCTATATGCATGAAGGTTCTAACTTAGCTGGAAATTCCTATAAAGGGTTATTTTAGGCCATAAAAATAACTGGAAGTTTGTATGTGATTTCAGGACCATAGGTTTGGGACTTCAGGTAATAGGTTGTGGCAGAATATAGAACACATTGAGAATAATAGGTATGCCAGAACAACTTAGTCTTCCAAAGATAAGAATTTACTGTAAAATCAGTTTGGAAAAGCATAAGAAAAAAGTGAATGTGTGTACATACAGTATTATCTCCTTATATGCTTAATTTATATACAAATGTAAGAATATAGACTTTAATGGAAGACAGCTGAAATAAAAATGAGAGAAAAAAAGCTAATTATCAGAGAAATGCAGCTGATACCACTTCATTAGCCACAAGTAAAGATTATTTCGAGGAGCTCATTATGAAAGAATCAAAAAGAAAGATGAAGTGTGAAAAAAAATCCAGGCTAATGTTAGGTTTGAGAAAGGGAATGAATTTTCACTAGCTCATCCACTACAGCAGCATTTTCCAAACTTTTGACCTGGGAGGAATTCTTAAAATAATTTTCAGGGAACCCCTGCATAAGAAGGAAAACTTCACAATGCAAATCACTTCTAACCTACACAATCCACATTTTACAAGATTTACAACAATAGCAAAGAGGCAGGCTGATATCTGAATTATGGTGTGTAAAGCATCCCACCACTGTAAATGCCAGTGAAATTAAGAAAAAAAAATATCTTGTTTTGTTCAATCACAATCTCTTGAAAAATTCCTTGGGATCCACAGAGCTCCATTTAAGAAGGCTGTATGAGAGGGTGAAGACTCCCCTACTTTGGAATAAAAATTTGATAATAGAATGCTGGAGGACACTAATCCTAGGAAGGAAGGCAAGAACAAACTTAGATAAGATCATGAAGAATAAGAATATTTCTATGGCAACGAAGAGCAGAATAAGTATCTTTTTGGTTGGCAACTGAGAAATAACAAGATAGAACAATAGATCCCATCTAATTATCATTTTGGAAATGATTATTAAAAGGATTCTTCAAGAAGAAGCAATCAACACTGGATGAAAAAAAAAGACTAATTGCTCTCTGGAAATGAAAAAAGACAAGCAGAAACTCATATACTTTGGGGATGTGATATAAATGGATGATTCACTAAAAAAATTCACTATGCTTTGCAAAGTTGAGGGAAAAGGAAAGACGAGAGAAAATGGATAGATGATATCAAAGAGATTATAGGACTTTCCTTCAAAAGAGCTCCTAAATATTACTAGAGGCAGGTTTAAGTTTGCAAGCATTTTTTCTCTGCAGTCACCAGGTGTCAGGCATAGCTTGAGAACACTTAACTAAGTACGACTGATGTCTTTGTAGCCTCAATGGAGTTATGGGCCAATGCATCATACATTTAAATTGGTATGGGTTTTTTTTTTTTTTTTATCCTTTTATGATCTAAAGGCTGGAGTCACTGGTGATGCCTCAGTAAAGGCAATTTGCTGGATTCTTTCTTCTTTGTTAGTGCCGGTAGCAAACATATATATGCACACTCATAGACACACCACAATCAATTAGCTATGATGATTAACCTTCCATTTCAGAATATGACTGAGAAAGACATAAACATGGACCAACACTATGGCTACCATGCCACTGATCTCTTTTTTCATCGAAGCTGTGTGTGACTTTCTACCTTTATATGATCTAAATTCACCCTCTGTTTTCCCAGACGTTTACCAATAATTCCTCAGCATCATGTTGGCCAGGACCAAGAAACTTCAACATCCTTTAAAGTATGGCCAGGGTGAACAGAGATTGACATGGAGAACTGTAGTTTATCAAAAGGCTCCCTACCCCTACCTTAGGCACAGCTAACAATTTAAAACACAGAAATTTGCAATGGTCACACTGATGAAAAAGGATGAGCTGAGGTCAAGAAATTCTATATGTGATAAAACATACTTACCATAGGTGGGTAAACTGTCTTCCACAATATTGATTAATTTCACCAATGGTAGTGTAACTATCTGAGAAAAACGTGCTTGTCTTAAACCATAGTTTGCCCTTCCCTGACTTATCTCATGGCGTAACGTCTAGATGCCAAGCTAAATCAAATCAAGCAGCAAGCAAAATGTAAGATGATCTAGTCTGTCTTTCCTTACATATTTTGCTTTTAAAGCCTTTTAATATAGTTTCAAAATTCCTCTTTTTTTCTTTTAATGGTCATCCTGCATATTCATCTGCTTATTCTTCATCACTATGCAGACAGAGTTTGTACCTTTTCACAGCTGAAACTGTTTTAAAAGAGATTATTTTCACCTACTGTCCTTTCACTTCCCTAATGTCTTGTTTCCTCAGCTGTTAAACTAGCACATTTTTGAGACACATACACAATGTCAAATTCACTCTGGATAAAGTAGTAGACAATCTGTTCATCAAATAAAACTCTTTTAAAAAATGACATCTATCATATTCAAGTATATTTACCAGCTTCCAGCCTATTGTCTTTGTCAATAAATAAATGATTGTTTACTTTCAGAAAACTGTCCATCTATAGGCATATCAATGAACACAAGGTCAAAATTGCTAATGAGCGCATTTAATAGTAAAATTTACATACCAATGATATGTAAAAAATAATTGGATATTAGCTGTTTTATTTTTTGTTGTTAACTGGATATTAGTCAGTCTGGAGTTTATTTAAATCTATTTAAATCAACCAAACAAACAAACATACACAGAACAGATGTTGTCCAGGATACATCATATTTCCATATTCCATATTAATAATATTCACAGTCTTCTTGCCAACTTTTCAGATTAGTCCAGAATTCTTAGACTCATAGCCAGATATTTAGTCAAGTATTTATGAGATTTTGACTTCATTTAACTCTTCATTCTTTTTGGCCTACATAATAAGAACCCTGGCGATGTATAAATTTAGAGAATTGTTACTGATTTTTATTTTAGGGGTTTCTGTTGTTTTTACTATGTTGTACATCACTATGATTACTGTTCCAATATGGCAAATCTTTTTAAATAAGCAAAGTAAATACATTTCATACATTGAAGAGCAAATACTCTATCATCTTGGCTCAAAGTCAGTTCTCAAAAAAGTACTGGGATAGTAACTCTCATTTGGAATATTATATGTTCTTCTATAATCCTACTTTTTATTGCCCCCGCTAATCCCGTAAGACTTGGACAAAATGTATATATATGAGTATAGGTAAACAGTTATTCATATTTTGCAAGATGAAGTCAATCTGGAATGGTGGTGACCCTAGGTAAAAGGGTGATTAAAAAATAAAAAATATAGTAGTTGTGATAGCACGTGATCATACACATAAAAAGAGATAGACTACTGGCCAGGGCCACAAACCACCAGATGAACACTTTTGACAGTTTATTTATTATTTATTAATTTTATTTCTATACTGCCCTTCTCCCGAAGGACTCAGGGCGGTGTACAGCCTAATTAAAAACACAAAGACAGACAAAATTTAAAAATAATTAAAATTATTAAATAATAGGCCCAATTTATAAAACCCCAAATTTAAAATCCCATTTAAAACCAATTAAAATCTTTACATTGATAGCCCAGCCTGGCGGAACAACATGGTTTTGAGGTCACAGCGAAACACACGGAGATCAGAGATTTTATGAATTTCTGGGGGCAGATCATTCCAAAGGGCAGGGGCTCCCACAGAGAAGGCCCTCCCTCTGGGTGTCGCCAGCCGACATAATTTGGCCAATGGCACCCTGAGGAGACCCTCTCTATGGGAGTGAACTGGCCGGTGGGAGGCTACTAGTGGCAGAAGACGGTCTCGAAGGTATCCAGGTCCAATGCCATGGAGCGCTTTAAAGGTGGTAACCAACACCTTGAATTGCACCCGGAAGACCACTGCAGCTCGCGCAGGAGGGGTGTCACGTGGGCACAATGAGTTACGCCCATAACCACCCACGCGGCCCCATTCTGGACCAGTTGGAGCCTCCGGGTGCTTTTCAAGGGGAGCCCCATGTAGAGAGCATTGCAGTAGTCCAGTCGGGAGGTGACAAGGGCGTGAATGACTGTGCGCAAGGCATAGCAGTCCAGAAAGGGCCGCAACTGGAGGATCAGGCGAACCTGATAAAAAGCCCCCCTGGCCACAGCCATCATATGTTCTTCTAAAGACAGCCGTGCGTCCAGGAGGACACCCAGATTGCGGGCCCTCTCTGTGGGGGGTAAAGACTCACCCCCAATAGTCAGCGATGGCACCAGCTGACTATATCGCAACGCCGACAATTGTCTTGGGAACAATCATTTATTCAGCCAATAAACATAAAGACCATGCATATTAACCAAAGGCATAAGTTTTGATTGCCAGGCAGAGCTATCCTATTAAACAAAGAGAACGCCGCAATAGCAACAGCCACTCAGTCAAGGCAAGACATCCTATAATTTAAACGGGATTTGTCTTGAGTGCCCTGATAATATATGCTGGATTTCTCTATAAAACCAATTGCGACAGATCACAAGGCATGAAAGCCTGGGATTCTCTCCAAGGCAAGGTTCCTTCTTTGATGAGGACTTTGTAAATAGGTTGTTTCTAAACTCGTTACAGGTCATGGGCAGGAAAAGCTTTGGTGTGCCGAGACAAGCACATTGAAAGCTTTTGTATAATCAATATTTCCTGACATTGGCAGCTGTCTGTGGTTTAGAGGAAGATATTTCTTTCTTCCTTCTGTTTAGGAACCTTTTGTATTTTATACTGAGATGCTGTCAGAAACCAGCCAGAGAAGCAGCATTAAGCATTTCTTCCCACCCATGAAAGATGAAAGCAAACCCATTTGAGTTGTGTTGAATGAAAAGTGGACTCAACATGGACCTGCCAGTTCTATCTTTATCAAGGCAGGGGCTGCTTTAGAGCACTATGGAGCCAAACCTATTGTTTTAAGGTCCAATTTCATTATGATTCATATGTTTCAAATTGTAATCTTGCAGGGCTGTGTGTGCATATCCATCACCCACCAAAAAATGTTTATTATATGAAATTAAGGATTACCATCACGAGAAAACAAAGGCATGAGTTTTTAACACCTAACACACACAAAACAAAAGAGCAATAGTTTTAATGTCCCCCTTTCCTGCTTATCAACACAAAAGCTTACATCAGTAAAAGTTTCATTCTCGCTGTCCCTTAAAACACAAAGGTAGGGAAACAAAAGGGTTACATTTCAGCTTCAGTAAACAAAAAATCTGTGATTTGCAGTCCAAAATACCTAGAAGGCATCAAGCTGTCCTTACACCTGGACTTCACTTTTCATTTTGTCTTGGAACAGTTGACAACTGTACTAGGACCAAAGAACAACGTTCCAGCATACATTAGGCATTCTCTGTTCGCATGGATTTATGCTTGCTATGCAAAAGGAAAGTGATGGAAGAAGGTAATGAATAATTTACCTTTTAGCAGCCTTTAAAATAAACATTAGGTTAAACATTTCAAAAACCCACTTTCAGCTCACTGAAAATGAAGTTTAAAAATGCAGGTTGTTGATGCACAAGAACTGAATGAACACTAAGTACTCTTTTATGTTATGTTATTTTAACTTTTAAATGCAATGGACAAACCCAAGACATTTATTCATTTGCTTTTCATTTCATTTAATTCAATTTATAGGCCGGCCCATCTTGCGAAGTTTAAAAAAATAAAAATAACAAAATAAATCACACATAATGAAAACAAACATGTACACTGAGGGCAACACCCATCCTTAAACAAGCACACAAATAAAGCAACTAGGTGTTAAGCACTTACTATGATTCATCGCACAGTCAGTCAGATGTTCAGACTGGACTTAGCTAGTCCAATTTCTAGATTTTTATCCACTTATCAAGTCCTTTTAAGGAACCTGGGATAGCCAGATGTTGATGTTTGGATGATGTTATAGGTATCTTTGCAGGATGTAAGCTGTTCCGAGTGAAGCTGGGTTTTGCAATTGACTGATGGTGAATTATTGACTCAGCATTCCATCCTTCCGAGGTCGGCAAAATGAGGACCCAGATTGTTGGGGGCAATATGCTGACTCTGTAAACAGCTTAGAGAGGGCTGTAAAGCACTGTGAAGGTGTATATAAATCTAACTCCTATTGCTATTGCTATTATGGTTCATAGTACACACTCAGCCAGATTTTCTTTTAATTGGAGTTGGCTTTTTTATCCACCTATCATATTATTATTATTATTATTATTATTATTATTATTATTATTATTATTATTATTATTATTATTATTTAAACTTTAGTGAGATTCACAGCCTTTGAGGCTGGTTAATAGCTCAGCAGCTCGAGTCCTAACCAAGGACCTAGGAACTGTTAAGGTATCGTCGGAGGATGTAAGCTGTTCCGAGTAAGGTGGTTTTTTGTAGAGTCAAAATGTTCAAGTCCGGCAAATTTAGAATTTCTAAATAGTGGGGTAGCCCTTTGGGTATTGCTCCGAGGGCTCCAGTTACAATCGGGACAACACACAATTTCTTTTTCCACAGTCGCTCAACTTCAATTTGCAAGTACTTTGTGATTTTTTCTTGCTGCTTATCTTCAATCCATGCATCACCAGGTATTGCAATGTCAATGAACCATACTTTTTTCTTTTCAACTATTGTTATGTCAGGTGTGTTGTGGACCAAGTGCCTGTCAGTCTGAATCCTAAAGTCCCACAAGATCTTGAATTTCTCATTCTCTTAAAACTTTCTCAACCTGATGTTCCCAGTGGTTTTTGCTGTGCTCAAATCCAAACTTCTGGCACAATTTCCAGTGAATGATCTTAGCAACACGGTCATGGTGTTGTAGGTAGTCAGTTTGTGAAATTTTGTTGTTGTTGTTGTTGTTGTTGTTATTATTATTATTATTATTATTATTATTATTATTATTATTATTATTAAATTAAATTTATTTACTGCCCATCTCCTGGTTCAAGATGACTCTGAGTGGAGTCTTGAAAGGCCAGAAGGGTCAGGGCTAAGGCTTCTTATAAAGATGAAGGTTGTTTCAAATGGCAGGGGTCCTGACAGAAAAGAGCTGCTATCTGAGCCCTGCTAAATTTAATTCGAAGAAAAATTCAATTAGCCAAACCTGGTTGATTTGAAGAAGTTAAGCAAGGTGAGGTCCTGTTAGTATACGGAAGACCTTGTTTTAGCTTGTTGTATGCTGTTCAATTTGCTTTGGGTGAGATGGGCTGCTATATAAATTAGATAAATAAATAACAATAATAAATAAGTCTATCTGGCATTTCCAAAGCAAGTAGTTTCTACTGGGAAATTGACAACAACAAGAAAAAGGCAGTGGCAGAGTACTTCTGTATTGTTAGAAAACGCTATCGGAAATCAATTCAAATAAAGCTGTATTCCAATTTACTATCCTGCTATCCCTCAAAAAAAGCAGTCTTGTACCACATTTTCAGAATTACAACTTGTCAATAACTAAATGCATTTCATTTCTTTTTAGGAGAAGTACTTTAAGCTTTATAAACTTGCCAAAATAGCTTTACAGAAACTATTTCTAGAGAAAATTTTATTGTTGTTTGGCATATTTTAATACATACAATTAAAAGGATGGAATAAATCAGAAATCAACTTTGCACTTGGAGTATCTCTGACGGAAGACCTCCAAACTTTTCTTGAGGACCTCCAGTGAAGAAGAATTCACCACTTCATTTGGCAACCTGCTTCACTGGGTGACAGCTCATATAGTCAGGAAATTCTTACTTACTAGCTTGAATCTGCTTATTTATAATTTTAATCCACTAGTTCTGATCTTGCCCTCTGGGGAAATAAAGACTGAGTGCTGTGCAACAATCCTTCAGCTAGTTGAAGACTGCTATCTCTCCTCTGTAGTCAAAACTCACCCAGATCCATTTACCATTTCTCACACAGCTTGGCCTTCAGACCCCTTCACTAACTTTATAACCTTTTTCTGATCTTCCTCCAAGGACTGTGTATTTTGAACTGAGGCGCCCAAAAGTGGACGCAATCACATCAGAATACCTATGTTTATGGCACAAAACATTTACCAAATTTTAATAAAGGTTAATGTGGAATTCTTATTTTCAAAAGCAAGAACGTATTAGTTTTTCTGTCTTATACTTCACTACCTGAACTTTATGTTTCCAGCCTCATGCCTGTTCTGTCAAAAAAAATAAAATAAAAAAAAAATCAGTAAAAACAAAGTCAGAAAGCTGTGTTTCACATAGCTGTTTCTCTGGCAGGATCAATTTGGAAAGCAGACTTTTACTTGCTACAGAAGCTTCCAAAAATGATTCATTGCTCTTATTTACAGATCTATCATTGCATATCCCAAGGACTGTAAAGCAAAGGGGAATGCAGCATTTTAAAGGTTTGTGTGTATTTGTTTTTTAGTTGTATAATAAATCAAGCATAAAAATCTGTCAGATGTTGTGGCCCTAATTCAGCAACAGATAGACAGTAATATGAAAAGACTTTCATCCATGAATTACTTTTTGGAGGAAATATTTTTGGCATTGAGGGGTATTCTGTATAGCCAATTGTATCTAATCAACTGGGATAGATATAATGTGTGTGCATATATTAATTAAGAAATCACTGGTAAATCAGCATAACAGAAACAACTATCCCTGGATTATATTTTAAAATCAAATCCAGAGCCTATTTTATTAATAATTAATTGTGAATACCATGCCAAAGAAATATGTAATATAATTTAACATAATATAATGCAATCTAATTAATTGAATAATGGATTATATGTCATCAAGTTGGTGCCAACTTTTAGTGACTATATAAATAGGCTTTCTCCAATCTAGCTTTCAAGTCTTCCAATGATACACATCAGGGGTGAAATCCAGCAAGTTGGGCCAGGTTCTGGAGAACCAGTAGCGGAAATTTTGAGTAGTTCGGACAACCAGCAAATACCACATCTGGCTGGCCCCAGAGTGATGTGGGAATGGAGATTTTGCAATATCCTTCCCCCAGGAGTAGGGAAGGAATGGGGATTTTGCAGTATCCTTCCCCTGGAGTGGGGTGGGAATGGAGATTTTGCGGTATCCTTCCCCTGCCATGCCCACCAAGCCATGTCCACCAAGCCACACCACGCCCACCAAGCCATGCCCACAGAACCGGTAGTAAAAAAAAAATTGGATTTCACCACTGATACAAACATTGCCACTGTAATCAAGTCCATCCACTTTGCTGCTTATCCTCCACTTATTCTCTTTTTTTCAGCTTTAGCATTATGGCTTTCTCAAGAGAATTGGGTTTTCTCATAATATGCCCCAAATATGATAATTTGAACCTGGTCCTTTGTGCCATAAATGGGAACTGTAGAGTGATTTGTTTAATGACCTATTTATTTCTGATTTTTTTTGTTATTCTTGGCATTCTCAGACTTTTTCTTCAACATGAAACTAACACCCTATCAGCATCCATTTCCTTCCTACTTGCAATAATTACCTTAATTGTTCAATTGTGTGTTAGAGAGGGGAGAAGGCGGGGGACATACAAATATATATACAGCACATTTGAAGTTTTGTGGATTTCTAGGTAGGCATAAAATTAACATTTTGTTCTAAAAATTTTTTAAAGCAATACACAATGAAGGTGGTATCTGGTCCTATAAGGGATAAAGAGCTATATATATTTAGCTTTAAAAAAACCTCTTCACATACTGTCATACAGAAGCAGTCTAGTTTAAAGCAAGATGAAAAGAAATATACTAAGGAAGTAGATTTGGTTTAATATTCTAAGAACTGTATTAAGGATATAAAAGTCTGTCTTACACAATGGCATTTTCCTTTGCTGGAAGGTATTTAAACAGAGAATGGATGAATATGAAAACATATGCAATTTTATGAGTGCAGTGGATTTCAGAAGGTGTTTAATTTGATTTCAGTATAGTAAGAAAGAATAAGGCTAATTATGACCTATGTTCACACATGTGAAGCTGGTAAACCTTATTTCTGAATAGACATATCAATGATACTAAGTCCCGCTTTGAATATTCAGCTAGACAATAATGGTTGGCTCCAAGCTTTTTTTTTAGTGTTTTAACAAGAACTGGAAAGGCTCTGTACTGACCTGTAAGGTTTCAGAAAAGTGCTTTCCTTCCATTAAAGTTTTAGTGAAGTGCTCCTTCAATGTGGATTGGCAAAGCAGTATTTCACTTCCACCATGCCACATATAATTGGGTGCTCCTCGGTCTTCAATTATCTTCTAGGCACACCAATGCAAAGTAGCCAGGTGAAACTGGATATTTTTCCTTAATGCTTCTGATTGAGAGACTATAGTGATTAAGGCACCAGGCTACAAACTGGGAACTATAAATTATAGTCCTGATCTAAATATAAAAGTAGCTGAGTGACTTTGGGCTAGTCACATTCCCTCAGCCCTAGGAAATAGGTAATGGCAAACCCATTCTGAAGTCTTGCCAAGAAAACTGCAGAGACCTGTCTAGGCACCACCAGGCGTCAACAGTGATTTGGAGGCTCAATAAAACATGGTTTTGATTGGAAGCTTTGGAATACTTGTGCATATGTAGGATTAACTCCATTCAGTTTTACTACAATATTGCACTGTAGCCTTTTTTATGCGTGTTCAATGAGTTTCTACATATAAAATGATTGCTGTTAATGTAACTATAACAGTTCTGAGTGATCTGGGCTTGTAAGCACAATAAAAAATGAGACCTGTGAAATGAGTGTTTTTATTGTGCTCCATCCACAAACAAAACTTTGATGTCAAAATTTTAAAATCATGTATAAATCTGTGGTATCTTTTTTTTTTTTTTTGCGATCCCATTTACCTTGCTACTGGTAATAAGAGGAAAAGCACCAGTTAAAAATAACTAAAACAATACTACATTGCCCACATATGTGCAGGTACAATTTTGCAAATCTTCAAACCGTGTCATTAGAAAAGTCAGAAGCCAGTGAAATAAACTATTTGTTTAGAGAACAGCAGAAGGCCAGGACATGGTCTGGTGTAACATTTTGGGGAAGTCATTCCAAGGCAGTGAAGCATTGACATAAAAAAGGCATATTTCTATTTCATTATCCTGCTCTCACTCAGTAGCAGTAGCTCTGTATATAGAAATCTTATATGCCAACACTTAAAAGATCCATGTGAAACAATTTGAAAAGGCTTAACCTGATGTTTGATGCGTTCTTGCTAAGGATCCTGGATGGCACACACTGAACTTGTTTTCAGGCAGTGCGTGCTTCTGAAGATGTGTGTGTCAGTGTTAATGGACCTAATGCGCATATTATCACATGAATATTTTAGAAAAACACACTGTCCTTGCTCCAAAGGCCAGATGCAGCTGTATATTTCCTCTTTGCTGCCCTCAAAGTCCCATCTGACAATGATTACTGAATGCTGACTCCACGTTTTCCTACCATTTTGAGAATAGAAGAACACAGGAACTGTACTGTGCAGTATAGCATAATGAAAAAAAGCATGGAACAACAAGAAAATCCTTCTAACACTCCCCAATCTCAGTCCATGTATAAGTGTGATGTGATAACACTCACTCCGCGGTTCTCAAAACCCCTCCTAATGACAACTGACAGTCGTTGGTCACCAATAGATTACCCATAGACACTTTAGAATACTTTAACAGGAAGTTAAAAGTATAAAAGGAATGATCTTCCAAATTAAACTTGTCAATTTCTACTTAAACTTGTTGTTCACAGAATACTGACACTGTATGTGTGTGTGTCTGTGTGTGTTTCTATCGAAGCACCTGGTCTACCTCAATATGCCTAATATACAGGCAGCCCAAGTTCGAATCCGAGTAAGGGTATGGCAATTTCAAGATGAACCTGTGTGAAAGAACAAAGTGAAAATCACTGAATGAAGTTGAATGATAATTTGTTCCTATTTTTCCTATTCTGAGAAGCAGTCCTTTAACACCTACTGGTCTAGTGCAAATCTCTTCTTTTGTGCTGCAAGAAGATGAAATAGGGACATTCAATTAAAATAAGTCTCCAATAAAATATTGAAGGCTTTTGCAAAAATGGAAGCTGCATCTTATCTAAATCAGCAAGCATTAAGAATTGTAACAATAAAAAAGATATGGCTATCAAGGCAAGGCACAATTTCTCCTTTCTGCTACTTGCCTAGTAGCCATCAGCAGAGAAACCAGCCTTCCTTCCTGCAAAGCTTTATTGGAGGAGGAATTTTGAATTACACAGGCAGAGCCATAGTATTACACTATAGTACAGTAGAGGTACCATATAGTATATATAATGCAAAGAAAATCATGCTTCTCAGTGACACACCCAACTCTATGATTAATTTGTAGTTTTCTCTCCACTGAAATGAATCTGCAGAGATGCAAAAGGAAGTATGGAACATGTGGAATACATTTGAAAGGATAAAGCATTCATATTTGTATTAATTACGCTGCCTCATTCTTCAGGTGATAGCTCAGTATTTGAACTATTGCCAGGGTATCCATGTTTGCTATCATGCTGTGTAGGTTAAATTGAGATTTAAGGTTAATTGGGGCCAGAATCTGTAATGGAATATAAGGATGAACTTTGGAGATGATGGAAAGAGATGCGAGAATTAATTAATTAATTAATTAATTTAATTTCATTCCACAGCTCCCCTGGCTACCTATCAAAGTACCTTCAGAACTTCATACTAGTTCTTGATGTTCTCTTGAAAATAGCAGATGTATGCTGAAGATCACATGTAGAAATTGGATGGCTTCCATGTGGGCAGATTGTGAACTGTTCAACTATCAGCCTCTGGGTTACAACAGTGCTTTTCTATCTCCTTTCACCGTGAATAAAGCCAATTTGATTTCAGTGTATTCCCTCTGGAGATGTCCATCTACACTGTTGAGGCATTGTTTTGATTGTTAGAAGACATGTTAACCATGAAGAAGTAATTGGATTGATAAGTCATTGTCTGTTTCATTTCAGTTTCCTAGGGTATACAATCCAATTAACTTCCTCCTTAATATTTCCAGTTTTGGCACAACCACATGATGCATATCTTGCTTGTATGATTTACAAATTCAAGATTGAATTTGACCATATCATTAAACAACTTCCTTTTACTTTTCATCAGTGGTTGCAGCAAAATCTTGGATAATTTACATATTGTCTGAGAAGCTCAAATGACATTATTTGGTCACTGACAACATTGTACTTATGTACTGCCTTGTTATATCCTTCCTGGCTGTGAAAGCGACGTGTCCTAAGTAATAAAACAGTATGATCTAACTGTAAGTGTACAATTCCAGTCAATTTCAATTTGCTAATGCCTGAAATGTCAATGTGTAACTCATTCATTTCATCTTTCATTGTGTAGAGCTTTCCCACATTCATGCTTTTTACATTCCAAGTTCCCTCTGTAATTCTATTTTTGAAGTTTCAGATTTTCTTTTCCTGTATGGCATTATCAGCAGCTAACTGTCTTGAAGACTTTAAGCTAACCATGTCATAAACGCCATTAATACTCCTAAGCTTCTTAGCTCAATAGCATCTGGTACCATCTGACCTGAAGGTCCCATCATTTGATACTATATCATCAATCACTTCATATTATCTATCCATGTGGTTTTCTTGGTAAAAATATAGGAGTGGTATCACTGCCTTTTCCCACACAGTATTAATTGATGTCTTCACCAGTGACACTAAACTGATCATCTGCCTACATCTTCCTCTATCACCGCTGCTTTAGCTGGGCATGACTTTCATGTCATGGATGACCATTTTAAGAGTATTTATTCTCATACACTCCCAC
The DNA here is from genome assembly GCF_029215685.1 of Pituophis catenifer annectens. Lineage (NCBI taxonomy): Eukaryota > Metazoa > Chordata > Lepidosauria > Squamata > Colubridae > Pituophis > Pituophis catenifer. The sequence goes on from NW_027256882.1 coordinate 94,883,189, forward strand.
CATTCTTCACTCATCCCTCCCAGGGAAGCCCACCCACCATGATGAGACACCACAGCAGGATTTGACATTTGTGAATTCATGTTAAAGAGGACAACTATGTGTCTAGTTTCATATTTGCAATATCAGGATAATAGTTGTGACAAGGTTGTTTGAAGGACCATAGTTGTTTGTATCTGAACACCCTAAACATTATAAAGTATGAATACATAACCTATATATGAATTATATATGTTATAATTATATAAATCTTTAAAAATGGTAGGGTACACATACTAAGAATGCAAAAGGGACCTACTGTGATCCCTAATAAGACCTTTCATTCATTTTTATAACTCATAACCACCAACTGAGCTTGATCTGAACTAATAGGATACAAATACAAGTTTCTCAAATAAAAAAATAAAATAATTTTTATAGTAGAGAACGACTTAATCATTCCCAACTCATGTGAACTATACAGAAGGAACAAAATAATAATAATGAAAGAGTAAAAAACTTATAATAAGGGCAGTTTAAAAGCCAAAATATATTTCTTCTTATTTTCTCTTTCTTTTGTACTTTCTAGAAAAATATTTTCTCCATCATCAAATCCTCTAATTTCAAAAGATCTAGATAACATTATCATGGATTACTATAAATTACTAAAGATTGCTTCACAAGCGGAGGTAGAAGACAAATGAGGAGAAATCTTTATGATAATTCCTTCCTGGTTTTCAAGATAGCAGTGGATGTCTTTGGGGGTCAAAGTGAATGGAGGGGGTGCTGGCCTTTCTTGCAATATAATTATCACATAATTATCTAGAGCAGGGATCAGCAACCTATGGCTCTGGAGCCGCATGTGACTCTTTCAGCCCTCTGCTACAGCTCTCTGTCACTCAAAATATGTGTCACAACTGCCAATGTGCGACACCCTCCAGCATCTGATTTATTGAGCTTTTCAACCCCCGGTAGGCCAACCATGGATAAATCCAAGAAAAGAAAAATTTCAGAAGAAAACAGAACATTTAATTCAACTACATATGCTAATTTTGTGGCTGCTCAAGAAATAGTCAGGCATGGGAAGGGTTTTGTGGCTCCCAGTGTTTTCTTTTCTGTGGGAAACGGGTCCAAATGGCTCTTTGAGTGTTTAAGGTTGCAGACCCCTGATCTAGAGTAATGCTGATGCCACCATAACTATGAAGAGAAATACTATACTTTTAGGAAAGGTAGAGGATTATTACCTGAGAAGTCTGTTAGATATGTTGGATATAGGAAAATGAAGTGTGATATTTCTCTAACGTGCACACCCCTAAAACTCTGCTGTGTAAGGCATCTATAAAACTGTTACTTCTTTTGTATGCCATAACAAACCTTCTCACTCTGTGATTCTTCACCCAATGATTCTTTCATTTTTCTTTATGCAAACCAAACTCCCTCCTCAAATTAAAACTACTCTAATCCTTCTTGCAATACTATAGGAAAGTAATCTTTTCTTGACTGTTGCAGATACAATAATGCTTCTCTCTCAGAGATATTGGTCACAATGCCTCTTATAGTCTCACACATGTGCATAAAGGCAAATGTGCAAGCAAGCAAGCAAGCAAGCACACACACATACACACATACTTGCTGTGTCAGCGTCTGCAATATATCCTAATTAGATTTTTCTCTTTTCTCAGGTACATTCAGATTCCCTTCACAACAACAATCACATCCTTAATTTAGGGCAAAATATAGCAGTCCTCTCTATGAAATCAGTTCTACTTTGCCAAGCCCCAAATCCAGGCCTGCGTGCCAAGTAGAGTGGGAGAGAGTTACAGGACATTAGGAAAAGCTTCATGGGTTATCAACTCAAGTAATGTACTTTATTCAATATAGACGTAACAAGAGTGGCCATGAACATGACTGCAAATGACATCACATGCTTTCCAAAGTCTGGATGAGACTAATATAGAATTCTGGGAGCTGATGTCAATTACTAGAGAGTATCTAATGTCAGCATTCCAGAAAAACCTCTGCTCCAATTAAAAACTCTGAGGTAAGCATTTTCTCGAAATTCCATTTATTAGAGTAGGTATACTGGAACATCTTGGGAAAACCTGAATCTGAGAGTTCCATGTTTTCCCACAGTAAATCAAAACCCCCAAAACCATCCCTTCACTCATCAGTCAATCTCATGCTCCAATCATCATCATGAGACAGCACTCCAACCACTCCTTCTTCAGTTGCAGTCTCGTCCTGACTTTGACCCATGGGAAGAATGCTATTTTGTCTAAATGCAAACTCTCAATTAAATCCCCCCTCCTACTTTCCCACACATGAGAAGGTGGCAGCTTAGAAGCTTCTGGCCTAATATGGCTTCTAAAGCTGACATCTAAGTACCATGGTCCAGACTAAAGCTCTGCATTTCCTAGGAAAAAGTAAAGCCATTTTTATCACACTTGTTTTGCACAAATGCCTGCTATATTCTTGTCATTGCTTCTGCGTAGTTAGCTGTGTCTCACCATTATGTCTCTTTCTATCTGTGGTAGGATACAGAAGAGTTTTTCCATAGGTTCAAAGGATAATGATAGCTTTGTGTTAGGTTGGCCTGCAGTAATTACATACAATATTCACAGTGGTGAAAAACTGGGAATAGATGACTAAGAGAATAAAGAACTTAGAGCCAGGCCAAAACAACATCATCAGAAGGCCTTCAGGGATGCAGCATCAGCAGATGACTCAATTGGCAAACAATAGACTTCTGCGCTCAAGAGTCACAAACTAGTTTATCATCTAAAGAGAGCTGAAGGCATTCTTGGGTCTTGGAGTCCAGTGAATGAGTTTGTACAGTAGTGACAGTGGAAGCAGGCAAATGCAATCAGTAAACAATAGCTCTATGCTCTCAGCCATTCCCCAGCTTTTCAGAACAGATTTACAAGCTAAATGAAACAAAATGAAAGCTACAGGGAGAAGAGATAGTTACTGTATTATCCAGTGCATCTCTACTCAGAGGAAATGCCCCAAAGAGCTCAGTGAGGCTTGCTCTCAGACAGATGTTCATATAAGATTATTTAATTGGACAATCTATTTTCCCTTAAAATATTTGTTTTCAAGCAGGAAGAAGGTAAAAAAGGGACACCATACTTATTTTGCAAATACTCATCTAATTTATTCCTCAGATTTCTATGAGAAAAAGTGCAAATATTTTCCGTAATTTCTGCTCCATGCATTTCCCATATTTTTTCATCCCAAATTACATCATTCCTCACTTTCATCTTTCAGAATAACTTTCCCTGCCTCATTTTTTTTTTTTTTTACTCCCAGGGGAATTAGGAATATGTTACCAATTCACCTATACAGTAAAGGTCTTCTAGCAGCAACTCAAAATGGACAATATTAGGATAGTAATAATAATTTATTAAAAGTGTATGTTGCCTGATTTAATGACTCTGCATTGAGACACCTGAAATACAGTAGTCTCTGACATAAGAGTATTTTCAACACAAAGATAAATGTGCATTTTTGTCATTCAAACAAGAGTTGCACAATGCATCTTGGTCACCTCTGTCTTGCAGAGGAATCCAGAATGGACATTTTCATCTTCAACTGGCAAACTTCAGCATGGAAATCTCGGACTGCATGGCAACCAATGGCTGAGTGCATGAGCTCCCGTTTGTACAGGCTTCTATGATAGTATTTATTAGCCAGAAATCAAATCACCGAATTACCAACCTGATCTGCAATTCCTAGTCTACATTTACTAATACTATACTGTATGTAATCCAAGGCTTTTGGAAAACCTTTGATATTTGCTTACAAGCCAATGAAAATGTGATTCATAGTGCAGCATTTGATTTCTGTGATTAATATTCAGAATCTTGTACTGAATCTTCCTATCCCTGAACATGACATTGCCTCCTTATGTAATGACATAAAACATAAACATCCTTCATGTTCCTGCTGTCTCTTTAAAGATAAATAGAAAAATGAGAGAGAAACATTTGCTAACGAGCCTATTAAATATTGATGCCTTTTCTCAAGTCCCCCAGAGCCCTATCATTTCAGCAACTGTCTGATTAATAATAGATTAAACATTTTAGATTTGCTTACTCTGGGCTTCATAACTTTAAGTGCATCAGCTGTCTTTGTAATGGCAGGGTACGTGAGTGACAAACCTTGCAGATTTTCCACTGAAACACAATCAGCAAATCTATTTCGGAATAGAAATGCACTTACTTAGGAAAGGGGCGAAGGAGAATCTGGATTTACACAGAAGAGTGGGTTAGGGAACATATATTTTTTCCTTGCAGCAATATTTAAAAGGGTCATTGAAATGCTGGAGGCTGAAGAGTGTTTTTGGCTGTAGAAGAATGAGGATCTTTTTTTTTTTTTTTAATGCTATCTTTGCTCTGCGTATCTTATAAATGTATCCAGGGCTTGCCTACTTTAGGCCAACCAGTAGAGTACAACTGTTGCTGGAGTACATTATTTCAGACTGCAGGAAATTATGGTGAGTCCATCATAGACAGGAATAGCATACATAAGAAAAGACTCTGTAGAGGATGGGGAAATCTAGGATATCAAAGGGGCTCAGGAAGAGGGATGACTTAGGCAATTTCTAGATAAATGATCCAGAATAGAGATACACTGCCACTTCATCTGCTGTTCATGTAGACAAAATCTCGGATTAAGTTTAAAAATCTTAAAAACATGCACTCAGGGTCTCTGGGAACACTGCCTTCATTTTTCAGAAGTGGAATTGAACTGCTCAAGGGAGCAGGATAATGGCACAGATTTACAGAAATATTCTATAGAGATTTTTTTTCCTGTCAAATCCGTGTGTGATGTCTTATGGAGAACATAAGCATATGATAAGATGATGGTAATAGTTTAGAAACTATACTCAGAGTCAGAAAGTCAATCATATTTTAAGAAAAGTTCAATATTTGATTTAGAAACTGTAATGATATTTAATATATTTACATCATATTTACAAAGTTAAATAAGTTAATAAATTAGGTAACATTATTACCTTAATAATGTTAAGGTAAGTAATAAAACTAAATTTTTCAAGGTTTTTTAAGTTTAAGTTTTAAGTTTTATTAAATTTCTATACCGCCCTTCTCCCGAGGGACTCAGGGCGGTGTACAGCCATATTAAATACATGAATTTATAAAATTTAAAACCAATTAAAATCAAATATATGAAATTTGACCATCAATTTAAAACACACATACACCCATTTAAAATTCATATTAGGACAGTCTTAAGAAGGGTCTTAAGGGCGCGGTGAAAAGTGCGCAGGTCAGGGCTAAGACAAAGCTCTAGGGGCAGCTCATTCCAAAGGGCTGGTGCCCCCACAGGCTCTCCCCCTGGGTGTTGCCAAAGCCACCAGTCAGGAGAAGCAGATCCCAACATAGAAAGAGTTTAGTGATTGGGGCTTCTTTTTAATTCAGAACAAACATGAGTTCAAGAAGATATAATAAAAATATATAAATCTATACAGCCAAGGACAGAGTTAAATGTAATCTCTCCCTCTCACAAGGTTAGAATATCATGGACACTGAAATAAGAGGGCAGGATTTCTCTGCTGCAAAAGTTCCTACAAACACACACACACAGGCATACATACCCACGAGAGTTCTCTTGTTCTTCTCAATCAGAAGTGACTAAAAGAAGCAACTGCAAAGTGTACTTTTTGTGCATCAAAAACATTATTAATCACTAAGTGTTTTTCTGGTGAGACCTGTCTATCAGGGCAACCTGGTCTACTCAAATATGGGATGGAGCATACTTCTTCTGCTTTTAACACAGCTTGAAATAGCTATACTAGTCTGTCTTTATTTCTTTGTTGGTAAAATTTAAATGTAACACATTATTAATCACCATCTTAAACCTTGTTCTCATTTTACTATTGTATATTACTCTAAATACCAATGGCCAAATTCAATTGCCATCATTCACATAATCTGAAATATAAGATAGATTTCATTTGTATTTATTTAGGCTATACTTTGATCCACTGACTTCACTTTTAATTATTTTTAGCATTCTTAAAATGTTTTTATGCCTCCCTTCAAGGACATGCTTCCCCATAGCAGTTTACAAACTGGTAAAACTAAGCAATTATATTACATAATAAAACTCATAATATAGAAATGATAAAACATTAAAATAAGAACAGAGTTTACCAGATACATTCAGAAGTTCACAAGCTTCAGAAGGAAATTAGTTCTCTCCCACTCTAACTCCCCAAGTTCTGGTATTTAAAATAAGATGCCTAGAATCAATACACTACTCAGTGCCAGTTTGGTAAAGTGGTCAAGATACCAGGCTAGAACCTGGGAGACTGTGAGTTCTAGTCCCACCTTAGGCACAAAGCCAGTTGGATGACTTTGGGCCAGTCACGCCCTCTCAGTCCGAGGAAGCAGTCAATGGCAAACTACTTACAAAAAAACTTGTCAAGAAAATTGCAGGGACTAGTCAGAAGTCACCAGGAGACAACACTGACTTGAAGGCACACACACACACAAACCACCCAGAATAGTCAGTAAGGCAATAAACAATTTGTGGCAATCACCACATTCAAGGGCAACCAATTTCACAGTTTACTTTATGGAATGAGCCTCTTCCTTTTATTGATCTAGAGTCCTCCTCACAAATAGTTTCAGTGAAAATCCTGAATTTTCATGATAAAATGTTTACTAATAATATTTTTGTGATATATGCCCCCAAATTAATCTCAGGCATCACTGAATATGACTGGAAAAATGTCTATCTGAAATTCAGGATATCCATTGATTAAAGTAGATATTGTGGTTCAGTATCAAATATTTTCCTCTAGAGACATTTAATGACATCCCAATCATGGTGGGAATTATGATTGCATGAATCTATGAAGATAAGTAGCTCAGGAAGAACTTTGTAACAGGTAAGATTAAAAAGTAAGTAAGATGTGGGTTATGAGATGTGGCCTCCAAAATCCAGACAACTACTATGCAGCACCCAAGAGTAAGCTATTTCTATATCTTTCTATCTCTCTGTGCTGCCACCAAATGGTTACCTAGATACTTCCAGATCTGTTAACTTTATATATCAGACTCAAGCCCAGAGATAAGACAGTGAGATCCAATTGAGTTCAATCCTGTCCAATAGACAGATTCTTGTCACACTACAGTTATAAGTTTCTAAATCCTGTATACGTTGTAACTTGAAAGTTTCGAGGGTGTGATTATTCTAAAACTCTTTCCCCCTTCAGGACTGTGAAGTCTATTGGTTCAGGTCTTCCACTGGGAAAGCTCTGAATTGGTCAATTCTGCAGCTGTAGGTACACATTCCATCACAATATAAGAGTAATAGCAGAAATCAATGGAAGAAATTATGTTAAACAGCAAAATGGAATGTGTATTTACAATGGAAATATTTTTAGAAATGTATCTTTCTCACAAATGTCTCATTTCTACTTTTAAAAATTAAAAAAAGTGACTATCCTCTTGAGTTCCAAGAGTTTCTAATTTTCTAGCCCATATATCTCTTTACTTCTTGGAACTTGGAGTTCTCTTTTTTCATCTCCTTCATCCAAACAGCATCATACTCATTTAAAAAGTCCTAAATATTAATTAAACAAGGCCACCACCTTAGCACACCAATAAACTTGAAGTTAGTTTCATCAAAATCCATGACATTTAGTCTTTTAATTAAAAGCAGAGTAAACACAGGTGTTTTATTAACCTAGGTTTTACTTTAAATTCTGTCTTACACCGTGGACAAAAAGTGAAAAAAGAAAAAAAAAGATATTCAGGAACAGAAATTTTGGTATTTATATGGAAAACTTAAATCTCAGCCACATTTTCAGGCTATGAGTACATAAGGAAAGGGCATGCCTTCCATCCATCGTAAGGTTATATGTAATTATTAGTGGTAGTAGTGGAACAGGGTTTTATTTTTGCTCTAAATGAACTTTTTATTCTCATTTTTGACATGTGAACTTTCACTGTACAATGGGTGTTATAATTGGAAGTGGTGTGTAGCAAAAAGGTTCCTTGGTGAGGTGCATAAAGGCAACATTTCTTTGGTAAATATCCTGAGAAAGAATAAATGAGCAGAGGAGGAGAATCAGTGGGAAACAGTTCGTGCTAACCTTTCTGAAGAGCTACTAAGTGCTTTTCTTTTTGACCTCTTCAAAGAAATCAGGACAATATAATGGGATCTCATTAAATTGTAGGATAGCTATTTGCTTGCTGCTGTAAAATAGAAAGGCAGGAATATACACGTGTTCCTTTCTGTTTACCTACACAAATCCTGAGTAGAGTTGATTCCTGGTAATTATACCCAAACTCTTTTCTTGAGAGTGTTATGGAAATTGTTTGCTTCAAATACCCAGTCTTAGTTTAAAGCAAGGGTATCAAACTCATGTTATCACCGGGTTGTCACAAGATGTATTGCGACTTCCCGCCCCTTCGCTAAACTGGGCATGAGCGTGGCTGTGGGTCATGAGCCTTGCAATTCCTAGATGCCCTCTATCACATGTATTTGCTCAGATCTTAATGGGAGGAGTAGTAAAGAGAAAATTAGAGGAAAAGGAGTTCAATTCCTAGAATATGTTCCAAATTCATCTAAATCCTTTTGAAGCAATGCAAAATAGAGTAAATGAAAACAAAATGCTTTACCTGCATACGCTATTAAAATTCTACTAATATTGGCGAGCAACCCTCAAACAATGTACTCTTTTGTCAATAAGAAAGCAGTCATGGATATCTGTAGGGAGCACAGGGGAATGACATTTGTTGAATCTATCACCACGCAAATGCTTACATACTTGCATCAGATGTCATCATGAACATGCCTCTTCAGCTTCACTGAAAACAAATTTTCAACACAGTGATGGTTACTCAGACTGCCTTAATTAGGAACCTGCCTTGTGCAATTGTCATGTCCGTGTTATCCTAAGAAGCACGTGAGAAATCCAGATTCTAATTTATCTTCACGTTTCTTGAATAGCACCTACATGCTCTGCTTAGGTCATGGTAAGCCCAGGTTAGAAAAGTAATTTCATAGAGAACCCAAGGTTATCCACAAAGAAGGCTCTTGTGTTAAGCTGAGAGCAAGACACGGTGAGGCGTTTTACAACTAATATACTTCAAGAATCAAAGGGCAGGGCCAAAGAGTACAGAAATTCAGTCAGGTGAAGAGCCCATGTGAGATATACTCAGAAACAAATGCCTTTGTTCCTCAAAAGCTAGGAATGGGTTAGGGTGAAAAAAAGACTTATTATGAACCATAGTTTCTCAAGATAAAACAGCACAGCCTGCCATGAGCCAGAGTGTAAATTTTTCCTGTACTCCAGAAGCATCTTTTGTTGGAGAGCAGATAGATTTATATCGTGGAAAAGAATGCATGGAGAGAGACATTCTAACAGTAAGAGTGTAAGTTTTATAAGAAACTATTCTTGAGGCTAGTACTGGAACAAAAGAAAATAAATATAAGCTTTATTGAGGGAATAACATGGTGACAGGAAAGCCTACCTTATTTAAGTCAATCTACAACAAAGGCAGAATCTGCACCACAGGTCAGAATCAAAAGAAAATGAGGGTTGAATTGAAAAAAAGAAGAAAGAGATTAAAGTTCTCAGAATATCTATATAACCAATTGGGAGGCATGTTACTTAGAAACATGCAAGCTAGGTATTTTCAGAGAGGAAAATGCAATAAAACGTTAGAATTCCTCTTTTAACTGTCTCTACATCTATTAGTCTTATTGTTCAGTAGGTCTATAGATGCAGAAGAATGGTGAAGTCTAACATCCATCATCTCCTTTCTTCTTGCCCAAATTTTAAAATAATCTTATTTTGGGGTGAGAAAAGCAGCAGGAGTGCAATTTCTATCAACCCTCACTTCTAATGAAGCACTTGTAGCCTTCAATTCCCAAAATTGTGATTGTTTTTCCCTTAATTGAATTATTAAGTGTGCAGATCTTGCTTATTATTTTTGAATAGGAAGCTAATCTCTACAACTACAGCTTCACAGGAAATCTTTGAAACAATGATATTTTAAAAAAAACCAAAAAGCCCTCTTACTCACTAGAGACTGACAGGAAACCTTCACTTTGTTGTGAACACAGAACTGTTTTTTTTGAAGCTGCTTTAGGAAGACACTGCATGAATCTCAAGACCACCCTTTGATTCAGTCATTAGCCTATGGACTGACTGTCACGTCTCCACAGTGCCCCTAAATTTCTGTATACAGAGAATAAGATGAAATGTTTCTTCAGCAGCTACTACTTTGTTTTAGTAGCAGAGGCTGAGAAGAGATTGAAGTGGTTTTCCATCATTTTCTTAGCCCCTTGGTCTCATTAATGTGTCCTTGCCCTTATTTATATTTCAAGAAGATCCCTGGCAGAAAAGATAAAAAAGAAATCAGAGTTTTGCAGCGGACTGTGAAGATCCATGGATTCTTCCCTAGAAAGGATTAGCTTATATTTCCCACTGTGCCAAGAGCCTAGGTGGTGCATTGGCTAGAGTGCAGTACTGCAGCTACTTCAGCTGACTGCTAGTTCAGCAGATCAGCGGATTAAATCTCACCGGCTCAAGGTTGACTCAGCCTTCCATCCTTTCGAGGTGGGTAAAATGAGGACCTAGATTGTTGGGGCAATATGCTATTTAGTATACTGTCTTTGGTGTAAGCCGCCCAGAGTCCTTGGAGAGTGGGCGGCATAGAAATATAACTAATAATAATAATAATAATAATAATAATAATAATAATAATAATAATGTAATAAATAGAACATGGACTTCATTAGCTTTGAACTTCAAAATCTTTCCATTGTTCCTTTGTGTGTGTGTGTGTGTGTGTGTGTGTGTGTGTGAGAGAGAGAGAGAGAGAGAGAGAGAGAGAGAGAGAGAGAGAGTGTAAAATAACAAGCTGTGCTTGTATATGTGTGTTGAGTGAGAGTTGGGAGGAGGAGAAGGAGTCATGGTAATTCAAACTCAAAAGTGATAATGTTTAGAATTCTGGTAGAATAAGTTCCTTCAGGAAGTTTTTAATGATATTTTTAAAAATTTATAATATTTTGAACAAAATAACATTTTTATGACTCAGTAAAAAGATCTTAATGCTAAAAATTTGCTAACCTGGTATATAACAAAATATTTGGTTGATGTCTTCATTGTTTTAGTGAGTTCTTTAGGTTTAATGAAAGAAAAACAATATTTATCAAAAGACAAATATCTTACAGGTTGAACTAGTTAGCAAGTTAATTCAGTTTACTTGGTATTTCATGATACAAACTGGTGAAAATTATAAAAGATACATTTGTATATGTCAGTTTTCTTACTTACATAAAAAAGAGTCCCCGTGGATTCTACTCCCCTAGCATTGCTGACTATAGGGGTCGGTGCTCATCTCCATTTCAAGGCCATTAAGCCAGCATTTTTGTGGTCATGGGGCCAGTTACTGTTACCTCTACACTGAAGTGGTACCTATTTATCTACTCGCATGTGCATGCTTTTGAACTATTAGGTTGGCAGAAGCTGGGGTGAGAAGAGGAGCTCACCTCGTCATGTGGGTCTTGGGTCTTGAACCTGAGCTGCCGCCTTTCCAGCAACAAGTCCATCATCTTAACCGCTGAGCCACCATGCCGCTCCTTCTTACTTACATCCAATGTACAATTTTTAATTGATAATTAAAATTATCAATTAAATAATTTTAATTACGGAAAATATGGATGGAAATTGATTATTTATTTATAAGATTTATATGACTGCTCATCTTGTAGCATACAACTCTGGACAGCTAATACAGTAATAAAAACATAATCAATTCAAAAAGAAAAGACTGGGGAAAAAATCAAGAAATAAAACTCAATTACCTAGCACATAACTATACCTATTTATCCCTTCAATCCCTGGGCCCAAAGATTACAGTTCTGGCATCTGGAGGAAAAGCTGGCTCTTTGTCAATTTATGGAAGGGTAAGTGGGTGAGGACATGCCAGATCTCAAGGGGAAAAGTCTTTTATTGAAGATATTCAGTCAACATTGAGATATATAATGTGGTTTATATCAAATGAAACTCTATCATAAAACTTGTTTTGGGGATTAAGTATGCCCCTTAATTAAATTTTGGATATATGAGTAAGTTTTATCTTTGCTTCGCCATCTGATACATTGTTTCATAGTGGGGTTTCTCATATACCATGGTGGCACAGTGGTTAGAATGCAGCACTGGAGGCCAACTCTGCCCACTGCCAGGAGTTTGATTCTGACTGGCTCAAGGTTGACTCAGCCTTCCATCCTTCCGAGGTTGATAAAATGAGGGCCCAGATTGTTGGGAGCAATATGCTGACTCTGTAAACTGCTTAGACAATGCTGTAAATATTGTGAAGCAGTATATAAGTCTAAGTGCTATTGCTATGATGCCACACATGATGCATGATTGATTTTTTTAATGCATACTTTTGTATAAAACAAAATGGGTTTTTTCCCCCATTAACTTTCTCTCTTCCTTCCTTAATATTGTGCTTCTCAACATTGGTAGAAGAACTTAACAATAAAAGTCAGGTTTGAAAACTTAGTCAATTAACTTCCAATGGCACAGTAACTAGTCCAGAAGGAGACCCCCTGCGGCCTTTGAGATTTTGCTGAATGATGGTTCCCAGGATCATAACTTTACCTAGGCTGAGCAGTGGTGGGTTTCAAATTTTTTTACCACTGGTTCTGTGGGTGTGGCTTGGTGTGCATGGTATGGCTTGGTCAGTGTAGCAGGGGAAGATTACTGCAAAATTCCCATTTCCTCACGATCAGCTGGGACTCGGGAGGCAGAGAATAGATGGGGGCGGGGCCAGTCAGAGGTGGTATTTACTGGTTCTCCGAACTACTCAAAATTTCCATTACTGGTTCTCCGAACTACTCAAAATTTCCATTACCAGTTCTCCAGAACTGGTCAGAACCTGCTAAAATCCACCTCTGCTGACTGGGGTTGTTGGAAGCTGAACCTCAACTGTATATTAAATGCTACAAGCTGCTCTGAACTAGAAGATCAGTATCAGGAAATTCAGATTATTCATATTCTATTAGAAATTATATAATTATCATATATAATTATTATATAGGATTCACCAATTAATTTAGGGAGGTACAATTCAGTGTAGTGATTGAGGCATGAGGCTAGCAATTAGGAATGAGTTCTAATCCTGCCCTGGGCACAAAGCCAGCTGGATCACCTTGAGCCAGTCATTCTATTTCAGCCCTAGGAAAGGAGAAGGAAACAGCAAATCTCTTCTGAAAAATGTAAGACAAAAAAACTGTAGGGACTAGTCTAGGCAATTGCCAATGGACAACACTGATTTGAAGACATAAATAAATAAACAATCAGAGGGATTTTCTGGTCTAAACAGTAAAGTGTTAATATTTAATTTGGATTAGCCTATTCTTGATGGACTAGTGCTGTATAGGAAATTCCTTTCCTTTCCTCTGCCTTCCAGTCCTTATTCAATATGATACAGGTGATTGTGGCTCTCAAAATTTCTCTCAAAGAAGAAGAGATTATTGATGATTTTTTCAGAGATTGTAAAAGCCTTGTGTTTAATAACTTAACAAAGTGATCAAGAAATAGTTTATTTTTATTTATTTTTTATTTTGTCAAGCATATATTTTATGGCAGATACAAGTGTAAACATAATTGTAAATACATGAAAAGAATACAAATAAAAGAAAACATTAGGACAGGACTGTAGGCACGCTGGTGCACTTATGCACACCCCTTACAGATCTCTTAGGAATGGGGTGAGGCCTACAGTAAACAGTCTAAGGTTAAAGTTTGGGGATTTGTTATTATTCTAAACAAAAATATGTGTAGAATAACCCATTTCTCTTACACAAACATTTCTCCAGTGGTATGCAGCCTGTCTGGGGGTACGTGTGTGGCAAAGGGGCAAATGCCAATATACATGTAATGTGTACATGTCCTAATTTGTGTCAAATGTCAAAAGCAAAAATACGATGGAGATGTTTGTGCAATGATTTCATAATGCATGTGCCATTTTCGTGGTTTGCTACAGACTCTGCTGTTCATAAGAGAATTTCAGAAATGGCCTCCAGAGGGAACCCTTGCCATTGTTTTTTTTTTTTTTTTCAAATTCCAGAGGTTCAGCCAGCCAGGGAGGTTTCAGAGTGAGGAAAAGAGATGTAATAATAAAAAAAAAACCCAAACACCATTTTCTGTCACCTTTAAGAACAAAATGGCTTTAAAGTATCAAAAAAGAAAAATTCAAAATACATTTTCAAGCACCCCAAGAACTAGGCAGAAATATAGAAGACTCTGATGAACCATTGATGATGTTATCTAGTTTGGGTAATAAAACATGTGCAAGAAAATAACCAAGCTCAGAGAGCACCAAGGACCACTCACTTCAGCCCTGACCTACAAATACTCTCCTTTATTGGTACAAGACTCAGTTGCAATGAAATAAACCTCTGACAATTGGCAAAGCAGATTTTAGTACAATGTTAAACCAGAATCATAACTGTATGCAAGTGGTTGCATTCTATTTATTAAAATGCACTGACACCTATGTTATCATATCTGCAGAAACTATTGTTCTTGTAGTCATAGTTTAATGTTGTCCTAGTGATTTACCTATTAAGTCAATTTTTGGAATTAAGTCTGATAAATAATTTGAGATTATTCGCATTCCTTTCTCTTTTTTCTGAAAAGGAATAAATCTCTAGACCTCAGAGTCGTCAAGGCAGTTCTAAAATAGAAATCCAGTAAAGCCTTAACATTATTGAAACCAAGGGCAACAGAAGAATCGGTGTTAATAATAGATTCACAGCATGATAGCCAACATTGATTTCAAACACCACTGAACTCATCTCATCACATAAGATGGTTTCTAGGTTCATTTGCAAACCCTTTGCTGGTTGGATCTGCAAGATTGTGTTTGTAGCTCATATGGATTGGTGTTACACGTTCTCCTGAAAAATCCATCCATAAAGACGGGAGAGTCAAATTCATGGCAGATTTCCTAGTAGCTAACATAAATTATTCAACTGGAAAATTCAAGGAGGGATTAGAGTAAAGGGGAAGGGGTGAAACCTTTGAGTAGGGACTAGAGAATCTGGGATTTTAAAGTGATGTCATCTTTCTAGAGTTGGAGAAAAGAATTTATATTCTTCACAAGGTCTCCAGAAGAGTTTTTTAAGGGCTTAAAAAGTTAGAAGAGCCTGGACCAAGATGAGGAAGGGTCAACACTAGTTACTCAGGATGAATGTAATATTCTTCTAAATAAGACTGAGTACCATAGAGTATGAATGAATGTTGTAAATAGAAAAATAAACAGTTGTGGGAACTGTTGCAAATTGTTTAAGTTTAAGAAATGATAATTTTATTTGATTTATTATTTAGCATATGACATCTACAAAGGTCATGCAATAAGTGCTACTGTAGAAGTGCTAATGTAGAAGTTGTAATCCTACCTATGCATACAGTACAGGGAATTCAAAAGGGCATTTTTCTAATATTTAGGCTGTAATTTTTAACAGTGCCTTTGGCATGGATCTATTAAGGGACCCAAGCTAGCTCTGCATCATAGAAAAAAAAGACCTATCCATACCTTTGCATTGTCAAATGAGAGGTCGGTTCTGGCTTCATCTTTCCTTGCCAGAAAAGGTCAGGTTTGGAGTAGTTTTGGGATCAAGTTATGACATTTGACCCTGATGGATTTGCCAGCATAATTTTATTTATACCAGTTGGTCAAGAGCTAATTGGAAAACAATAAGAACTTTAGAAAAGGAAAGTCATCCCAGACTTTTTTTGTATATTGGTGACATTGTTTTCCTTGCATTTTCACTCTGGACTTAAAAAACTAATATCTCGTCTCTTATTTTTTCCTTTCCTCAGCTTTCTCTCTTGGGTATTTTACCCTTTTAATCTGGTACCTGAGAGCCAGGCCTGTCTTAATAGATTGGAAGAATCATTCTCTGAAAATCAGGATGAAAGCGTAACAAATGAATAAATAATATAGAGAGTAACACCAGGTGGTATGTATAATTAAATTTATGAGACAGTCATTTTGTTCACATGACCTCAAAAATCCTTGGCAAAGATAGAAAGACTATCGTGGATGTGTGCTGACTTGTCTTTAAACTTGAGAGGCAGCCATACATCTGAACCATTTAACGGTTTTCATTTCAGAGATGAGATAGAAAACTTGAGTTTTTACTCATTCCCTTAATCTACTATATTTGTTCTCTTCTAGGCTATAATTTTCAAGAGACAAGAATACGGTATCCATATGGATAGTAGACACTGATATACAGCAGTGCTGATGTTTTAACAGACTGATGAACAATGGATGTTGTACTACGCAGTGCAAATTTAAGGATTTTTCTTTTTTTAAAAAAATAAAATTTTAGATAATCCTATAAATTGCTCAAAGTGATATCCCATATTTTAAATGTATAATTAGATATTGTTGGTTAATGCATTTTCTCTTTCTGAATATCACTTCTCATGTCAAATATTGATTATATAAAAATTGTCTTTGTAAAAATGAAAAGAAAGGAATTTAATCTGCCAATTAAAAATTGGATTAATAGCAGGCAAGCAGAATGTTATTTCTTTGGCTTCTTGCATTTAATAGTTGCTTTATGAGAAGTACATAAATAAATTAAAACCATCAAATACAAGGAAGAAATCACTACAAGTGTTTTTTTTTTTAATCTGTTTAGTGGTTCTCAATTTATTTTTACACCCAGAAATGTACACCTATTTCAACATAAGTCTCTCATGGCTTATTTACTGCATAAATTAAAAACACATCCAATAATACTATATAGTATTAGCATTTCCATAACTGACGTCTGAGAAGCTCCTGAGATATACATTTTTCTTAGTTTATATGGGTGTTTCTAAGGAATTATTTGGGATATGCAAAAATAAGAAAAAATACAGATTGAGAGACACTGGTTATTATATACCGGTAATACTTATACTATAACATTTTTGTTTTAGAGTGATGTTGATCACTAGTTCAATAAACTGTGAAATCCTGGCTTAGTGAATTAATCATACTTATCTACTTGTAAGTAAACCCATTGCATCCAAAGGAAGACAAGGATTGGTAAATGTATCTGGGAAACAAGCTCTGTTAAAGTTAAAGGCTTCTCAATTGTCCAATTCTTCCTGTTTGAGAATAATCAGCTTGTTTTGGGCTGCCCGTTTGCCTACACATAAGTATCAGGTCAGTAGCAGACAAGCTTTTTAAAAAAGTTCTATTATAATGAAATCCAGCCAGGAGTGTGTCCATCCATAGATTTCATGACTGTGTATAGCCACCTCACCCATGCATTTCATTTCATGATTCACAGGCTGTCAGTGACAAAGCTCAGTCGTACAATTTGTGCTCTAACTGGCATGGCAACAACTGCAGGGGATGATGTGATGGCCATAAAAGATATTTAATGGGCCGCACTGTCATGCCAGTTGCAGGCATCCAGATTTATCTCTATCTCTTTCATACAAAACCACTGGTGTCTTCACTACCACAGGCCAAAAATGGCTATATGAAGTCAAGGTAGTATTTCTTTTTTGAATTGACGCCATGAGATCATCGTTCAGGCTCAGTTTAAGAGAATAATATCATCAATATTGCTATGGATTCATGATAATTTAACCCTACCTCAAGGTGCCCAGCACCTATGCATTGTTTGACTTCATTTTAAGATAGACCACAGAAATAAAATAACATCCTTCCTGTCTGAATTTGCAGTAAGTATATAAATCTTTTCCTTTGCTTTGTGCAGCACTATTTCAGACAGAACCAGCTGTAGCCCAAAGCAAACAGTTAATGTAATTATGAGGAAGGAATACATTTTTGAATACTAACAAGGAAGGAGGTTCTTAAATATTGCGAAGAATTGGGATAATTTTTATTCTCTCCATGCTTGTCTATTGATATTCTTATCTTTTCAAAGATTCACAGACAGTAAAGGTCAGTGTATGTCTTTTTTTTCCTTTACTACAATAATAATTGTAATCAAATAATGCACAAAGAATCCTATTAAATTTTGGCTAAAGGCATAACATTCACTCTATTTAAATGGCAAAGTTTAATGAAAGTGAAAATATTTATGTGCAAATGGATTGCTTTTCTGAATGCTGCGATACAGTCTGCAACATTAAAATTAGAAAAATAAGTAAATTTGGGGAAATGTACAATTTCTTCCCTCCTTGTACTAATAATGAATGAGAAAAATATGTATCTTACAAAGATGCATACATAACTGAATATATTACTTATGTTCAAAAAAGGACATTGGGAAGATCAACAAGAAAACGTTTGTATGTATGTGTATTTGTGTTTTAATGCGAAATGATGTGGAAACAGAAAAACTTTCATATGAAAAACTAGAAGATTGGAGTTATTTTTTCAGTTGTTGATTGATTTAGCTATTTAAAAATTAATTTGTTCGTTTGTTCATTCATTTATTCATTTGTTCATTCATCACAATGATACGAATACGAATCTTACAATTAAGTGAATCTGGGTAATATACAACAAAGTTAAAAACAATATAGATATAGTCCTCACTTTACAACTGGGAAATTACAATGGACTGATAAAGGGGACTTATGACCTGGATCTGAAGTGCCAAAGGTTGTCCCCCCCCCCATGGTCATTTGATTGCACTTTGTTCTCTGAGTTCTCTGAATCCAAGAAGCATATGAAACACCTGAAGAAAGGCCACAGGATGGCTATCTATAGATGCAGTAAGGGTGGAAAAGTGCCGATGCTTCACTGCCCTTACCATTACAAGGAAGGCCTTAATAGCAAGTTCTAACCTCTGTCAGGTCAAGTCCATTCTTTGTAGAACACCAATGAAACTATAGATATCTCTTGTTTAAACTCCCTTAACTCTATAAATCATGGAGAGTGCTGTGATCTACAAGATGGGAGAGATCAAATAGGTATGAAATGACAACCAAGGCTTCAAATGGACCATGCAGCAGGAACAACTCCCAGGTCCCTCTAAAATCCATCAGGATCCACCTCCAGGATTGGTTCCACCTAAGTTCCATAAAATCCAGGTATATTATCTAGATTGGAAGGAGCTCTGTGCCCAGATTTTATACTGCAAACTAAAATTGGCTTTTTCCATAATCATTCTATAAGATATCCTCTTTCTTGACTAAGATTGTTTAATCTCTACTCCAGAGAATACCCCATCTCTCTCTTTCTCTCTCTCCTGCCCCCATCTCTCTCTTTCTCTCATCTTTCTCCCTCTCACTCACTTTAGTAATGTGATCTTATTGTTTAATTTTACTAAACCAGTCTTTTTGCTACCTTAAAGCTTATACATGTAATTGAAGATTAGTTCCTACCATCTCTGTTTCACTGCCAACATTCCATTAAATGTTTTCTGTCTTTGTGAGGAAGAAAAACAGGATCATGTTTTCTAGGGCAGGACATCAGATAGAAATCCCTCAGCTTCACTTAACCATTAACTGGATGGCCTTGGGATTTTTGTATGAAAGCAATTGAAAAGCCATTCGGCCAATAGATATTTTTTGCATATACTTTTGTTTTTAGCCCACTAGGAGACAAATGCCTCCTACTTAGGAGAAGGGGTGCATTACTCTGCAGGTGAAATGTCATATTGGGTATTTCCTTAAAATGTGAGTTTATGAGAAAAGAATAGAGAAATTCTTAGCAGATCCATTGTCTTTAACACCTAAGGTCAGGCAGAGGTATTGTTTTCCCTACCAGTATCATATAATATAATGCAAGAGACTTTGCATGAGAAATGATTTTCAAAACAAAGAGAGAGTGAAATTCTCTCTGTTCTTGCACTTATTCAGTTATAAAGTGTCCAGTGTGTGTGCAGAATGTCCTACTTTTCATTCTGTAGTCATCACTTCATGCTTTGCAGGTTATCTGGTTCTCTACCAGTATGTACAGTTGATTTCCAAGAGGAGATCTCATGAAGTAATTTGTCCCATGCAGGAGCTGATATTCTACAATGATGCTGTTCCCACTAAAGAAGAAATCAGTCCAGCAGATTTTCAAATGATAAATTGTTTGAGAATTTGCAACAGAATCATCTGTTTTGGGAATGATAGTTGTTACATGGGCCCTCTGGGAATGATCTACTACAGGGCTGTCCAACCTTGGCAACTTGATGACCGCCTTCAACTCCCAGAATTCCCAAGTCAGAATGGCTGGCTGGAGAATTCTGGGAGTTAAAGTCCACAGGTCAAATCTGCCAAGGTTGAACACCCTTGATCTACTGTAAGGTAAGAAGTCAGGAGATTCCAGCTGCATTCTGAAAGATCATGACTTCAGTCCATAAGCTTATACTGATTTGTGAACTGCTCATTTCTGGGAGAAGAGCAACATAAATGCTTTAAGTCTATAATACGCAAAAGGTACCAATGTTTGCCCTGGCATCACAAGAGATAAATGATAGGAAAATTGCTGAGAGTTCAGAAAATCTGAAAATATGGCAGTCGTGGGACCAATGATTTCTAAAGAAGATTCCTATCTTCAAATAGAAATAAAAACATTTCTGGAGGCCAGAATGTGCAATTTTTGGTAGCCTAAGGCTGCACTCAACATTTTTCTGGTGGCTGAGAATCACAGACTGGATGAGGGTCACTATGAATCACTATGCTTCAGTGGGAAGCTTTTGAAGGGATCCTGTTTTTTTTTTTTTTTAGTAAAAGTATAGTATATATCTGTTATGATTTACTTTTCATGTGTTTCCTGTTTTAAAACTGCAGGAAGCTATCTCACTTTTCAGCAGTTAGGGACAGCTGAACCTTCAACAGCTTCAAAAAAGTAACACAGGGACCTGAAGGTTATTAATATAAGGACTCATTTCTTTAATAATTCAATTTGCATCTCCCAGGAGTCTCCTTCCATCACACATAAAATTACTGCATGCAGCCTATGAGGGATAAATATGATTGTTCAGCTCTTGTTGTTCCTACATATTCATATCCTGTGCTGAAAAGGGATTTTTATATATTTGTAAAACTCAGCCACCCTTTCAGCCAAAATTTTAAATATTTTACCTTTCCAATAACTCTGGCTTATTACAGATAGTCCTTGACTTATGGTCGTAATGGAGCCTTGTCCATTATGGTTGCAAGTTGTGATGGTTATAAAGCAGATCACTCATGCGACTGACCTGATATTATGACCTTTTCTGCAGCAGTCATTAAGCAGTCATAAAGTGAACCAATCGTTTGCTTTGGGTCAGTTTTGCTGAAAACCGGAAGTAAATGCTGTAAAATGCCGTCATGTGAGTGTGGAACACTGCAAACAGCTGTAAATGCAGGCCATTTGCTAAATGTCTGAAATACAGTCATGTGACCACCAGGTTTTGACAGCTGTCATAACTTCCGAATTGAATCGTAAACACACCTGGGGAAGCAGTGCATAATTTCAAATGTCCGCTGATCGTAAGTGGAGGACTACCTGTACTGATCTTTTCTTTCTTTAATTTTGTGCAAATGAATCCTTGCATAAGATGATTGTCTTATATGTGAAAAATCTTCTGTTTTGGGTTTTCTTCAAAACTGGGAAAGAATTAGTGCAAATAATGCTATTATATGTAACATTTAAATCAGGGACAGTAGGTGAAGAAGACATAACTGAAACTGGAGAGAAGACTCTTAGGGTCTTTCTCCAGAAATCCACATGTGCAGTTTATTGCCTACGTTCCCACCCAGGGAAACACATTATTCCACAGCTTCAGATGGATCTATTCTTTGTTGCTTGTATCTTTGCGATTTATATTGATATTGATTATTTCCTAGTATGATTTGATTGCTTATTGTACCATATGACTGTCACTGGGTGTTGTGCCTTGTGATTCTTGACAAGTGTATCTTGTCTTTTTATGTACACCGAGAGCATATGCACCAAAGACAAATTCCTTGTGTGTCCAATCACACTTGTCCAATAAAGAATTCTGTTCTGTTCTGTTCTGTTCTGTTCTGTTCTGTTCTGTTCTATTCTATTCTATTCTATTCTATTCTATTCTATTCTATTCTATTCTATTCTATTCTATTCTATTCTATTCTATTCTATTCTATAAAGCAAGAAGTGTTTCTTCTCTCTACAACCACAACTGTGACTTCCATGGAGGCTTCCAAGACTGTTTTGCCAATAATGCAAAGATTCCATAATTCATTTTGACAACCAGAAAGAACAAACAACACAAAACAGTTGCTTCTGCTGCAATAATAAAATGATCATGGAGATATATACAGTATGACATAAACATATCGCTTTTTAAATCAGCTTTAGGCAGCAATCCTGATTAACCCAGAGGGTTATTAAACAGATGTCACTAAAATGTTAATCTGAATTTGTTAGCAAGGTATAGTATTATTGATTCATTGCCTGGTCTTACTCCAAGGAGGATGAAAACTTCCCATTTCTCCATTGTATTCTCCTCATCGTCTTGTGGAATACATTAGGTTGAGAGATCATGATGGGCCAAACACATTCTGTAAACCTCAGATGTAAATGTGGAACAGAATGTACACTTTCCTATTTTAGTTTAATATCTAGACTCTTTTCTCATGAATCTTTTAAAAATAACATATATTTGTTACTTACATATATAAAAACTGGTATTTCTAGAGGGAAATGACAGGGACTTACTTAACTGCCCTCAAAATTTTTGTTCAATAGTGAAAAAGGTCTCCTTGCAAGGGTCTCCTAAACTGTAGGTGGACTGGAATTGCTTAAAGAGGAAGGAATTTGAAAGGTAGAAAATGTATTTTAAGGAAAGAGTTCCATCTGTGCATCCCTCACAATTGTTCTCTGAAAATATAGATCAGATCAAGTGATTTGTCTGGTCATTGTCATCATGGGGGTGAGGATCTATTGGGTTTTTTATTTGGGGTTTTTATTCTTGTTAGTCACTGTGAGTCACCATGAGCTGGGCGGCTATATAAATGGTCTTAATAAATTATAAATGTTAGTAATAGATTGTGGCATCCTGTTAATTAGCATGTTTACATTTATCTTTTAGTAAGCTTGTATTTACATTGAATGTGCCCCTCATGGATACACCAAGTTAATAAGAAAGTATCCAAAACATGTGTAAAATTGCTGATGGAGATCAATCTAGATAAATTATAACAGAATGTGAGAAACAGAAGACATGGCCTTGTCCTTCCTATCAACATTTTATTGAGCAATGGCTAGTAAAAGCTAGAGTTGCAATAGCAACTCACAGCTCAGGTGGAAAACTTTTGATCCCAGGACAAATCCACTTGAGCTCCTGCTACATCTACCTGTAGCTCTTCTATTTCCTCTTCAGGCTTGCCACATGATCACTTCTTCAAGCCTCTTATGATGTTTGATAATAATTTTATTAAACTTTCTGAAAAGAGCAATAAAAATAGTACAAACTAAAAAGAAAAGAAAAAGGTACTGTGCGCGCACACACACACACACACTCCCTCCTCCCCAGAAAGTGAGTTCTCACCATGACATCATGACTAGTGTAAACAATTTCATGATCTTGTCACCTCTTCTTAGTTAACAAATATAAAACTCTTCTAAAATCCATCCCTTAACAATAGGCAAATTAAATCAGTCATGTCATCTCAAATTCAATTATTAGCAAAATGTCCAAACATAGCTCTAAGATATTAACATAATTGACATATATAAAACTCAATGTTCCACATCTCAACTTCTTACTCTTAACAAAATCCCATTTAAAAGTCATATAATGGTCTAATATGCACAGAGAAAATGAATCTTTTAACAAAGAGATTTTGCCTTTACAAAAGACTACTCCAATATGCAATTTTTTCCTATTCCAAATACCAACAATTAAAAAAAACAAAAACAACCCTAGCCCAAATAGTAATTTATCCCATTCAAATAAACATTTCATATCTCTTATAAATTGTCTACATTTCACAAATATAAATATCCTATGGTGCTTTATGTAACAGTCACCAGTAAGGAGGAGGCAGCATTGTTTGTTTCCTTTCTCCAGTGACCTGTGCATGACAAGTGAAAATATCGATGACCCATTATTTGGTTGGATGTAGACAAGGTCTTAGAACAATACAGGAGGGAAGCAAGATGACTGGTTTTCAAGGCCTCTCTTTACCCCAGGCTTCTGCTAAGCAAGCCATCTTTTTTAAAAACATGTGCATGAGAGCTGAAGGTTTGAAAACTCAATATATTTTTAAAAGCATCCATCTCAATAATTTTTGATATTGCAGATTTTTTTTTTCTGGTATACTTCAGTCTTTTTCAAGTTCAGGAATTTTAAGGCATGTGGACTTCAATTGCCAGAATTCCCCAGCCATCAAACAAGCTAAGGAATTCTGGGAATTGAAGTTCATGTGTCTTAAAGTTGTGAAAGTTGAGAAACACTGGTTTAGTTTGTTATTTTTTGCATGTATATGAAGAAATACTGTGAAGATACCAACTTTACCTTGGCCCAGATGCTTTGTTTTTAAGTCCTAAAATTGCAGACTTGTAAATAGATGGCATTTAATCCAATGGCTCCCTTGCATGATGCAAGAATCTAATTTAAAGAATTCCAGGCAGATGTCATTCTAGCCTCTGCTTGAACGTACAAAGTTAAATTCAATTTAAATTAACCATAAATGATGTCAGAGATATGGAAACTGCATTCAATCAAACATAACTTCTATAATTCTATCATCCTTAACAGTAGCTGGAATTAATTTAGTCAAATCACATATTTTAAGTCTTTATTTACCTTATTAATTTTTGAAATTAATAGTACTCAGGTTAACTTAACCTGTTGATTTCAATAGAATTAAAGCATCATTAAACTAGGCTTGATTCATACATCATATTTGATTTTGATGTAGAGTGTTATATAAACAGACAACTCTAGATTACTTTAGAATCTATGATTAAGCAATCTTATCTCAGTCAGGATTCATCCAATAGACATTAAGAAGGAAATGTTTGCTCCACAGCTGTTTTCTATCTCACAAAAATGTTGCTTGTACCAATTCCTTGAACCAAATAAAAGTTTGATCCTGTGGGGACAAATCAAGGGGGGGAAAAAATCTCAACTTTTGATAAAACATTACTTTTTTACTTGTGTCTTGGAAAAGAAGACATTGACCTAGTATTTTACATGATGATGAACCATGGCTCTTAGTAGTAATATACCATTAGCCATGATTAAGGTTTCTGGGAACTAGTCAAGCATCATATTGAGGGCTACCTGTTCCCCATTCTGGCTGAGTGACGAGCTTAAGAGAATGGATATCAGGGATGAAATCCAGCAGGTTCTGACAGGTTCTGGAGATCCGGTAGCAGACATTTTGAGCAGTTCGGAGAACCTGTAGTGGAAATTTTGAGTAGTTTGGACAACTGGCAAATACCACCTCTGGCTGGCCCCCGAGTGGGGTGGGAATGGGGATTTTGCAACATCCTTCCCCCAGGAGTGGGGTGGGAATGGAGATTTTGCAGTATCCTTCTCCTGCCATGCCCAGCAAGCCATACCCACAGAACCGGTAGTAAAAAAAATTTGGATTTCACCACTGATGGATATGTATTGAAACAAAGCACAAAATAATCTGATGACAAAAACAAAACTCACAGGCCACAGAGGAAAAGTCACTCTATCCCTGAAAGTTGGCACAAAAAAAAAAAAAAAAAAAAAAGATGGCAAGAAGTGAAGAGATACTTTTTCATTTTCCTGGAATAGTGGAATTCAGTCAATCACAGACAATTTTGTATAATTTGGGAATCCTATAGCATCCAGTGAAAAATATTGATTCAACAAATTGGTTGTGACTGCATTTGTTGAATACTTGTCTGTCATGGGTCTATTGGGAAGAGAAAGGGGGAGCAACTCTAAATTTCATGTTGAAATGAATGCATAATTTTTCATTGTTCTGTGATTACAGGGAACTAATTGTGACAGATTTCTTTTTTTTTCTAAAAAATTATAAGATTTATTAAAACACATATATTAAAATACATATAAAACACATACAAAAAAAAAAACATTTACACAACATATAACATAAAAAAATATTCTTTTTAAGCATTGTTTCATAGTGGTTTTCCAAGTGATACAATTGTATTTCTTCCCCTTTTTCTTAGTCTAGTGAATTTTTTCCTTTCCCCCCCCCTTTCTATATTTCTTTTTTTTCCCTTCCCTTTTTTTTCCTTTGGATTTCCCCCTTTGGAGAGCTATAGATTATACCATTATTTTTTGGATTTTGGATTTCCATTTTGATATTTCTATACCTATAAGGGTTATTTATATACAGTTATTATATACATTATTTATATACATATTTACATTTTTATTCTGTTCTTCTTACTTTTGTTTCTTTATTGGTAGTGTTAAGCCATTGATACCATTTGTTCCATATTCTATAATAATCGTGACAGATTTATTTCAACTTAGCATTTAGTCCATCGATACAGTTCATTCTGTCTTTAGTACTGAGAGAATGATAGGCTTCACCTGGAGCTCTAGGATGTATAAAGTTCAATTCCTAAAGTGTCGAGAAAGACAATGGTTGTACTCCAACCTTTAGAGGAGTACAAAGAATTTATGTAAAGATCAGCTGAGAAGATAAGAGCTAATGTTATTGAGCTGCAATAGCTTTTTCAGCTGTGGAGTGCAAGGCAACCCATTTTCAGGTCATGGTTGTTAAAGATGGATATAGCTGTTTTCAGTAGGAAAGTAGGAATCTGTTGAGATTTCATGTTAAATAAATGCTTAAATAATTTTAAGCATTTGTTTATTAAATTTATATACCAGCAATGATCACACATGGTTTTTATGTGTGTGGGACTCTGGTTTATTTAAAATATATTTATTTAAAATATTTCCTCGAGGATGGGCTCCAGCATGAGCCCAAAAGCTTGGAAGAATAAATGTTTGGTCCCGGTGACCGACTCAGATTGGATCCTGCAACATTATCCTTTGCTTTGTTTCACAAAATATTTCTAGTCTGCCTTTCATATATTATATATCACAAATATAAGTGGTATATAAGAATACATACACACATGCACACACACAGAATAAACTTATATATTCTGAATAAAGCAAGTCTGGTTAAAGTAACATGACTGAAGCCTCCAGTGCCAAGGTGAAGAACATTAATTTATTTATGTAGAATATTGGGTTTGTTTTCTTTTGTTTTGTGGGACATTCCAAACAGGACACATTACCTAAGAAGATCACAACTACAGGCATGGAAAGCACAGCACAGGAAATCCACAAAGATACTGATGCAGCTGAATATGAGTTACAAATATCAATGGGATTCCTCAAAGCCCTGCTGAATTTTATATGCTTGCAGCCTCTGTGAGCTAATTTCAAGCTACTGCTTGTAACTTTCAGTTTAAATGAGCTGCTCCCAAGGCCAATAATGGCTGGCTAGTTGCACAGACAGCATTCGTTATTAGCATTCAGTTAACAGGTTGATGCAAAGAATCTGCATGGTTTAGTTTTACTTCCAGGTTGGGAAGGAATTTTACACATTTATAGATTGTTAAGAGCATGCAAATTTATCAAAAAATTAGAGCAAATTTTAAATGCAAATGCCATTAGGAATCATATTTCTATATTTCTAAACAGGTGAGTAGCTTCTGACCCATATGTTGCTGAACTATAATTTCAGAACATCCAGAATCAATATTGCAGCATGTTGGGAGTTGTAATTCAGTAAGATCTTGAGGGCCCCATATGTATAGAGTCCATCAACATGAATCAAGACTTGCTACAGTTAGTGGAAATTGTGGCAGAACCCCAGGAGATTTTCTCTCTCGTTCTGTTCAGATACATCTCCAAATCTGAATTTTAATTTGGGTGATATGCAGAAGAAATCTTACAGTCAACCAGAAAGTTTCCCACTTGATGCAACTAATAATTCTTGTCTGAATGCACATATTGAGATTATTAGGTTTCATTCTATTGTTTTTAAAGCTTTATTTAACATTTAGTTTGATGCTTTCAAAAACAATTCATCAATGGATGAGAGATCTGCAGGCTATATGGGGAGGAAGAGAAGATCTGGTGATGAGAACAGAAAGCAGCTGGCTACCACGGGTAATGAGATGAAGAAATGAACTGTTCCATCAACAAAGTTAGTGGAAGTATGGATGAATTTCACCCTCTGAAATTCAGTGTCATATGTGTGCCTATGGCATCTTTAAGACAATGACAGAAGCTAAAAAGACATCAAAATAGCTGATTGGGGTATTTCAGGACACAGCAATGCCAATGACTTTATCACGGAGTGAATTAGCTATACGGTGAAAAGGTAGAATGTGGAGAAGTTACTTGAGTTATTCTGACAAGATTTTTAAGGTAATAACCTTGGCATTTTTTAAAAAAATCCCTTAAGTTTCCATTCTTAATCCATCTTCAATATTTTCTCTGGAGCCAAGTAGGCTAGATGCTTACTTAACAAAACGCTGAGAATCTTACGGGCTCAGCAGCTGAAACTTTCTAATGAAAACTATGAGGCCTATAATAAATTTAAAAGTGCTGGTTGCCCTCCTCCTTGTTGTGACCCATTTTCCAAATGCTGATACAACAATCAAGCCTTGATGTGAATGGGAGTGTAAACTTCATTGCACTTACAATTAATCATCAAAAGAAAGAAGGACATTTTCTTTAAACGTCTACAGAACAGGAGATGTATGGCAAATTTGAATTTCTTCTTTCCCTTCCCTGAAACTCCTAACAGCGAATCTATGAAAGGCACTAAAATTTGCTACAATGCAGGAGGTCTTGCCTATTATATTCTTGGCATTCATTTTTATTTTAATTGGCTGAGGCCTAAAGTCATGAGGAAATTGGAACAACCATCCAAAGAACCTATGCATTTTCATCTTATTCATGTATGTATTTTCATCTTATTCAGAGGTTGATCTTCTGTCTGTTGCAGAGCTGTCCTTGGCATCCTCACCCTCACCCTCGTCATCATACCTTCAGTTAACATGACAAAAAATAAGCACAAGACTTTTATCCTTTTTTTTCCTCTACTCCTTTCCACAAAACAAATTCTTTTCTACCAGGAATGATTTAAAAAGCAAACTAACTTTTGAGTCATATGTATAGGCTCTACTCATTTCCACATATTGATGTATTAGGATAGAAGCCTTCTAATTCAGAAAGGCAGGACATTAAAAATATCTCGTTTTGGAAACTACTTCCTAATATAATTCATGTCCAGACTACTAGGGAAAGAATTGTCTTCAGATGTGTCAGAGTATGAATATTCCTAAAGATCATTAGATCAGCCAATGAATAGACATAGCAACTAAGTCAGCCAATGAGGGCTGTTTGGGAGCTGAGACAGACTGGAGCCAGGGCATGTCTTAGTTTGCAGCTTCTGAGTCTGTGCAGAGAAACTGAAACCAGAGTGTGTGCTGTCTGCTCTGCTGAAATGAAACTAACTGTTCTCTCCTGCCTTGTGTTCTGCCTGTAATTCCTACCATGTTGAAGAACCAACTATTGGTATTGTAAATATTTATCTGTTATTATGTATATAAAGAAGTTAATGAATCCAGCTGAATAAGTTATCTGTGTGTGCTTCTGGATTTGATTTTTGCAAGAAACTCTGACAAGATGGGAGAAAGATAAAACAACCAGCTATCCTGAGATAGCAACAAAGAGAAAGCAACGAAGACAATCATGGAAGGCAAAAAGCAAGAAAAAGATCCTAGATAATATCCTGGACTGGACTGCAGAACTTTCAAACAAAAGACGCATAGTAATGATGGGAGATTTTACGTATTCAGACATCTGTTAGAAAACCAACCTGACCATAACTTCAAGGTCTCTAGCAGTCTCCCACAGTTGACTCCTACATTTCAGGAGACCCTATTCCAACAAATTTAGAGAAATAATATTTAGTGTGATAGAATGTAGCCTGGAATCAGGCTGAAATCACAGGAGAGAAAGGTTCTTTTCCAAACAAAGCTTAGAATATTTGGTGGGCAGGAAGAAAGCAAGGTTGAATTTCCCCAGCAATTCATATCTATACTGGTAATTATTGCAGATAATTGCTTTAGTCTGGCAAATTCTGTTTCTAGGTAAACAACAATAAATGAACTACTCAGAAATAATTTCTTGTGTTGGTCTTGGTTCTTTGGCCATGGACAGAAATCCTAAGGCCAAAACAACTGCACTAAAGGTTAGGAATTTATCAAAATTCCTGAAGTAACAGGAGTTACTGAAGTACAATTACAAACTGTTCTACTTAGGAAAGAAAAAAAAAAAAGCAGGAGGACAATTTAGGAAACCACAGAAGATGGATAGAGCTTTCAGCTGAGATAATAATTAAGAGGGGAATATATGAGAAATGGAAGATGAGTATAATAAGCAAGGAGATGTATCAGCAAGCAGTTAATATCTTCAAAAAGTAATGACTGTGTTCAAATGCAAGTGACAACTACAACTGAAATTATTTATTACAAGACTTTTTCTGAACGGACAGAATTTATACAAGATAGGCAAGGTGTTTTTCAATCAAATGTTAAACATCTGAATTATCAAAAAGGAAACAATTCTTTCCTACTTGGAATATTTGCATACTTTGAATCTAGTCCTTCTCATCTACACAAGAACAAATTTACGGCACGCCTATCTATCTGTTTTGTCTAGAAGAGTTTTTTGAAGCAGAAAAACTAGAATGTTGTAGACCAATTTCTCTGCAAAAAGTAAGTAAGTTAAGAAAAACATTATCTTTTTGAAAAAAATCAATAGTTTATTGCTAAATTATAGCAAAGGATGAATGGAGAACTTCTTAAAATAAAAGCAATAATGAAAAGTTTTTTAAATACTGTATACATTTTACACGTGTGTGCATACACTCATATACAAAGCGAAACATACTTCCGTGCACACAAATATTTAAATAACAAATAACTCTAATGTGAAATGAAAATTCTTGCACACTGTATATTAGCATTCCTTCACTCAGTTATTACTACAAAATGTGATTATTTTAACCATGCCATAAGTTGGTTATTAAATGGCACTCTGGGGACTCCATCTATGCATACATTAGCACAAGCAGTTGTTCTTTAGATTCTAAGCATCATTGAAAGAGACAGGGTTTGCAATGCCTAAAAGATATGAGAACCTCAGCCCCAGACCATTATTTATTTTCATGCTTTCACTTGCAAATGTAGCTAGCTTACAACACATTTTAAGCCTGTGGCCTGTTACTATCGATATAAAATATTCATTAATGCTGTACATAATAGCAGAAAGGAATGCTTAATATTTTCCCATACAGATGATAAATATTTTAAGGCTATTTTGTGCTGTATGATTTGTATTACGGCACAGAGAATTAATGCTTAATAAAATTGTTTTATTGGAGTGCAATATATAATTAACAGATCACCGGAGGATCATGGCAAGTGACAAGGTTTATTCAAAGTACAATAGACTGTTCTACAATTTGGAAGATTCTTTGGCCTATATATTTCTGTCAAGTCTACATCTCTACTTCTGGAACCTTTTGCTACATTCTTACTTCTAGAATTTTTTTTTTTTTTTTTTGCTTTTAGGACATAGTTAGGTTTGTTTATGGTAAGAACAGATAATTCAGTCTCAGCTTCTCCTCCCTTTCTAGTTCTTATCAGAGTGTTGGAAGGGACTAATGCAGACATATGGGGCCTTGTAGGATTTAAAGTTAAAGCATTCCTGGCAGATGACTCTCCTGTGTCTGTTGGCATACTTCCAATGAAAAAAGGCTTATAATGGTCCTAACCCTAATCTACATGGCCTTGTGCTCTTTTTCTCTTTTCCCAGCCAGTGCATTTTTCCTTTTCCTTTTCCTTTTTTTCCTTTTCCTTTTCCTTTTCCTTTTCCTATCCTATCCTATCCTATCCTATCCTATCCTATCCTATCCTATCCTATCCTATCCTATCCTATCCTATCCTATCCTATCCTTATCTACCAGGCACTATTGCTGAGAGATGAGGGCAGTATCTATGTTTAATGAATGAACAGATGTTTCATTACAAACCAGGCTACATCATAAAAATTAAAAATTAAAACAATTAACTACCTGAAACCATCTCATCCAGGGATGAAATCCAGCAGGTTCTGTCAGGTTCTGGAGAACCGGTAGTGGAAAATTTTGAGCAGTTCAGAGAACCGGCAGCGGAAATTTTGAGTAGTTCAGAGAACCAGCAAATACCACCTCTGGCTGGCCCCAGGAGTGGGGATGGAATGGGGATTTTGCAGTATCCTTCCTCTGGAGTGGGGAGGGAATGGAAATTTTGCAGTATCCTTCCTCTGCCATGCCCACTAAGCCACATCTTGCCCACCAAGCCATGCCCACAGAACCGGTAGTAAAAAAATTTGGATTTCACCACTGATCTCATCCATTAAGTAAATAATCTACTTCTGTTACATGCTCAGTATGTTGGCTTCTCAAAAAAGAAGCAGAGAAGAAATAAGTACAATCTCTATTTTTAAAGTTTGCCATTGAAGGTAGGGTGTTTCTGGGCTTTTGGGCTCTGAACTCACATCATTCCCGGTGATATCACTGCATAATTCGGTGTTACTCTGAATTGGGAAAACATATGCCCTAAAAGCTATTGTGTTCTTTTCCCTTGATGGTTAGCAGTGGATTAAAAAAAAAAAAACCAGTGGAACTGTTTGTCTCCCAATACTGTACTCTGTGAATATAATCTGCCCTGTTTATAATTGCAACAAAGTACATCACAATGTGCCATTAAAATTAGAAATGGGTTGATTGTTCATCAGAGTAATGTGTTTTGGCATCTCGGATTCTCTTGTAGCTACAGAAGGATTTTCTCCTTAAGGAATTTAAAATGCCAAGGCTGAGTTTTGCATTGGAAATAAGGCACAGGAAAACGAAGAGAGGTCTGTAATCATTACAATACAAGAATTTACCATGGAAATAGCATCCATGAATAATGCAATATAAACTGCCCCAGGAGAGAAAGAACCCTCACAAAATGATTGTGCCAGATCTAACGGCTTAGACAGTCCATTACTGGTGTTACTAAAGGCATCTGTTTCCATTTATACACTAATCCAATGAGAGCCTGGAGCTACAAATTGTTTGACAATCAAAGTTCTGACCAAGAGCAACCTATGCTATGTGTAGCAAGACTAGATATGTAGCTTGTATTAGGATTCAAGAACAAAAAGTTAGATACTTCTACTGCCAGAGTGGTTCAACAGGAAAAAAAAATGCAACCCTCTGAACCCTACTCAACCTACTTAATCTAAGATACCTGTTCAGATGTAACACAAAAGAAAAGTTCTGGCAAAATTTGTAAGTGATATTTCTATAGTAAGAAGGACCCATTACATGTCCTTAAAGTTTATCAGCAGTCAACAGATTTCCAAATCTGGACATCACTAGAACATCCTTTTTTCTTTTCCTACTCATTCTTTATCATAGGAAACTGAAAAAACAACATTGTTGCCACTATTGCACATCATTGTATGTTTCCTATGCAAGTAGTCCTTCACTTATGACCATTTGGAACCATTTGCAGTGACAACAATCCCCTCCCCCCCCCAGGTACCTATGATTTGATTTTGAAGTTCCAACAGTCGTCAACATATGCACATTCTGTTATCATGTGACCACATTTTGAGTGCTTGGTAACCAGTGCTTGGTAACTGGCCTGGCCTAACTCCCCTCTTTTAAATTCTTAAATTTTAAATTTTTGAATTCGTGATTTTATAAATTGGGTGTTTTAATCTGTGTTTCGGCCGAAATATTTAATAATTTTAAGGGATTTTTAATATTTGTATTGTCTGTATTTTATCTTGGCTGTTCACCGCCCTGAGTCCTTCGGGAGTAGGGCGGTATAGAAATTTGATTAATAAATAAATAAGCTCACCTTTATGGCTGTAGGCAGCATCCTAAAAGTCATGTGATCAAGATTTTTGCCTTTATTCAAGTTTCCAGTGTTTACTTTTGTTTCCAGCCAAAAATGCCCATTGGATAAAATGCATTTGCTTAATGACCGCCGTGTTCACTTAACAAAAAATTGCTGCAAAAAAAGATTGTAAAATTGGGTGCAGTCACATGGTGACCTGCTTAATGACCACAATGACTTTCCACTGTAATTCTGAGTTATGGGCTGAGTTATGGTCGTAAGTCAAAGACTACCTCTAAGAAATTCTAGTCCAGAACAAACTATTTAATAAACACCTAAACATGTTCTAATGCTAGAGAAAGGATGAAAGCAAGAAAAATCTCTTTTAGTCTCAAAATCTGATCTCCAAAACAGTGGGTAGAAGTAGAATTTAGAACGGCAAATGAAGGAAGATTGGTAAAACCAAGTTGTTTTTCTTTAAGCCTGCAGTAATGTGCTTTTATGGTATTGCTGTATTCAGAGATGTTCCTATGAGTGGATTAAAACTTTAGTTTGACATCATTTCAACTATTCAATTTTTTATTTATTTCCAAGTATGTTTTTAGTATGTTTCAGTATGTTATATATATAATGCAGTCTCCAGTTCTTCCTTGCAATTTCTCAAAAGTTTTCTTCCCTTGAAAGAGTTGTCTGTTTTTTCAAGTTATTTTTAGAGTGTGTGAGAATTTTTTTTGAATTTATCTTCATGGCACTCTGATCACCTTTTATTGTTTAAAGGTCTCCTTGTTTTCTGTTAACTATCTTTCAATCCCTTGAAATCTACCTGGCTATTAACATTTTCCAATCTAAAATTGCATTGTGGAATATTTTTTTCTTCTCTGGAAATTAAATTGAAGTGTGGAAAATTAGGGAGGTCATAAACTCTTTTGGAGCGATGTCTGTACCAGGAAAAAGAGGATATTCAGACAATTATCCATATGTTGACCATCACTAAATCAAAACAATCTCTTCCACCTATGAGAATGTCATGCAATTCTCTTCATTGGAGAAAATTTTAGAAGAATATTGTCTTCCATTAAACTGAATGAGAACTATTGGTGGAAGGAAAAAATAGCAGGAGAATGTTCATGCACAGCACTAATTCCATATCTACAGGGCTTTTATTGGCTTTTCTAATAACCCTTTGACTTGGGAAGATCATTTTATCTCATTTTGAAACGTATCTGCTTTATGGCTCCAAACGGAAGCCTAATTTATATTTTGTACTTGACCATAGCAGCCTTATTAATTTCCATTTGTACAACTGATGCATATATCATGGGAAATAATTGTCCCAAAATAGACCACAAAAGTATTTCATGCAAAGATAATGCCTCTTGTATGTAGCATCCAGGTACCTTCTGAAATGGTTCTATAAATCTGAATTGGCTCCATGAGCTTTCTGCAAATGCATTTTAAACCACACTAATGGTTGATGTCTCCATATCTGCTGCAAGATACTCCTCAACTCATGACCACAATTGAGCCCAACATTTCTGTTGCTAAGTGAGACATTTGTTAAGTTAGTTTTGCCTCTTTTTATGACCTTTCCTGCCACATTTATTAAGTGAATCATTGCAGTTGTTAGGTAAGTAACAAGGTTGTTAAGTGAATATGGTTTCCCCATTGACTTTGATTGTCAGAAGGTCACAAATGTGATCACATGACCCTAGGACACTGCAACTGTCATAAATATGAGTCAGTTGCCAAGCTTCAGAATTTTGATCATGTGAGCATGGGGATCATGCAATAGTCATAAGTCACTTTTCTCATTGCTGTTAAAACTGCAAACAGTCACTAAATGAACTACCTGTACAAGTTCTCATTGTTGTCAAGAACCTGATTTTGTTCTAAATGGAAAAATTAAGCACCTCCAGGAAAATGTTCAACTGAACATTCACAGTGTTAAAAAATTACAACTTATGTCATGGGTATCTCTTCATCACCTTGAGAGTCACACATGTTCCTTGCCTATAACACTAGGGAGTAAAAGAATTTCATTTTGTCTTCAGCAATTGTTCATTCCACTTAGCAAACTATCTTCATAGATGTTTAAACAGAGGCCAAAGATTAATTGTTTATCCCAAAGGTGCTTTTTCAAGAGGCAACTGGACTTTCTGGTTTTTCTGTGAAGACGTTTCACTTCTCATCCAAAAAGCTCCTTCAGCTCTGACTGGATGGTGGGGAATGGAAAAATTTATATCCTTGCGGAAGCTGGTCATTTGCATTCTTTTAGCGAGTAGCTAAGGTCACCTGGAAGTTTCTCTGTGTCATCAGGGTCACCTGAGTGGTGCAAATGGGTGTGGAGCCTTCTTGGAACTGTTGAAAGGACTGTGTTGTAGATTGGAGATAGATAATGTCGTATCCCTCCCCCTCTGTTGAGAGAGGGCTGTTCAATTTTGACGTAGATGGCCTCTTTGACCCCTCTTTCAAACCAGTGGTCCTCTCTGTCCAAAATGTGGACTTTGCTGTCTTCAAAAGAGTGGCCTTTGTCTTTCAAATGTAGACGGACTGCTGAATCTAGTCCTGATGGGTAATAAATCATCAAATGACTTTGCAAGAAATTTTTCCAAAGGTCAACTAATCAGTTTCAAAGGTTTAATTTTTTATGTAGTCAAAGTAATCAAACAACAGTTTGGATTTGTCTAAAAATTGAATGAATTCATCCGAAACAAAACTGAAATTGATTTTTCAAACAGTTACATTATGTAATTTTGAAAACATGAGTGTGTTAGCACATACACATCTGCATAGGCAGAACAAAAGTTCAGATACAGGTTTGAAATAGGTTTTAATCCCATTTTTCACCTTTCAAGTTATGTTTCGATTTATTCATTTACATAGATTTTAATCTTGCATAACCTTTTCTCTAAATCATTTTATCACTAATTTTAATCCCCATAACTCTCCACTAACGGCTTTTCATTATCATCCTATGAATTCTCCTCCTCAGCTTTCTGATGGATGTTAATATTCCCTCTGAGTATTATCTAAATTAAATTTCTTACCAGCACTATTTTCCCATTCCTCTACCTTCTTCCCTCCAGAACCTGATTTGATATCAGATGTGGATTTAATAAATATCTACTTTATATTCTAATGTTAGTGCAATGATGAATGCCCCCCTTTTCTGTTACTGATGTCCAGACAGTTCTCAGCCAAGGTCTAATCTTCCAGTCAGTAAATTTCTAGTTTGAGAATCTCTGGGAATCTTTTCAGATGAATGGCCTTGATGAATTCAGATACCAAGCATTTTGTCCAAGGTGACACATGCTGTGTATCACCAAAGGAACAAGGATTAGCATTTAAAATCCTTCTGGTTCTTGGCTGATAAATGCAGGGCACTAGACCTACAACAAGCAACTGTCATTTTTTCTGACAACTTATCATAACTGTGGAATCACTGCAGAATAATACAATGTACTGAAGTATTACTGACCAGATGATTCTGTTTGAAAATGAAACCGGTATTAATCTACCAAAATCTAGCATTTTATGAATAGTAGCACAAGAGAAGTACAGTCAAGAAAACAAACAAATGGATCATCGAACAAATCAATCCAGAGTTTTCACTTGAGGAAAAAATAAATTTGATGGAACCCAACCATTTGAGGAATACACACAAACCTGCATCAAGATAAGGTGTTTAAAAATGTTTAGAAAGAACATGAAATAAAACAAGCAAACAAAAAATATACAAAGAACATTATGTAGGTAAAATGATTGAGCCAAGTATAAAACAGAAACAACTGACCCTGGCATGATTTGCAAAGTTAGATATTTATCAAATTATTGAAGTGCAAAAATGATTAAGTCCTGGGGTTGATTGTTAGCTTAACTTCATATATCATCTGAGACCAATATTTTGAGCATGCATAGTAGAGATATGGAAATTTTTGATGTGGAAATTAAAAACAGAGGTGATTTCATTAAATCACTGAATCGAACGAGAAAGTTGACTTGTCACATTGAATGCTTTCAAATTATTGAGTCTTCCAAATAGAAAAATGCCTTTTTCTAAATCTGTTCAGGAACCTGAACTGAACCAATTCAACTATTTGATTTGAATGTCTGCATCGATGAATTGATTAAAAATGAATCCAATTCTGAATCAGCACTTCATGCTGATCGAATATATGAAACTTAGAAGAAAAGATCTGCATATGCTGTAAGATGTAAACATTAAGCAAAATTTCTGCTTGAATTTCCAGTTCTCAAAAGAAATATGGATTCATTGCCATATATAGGAACTTTAGATGCTTGACAAGGGGAAGTAATTTTCCACTACATTTCTACATCTTAGGTCAACAGTGACTTCATGCAATCTTCTGCAGCTAAGCTTGGTCTGTTCCTAATGGTAAATGCTGTGGTCACAGTGGTATAATTTTAATTGTAAATGTGCTTCCTGGAATTACCCTGTTTCTCTTGATTTGCAATGACTGCCTTCAAGGAAAAAAAAGAAACATTCTCTGTTCAAAGCATTAAAAACCTTGAAGCTTTATGACTTAGTCTTGTGGACTTGATGAACTGATGTCATCCTTCTCTTGATTAAGGACCACACCTCTTCTATCAACATTTTATAGGCTAAAATAATATTCCCTGTCAAACAACCTTACATTTTGATGCTGGTTGATACTTGTGAAATTTTGAGAGCGTTTTATAAGGAATCTCACAAAATAACTGCCAGGCTACATACATCCTACCACAAAGTACCTATTTGCAAGAATCAGTTTGATGAAGATACTTCAAGTCTCTATCTTTCCACTAGCACATTTTTTACTTTTGCCTTTTTTTTCTGAACAAGCAAACACTTACAACAACATCAATGGTGTAGTAACCATCTTCTCTATTGGATACAAATGCCCTGAAAACCAGGGAGAAGAAATAAAATGATGATAGCAGTTGTGGTCGTGTAATTGCTGATCCTCTTTTCATGATGATCATGTAGTTGTGGCTATCAGTTTGATTTTTTAAAATTCCCCTGTGGAGCGCTAATGAAGCTTATTTTCCAATGTGTTATGAACCCTCTGAAGCTCATAATCTCTCATTGGATCTTTCACAACCAGTGATAATCTTGAACTGATAAAGTACCACACATTTCATCCATATACTACTAAAACTCTTGTCGTCATGACTGGGAAAAACAGTGCATCAGAGAAATTTTTTTGAACCAAATTACTTCAAATGGGCTAATTTACATAGTATTTCCATATCTTGGCAATCCATGACACTAGAGGGAATTAAACTGGGAGATGTTGTGGCTGTTTCACTGCTACTGGCTGCTACTGTGGTCACATGATCTTCATTTTCAATGTTCCATGATCATTTCCAAGCCAGTCTCACAAACCCTGGCTTCCCCTCCCCATCCAGCAGCAGTGATTTATCTCATGGGAAGGGAAGGGATAGTTCTGATGCTCCCTGCCAGCTTCCACAGGGAAACTCAATTGTAACACCAGCAGGAAGTGAGACAATTGTACAGTTTGTGCATCTTTTTATCTCTATAAACAAATCCATTTTGACCCCAACATCTCAGGCTTTCATACTGAGTCAAGTTCTCTGGTTTTATTAATAATGGGAATGTTCATAATTTATTATTAATATGAGATACTTCACTGGTTATCTTTATCTATTTCATTTCTTTGCATGCTATGGATTTCTTATGCTGCTAAATGTCATTTTTGTTTTAAAATACATAAAACAGACATGAACATAACTAGTGCATCAACTTGCCATGTTGTTCCATATACCTTCCAGGTCATGCAAACTTGGGAGCCAGACAAAACTTCTTGGAAACCTTGTGTCTAAATCTTTGCCAGCCCTGTTGTATGAAACCAACTAGAACTAAGCTTACTGTTTGGATTTGTTGTTGTAGCAGATGTCTATTTGAGATGACTAGCCAAAAAAAAGATAGAAGAGACCTCTCTTCATCCTTTTATAATTTATTACCATGATTTAGGTATGGTCCGACAAATTTCTATATGAATTTTGAATTAAAAAATTTGCCCAGCCATTTAATGCATGATAAATCTGCCTCCAATTCATCATTATCATCATCTTTTAACGATCCCATAATCCCTTGCGGGGTGGATTATGGGCAACTGAATGGAGCTAGCAGAGTGTTTTAATGGCCGAATGCCCTTCCTGTCACCAATGCGGAGTTTTGTTCAGCAGATATATTCTCAATGTACCCAAAGAGAGAAATATCTGCCTCTACCTAGGATCAAACTCACAGCCTCCTGATTGTGAGATGAGAGCTCCACCTCTAGACCACCGCACCACTAGAAATCTGCCTCTAAATGCAGACATGAAAATGGATGGGTCTATCCTGTCTGCTAATAACTAGTTCAGAGGCTGCTTTTAGTCAACTTAATATAGAAAAGACAGGTATAATCAGGGAAATCAACTGCTCTTGATGGTTGGTTATGCCAATATTATATAATCTTAAAGATCAAATATATTCTTCAATTCTTGGCAAGCTCAGATGCCTCTACAAGATGTAGAGACAAGCCTTGCCTTACTGTGGTTACCTTGACCACTGTGCTGGCTTGTTTCATGTGGCTTGTTTGAAGATGGTTTGGAAATGTTAGCTAGTACAAGATCTGCATTTGGTGAGAGCAAGACCTATTAAATGATACAGTACCTTCCCTGCACTATTTGTCACATTTTTCTAAGTCCAATTCAGTCTCCTTATTTTACTCTTTCAGATAGGACCAATTTACTTGAAAAACAGCTCTAGCCTCCTAAGATCTTGAAGTGTTGCTAGTTTTTTTTGTTTTTTCCTGAGGACTGTTTTTAGTTAATACTAATTTAACCTTCCCTGGAATGGCCTTATACCTGATTGCCACTTTAAGTTCTCCCTTCCCACCCATCTTTAAAAAGAGACCAATTTATGATCACAAGCCTTCCTTTGATGGTGTAGAGAGGAGAGAGAGATCTTTTTATCGCTGGTAGTTGTTGGTTTTATTAGTCTTTTATTATCATGCTTTCCTTGAAGCCTAGAAAGGTTTCAGTTTTTAAAGGTTGAAATGTTTTAACTAAAACACACAAAATTAGTACAGAGCAGTCAAAAATGTACTCATCTCAGAAATACAAAGCTATGTTCTCTAAAAAGAAAATAGTATTTATTTATTTATTTGTAAAATGTATAGGTCACCCATCTTACCTCAAGGTAACTCTTGAGTCCTGATGCTGACAGGACACACTACAGTTTGGGACACCTAAATTTTAGAGTAAGGGGTGTTGCCACACCATTTGGAAGTGTACTGGGTACCTTATATACTGGCCTGGGGCAGAGAAGGAAGTTGTCTCGAATCACAGCTCATTATCATGAAATAAAAACCCATCTGACACTTTCTGCTATCACTCCACCCTCATTATAACTTTCTGCTGAGCACATATTATCATCCGGAGTGCTGTCTAAATTCCATCCTTCCTCCATTTCAATTATTCCCATCTCCGCACATCACCTGCCTGC
This sequence comes from Pituophis catenifer annectens, assembly GCF_029215685.1. Lineage (NCBI taxonomy): Eukaryota > Metazoa > Chordata > Lepidosauria > Squamata > Colubridae > Pituophis > Pituophis catenifer. Next base: position 94,924,538 of record NW_027256882.1, read on the forward strand.
AGGAGAGACATGGCCCTGAACTCTTTAAAGTATTAACTCCCTGTTTGACTTTTTTTTTTTTTTTTTACCAGAAAGCATCACACAATCCTACTTTTGATGACTGGTGTATAAAAGTAAGCTATGTTCGTTTTTATGCGACAAACAGCTGTTTGATTGACTGGAATATTTTCTGCATTGCTGATGTGCTTCCTAACTGTATCTCTCGATAATATATGTCCCTTCCACCCTGGGCTTCAAATCCAAGTGTACGAAAACTCAGTCAGAGAAAGCTACATAATTGGCACTTCCAAAATGGGTGATAAAAGTTTCTGCTATGCCTTGCAGTCTTAATATTCTGGAGATTGAATGGTGGTCCTTCAATAACAAATAGGTTATTTATTTCTCCAGCAAAAAAAAAATCAAAGCCTTCTGTGAATTTCTTAGAAAACATACAAGCTGGAAGAATAACTCTGCTAAGTCTTATGAAAGTAATTTGGAAAGGACAGTGATACTGAATTGGACTACTAGGCAGAGAAGGAAGAGTTTTATTTGTTGTGAAGAAGTCAAGCATAATAATGCCAAACCAAACTTTGCCCCCCATTTTGATCTTATGAATAAGAGGTTTCTGTTTGTCTAACCCTGGCCTGGAGTGCTTAAAGATGCTATTTTTTGCAGTTGTTGTTGGATCACAATAATGTTTAATCTTGTCTTTCCATCTTTCTGCAGCCTCCTCGGCTGCCTTTGCATTTCCTGACTTGAAAATGCCTTATGATGGCTACCTTTGGGATTTAATTGAGACTTGGAAAGCTGAAATGCAGTTTGCAGAAGTACAGGTAGTCCTCAACTTACAACACTTCATTTAGTGACCGTTCAAAGTTACAACAGCACTGAAAAAAATGACTTAGGAACATTTTTCACACTTATGACCGTTCCATCCTCCCAAGGGTCATGTGATGAAAATTCAGATGCTTGGCAACTGACTCATATTTATGACGGTCTCAGTATCCCAGAGTCATGTGATCAGCTTTTATGACCTTCTGACAAGCAAAGTCAGGGTGGCTTACAACGCATTGTAAGCCGCCCTGAGTCTCCGGAGAAGGGCGGTATATAAATCAAATTAAAAAAAAAATGGGGAAGCCAGATTCACTTAACAACAATGTTGCTAACTTAACATCTGCAATGATTCACTTAACAACTGTGGCAAGAAAGATTGTAGAATGGGACAAAGCTCACTTAACAAATGTTTCACTTAGCAACATAATTTTGGGCTTAATTGTGGTCATAAGTCGAGGACTACCTGTAAAGGTACAATATAAGGTGAGATAATGTACACACAGCCTTCACCATCCTTGAATTGAAGGACAAGCAAGAATGTCATACTTTGACCCTGTAGAATTCACCAAAACGTTATCTTTTTGGGAGGAAAAATCAAACACAATTGTTTTTCCCTAAAATTGAAGCTGAATGGAAAAAGGAATGTACTTTTAGTGCAGCACTAATAATGAAGCATATCACTTGGCAATAAGAAACAATAAAGAAGAAAATGTTGCATAACCAGCAAGAAATGCTGGCAAAAGTTTTGCCCAAAAGATGTCATATATGTCATATATTATTTTTTTGCAAAAATTGGCAGAGTACATAGCAGAAGTTATTCTCATCTGTTTGGTACAGCTACAGTTATATTGAATGATTTTTTTTTGTAAAAGCTATGCCTCAATGTATTATGTCATCATATGTAAGGATTTTAAGTGTCTATGGAGATTGTCAGTCATCCAGGCCATGGTTGTTCCAAAGGTGCTTTTTCAGGAGACAACTGGATTTTCTTGTTTGCTTGCTTGTTTGTTTGTTTGTTTAAAACATTTTGCTTCTTATCCAAGAAGCTTCTTCAGTTCTGACTAGATGGTGGGGAATAAAAGGATTTATATTCCAAGTGGCCCCAACAACACTCTAAAAGAATGCAAATGACCAGTTGTCTGCAAGGAATATAAATCCTTCCATTCCCCATCATACAGTCAGAGCTGAAGAAGCTTCTTGGATGAGAAGTTAAACATCTTCAAAGAAAAATAAGAAAATCTAGTTCCCCTCTTGAAAAAAACACCTTTGGGATAAGGATTTTAAGATTAAAGAATTAACTTTTTTTACTTCCTGCTGGACTGTTTATAAAGTTATGACATTATGAAGCCCTTAATATCACCTGAAAGCCTGTTTGGTGTAGTGGCTGAGGCACCTGGATAGAAACTGGGAATCCATGTCTTCTAGTTCTACCTTAGGTACAAACTAAAGTGGATGTCCTTGGGTCAGTCAGTTTCTCTCAGTCCTAGGGAAGAAGTAATGGGAAACCATTTCTGAAATCTTGCCAATAAAACTGCAGGGATTTGTATGGAGTCAACACTAAATATATATTTTACGTGATTAAAGAGTTCATTTGTAAAATTATTGATTACAATTTTGAAAGTTTGACTAAATTCATCTGCTTGTTTATTTGTTTACCACATTTAGAGGTCTCCTTAAATCCATATAGACTCTGGTGGAAAATTTCAAAACAATTACTATACCATCTACCCATGATTGCTGTACAAATACCACTAAGGGCCATAAACCAGCTGCAATGGTACACTTTAACTTGCTTTCAAAAAGCAATCCATACTTCCAGTTGTAAGATTTCCAGGGAATGGGGCTACTATCAAGAAGGCCCATTGCCTGATTCATACTCCATGTACCTCATAAGAAGGGATGACTCTAAGCAGGCTTCTATTAATGTTCTTACCAAGTAATCAAACTCTTACTTTGGCAAGCCATGGCTTGCTATAACTCAGGATTATGGTACTATATCTAAGAGTTGCCTTCCTCTAAGAAAAGGATACCATTGAATAGTTTGCTGAGTTCCAATAAAGGTTTCAAAAATGGAGAATTCAACTTCTCTGAAAACTTAAGTGATCGTTCACTTGGTGGTTTTTAACTGGCAAAGCACAGATTAGATTAAATCAAAATAATAAATACCATAACATTATGTTTCAAAACATAGCTTTGTAGCAGAAATTTTGTTCTGCTAACCCGGAAAATATACAGAGGATGTTGTCTTTTTTTCCTTTTATCCTTTTGCAATCCATAAATACTTTCTAAGAAACACAAAAGTTAATAGAATTTCTTCTTCTGAAAGATTAAGAGTATGTTGCATGGAGGAAGTAAAAGGATAACAATGGATTTTTTTTGCTTTTACAAGAATTTCATCTTCTTGAATTAATTTTTAAGTCAATCCATGGTAGATTTATACTAGAGAACAGAAAAGACCTAGAGGCAAGATAATTTATCGTTCGACAACTGCTACATTTTTTTAATCCCACCTGGAGAATTTGGGATTTGGAATACAGCATGTGATTGGCTTTCTTAGTCCTGTGTTGATTATCTCTACACATTTCTTCCCCAAGCTTTCAGTTCAGATGCAGTTTCTCAACTAAGCAACTTGTGTTGCTATGACATCTTGCAGAGATATCATACTTTTTCCACTTGCAGCTATATAAGACACTATTTATTTTACAGGTTGATTTAATATATTTGTCAAAAGGAACAGTACTTTTACAGATGTCTCCATTTTACACGAAGGGCTAAATCTAGGCAATTTATTATCACACTGTAGAAATGATACCCTCTCTGAATGCAAAACAGGGAAAATCTTAGAACTGTTTTACTATTGGGCCTTGACAGTGTTTGCTGTACTGGCATGAGTATTTCACATTCTTACAGTACACCCTTCTAATTAGGAAGCCCTTTCATTCTAATTCTCCAAGTTTTAATATCTCAAGGGTTTGTTGAATATTTTGTAATGTCCTGTTCTGTCATCTTTGTATTCTCAATACTGGATATGTAAATTCTGGTGCAAAACAGGTATATAGAGCAGAAATGGAAAGCCCATAATTACAAATATTTTTCACAGCATAGATTATTCTAAATGGATGCACACTGTGATAAGAATACGGGTGCTCATTCATCGCTATAACTAATCATTGCACATAATATCCACTGTAGCAGTAAGGGGGCATATCTGCACAAGAGTTCATTTCTGTCACAGGATTTGGGGGGAATGAAGGGGAGGCACAAGCATCCCACAAGCACAGTAGTCAAAAAAGCAAAAAATACCTATTTTTTCAAGTACAGAGACATGCAGTGTGTAAATTACAGTGAATTTTGGAACTCATGTAATCACTGGGGAGGACATGTGGCAGACAAAGCAGAAAACTCCACTATAATGAATGTAAAACCAATCTCTAACCCACATATGTTTCATCATATACTATTCACCAAATGTGATTTTATAAATGCTTCCTGATTATATGCCTGACAATAGTAAGTATGATCAGACTCAGAAGATACTAGGAGTTCAATTGGAAGCTATTATGTTAGACAAAAACAGAAGTTCATATTCAGTATATATTTATCTATTAAACTGGATCTAATTTAAGACAGGAATGTTGGTATCCTAGATTTGTAAACTCCTAGGCCAATCATGATGAGGCAATATCAACATTTATGATAAGATCGCCCCCATAAAATATGGGTTTTCAATATTTTATAAGAGTTGGGAGATAATATTCAGTTTCCACAGGATCCTACTATACATAGATAATATTAAGAAAATGTTAAGTCTCTGGCACTGCCTTTCCCTAAGGACATCTATCCATCCTACCAAGTCAAATAGTTTCCCTTTCTCTAAAAATTTTCATAGGATGGGAACTAGGAAGCATCTCTTCACCTTGGCATTCCCTGCTCTATGGAACATCTTTCCCCTTGAAGTTTGGCAGGCCTCTGCTCTCCTATCCATCAATAAATCTTTGAAGACTTGGTTTATCCCCAAACATTGAGATAAGTGAGGTAACTACACACCAGAACTTGGACTTGGTGACAGGTTTTTGTTGTTTTTAATGTTTTAATGTGTTTTTATTTTTACAGTTTTAATATGGTTTATGCGTTTTAACTTTTGATTGGGAGCCACCCAGAGTTAGTTATAAGATGGGTGGCTACAGTATATAAATGTTTTAAATAAGTGAATAAACAAATAAATAAATCAGTCAAACTAGAAGTCTTAAACTACTTCTTTATAAATTGCTATCTTGGATTTGAAGCCAAACAAAGCTTTATGAGAAAATGGTAGAAGCTTGGTTAATAACTGTCTAGAAAATTCCACATTCCACAAGAGCTGCGGTGGCACAGTGATTAGAATGCTGTACTGCAGACTACTTCTACTAACTGGCAGCTGCCTGCAATTTGGCAGATCAAATCTCACTAGGCTCAAGGGTGACTCAGCCTTCTATCCTTGTGAGGTCAGTAAAACGAGGACCCAGATTGTTGGGGGGAACATGCTGACGCTGTAAACCGCTTAGAGAGGGCTGTAAAAGCACTGTGAAGTGATATATAAGTCTAAGTGCTATTGCTATTGCTATTGCTATGTAATTGTTGAACCAAGAGGTGAAAGGCTAATTAAGAAATAACTTTATGTACCATCAATAAAAGTTTGCTTTCTACTTAGTTTTATTGCACACTTAAATAAAGTAATTATAACAATGTTTAACGTGGTTATGTTTCAAGAAAATTCTTAACTTTTTCCACTTTATTTATTTATTTATTTATTTATTTATTTATTTATTTATTTATTTATTTTTGGCCTTCATTAAATTAAAATTATGACAACATAAAATTTGATTTGATCAGATTCATGTTTTATGTTTCCTGTAAATATTCTGATAGGAATATTGCAACAATCCCTCTTAAAGATACATACTTTTCTTACGATGGTATCTACTTTCATAGATTGGAGTTCATTTTGCCGAAGTAATAGGAATGTAATTTAACATAAGCTTATACAGCAGTACTATTAATCTTTAAGATGCTACAACAGTTTTTCCTGGTATTCCAAGATATTTCTAGGATAATAATGGTGTGCTTAAGGCAAAAAAATTAAATAAATAAATGCCTTGTGAATTTTCTCTGGAAACCTTGAGCGATCTGATTAAGAACTTTAGTTTTTGCAGTGATAACAGAGTAGTTGGATGAAATCTTCTGCTTAGTCTCACCAAAGTTCACGCTCCAAAAAATAATGCTCACAAATTCTCCATGGATCATCAAAGTGACACCACTCAAGAAGAGAAAATCATCCTCCCTTCTGTCAACGCATACTGGAAGTTTGTCACTCATGCCTGTTCTCTCTTTTCAGTTCTCCCAACTTCACAGCAATCTAGTTAATGAAGTTTATGATCCTCAGAGGAATAGGCCATTACAAAGCAATAATTTGCAACAGCTTTGAAGGCAAGCTTTTTGGAAGTTATTGATTTTTCATTCTCAAAAATATGATTTTTGCACTTATGTTTCATTTTTTTCTTGTATGAAAGATAGACAGGCCCCAAATATCTGGTAATAATAGTTTTCAAGCTTCTTTTTAACGTAAAATAAGCTAGTAAACCTTTTATAAAGAAATTACAGCTTTTACAAATTTACTCCTTGATTTAATGTTCATATGGGAAACTACCCAGGCAAGATACAATGGGATGAACACACCATTCATCATGTGCTGAAGAAGAAAATGTTTTTTTTAAAAAAAAAAAAAAAAAAGTAGAGGATTACTCTGAGATGGGCGAAAAAGAAGAACCATCAAAAATTTTAAAGATAATATAAATTGTCCTTTAGGGAATTTGTTCAAGCATGAAGCTCAGATGGTTTGGCAATTACACTAAGATAAATATAATGAGAAGTTCAGACATAAGTACATAATGTCTCTGCATTTTTCTCAATTTGTGGGTCATGACACCCTGGAATGATGAACAAATCTGAGGCAGCCAGAAGGCGTGAAAGGTAGGTGGGAGGCAGAGTAGCATCTGCAGAGCAAAAAAACCCCAGAGAATGCTGGAGCCACATCACATGAAGCACACAGTCAAAAAGAAAGTGAAGTGGCGCAGTCAATTTTCCATCTCTCTGGAAATTTTATTTGAGATGGGAAATGAACATAAGGCATTGGGAACACGTGATGTGCTCGGAATGTTGTCTAAATGCAACCAAGGCTTGGAACTGGCATCTCCAGTTCTGTGGCCCTGAAAGATTGAAGACAAACAAGAAGTGAGTGGTGTGACTCCAGAGATATGGCTGTTGGGGAAAGCAGGAGGAACAATTCTGCAGCTCTCATTCCAGCCTAGTTGGTGCTGAAGACAGAAGCAAAGGTGCACCCCTCAGCACTGGAAAGAGAACACAATTTACTTAGATGCTTCCTATTTTAGGAGATCATGGACCACACCAGAGGTGGGTTTCAGCAGGTTCTGACCAGTTCTGGAGAACCGGTAGCGGAAATTTTGAGTAGTTCCCTGCCTCCCAAGTCCCAGCTGATTGGGAGGGAATGGAGATTTTACAGTATCCTTCCCCTGGAATGAGATGGGAATGGAGATTTTAAGTATCCTTCCCCTGCCACGCCCACCAAGCCATGCCCACAGAACCAGTAGTAAAAATTTTTGAAACCCACCATGGACTGCACATTTGAAAATGCTTGCTGGAAACCAAACACATCTTCTCTCCTTTTAGTGGTGCAGCTGTGAATCCAAAAAGAGGAAGTTGCTCAAGAGATTGAGGTACAACATGAGTACCTGGTAGCTTCTAAAGCACATTTTTGCCTCTGAATCCAAAATGTTGCAGAGCGTATGCAGAGGTATGAAAAGGGTAGCACAAGTTGTTTGTGGCTTCTTGGACTGACCGGGCCTTGAAGGAACACAATTACTCAACTTCTGAAGTTGAGTAATCTTATGCATTGTCCATATTCAGGCATCATACTGAAATTGTTTGTTTACCAGACACAAGGTAAAATTAGCTGTCCGGCAATGAAACAGTTCAGGTTTGTTTTCCTTCCATTTGTTAAGGCCGCTGTTTCCTTGTGTTCCTTCAAGTCCTGGTCAGTCCAAGAAGCCACAAACAACTTGTGCTACCCTTTTCATACCTCATGCTATAACATCCAGGTCCCAAGTAAAACCAAAAACTTCAAAATTAAAAACCAATGATTTATATTCCAATTGCTGTTTGTCTATCTTCATAGATGAGCAAACAGATAAACAAGTAAGTATGCTGGATTATACATTAGTCTAATGATCAAAGCTATGTGAGGGAACAGAACTATGAACCTCCATATGCCTTCAGAACAGTTCCCAAAATTGAGTGTTCCATTGTGAGGGACATGTAGAATGGACTTTGTAATACTTGCAATTTGGGCTGTAGTACTGTTGCACTGGCTAACTAAAATGGGTTTTCTTGTATTTCAATGTGTCTTGTTTCTCTGTCTTTTAAACATATTAATAATTAGCCATAAATTTCACCTTCAAGGTACATATGTCCCTTTTTTTATCAGAGAGAGAGAGAACCTCAAATAAAAGCTTACATTCACTTTTATAGTTTGCTCATCAAAGTAACAGTTGATTAGTTTAAGAAAAATCATCTCTCCAGTTACATTGTAAGGATGAAGCACAGGAGCTGTGGCGGCACAGTGGTTAGAATGCAGTATTTCAGGCTAATTCTGCTGGTTGCTGATTACCAGCAGCTGAGCAGTTCAAGTTTCACCAGCTCAAGGTTGACTCTGCCTTCCATCCTTCCAAAATCGGTAAATAGAGGACCCAGATTGTTGTGGGGGGCAATATGTTGACTCTGTAAACCGCTTAGAGAGGGCTGTAAAGCAGTATATAAGTTTAAGTGCTATTGCTATCCATAATATGTCAGCATAACCATAGAAAAGAGCATTGTGTTCTGAATAAAAGTAAAAGAAGCTTTTGCAAGGGAAAAACATCAGAATGGGTATGGGTAAGATACATATATACAACACTGGACTCAAATACTTGCTTTGCTTGCTTCATTAGCTGAAAATGAAACTGTTTTATCTACAGTCTTATCAAGCACTTCAGTCAGTCCTAGTTTCTAAAAGAAAAGCTTTTTACAGTCTTCTTGAAGGCTAAGCTTATGGCCAATTGTTAACAATAGTTTAAAAGAGAGAAACAGACAAATAAGGCAAATTAAACTGCAAGAAAACTGCATTTCAGTTAACCAGTGCAAAAGTACTACAAAGCCCATATTGCAAGTATCACAAAGTCCATCCTACATTGCCCTCATCCGATAGCCTTATTATCCAGGAAGAGAGAAGGATGGGGCCCTTTTTCAGGCCCATTTGCAATGCTACCCCACAGCAATAGGAGCTATGAAGAGAGCAGAGTTCTCAGCCTCCATTGCATCTATGCAGTGATGCTTTTCCATCTGTTTGGCTTCTTCCCCATTAAGGGGAGCCAGAACATTTGGAGGCTTGCTGTGAGCAATTTTCACTATTCATGGCAGATAAAGTTGACACTCCATTTTAGACTCCAGAATTAGGGTGGCCATCTTGGTTTAAGTGCTCGTCAGATGAACAAGGTTTCTTCTCAGCTCACAGTTTTTGAGAATGTGGACAGTTTTATTTCAAGGTTAAGCAAGTGTTGGCATGCTGATGCCACTCAACTCTACTACTCCTTACATTCTAATTCCAGAAGGAGACTTGAACATTGCGTAACAATCCACAATGAATGAAATGAAGCTTAAATTGAATCCAGACAAAATGGAGATGCTGTTGGTAATGTGTACTAGAATAAAATAATAACAGAGTTGGAAGGGACCTTGGAGATTCTCTGTCCAACCCCCTGCTCAGGAAGGAAACCCTATACCTGTGATGGCAAACCTATGGCATGTGTGCCAGAGGTGGCACACAGAGCCCTCATTGTGGGCACGCACACCATTGCCAGCTGCTCTTCTGGTTTCTGGAATGCACAAGCATGCTGGCCAGCTGATCTTCACAGGTGCTGGGGTGCTCGAAAATGCAAGTGCTGGGGCACCCGAAAAACAGCCCCAAATCAAGCCATTTTTCAGGCCATTTTTAGGCCATTATTTGTCCATTTTTAAGACAAAAACAGCCCAAAAAATGCCGAAAAGAACCACCCAGAAAACGGCCTGAAAATGACCTGAAAACGTCCCCAAAATAGCCTGAAAATGGTCCAAAAATGGGCTGAAAACAGCCAAAAAATGGCCCCAAAACAGGCACGGGTGTGCCAGTCAGCTGGTCTTTGGGTTTCCAGTGCTCCGGCACACGCAAAAACCAGCTGACCAGCATGCATGTGCATGCCAGAAACCTGAAGACCAGCTGGCTGGCGTGTGCATGCACACCGGCCAGCTAATCTTTGGTTTCCGGCACTCCAGTGCACACACCTGCGCACACGTTCCAGTTTGGGCACTCAGTGTCAAAAAGGTTCGCCATCCCTGGCCTACACCATTTCAGGCAAATGGTTATCCAATCTCTTCTTAAAAACTTCTAGGGTTGGAGCATCCACAATTTCTGGAGAGTAAGTCGTTCCATTGATTAATTGTTCTAACTGTCAGGAAATTTCTCCTTATTTCTAGGTTGCTTTTCTCTTTAATTACTTTCCATCCATTGCTTCTTGTCTTGCCTTCTAGTGTTTTGCAGGATAGTTTCACCCCATATTCCTTGTGGCAGCCCCTGAGATATTGGAACACTGATATCATGTCATCCCTAGTCCTTCTTTTCATTAAACTAGACATACCCAATTCCTGCAACCATTCTTCATATGTTTTAGCCTTCAGTCCACTAATCATCTAAAAATACCCTTCCGTACACATGTGAATTTCATTTAACACCACCCTCCTAAGATGCCCCTCTAAATACATGAACTATTTAGAATGCCCTTACAAAAAAACTTTCACAGTAAGCTAAATTGAGTCTGTGAGATGACAGGGAGAGTTTTCAGACAGGAACCAGTGGCCCAAGAAATTAAATTGTTTATATTCACTAACCGTATCTCAAAGATACTATGCTAACCAAGTTGAAAGGGATAAATAATAAGGCCATTCAAATGGATTTATGAAAAACATTCCGCATCATGCTATAATATCCACTGTGTCTGCCATTTTCTTTGACTTCCCTTTGTAATGTAGTAGACCAAAAGTATACAAACTATAGTTCTGCTTTTGCTCAGGGCTTTTTTTTTTTTTGCAAACTGCCAATGAATTGCTGGGTCACACTGTAGTTGTCTGCATGCTTAATAGATGTATGACATATTTTCAATGTGTTTTGGCTGATTGAGCAAAGCTGGCTGGGAAATTTAGGGAGTTGAAGTCCACCCATCATCAAGCTGGGAAACACTGCTTTAATGTTTCTAATTTTAGCCACAAAATATCTGAATATCTTCATAGAATATTTTGCTAAAACATCTGAATTGAAGCAGGAAGGTAAAATACGTTGAGCCAATAGGAGTTTACAGTGCTTTGAAGAAGTGCTTCACATTGACAAAAGTTCAAATGAAGTTTGCCTTTAAATTTGTTTTACGGATTAAGGCTCTTTGTTCTTTCTAAGTAAATGTGGACAAACACTATCCATGCTACTCTATCTTACTTTTTGTGACACCAACTTTCTTTCACAGAGCTTGCATTAGAAAAAGCCAGGGTGAGTGCTGCAAGAGAAGATAGAGAAAACTTTTCTCACAGAATTGGATAAAGGTAGCATTATGATTGATATGGGAGTCCTTGGAATGCATGATGAAGCTGGCAGCCTTGAACATCATTGGCACATGCCTAGTCTTTTAAGTTAAGTGCTAGAGTGTGAGTCAATCCTGTCCAACTTGTAAGTATGTTGAATAACATTGGGGAATAACAGAATTGGAAGAGACCTTGAAGTCCAACCCCTTCTTGAATTGGAAGGAACCTTCTAGTCCCTCTAGTCCCTATAAAGCCCTACATGGCTTAGGCCCGGGGTACTTGCAGGACCATCTTCTGCCTTCCTCCCACCGTCCCGTGCGCTCCCACAGAGCAGGCCTCCTCAGGGTGCCGTCGGCCAAACAATGTCGACTGGCGGCCCCCAGGGGGAGAGCATTCTCTGTCAGAGCACTGACCCTCTGGAATAATTTGCCCACCGAGCTCAGGATAGCCCCGGACCTCCTCTCCTTTCGTCGCGAACTGAAGACGTGGCTCTTCCGTCAAATAAATTGATCTGCTAGGGGTTGCACAAACTGTAATAATTTTAAATATGGTTTTTAAGAGGTTCTTAACTTATTTTGTTATTTTGTGATTTGTATTATTGATTGTTGTTGTAAGCTGCCCTGAGTCCTTCGGGAGAATGGTGGCATATAAATCGCAAAAATAAATAAATAAATAAATAGTCCAACCCCCTGCTCAAGCAGGACACCCCATACCATTCCAGACAAGTGGCTGTCCAGACTCTTCTTAAAACTTTCCAGTGATGGAGCACCTACAACATCTGAAAGCAAAAGCCGTTCCACTGTTTAATTGTTCTCAATGTTAGGAAATTTCTCCTTGGTTCTAGGTTGCTTCTTTCCTTGATTGGTTTCCATCCACTGCTTCTTGTCCTGCCTTCTGGTACTTTGGAAAATAATTGACCCTTTGTGGTAGCCCCTCAGATATTGGAATAGTGCTATCATGTCACCCCTTAGTCCTTATTTTCACTAGACTATACAAACCCAATTCCTGCAACAGTTCTTCATTTGTTTTAGCCTCCAGCCTCCTAATCATCTTTGTTGCTCTTTCCTGCTCTTTCCATAGTCTCTACATCTTTTTTTATAATATGATGGTATTCTAAGTGTAGTCTTACTAAGGCTTTATAAAGCCATACTAATACCCCACGTGATTTTGATTCTATGCCCCTGTTAATGCAATCTAGGATTGCATTTGCTTTTTTGGCTGCTGCTGCACATTGCTGGCTCATATTTAAGTGATTGTCCACTAGGATTCCAAGATCCCTCTCTCAATTACTGCTATTGAGCCAGTTTTCACCTAATCTATACCTGTACATTTGGCTTTTCTTGCCTAATTGTAAAACTTTACTTTTCTGTACACTGATTTTCATTTTGTTAGATAGGGATGAGTGTTCAAGTCTGTCAAGATCTTGAGCCTATCTTATTGATTGATTGATTGATTGATTTTTTGGTTCGATTTATATGCCTCCCTTCTCCGGAGACTCAGGGCGGCTTACAATGCGTTAAGCAATAGCCTTCATACTTTTGTATATACCTGCTTAGGAGGGCTTTTGGGCCCCCCCAAGCGGTGTTCTTTTTTATACAAAGTCAGCTTATTGCCCCCACAAATCGGGTCCTCATTTTACCTATTTCGAAAGAATGGAAGGCTGAGTCAACCTTGAGCCTGGTGAGATTTGAACTTGCAGTAATTGCAGGTAGCTGGTGCTACTTAACAGCACTTTAGTCTGCTGCGCCACCAAGGCTCTTCTGGGTTATTGACTATTCCTGTCAGTTTAGTGTTGTCTGAAAAGGCTGGAAAGATTCCTTACTCTGCAGCACTGGTCCAAAACAGCTTGAGATGATGCAAATGAAGACAGGCTTACTAGGTATGCCAACCTTTGAGGCATTTTAAGTACTTATATCCAACTACAAACTTGTTTTCAAAAGATCTTTTGAACTTAATAGATGGAATGACAAGTGTTAATTGGATCCACTTCTGAGGAAACAGTTTGCCCAACTCAGCATTTCTCAGCATCTTAATTCCTTGTAATTCTCACAGGTGGATCAGGATAAGGGCAGTTAAGCCACCTGTCAATCAAGCTACCAAGGCATATGGCCAGGCCCCCAGAGTCATGTTGTAGGATAAAGATGAAGACTGAAATAAGCAACTAAATCACTCCCATGTCAATCTGGTAGAATGGAGAGTTATTAATCTCCGAGTTAATTATATGGGGAATTTCTTCTACAATTATAGTCAATTTGGAAAGTCAAATGGCAAACAGCAGCTGGACTGAGGTTTTTGCTGGGCTGTGGCTCAGGGGCTTCATGCAGTCCCAGAGCTATGACATGCCATAAAGCCCCTTATCTGCAGAATGGCAAGCAGCACCAAAGCACACAGTTCTGGAGCTTCTTTCACCCTGCACAGTAGAGTATACGGCAGCCAAAAGAGCAGAGATGGGGGGATGGATACTTGGAAGGAGTCAGAGAGAAGAGGCAGTCCCTTACCTTGGGAGAAGTGAGGCTAGGGGCTGGGAAGAATCAAGTTTGGAATGGTTTGGCTTGGGATTGATCCTCAGGTAATGATTGATGGAATTTGGTTAGAAACAGCAATGGGGAATGCTGGTATTGCAGGATTGAGAGGTCCCGGGGACAGACCCAGATTGGATCCTGCAACATTATCCTAGGACAGCTATATTCGCCTTCATTCATAATGCTGGTATTGCCATCACTAACCAATGTAGTCATGTGACCTTGTGCTTTATGACCACATTGTTTAGCGATAACAATTCTGGTGCCAGTTACCATCGTAACTCAAGGATTAAAGGTAAAGTTAAAGGTTCCCTTCGCACATATGTGCTAGTTGTTCCTGACTCTAGGGAGCGGTGTTCATCTCCATTTCAAAGCCGAAGAGCCAGCACTGTCCGAAGACGTATCCATGGTCATGTGGCCAGCATGACTAAATGCAAAATGCGCACTGAACGCTGTTACCTTCCCACCAAAGGTGGTCCCCATTTTTCTACTTGCATTTTTTACGTGCTTTCAAACTGCTAGGTTGGCAGAAGCTGTAATTAATTTCATAGCAAAGTTGTGTACAGAAATCCTATTAGATTTAAGCAGCGGTGAAATGCACTTACCTTTGCTACTGGTTTGGAAGTGTGAGCACGTACGCCTCTTCTGCGCATGTGCAGAGCCTTTTGCACATGCACAGAGGGTCAAAAAACGGGACATAATGACATCCCAGTGAGTGGGCGGAGCCTCCTGCCACCAGGGCTACCAGTTCGCACGAGCCGGATAGATCCGGCCAGATTTCACCACTGGATTTAAGTCATATCAGTCTGCAATAATAAAAGCAATAAAATTCCAAGGACTGCACTTTTGTGTTTCTGATAAATTGGACTGTATAATTAATATTTGTAATATTAATTATTAATAGTAATAGTAATAATTATTAATTATTAATTAATAGGACTTTAGAGCAAAGATGAGTAACATGCAATCTTCCTAAATGTTCTTGCATTTCCATTTTTACCAGCCCCAGTCTACGTGGTGAATGATAAGAGGGTAAAAACCTGTAGTCCAGAAACATTCAGTTACTCATAACTTCCTGCTGTTCTAGGTCAGTGAAATGAATCCAGGTCTTAATGAGAGTTAACAATAGATAGTATAGCCTTCATATGCTGAGACATATCAGAAGGTGCCTCACCAAAATTGTATCTGCCCATCCTGTATGATTATCTAGAGATGGTCTGTTGTAGGTTCTCTCTTCTCATGAGGGGAAGGCCATTAATAGGATCTTCTGAGTGGCAACTCCTATTTTATGGAACATTCTCCCAAGGATATGTATAGGCCATGCATTTGCCTCAGGATATGGCAGATGTGAACTATGTACTGGGAGACTTTGCAGTGTTATTAATGACCATTAGTTCAGGCAGAGAAATTAGCCTGCATGTTGTTCTCTGCTACTCAATTTGAGAAAAAAACAAAAACAAATGATTTTTGATCATTACTTTCAAGGAAAAGGGCCATTTATATTCAACTCCTTATGTAATTATAAGGTGGTCAAGTGATGTGCCCTGTCTTTTATTGTTCAGTCACGTTTCCTGTGGTTTGCAACCTCCCTCAATTCCTTTAATTCAATTAAATCACCTAAGGGAAAACTTCAGAACGGAGCTCCTGCCACTGAACTTTTTCAGTAATAGTTCTGCTCTTACTACTTACAGGGGAAATTTCCCCAACAAAGCCATATAGTCCATTATAATATACTAACTGTTTCAAAGATATTTCCTTACTTACACAGAAAAACAGAACGACCAAGGATGACAAAAAACGTGATGGGAGCAAGAGCAACTTTTGACTTCCTGCCAGCTTCCCCATTGAGTTTCCTTGTGGAGTGGGGCAGGGAGCATCAGAAACCAACCCTCCCTCCCTCCCTCCCTTCCCTCCCTCCCTAGTAAGTGGATGCAGCTGGGTGGGGGAGCGAGGGAGGGATTGGCTAGGAAACTGACACAGAACATTGAAAATGAAGATCGTGGGTCTGCAGCAGCACCACAGCAGCAGCCAGTAGCACTGAAGCAGCCATAACTTTCCCCAATATCATTCTCTTAAGAGTTATAGGTTCTGGATCTTGGATGCATTCTGTAAGTTAGCCCATTCGAGTTCAAAAATTGTTGCCCTATGATGTACCATTTTGCCCAAGTAAAGGTCACAACAATGAGAGTTTTAGTAGAGCTAGATATTCCACAATTTGGTCAAAACTGGAAATCATGCATAAATCATGCATTATTAATACATGCTTCAATATATTAATATCATGCAGACTGGATATAGCATTATTTTTTTTAAGTAGAAGATTTCGGTTCATTCCCTTATTTAAATAGAGCTAGGGAAAAGTTCCGCGTAAAACATGAAGAACTATTGTCTATGCAAATCTCCAAAAAGGCACTTGGCTAACATTTTAAAAAAAGGAGCCCTTTGAAGCTGCTTTGGATCAACATGGCACAATTTGCTTTTATGAATGAAACACCCATGTTGGTTCATCTTTCCCTGCTTTGCAGCTCCTCTCAAGGCCAGAAAATGCTGGCTATTTTCTAGTGGTATACTCTGAGCACAAATTCTGGGTGTTCTTGTAACATGCAGTGAAACTGTCCAGCCTACAGCCTTCTTGATGCAAAATGAAGAACTTCCAATTTGGTAGGTTTGGCATACACTGAATCCTGCAGGTGGAAATATTTTGGCTAGCACTGGGGGAAGTATGAGAGGGCCTTTTCCAGCAGCGCTGGCCCTACATGTCACCACACATGTTACTATTTTTCTTCAAAGACTGGTGTTGATCATCTCCATTCTACAAAGTCTTCCTGAAAAGAAAACTAAGCCACTTTGTACAGGTTTACTGTCTATCAGTATGAACACAATTGAGCTAGTTAAGCCAGTGGTACACTATGGAATAAGCCAGCTTTTTTTATTTTTGTATGGATTTGTTTTTCCACTACTTTTTTAATATTGCATTTAATATTGCATAAAACTTCCATTCATTAGATGAATGAATGGAAGTTTTGAATGAAAGTTTATTATAGTCAAAGGACCCAAGAACAAACCTAAACAACAACAACAACAACAACAACAACAACAACAACAAAGAAAACAGTATACATTTTGACATTTCAAGGGAAACAAGACATTCAGCCAATAGTTTCTTTCTATGTCTAATCCTGGCAGCCAAAAATTTGGCTGCTGCCACAGTCACACTGGGACTAAGTTGGATAAAAGAAAGTTTACATTTATTTGGTTCAAATGGTTGAAAAAGAAATAGAAAAGAAAGAAAAGAAAAGATCTCTCAGATCTGTATAGAGCCCACAAACCATAAATACCCCTGACTCTACTTTAGAGTACAAAGGCCAGGGGTGAAATCCAGCAGGTTCTGACAGGTTCTGGAGAACCAGTTGAGTAGCAAATACCACCTCTGGCTGGCCACAGAGTGGGGTGGGAATGGAGATTTTGCAATATCCTTCCCCCAGAAGTGGGGAGGGAATGGGGATTTTGCAGTATCCTTCCCCTGCCATGCCCACAAAGCCACACCCACAGAACCGGTAGGGAAAAAAATTAGATTTCACCCCTGACAAGGGCAGAATATGGGTAAAACAGGCACACCCTGGAATCTTCCTAGCAGGACTCAGATGAAAAGGTTCATGATGACTCTGTAATCTGGTAGGTACACTAACTTTAATTGGTCAATATGAGCCCCTTTCTCCAGCGGTTTTGATAATGTATGCTTCACTGGGAGAACCAGGTGGATTAGCTTTACTAACGTTAGCTTTACATCCTGTCAGCTTATATGTCAGAATCTTTACCTAATTATTTTTTTTTAAATTATCAAGTTTTTTATTTTATATTACATATACATATTAATGCGTGAATAGTGTGACACCTGGGTGCCATACATTTCAGTACAGATAAAATAATATTATTAATCATAGTTATCATATTCATCCAGCTTATATATTTCCAGTAGTAATACACATTTATATCAAATTATAATCTTTCATTATTTCATATTGTTTAAACATACATAATACTACCGCCATTCAGTTTCTAACCCTCCCTGTAATCATTGCACTTATCTTATTTTATAAAAATGTGTATACTAATATTCCCCCCTTCTCTTATTTCTGTCTTTATTCTAACTTTTATTCATGTCACCACTATATTAAAAGACGTTCCCTTTGTATTGCAATACTATCCTTCATTATTTCATTGTTCAATATTTAAATATACAATTCTAATACCAATCACAATATTATTTAAACATGCAAATTAATTCTATTCATATTATTTACATTCATCCAATCTATATAATTCCACTATTAATACACCTGTTTATATTAAAATATGTTCATCATTTTATTACTCATTATTTCACTTTATTATTCCACTGCATCATATTATTTAAACATACTCAATAATACCATTATTCAATCTCTAATTTTCCCATTTTTAATACTTAGTTCTTATTCATATTTCCCATATTTCACTCTTCGAATCTATTTATATTAAAATACTATCCTTCATTGTTTTATTATTCAATGTTTCAATATACTATTCTAATGCCAATCACGATATTATTTAAACATACAAAATAACTCCATTCATATTCTTTGCTTTCAACCAATCTATATAATTCTAGTACTGATACACGTTTATATTAAAATATGTTCTTTTTGTTATTTAATTGCTCAACGTTTACCAATCACAATATTATTTAAGCTTACTTAGTAATACCATTACTAATGATGAATACCATCATTCAATCTCTAATTTTCCCATTTTATTATTACTTTTGTTTCATCATGTAAACATATGTAAACAAGTAATTCCTCGATTTCTTATAGAACAAATTCCTATCTGTGTTCTAATTTCTCCTCCTGCCACCATTATAAAAGAAGAGAAAGAATTTTTTTTCTTTCTTCTTTTTCCTATCCGCCTTCTATCCATCATCTCTTATCCACATCACTACTTTAATTCTTATTCTTTTTTTGACTTGTCTCCCATATTCTTCTCTTAAATCTTTATCTCTGTCTATATCTCTGTCTATATCCTGCCTAGTCAATCTAAGTTGTCTTTTCTCCTTGTCGTGACTGAGAGGGAAAGTAAGCCCTGGGTCAACCAGGAGAGCTGTGACTCTCCGAGACCTCGCAGGGGGGGTCCCTCTTTGCTTCACTGCCTCTCCAAGGCAGTTTTGGCTCCTTTCAGAGCCCACCAACAGGGAGAACTCAGCATGGAGACTCAAAGACCTGCTTTCTGTGTCCGATCTTGTGGCCACATCAACCGGAAGTCCCTAATTAATTTAAATTGAAAATGGCAAAAATCATTGATGATTAACTGTCCAACTTTTCAAGTTTGGTTTTATGTTTTAAAAAAGAAGACTATGGTTACTTAACTCATTTCAACAGCAGGAAATATTTTTAGAGCATGAACTGGAAAATTAGAGCCCTGTTACGAAAAAGGTTCTCCCTGCAGTATTAAAACAATAACCCTCTCCTCCAAGGGTGTGTATTTATCTCTTTTTCAACAGAGAATGGATACAGACATTCTCAGATAACCTCAGTGGAACAGATTACGGTTAAGCCGTCTTTAAAAACAACAAAGCAACCTCTGCCATCATCTTTCCTTTAGCATAGATTTTTGCAAACAATAATAGATCCAGAGTTATATTTGACTGCACACATCCTTTATCACAATTCATGAAAGTTTGGTTTTTGCAGATCCCTAGGTGGTAGGACCAGACTAGTCTAGAATGACAAGGAGATGCATGATGCTTCTCCTACAATGCAATACTGAATGTCTTTTGGCCATGCCTTCTGATCAGTGGTGGGTTTCAAAAAATTTTATTAGCGGTTCTGTGGGTGTGGTTTGGTGGGCATGGCTTGGTGGGCGTGGCAGGGGAAGGATACTGGAAAATCCCCATTTCTTCCCAATCAGCTGGGACTCAGGAGGAAGAGAATAGATGGGGGCAGGAATAGTCAGAGGTGGTATTTACTGGTTCTCCGAACTACTCAAGATTTCTGCTACTTCAGAACTGGTCAGAATCTGCTGAAACTCACCTCTGCTTCTGATGACAGCATCACTGGTGTTTCCCAAGCCAGACCACAATCTGTGCCTTGGCCTCTCTTGCTGAGTTTAGATTCATTAAAGGCAACTCGTGCTGTATATATTTATTTTCATCTCCAGATCTTTGAAATTAGTTGCTCAGATCACTTTTTCAGTTTTCTCCAAACTCACATAAATCCTTGGCATCTGCAAATTGACCTTTCTTCTCTGCTTGAATCTCTCTAATCAGCCAAAGAGAATTTTCTCTGTCTGTGATACAGCATCTGTCCAGAACATTGGATTCAACAGACGGTGACTAAGTGCAGATTTTATTCTGTGTCCAGTCCTCTTCTTTCTTTCCAAATGTAAGTTTCATGCAAGTACCAAATGTCTTTCTCTTTTTGGCATGCTTTCACTATTTGCACTTGACTGCCATTCTAAAACTACACAATGTCAAATCTTTGTTAAAGAGCTGTAAAAAAATTATTTGTGGTTTGCCTTTATGCTTTCATTGGCTTTTGTTGTTACATTCTCCCTCTGCTTCAAGACTTCTGAATTAAATGAGTATAGATGTGGAACCCACTGACTGCATTGGCTTTTGACAAGGCAAAGGCTGTTGTCAGCTGCACTGAGATCAGAACATTCTCGCCGTGCCACTGAATATGCTTGTTCATGGAACTAGGGACTTTAATGGCCTGTTAGCTTTTGAAGCTCTAGCAAATAGAAGATGTGGAAAAGGCATAAAATTAGTGAGGCATTAGAAGTTCAAGACCTTCAAGAGTTCATGGCTACAGACCTAAGAGGTTCTAAGGTTTTAAAAGTAGTACTTCTATTGTGAGCTGGGGAAAGGATATAGACCAGGGGTGAAATCTACTTACCTTCCTTACCGGTTCAGAAGCATGTGCATGTCACGTGTGTGTGTGGACACCTTCTGCACATGTGCAAAACCTTCTGCGCATGTGCAGAAGGTAAAAAAACATTACTTCCTGGTTGGCGATCGCTACCGGATCGCCGAACCATGGGGAAAAATTGCTACCGGATCGAGTGATCCAGTCTGATCCAGGAGCATTTCACCCCTGATATGAACCCTCTTCTCGCCCCCAAATGCAAATGAAAATAAAGGCAATGGGGGTCACTTCTCTGTCATCTTCTGTTCTTGTCAGTTTATTCCTTCCTTTCTAATAGAAAGAGATTTGGATATATCTGAATATCTAACAAGACAGTTCTGAGGCCGGAACATTTATTACTGTTTTACATAATGTCAGAAAACATGCTTTTACTATAAAACTTGAAGTATTGATCCTTAATGTTAAAACTCCATTGGAAAACATAGAAACATTATAATTTCATACAATGCTATCACATTTATTATTTCCTGATGCAAGAAATATGACGTGCTGTTATGTTCAGCCGTGCTGCAAAAGGTCACAACATATTCAAAAAAGTCTATTTTTTTCTTTCAGTTTTGAAAATACTCAACTTGGAGGTTCTGGAGAAGCATAATGAGAACTACACAGTGGTGGGCTGTTGCCGGTTTGGACCAGTTTGGGGAAACCGGTAGTTCCAACGATCAGCTGGCCCCACCCACCTGCCCCCACCCTATCCTGTCCTATATTTCCTTCTTTCTGCACACTCACATAACCGGTTGTTAAACCAGTTGCAGCCAATGACTGGAACTACTGTTGCCCCAAGGGCATGCTCAGATCTGACCATTCAGATACAGGACTTCTTGCTGGGTCTGTGTTCTCATCATCAGATTTGCCTCCCCTCATTCAGAAGGAATATATCAGTTCTTTTTTGTAAGCAATATTGGCTAAAATATTGCAATTGCAACTTATAAATTAAGTTTTTAAAAGAAAATTAGCAACGGCTATATAGATGCTGCTTTGGGGAATGACTAAGGCTCTTCATTATGATTATTCCCTACTTTCCTTCCAACATCTCTCACATGAGAATATTATTGTTGAGGTTTGTTTCGTTTTTCTTAGAATGGAAATTGTCCTGTATTTCATAAGAAGCAGTTTTTGAGTAAGCTTTTTGACTGGCATTATGGGCCTGTGCATATGTGTTAAGTTTGGTTTAAGAAAAGGTCAACTGGTGCTAAAACACTGCTCCATCTACTCTATTTTGACAATCTTCAGCCGGATCTTAAAGCAATTGGCTTGCAATTCCGTTCAGCCTCCTTTAGCAAAAAAATCTGTGCGGAGAATGAGCACACAGTGGCTGCCACCTGCTAATAAACAAATGGTGTGCAGAGTTATTGAGCTCCCATTCTATGATTTGCAAGTTGAAGATCTCACAGCTGTTCGTCATTTTCATAATTAGACAAAAATAAACTCTCTTGCAAAAAAAAAAAAAAGCCTCCTAACTTGATGGATGAGTGACAAGTTAGCCAAATTTTAGTCACCACATGCCAGTGAAAGATCTATTATTGGGCACTCATTTGATATAATCATCCATTTTAAAACTTAGACAGATGTATGTGTCAGTGATAGTATTCATGGATGTGTGTCTGTGAATGACGGAGACAGGGAGAAAGGAAGAACTATTCTGATACCACAAAACTGAAATCAAGAATGCACATCCATTGACAGTGACCCAAGACAATGCAGAATAAACCTGGAAATCACACTTGATTCCTTTTTGCATTTATGGAGTCTTAAGGAGTCTTCTAAAAAAGAACTATGGGGCTTACTGAGATATTATGCAAGAAGATAAAAGTGATAGTAGAAAGAATTGCATCACTTATTGGAGAATCTATGTCCTACATTTGAATATCAGATTAAGGCGCCCTTCCTTTTCCATTCCTATATTAATCTTTGATTTCTTAAATAGTCAACAAATTGCACAGCTATTCCAGGCTTCTCCTGGGTTCTGTCACATATAATCTCAGAACAGAAGTTTGCTCAATATCTGTAAGATATTTTTGTAGTATTTTAGAAGGTGTGAGAGACATTTTTTGTCCTTCTGACTATAATGAAATCTTTAAATATCTACAATATTTCTGTTACTGTTTCATTTAATTCGCAGTGCAATGGAAGATATCCTAGAACATTAATTATGGAATAATGGACTGCAGTATCAATAAACAAATCAATCCTCAAAATGAGTGGAAAATAATGGGGCATGTATGCAGTGGTGAAATCCAAATTTTGTTACTACCAGTTCTGTGGGCGTGGCTTGGTGGGCATGGCAGGGAAAGGATACTGCAAAATCTCCATTTCCACCCAACTCCAGGGGAAAGATACTGCAAAATCTCCATTTCCACCCCACTCCAGGGGAAGGTTACTGCAAAATCCCATTCCCTCCCCACTCCAGAGGGAAATATATTGCAAAATCTCCATTCCCACCCCACTCTAGGGCCAGCCAAAGGTGGTATTTTCTGGTTGTCCGAACTACTCAAAATTTCTGCTACCGATTCTCCAGAACCTGTCAGAACCTGCTGGATTTCACCCCTGCATGTATTTCTTAATGTGTATTGGTCTATCCCAAATGGAAAATTGAATTAAATTGATTCTGTTTACATTTACGTGTACTGTATTTACCAATGGACTGTGTGAATTGAATGGAGAGTAGAGATTTGAAGAAGACATCATTTAATTTGAGTTTCTGATAAGAGATTCAAGGACTAGAATTCCCCATTGTTGCTCTTGGGTGAATTCCAGATTTGGCAGGACACACTGGCAAAGTAAGGCCTGTTTTGAGCAGGCCTCAGAACAACTGTATATTATTTCCCCTTAATATAATAATGCAGCTTTGCTTTGGTCATTGAATTTCATAGTGTTACAAGAAGGTTGCCAAAGCTAGTTAACAAGCTGGGTAACTCTTGTGAGCAATATTCTTTGTCACATGGCAGACTGTGAGGAGCACATTAGCATAATAGGTACAGGCATTGGCTCAAGGTTGAGAACCACTGGCAATTTCCTCTGTTGGTTAGCAGAAGCCAGCTGATACAGAGAGCTACAATCCTACAAAAGTGGGTGGGTCCAGGCTGGCACAGAGAGCAACATTTATAATGTTGCTCTCTTCATTTTTAAAGAGGTTATATGGTTGCAGACAGTGGTGTCTGTAAATGTCAGCCTGATATCCATTCATCTCTTGCAAAGAGATTTTACTTGCCTAACCAACTAGAATTTACAAGCAATGTTTGGTCCCAAGAATTACTGCTGTGTATACTTGACTGGTCAAACTTGAACTCATATTAAAAGGGCAAGGAGGAGAGATGAACTCACAGTTATGTTGGCACAGCATATTTGGATATCAGTAAAAAATTTCTAGCAACAAGAGTTTTGTAACACTTGAAGACAATGTTTCAGGAGTAATGGAGTCTCTTCTGGGAGTGCTTAAACAAAGATAGTAAAGTATTGCCATCTAATAGAATGTTATACTGCATTCTTAACCGAGGAGTTGCAGTGGAATGATTTCCAATAACAAAAAACAAAACAAAACAAAAAACAAGACAGAAATAGATTATATCCCAGTCATTGCATTTTTGTCTCTGAATACCCATTTAGCTATTTGCAAAAAATTAAAATCTCGGGTGTTTTAATATATATATATATATATATATATATATATATATATATATATATATATATATATATATATATATATATATATATATATATATATATATATTAAAAAAACAAGTGGTACCATCACAAGATAACTGCTATAGTTGTTGTTCAATACACACAATCACAAAATTTATTGCTGCAACAGAACACCCATTGCATAGAAAGCCACACTGGTTAGGCTATGAAATAAACATTCACTCCTTTCAAGGAATATTTTCTGCTGCAACAAAACATGTATTTTACATGTTGTGAAGTCCATATCAATAATTCCTTAAAATGGTTTCCTCCCAATTAGGAAGATAATTGTAGAATAATTTTCCATGTAGGTAGATAAAACATTCACACAGTCTACATTATAGTGTGGGGAGGGAGGGACGGGGAGAGAGGGGGGAGAGAGAGAGAGAGAGGGAGGGAGAGAGAAAATGACTATCATACATTTTAATTCTTTACTATAGCAGCACACACAATTTCAGGGGAAATTGTCCCAGATTAGGAGGGATGTTGCACTGCTAACAAAAATTTTGGTTTTCTAGTAATAGGAAGAAATTTAAAAGATCTGTTGTTTTAAACTAACATAATCTTGGATTTCATCTTAAATTTGGAAGGTAGGAATAAAGAAAGCAAGAATAGCAGTTGAGAGAAAAGGTAATGTTCATTGTTAAGTGTATATAGAACATCTATGGAACTTTCTTCTAGATTTCTTAAATGTGCATACTTAGAGTACATTAAGGGTTACTATAGACGACTTCAATGCCTTCTAGATGAATGGTCTTTATCATCTAGAATTCCCTCGTCAACATGCCATTGTGGAGATTTGTAGAATTTTAACAGATCTCCAATTCAAGGACAAGGTTATAGGAGATATGCCTAAAATGCTGTAGAAACCTGTGGTCTACCTGATAATATATGATCTAATACAAGACAACTTCTTACATTCCTAAATGAATTCTTATTAGGATAAAGCAAATCTATATAATTCTTTAGAGGTTGCCATTTCTTAATAAAAATGTATCTCATCAGCACTGCAGGAATGAAAAAGGAAAAATAAAGATTGTTATTCATAGTGGTCATTGAATTCAGGAAATGACACTTAACACCATTGGGATATTGGGACCATTTCCTTGCAATACAGGCTATCATTTAAGAATATGCTTAAAAAGACAGATCAATAACATTCAGTTTCCTCTCCAGAGGCTCATGATAAAAGCTAATTCATCAGAAGAATTATCTCATTACATGAGAGCCAAAGATGCTAAGATTTCAAACTTTTCAAATATTACTCATAAAATAGTGACAATCTGAGTTGGCAGATTCAAAAGTGATTGTTCCCTTCTAAAATTAAATTCTGACTTTCCTTTTAATGTGAGACCCTATCAAGCTTTTGACTGCTTTGGGGGATTTGTTCTCTTAGGGTCCACTGAGTGACATATAGAAAAGTCCATAGTTATTGCCTGGTTTAGCATAATTCACTGTCTTAGCATAAACCATAGGTAAAAGTTTACTTGTGGGTACTTCAGGCATCTGCTGAATACCCAGTAGCCACAATACACAGCCCCTCATACCCATTTAATCAGCATCTCTGATACATTTCTCATAGTTGACCATATGGGCTGTGCAAAATCATTCTCTTGAAGGTTCTCATGTCATCTTCCTTTGAGCTCTTGTGTGGTTGCGTCAAGAGCCTCCCTGCACCATCTGATGCTTTGGTTGTTCAAGAAATATGGTCAAAGAGAAGCTTTGTGCATAACTGTGCATAATAGGTAAAGGTAAAAGTTCCCCTCGCACATATGTGCTAGTCGTTCCCGACTCTAGGGGAAGGTGCTCATCTCCGTTTCAAAGCCGAAGAGCCAACACTGTCCGAAGACATTTCCCTCCGTGGTCATGTGATGCACGGAACGCTGTTACCTTCCCACCAAAGGTGGTCCCTATTTTTCTACTTGCATTTTTTACATGCTTTTGAACTGCTAGGTTGACAGAAGCTGGAACAAGTAAGAGGAGCTCACCCTGTTATGTGGCACTAGGGATTCGAACTGCTGAACTGCCAAACTTTCGATTGACAAGCTCAGCATCTTACCCACTAAGCCACCGTTTCCCTTCTATGCATAATATTACCAACCAATCAAAGCTTTATAGAAGTTTGTTTTTGTTTGACGTGTCATGGTGGTTCGTGGTTGTGGTGGCTCGATTGGGGTTGCAGCTATCCTGTATTAGGTAGAGGAAGACTGAGCCATTTCCACTACATTGTCCCCATTTTACTCACAGAAGGCTGAGAGATGTTGTGGATTAATTTTGCTTTATGCCAAATTCTATTCCTATGACCAGAAATTGGAATCAGGATGTAATAGAGATAAACATATAATATCATATTTAAGATAAATTAAAAGGAAAACACAGGTAAAATTGTAATCAATTGTTATTTAGCCATGGTTTAGCCATTAATCTGGGTTCTGATGTCATACTGAGCTCAATTAAGTCTCAACTCAACTGCTGTGCAGCTTAGATCAATTATTTCAATGTGAAATCATACAGTCAGATCAGTGGTGAAATGTAAAATTTGTTACTACCAGTTCTGTGGGCGTGGCTTGGTGTGGGGGGGTAATATGACTGAGTGGACGTGGCCAACTATTTATTTTTTTTTACTTTTAAAACCATTTTTTCTACAACCTCTTCGGCTGAAGAGGTTGTAAAAAAATGCTTTTAAAAGCCTTTGATGATCCCAGCTGAGTTGCCTGATTGGCAGAGGCTTTCTTTTTTTTTTTTTAAGCCTCTGATGATCCCAGCTGACTTGCCTGATCGGCAGAGGCTTTTTTTCCTTTTAAAAACATTTTTTCTATAACCTCTTCAGCTGAGACAGTAGAAACTCAGAAGAGTTTATTTGTTGCAAATAGAAGCCACACCTAGATGATATTTTTACAGGAAAGAATGACTCATTAAACTTCTGAACAGAGTACAGAATTCTTAGAGTACAGAATATTTCTTACTAAAAGTATATTTATGTTAGACACATATGTTCCTTACATATGCATACACAAACACACAAACACACACAAATAGAATATATAAGATAGACATCAGACAAACATTTATATCTTTATATATTAAACATGCATGTCCCTGAAACTATTTATATTTATATTAGGCATACATATCCCTTAGATCTTCATCATTTGGGCTAAATTCAACCACGGACCAACCATTTATAGGTAGTGCTTTTTTAGCAACTGCCTCTTTCAGTGACTGCAGTTCAGATGGTGATGAAAATGTAACTTTATGACCAAACCTCATATTTATGATCTTTGTAAGTCTGTAAAACAAAAGGAAGCTGAAGTAAGATCGTAAGCACAGTTGCAGTTTCACTTAGCAATTGCTTTGCTTAATGACTGAATTGCCAGTCTTTAGCAATTGTGGTTGCTAAATGAGGACTATCTGTAGTGCTAAATTCAATAGTGGAGCAATCATGGGATTAACAGTCTGAAGTAATTTTTTTCTCATTCTTTTAAGATCCTGATTGCAGTTTCACATACAGTATATTGCTTCTTTTAAGGGGTTCATTAACAGCATTAATCACTTTCTATACATCAGATTTTTCTCCTGAATTCCCAGCAGGCAAAACCTGCTTCTTATTTTCAGCTCATCCCAGCAAAATTGGACCTTGTAGTTTGTTCTCATCACACTGTACTGTATACTGTTTACTTTCTATGGTGCATATAATCAGTTTGAAATGTCCGTAATAATTAACATTATACCTATAGTCTAATACTAGGACAAATGATTTCATAGACTTTTTTATGCTGGATCAGAGAATGTCTAAAATTGATTTTATTCTGTAGTCATTAAAAATGATTTCTAAACTGTGTGTATTATGTTTTACAATACCATTTCTGTGTTGAAGGCATTTTATTATTTTTCTTTGTGTATAGTGCATTTAGTAATGTTGTTATCTGCCCAGTGAACTTCAATTGTTAGACAGATTCAGTGTATAAATGAATAATAACAAATGATAATTTAGTTTTCTGTTTGAACTATCTTGGGAGAGTATTTGCTTCAGTAACAAATAAATCTATACTAGTACAATATAGACTAAAGAATCAATGAACTGTTCTATTTGTGAAATCTACTCTCTACAGAGGCAACCAGTGTTAAACCAGTGTTTCTCAACTTGGCAACTTTAAGATGCATCCATTTCAACTACCAGAATTCTACACCCAGCCTCACTTCCCCTACTGCCTGGGAATTCTGGGAGTTGAAGTCCACACATCTTAAAGATTGCCAGGGTTGAGAAATGCTACATTAGATGATTGGGAATTTTTTAATTTTTAAAAAGAGGCCATATTTCATATATCCTGTGGTTGTGAATTTTCTGCATAGAGGAGATAGAGCTCTGCATACCTCTCTTTCAGGTATCCTTATTTTGGTTTATTCAGAATAACTTTGAGGAAAATAACCGTTATCTTTCATATTCACTAAACCCTTAATTGAATAATCTGTTACTGTTTTGGTGCAAGATTACTAGGCAATCTATTTTGCCAATATTTCAGAAGAATCATTAAGAAAATAGGAGATGACCCAGACTGAATTAATTCATTCAAAATCTTAGTATTTTTATCTGTGTTTTCTTTATGCCAAGTATTCTACATATATGCTATGTTTACAGACCTTGCACAATTTGTTTTAATATACATTTCAAAGGGCTTCCACTCTCTTTCTCTCATTCTCTTAACCACAATGTAGAACACTGCTTTACATCTACAGAGAATTGACCTACATCTGAATAGGTACAATGATATATCCAGTCACCTAGAATTTAGCTTCCCAGGCATCTTTCAAAAATAATAATAATAATAATCCAGTATTTGTCCTTTTGCCAAAGTCAGAAGTCACATTACATAAATGCTCAGGATAATGGATTTTCCTTAGGATTTATTATGTCATGTTCAAGCTGTGA
Organism: Pituophis catenifer annectens; assembly: GCF_029215685.1. Taxonomy (NCBI): domain Eukaryota; kingdom Metazoa; phylum Chordata; class Lepidosauria; order Squamata; family Colubridae; genus Pituophis; species Pituophis catenifer. Next base: position 94,954,144 of record NW_027256882.1, read on the forward strand.
ATTTACTTATCTTCATCTCAGCCCTAGAATTAATGAATGGCTAATCAAGTGTAACGGTAAGATAATACTGTATTACCCCAAACTACACCCTTATAGATATGGAAACATTTGCTAGAGTTAGCAAAAGAATCATGAGTTCAAAAATTCTACTGGAGACGCTGATGACTTAAGGCTTTTTACAAGTAAAGTTTGAAGGCAATACCTCTATTTTCTCTGATAATAATAATTCATAATAATCATTTATCCGGAAGATTCAACTTTGCTGTTATACCCTACAAACTGATCTTATATTTGAAGATTTCACCCAAATCCATGTGTATACCTACTGTACACACTTTCATCATCTTAATAGTGTTCTCCTTTTCAAGGAGGAGCAGGACATGTAGAGTATCTATGTATATGCCAAGTTGATGTGAATCAGGAATTGAAACTTTTGAGATTGAGAAATATTCAAGGCCATAGAAAACATAAGTACAGGAGCAAAGCTAAAGAAAAAGCTAGAAGAAAAACTCAAAATTAAAACTGAAAGCTGCACAACTATACCTTGCTTGCCTCCCAGGGTTGTGGGTGCTCCATTGGTGGAGGTTTTCAAGAAAAGATTGGACAACCATTTATCCAGGATGGTATAAGGACACCTGCCTCAGGCAGGGGAGACCTCCAAGACCTCCAAGTCCCCTCTAGCCCTATGATTCTATGCTCAAACAGTGCTCAACTGACAGAGAAAGCTTTCCTACTCTGTGTGGAAATACTATTCTCTGAGAAAGGGTAAGGATGCTGTCCTCCCCTATGATCAGCAGAGTTTTAAAATATGCTCAATAATGTTTATTAATTTATTATTGTCTTTATTAATTTATGTATGTCTTTATTAATTTATGAATTTCTAATATTTATTATACACAACTCATTTTTGCAATATTCCTTTGTGCTGGTATGAAGAACGAACCTTTATTTAATAATAAAGCTTATTATAAAATTAGATTTTTATATAAAGATTGGTAAGTGGATAATTGTGCATAAACTATGCACCCATAAATTGTATCCCTTGGATATTGGAACACTGAAAAAAAAAATCAAACCACAAGAAGAGTAATCCTAGACATTGTTAACTTAAAATTTTGTTTATTTAAGTATAAGAACTGTTGTAATGTCCTTTCAACTACGTGGCATTGTATTAATGATTGTTTGCTTAAAAGCTTATTTATAGCAATTAATAATTTATCTAAATATTTATATTATATAATCTGTTACATTCTATAAATATATTAATAAATTGTTATTTGTCATAACCCATTGATATATTTAGATGGAAAAGTGTGAGTAGCTGATAGTCAATAAAGATACATTACATTTGTAAATAAAGACATATCAGACATATAAATACATAAACACATAAAATGCACTCATAGGACATACACATAAAATTACAAAATTTTATAGACAGCTAGATATCTACGGTGGGTTTTTTTTCCCACAAACAAAACATAACTCTACTTTTCTTCTGTATTTCCATTTGTGACAATTACTAGGATTTTTAAAAAAAATGGATATTCTGCCTTTCAGCAAATTATGCTCTGTTCAGCATTTACTGCAATCTACCTTCAATGGTGCTTCCTCTGCCTGAAAGACTAAAATTTGTATAAATGTATGCAGTATCCTGAGGAGCTTATAATAAGCAAGCCAATCTGACATTATTTGTGCATATAGATATTTGTGATTACACATGGCTGAACCATTTACCCTGTTTTTATTGTTTTTATTAATACAGATCAATTGGGTCTGGACAAAAAGTGATAGCTTTCACTTCTGTAATGAAATTATTTCCTTCATCATGATAGTCGTCAACCGTTGATTGAAATTTTATATCCCCTTCCATACACAACACCACCACAAACCTCAGGTTTAGTCCTTATATAGTGCTTCTTTCTTTATAATAAAATATTCACACATATAGTACCATTTAAATTGAAATTTGCTTGAGTAAATTGGAATCGTCCTGGGGTTAAGACCCACTGAATTCAATTGAACTACCTTTTGAATAGACAGGAGCATGATTAATTTATGAATCTGATATCTCAATGCTGAATTACAGCTAAGGGATGGCAGAAATGGTTTGACATTGTGAATTGAAATTCCTACTCCTTGAAATATGGAGGATTTGTAATGCTCGCCATAATACAATTCTAACTCTGATTTAGATTGGAAGGTAATAGAATTAGGATGCATCCCACACCTCTTCCCTGCTTTTCCTCCCATTTCTCACTTTTTCTTGTACCTCTTGCTGTAGCATCAGCCCAGTAGCAAGAAAGGTGTAACAACCATCACCAACACTTAAGAAAAGTAAAAAGAAGAGAGGGAGGGAGCTGGGAGGGAAGGTTAGTGACGATTCAAAGGCCCATTTGGCTGACTCATAAGACCTAAGACTCATAATACTAAATGACATCATCAAGAACATGACACGGTCATGTTTGGTCTTGCAATAAAACAGCTACTTCAAGAATTATTGTAAACTTAACACTTTTGGATCATAACTTTGGTATTTGCGAGACTGAATCTTAAGCCTGAATGTCTATGGAGATTCTCAGTCATCCAGGTTATGGTTGTCCCAAAGGTGCTTTTTACAAGAGGCAACTGGACTTTCTGGTTTTTCTTTGAAGATGTTTCGCTTCTCATCCAAGAAGCAGAGCTGAAGAAGCTTCTTGGATGTGAAGGGAAACGTCTTCAAAGAAAATCCAGAAAGTCCAGTTGCCTCTTGAAAAAGCACCTTTGGGATGACTTAAGCTTGAATCCACATTTACTACATACCAAAACTTTTCCTTTCAGGACAATAATGTTTATAACACAATACACTTCTTACTACTACCATGGTTTAGAAGGCATTACTTTCCTCATCTTTATTATTCTGAAGTTGAACAGTCGGGTAGTCATTCTTTGCATTACAGACATTTTATTTGCCCAAGTTGTGGTTAAATTTATTCATCCAATTATATTGCCTAGAGCCATGATTGTGAACCTATGACATGAGTGCCAGAGGTGGCACGCAGCATCCTCTCTGATGGCACGCGAGCTGTCACCCCAGTTCAGCTCCACCACGCATGCGTGTGCACCTCCCACTAGCCAGCTGGTTTTCTGGTCTCTGCCGTGCATGCAGGGAGCCCATGCATGGGGGGTGCACATGCGTGGGGGCAGGGATCATGTGGGGCTGCACGCTCATTGCATTTTGGGGGTTCAGTGTGTACGCAGGGGCCATATGCTCATTGTATTTTGGGAGTTCAGGCGTGCACATGTGCATTCGTGTGCAATGGCATTCACATAAATGGGGAAACAATTTTAATTCTGTAAGTGGAAATTTAAGCAAAACCATTGCATCAGTATATGGGACACGGTCTTAACACAAAAAGGACAGCATTCCTTATTAACCCAAACCCTTGTTCCTCCACAATTATTATGCTATATTTTTTATTTTTATTTTATTTATTTATTTATTTTCAATTTATATACTGCCCTTCTCCCTGAGGACTCAGGGCGGTTCACAGCCAGAATTAAAAACATGAAATACAAATATTAAAAACAATTAAAATCTATATAAATTTGGCCCAAAATTTAAAAAAACCACAAACCAATTAAACATTTAAAAATTTAAAAAATTTCTTCCTAAACCAGCCTGGCTTGCTGGAAAAAGTGGGTTTTAAGGGCACGGCGGAAGGCACTGAGGTCTTGGATTCTCCTTATCTCTGGGGGCAGCTGATTCCAGAGGGTAGGTGCCCCCACAGAGAAGGCTCTCCCCCTGGGGATCACCAGCCTACATTGTTTGGCTGATGGCACCCTGAGGAGGCCCTCTCTGTGGGAGCGCACGGGTCGAAGATAGCTAGGCCTTATGCCATGGAGCGCTTTAAAGGTGATAACCAACACCTTGAAGCGCACCCGGAAGACCACCGGGAGCCAGTGCAGCTCACGCAGGAGCGGTGTTACATGGGAGTGCCATGCTGCTCCCATCACTACCCGCGCTGCTGCGTTCTGGACCAACTGGAGCCTCCGGGTGCCCCTCAAGGGGAGCCCCATGTAGAGAGCATTGCAGTAGTCAAGGCGAGAGGTGACGAGGGCGTGAGTGACTGTGCACAGGGAATCCCGATCAAGAAAGGGCCGCAACTGGAGAATCAGGCGAACCTGATAAAAGGTCCCCCTGGTTACAGCCGTCAGATGTTCCTCCAAGGACAGCTGCATATCCAGGAGGACTCCCAGATTGCGAGCCCTTTCTGTGGGGGCCAAGGACTCGCCCCCAATAGTCAGTGATGGAGTCAACTGACTATATCGGGATGCCGGGAGCCACAGCCACTCAGTCTTGGAAGGGTTGAGCCTGAGCCTGTTCCTCCCCATCCAGATCCGCACAGCCTCCAGGCACTGAGACATCACTTCAAGGGCATCGTTGGGGTGGCCTTTTGCTTTCCAGGCATGTATTTCATTTGGGGAGGGGAGGAATTGAGGGTTGATTAGCATCCAAAGTGCTTTTTTCTTGCTGTGCTCTCTTCCCTTAGTCTTTTGGTGTTTTTTTCTTCTTTCTGATGCCCCCTTTGCTTTTCCTCCCTCCCTCCTCAGCAACTGGTTGCTAAGACATAAGACAGAATGATCTTGCAAGGACTCTGTTTCCTACCAAATTAAATTGAACTTCCAGTACTTTCAAACTTACTATGTATAGTCAACTTTTAAAGATGATGGGTGGCTGAAGGATCACAGTTTTCCCAGTTCTAAACTGATTGCTGATGGCAGATAACTTCTGAAATATGGTTGATGGCTGGTTCTCTAGCTAAAGGAGAAAACAACCAAACTAACTTCTCTGGATGTTCTAGGATTATAATAAAAAAATTCCCCCCTTTGTTTCCTTCATTCTAAGCTTGATTCATGATTACTCCATGGGCATGCCTATATGATTTTTTTGGCCACAATATAGAACTGGATTGCCATGGCTTTTTTTTTGAGAGGTGTTTATGTCTTCTAGTCTAACTTGAGTTCTAGGATTTCCTGTAATCTCCCATCCAGTGAGAAGCCCTGCTTAATTTTTCAGGTCCAGGTTAGGTCAGTGATGTGCTGCCATCTGCTGAGGCTACACAAAGCCTACAAGGGTGAAACAGAAATGTCCCAATCTCTAATAACTTGCCTCTTTACTAAGTTCGATATCCTTTTTTTTTTCTTTGGTTTTAGCAGGTCTTACCCAGAAAAGATAATGAAAGACCAAAAGACTCAGAACATACCAAAAATCAGTTTAACTCCATTTCTGTGCAATGTGTTCAAATCCTGGCAAACATTCCCTGTTATTCCCTACATCTGTCTCTATTACAATGCCAAGGCTTCAGTTATTAACCCGACTGTCACCACTCATTTAAGGATCTCTGGCTCTGGCCATATATAATCTTAGCATGTCTTCAGTCTGAGACATGTCTCAGGAGGAACAAAAAACACAGTCCAGGTAATCTGTATGTATATTGCTTCCTCACTTTTTCCCTGACCATCATTTCTGCCAAGAAATCAATCTTTATTTGGATTAATTGGATTTATACCCGTTCCTTTTCTCCTGCAACCAATCTAGGTTATGGAGAGCAGAACTATTTTCAATGAGTCAGGATAAACACATACTGGGAAAAATTAGGAAGCAAAAAAATACCTTGCGGTTGAAGACGATTGTCAGTAATATTTTAAAGAGCAGGCAGGAGAAAATTGAAGCAACTGTGTCAGTGTGAGGAGGAATGACTGCTGTACTAAGCAAACAAAGGGAGGCTGCTATGGAGCACAAGGCTTTGTTTCTCCTTTTAACTGGGTGGTGCTTAGAAGATGCTGGAATACTATCATGAAAAACAATTTCAACTCATTTAACCTCCTCAGGCAATCTGATTCTCCAAGGTCTTCTTTTTCTGTCCTTAGCAGCATCTTGAGATGGCCACAGCTGTACCCAAATCCCAGTGTTAGAAACAAAACGCTGATCGGATAATTTGGGATCGAACTATTTTGAGAACTAGAGGAGGCAGAGGAGAAAGTGTCATGTTCAAGCAGAAGGTCAGCTTTTCTTTTACAGCAGGGGGGAATCTTGATAGTTGATATGAGATCTTATATGAGATATGAGTTCTCACGGATGGGCATTTCTAGCCTCACTTTAATTATTTTAACAGGACATACCTTGGAGCTCTGCAGAGCTTTGTTAATATTTTGATCAAAGCAGAGGAGAGCCCCACTTCTCTTCAACAAAGTGCAACACACTTGGCCCTTGGTTTTCTTCATCTACACCAGGGGTGTCAAACTTGCATCGTCATGTCATTGTCACGTGATGTACCACAACTTTTTTCCCTTTGCTAAACTGGGTGGGCATGGCCAGTGCATGACGCATCCGGCCCGCGGGCCACAAGTTTGACACCCCTGATCTACACTATCACCCTAGTGAAACATCTGAATGTTCCACCTCCACTGTTCTTCAGAGAGTAATGTGACATTGCTAAGTGGTTTGCCATGTTAAGGCAGATGTGTACAGTTGTAAAGAAAAAAAAATCTGGTTGATGATGATACACATATACTGTAGCTGCCAGGGAATGTTAATTTTAGTGATATGTGTAGGATTTTCTTTCTTTCTTTCTTTCTTTTTTTTTTTGCATCAATCCCTACTTTTCTATGGCAGGACCTCTTTGTTATAAAACCTTAGTAAGATCACACCTGGAATACTGCATCCAATTTTGGTTACCACATTACAAAAAAGATGTTGAGACTTTAGAAAAAGTGCAGAGAAGAGCAAATGATTAAAAACCTGGAGACTAAAACATATGAAGAATAGTTGCAGGAACTGGGTATGGCTAGTCTAGAGAAAAGAAGGACTAGAGGTGACATGATAGCAGTATTCCAGTATTTGAGGGGCTGCCACAAAGAAGAGGGAGTCAAGCTATTCTCCAAAGCACCAGAAGGCAAGACAAGAAACAATGGATGGAAACTAATCAAGGAGAGAAGCAACCTGGAATTAAGGAGAAACTTCCTAACAGTGAGAACAATTAACCAGTGGAACAATTTCCCTTCAGAAGTTGTAGGTGCTCCATCACTGGAGGCTTTCAAGAAGAGACTGGACCAGCCACTTGTCTGAAATGGAATAGGGTCTCCTGCTTAGCAGGGGGTTGACCTAGAAGACCTCCAGGGTCCCTTCCAGCTCTATTTTGTTTGAAACATTGATTGTTCAGAAACCAGATCTGAAAGCAAAACCTCCCAAACTGCACAGTGTGTCTTCTCTCTCTCTCTCTCTCTCTCTCTCTCTCTCTCTCTCTCTCTCTCTCTCTCTCTCTCTCTCTCCTAAGAAAATGCATCTCCTGGCTGGATGTTTGGAAGGAAAGAACAGAGCCTTCTTCCAAGGCAGATGGTAGAGCTTTCACACAGGATGTGGCACTTCTAGTACTCACTCGATTTAGAACCTAACAGAAAGTCCTTCTGCAGCTCATAGCCCTGTCTAAAAACAGCTTTGTAAAAGTTTGAAAAGTAAGAAGTCTCATTCGATTGGAGCTCGATACATCCATGTACTTTTCTTGGCAGCAAGACAGGAGATTTGTCACTGCTTTCTTCTAGCATGTTTTTCCAACTTCTCAGGCTAGCTTACAGCCCTGGTCTCCCATCCATGTTCTGTTCTGTCCCAAACCTGCCTCTTTCAAATTCTGGTTACTGCTGCCATCTGCTACTCTGCTATTATTGCAGCCATAAAATTATTATCTACATTGAGACATTAACATCTACATTGAGACATTAATACTGTAAACCCAAATAAACAGGTCCTCATCATACGGTTGCAGTAACAAATGAATTTCCTCACTGTGAAAGATAGCCTCTGGGTGAACAGTCATTGTTCTGATTACATTACTGTCTGTGCGGCTTAGATAACTGTGGCTGCAATCCTGCACACTCCAAACACCTCACATTCAATGGCTTTTAACAGCCTAATGGTTTGCAAGAACCCAACATTTAGAACATGCATCTCAGTTGCTTTTATGGCACTCCTGGGATAAGCAAACAGAACACACAAAATTTGCATAGTATCGTACGACTGAACTCAGGGAAGTTTAATTACAAAACTGCATTTTAATTGATTACCTGTGGAATAAATGACAACAGTGCCATTTGGAGAAATAGCGACCAATATACACTTTATCAACAGAGCTTTTTTCATCCGACACATAATAATTATTTAATTGCAATACATTTAGAACTGCAATTGAAAATATTAATATGCATGCCGATTACTTATTGCAGCTACACGACAGGTTTGGAGCCCAAGCGAGGGGCTGATCTTTCTACAGAAAAAGATCTCAGCCTAGTACCAAACTTAACCATTTCTCCTCTTCCTCCTCTTCTCCAACTGCTTCTACTATTACTTTTACTATTATTGATAGTGAAGTGCCACAGAGTGCCATGTTTGAAGCTATAACCGCCAACTAAGCAAGCAACCAAGTCAGTCTAGAACATAACATAAATAAAGCACAACCATTCAGCAGCTAGACAATACTTCCCCACCCCAAACCAAATGTTATAGTAAATGTCGGTGATTAGCATACAGGTGTCCAAAAAAATAAAATTGCATCTATAAATAAATTTCAGTAGATCTGATCTGACAATAGCTTAAAAGCTAGCATACTGTACCTTAGGTTGCGGGGGAAAAATAATGGAAAGAAAATCAAACTGGATTATTGTGTGAGAACTTAGTTGCATTCTTGGTTCTGATACTCATCACAAATTCCTGGGTTAAGCATGTATTTAGAAATAGCTTGTACCTTAATTCTCAGTATATATCCATTTACCTAAACTTGTCTGGTTCATATATTTCTATGCCTGTAGATTAATTTATTTTTAAGTAGATGCTAAATGACTGAAATCGGGCCATCTTTGCCTTAATAATTGTTACCCAGTATGGTAACTGCAGTGAGGCTATAATAAGCACAAAGATGAAAGACTACAGAAACATCATTAATGGAGGAACGGATTTTGAAGATATCTGATCCTGCAGAAATCACTAAATTGACTTGTTTGATTAAAGAGGGAACTACAACTACTTTTATAAAAGTCTAGAAACCCTTTGTAGACTCTTTGCTGAAAATGGATAAACATGAACGATTGATTTCAGAATTTATTGATTAAAAAGGTTTATAGGAATAACGAAACTATGATATTCAACACGGGGGAGTGAAGGTGGTAATTGTTATGTTTATAACTGCTGCAAGGAAGATCAGAAGTTGTTGCTTCAGATTTTTTAATTTTTTTCTTGCTTTTTTGTGATTCTTCACTTTTAATTTTACCCTTTTATGATTTTTTTTCTATTTTTTCTGTTTGTGTAGTTTTTTTTTTAATTCTTTGTGAAATATTTTAATAACATTTTTTCATTGAAAAAAGATAAGTGTAACTTGGTTCTAGCCATGATCCTCTAAAAGGACCTTAATTAACTGTTAATTATTTCTCAGGTTCATAGATTGGTCAAAACAAAAGCAAAACTTGACTATTGGATCTTCTAGTAGGAAATGTCAGGAATGTATGTCAGAGGAAAGAAATATCTGCCAGTTGTAACAAAGGGAGAGACTTCTTTCTGCACCTCTACAGTTTGCAACTGGAATTACAGAATTGGTTATTGTCTAAGTTTTAACCCAAATCTGATTTATTATTTCTTGCATTTCACACCAAGCATTCCAGCAAACATTTTCAGTGAGAAAAGGAAGCAACTAAAGAGTCCAAAATATCATCCTGTTATGTGTCTTATAGTTCTCCAGTTACAGGCCCCATCAAATACTGCTTCAGCATAATTGCTTGGTCATAAAATTGAGTTAATTATTCCTTGCAACAGCAATATTATTATGATGACAATCAAACTCAGCTATCAGGTGAAATCAGTAGATATTAGGTCCTTCAGGACACGTGATATGAAGAGGAGCTTCATGAATGAATGTATAATGAACAAGCTCCTGCTGAATCTGCTACTTGCCATTTTGTTTTAAAACAATAGACTAATCTATTTCTTTAGTTTTCATCTCCTCAAAAAGTGATGATTCAAATCAATGGTCTATCATGCTCTGAAATACAGAAAATACAGAAAGTGATCATATTATTTCTTGATTTTGGAGTCTACAAAGTTTCTCCAAGTAGTTCTATCTTAATTTTTTCCCTCTTTACTTCCCAAAAATTTTGGCAAACTGCAGTATATAGCTGAATAAATAATTAACTAACTGATAAAAGAAACTGCTCAGGGAACAATAACAGAAATGGCTTTTTTCACATACTTTTATAGTCTCCTAGAACACCTGCAGTTATAGGACTTCACAAATGGTCGGAATTTTATAAGCATATTTCTGAGAAATGACTGCAGCTTCTCTGAAGAATTCAGTATATACATACAGAGTATTGAATTCTAATTTGCACACAAAGAATTTGGGAGTACTTTTCATTCATTGCTACAGTAATCTACAGTAATGACATATAACTTTGTATCTTGTGTGAGAAGATCTAAACTCACAAATGTATGTTTGATGTTCTCCATCAGTGGAATTGTTCCATAGTAAGAAAGCTTATGTTTAATTAATCACGCTATTACTATTACTACTTCTATTGCAACTACTCTGATTTGAAAAGTAAAATTCTTTGGGCCGACTGCAGAGATCCTAAAATATTAAAAAGCAAGAAAATGCTATGTAATGACTGCACAAAGATATTAAACATTGTTACATAATATCATGAATGAACCATACTGTGCAATACTGCATTGTATAAAATTTACAGGACCAGTTCATGCGCAAGACGGCATCTATACTTAACAATGCAACATCATGCCCAATGCAGAAAATTGCACCAATGTTGCTAGCAAATCCACGCTTCCCAATGGAAATTCTAACAAAATGCTGCAGTGTGGAGCACTGCCATTTTGAACCCCAATTTATACTTTACCATTTCTCTTCTTCCTCATTGTTCATTAAGAGCCAGCAAATCAGCCAACCTGTGTCACTGTCAGGCCTTCTTGGAATGTTTTATAAGTTTGATAATCAGTGGGACAGCATTACCAGAGTGAATGGCTAGATCCCGTACCTCACGTGTAGCTTATAGACAAAATTAATGCTTGCAATGCTACTGTTGCAACTTGCAAGCTAGTCCTAATTTATTTGGTCCCTACTTTTTTGCTCAGTCCCATTTTTCATATAAGATGCTTTTTCTATGGTCCATTTCATTTATCATTTGGCACAGTGGCCTTCTGTTATGACTGCCATATTTTGTTTGCTTAGGCATCATCTATGTAAAGACTGGCAAACTCTGAAATGTAATTTCCCATGCCGAGTTCCTAATATTTCTAGACTTAAAAAAAACAAAACCAAAAACATGGTACTCTCTCTCTCATCTATTTTCCCGTCAAATAAATCTTACTGCAACTTTGTTGTCTTCCTTCCTGTACATACTATACTGCTGGAAGTTATATTTTTGTGAGATAAATACGTAACATCTGAAAACACTAGCAATTTCAGACACAGAATAGCATATGACTTGTAATCGTCTTCTTTCAATATAAAAGAGAGATAAATGTCTGCAATCAATTATAATGGATGCCAGGCTCATTTACTATGAAGCAGTAGTCAGTGTTATTGCATAAATAGCTACGATTTATACGCACTTACTGTTATTGCTTTATTTCGCTAACAATGGTGGCATGGCAACTGTGCAATAATCTATCACTATTTCTGGTTCTGCCTACACACAATTGTTCTGCTGTATGTCGTTCCCAATTCTGTTTGCGATTACTGAATAACCCATATTTGTTTGTTTGTTTGTTTGTTTACACACACACACACACACACACACACACACACACAGAGTTCTACCAGTTTACCAGCGATGGTGAAAATTCAGTTGAATTTGATTGGAATATATCAAAATCTATCCACTTCTTTACATTCTAAATATAGGAGAAAGATATAAATGGAAGATTCTTCCATCTAGCAAAAAGTATTCAGTGCTAAGCTGTTAGGAACTTCGATTAGTGTGTTTATGATGCTGACACTTTTTCCCCTTTTCCCTTCTCATCATTTATCACTACCTGATAAGAAACACCTAACATGGTCCTCTCCAGTTTGGAATTAGTTGTGTTTATTGTAGGTGGTACAGATCAACAAGAAATTAAAGTGGTTGTTTTTATGAAAATAATTGATAATACTCCATTTTTAAGCAAAATAGATTGTGAGAACTTGAGCTGTAAAAGATCTCAACATGTTAATATGGTATATTGCAATTTAACCCACCGCTATAGGTATAAAGGGTTTTCTTTTTTTACTGTAATATTCTATGCAAAATAACTACATTTAGGCATAAAGCTCACACATCAAATACTTTCATAAGGCAAACTATAACTTAGCTTCATTCCACTTTGGAAAGACTAGAAAACTCTTTTTATTTTTGATTGTAGGTTATTGTGACAACTTTAAATTCTCAGGTCCTTATTTACAGTTTTCTGTGCTTTAGCAGCTAACTTCATGAAAGGATTCATGATTTGTGCAAGAACAAATCTTTGCATAATTCCTTTCAAAGCTTATCCTCCAAAATGGAGAATACCCACAACCGGAGGTCCAGGGAGCCCACAACCGGAGGTCCAGGGAGGACTTTTTGGAAGCGAGAACTGAATGCATGATCCTCTTATTCCAGCTCAAATAAGGTTGTCCTCCACAACTGTTCTCCTAGACTTGTGAGCTTGGAAAATAATATATTTTGGATTTGCAGGAGAAAAGGCAAGTGGATAAAAGGTTAATAACTCTCTTCCCACACCACTATTGTGAGTGTCTTTTGCAAACACTGGTAGGCCAGCCCCATAAGCAATCTTAATAATCCACAAATATAGAATCCCAGACTCATATTCGCCCTTACGCTCAATTTCATTTCAATTTTTGATACGGCAGAAGAATCAAACACTTTATGAATAGCCAAAACCAGCATTATAAAAACACCTGGAGATAAATAATGTCCACAAGAGCAACAACCAAAAAATAATACTGACAGGAATACCAACAATTCTCGAATCAAGATACGTGAAACATTTCCATGACGACAATGCTTGGTTTCACCTGCCACAGTCACATTCTGAAATGAAACATTTGTCCAAAGAAACTAGAGTTTGTGTAAATACTGCCTAAAAGGAATGAGATTCCCTATTGTTGTCAACGCTTATAGGAAATGAATCTATATGAGTACCAGGCGGATGAAGACCTTGTCTGATATGGTTTTAAAGCTGAATTGGTAAAGCCCAACTGTAGCCTTCATGTTTGTGAAAAGCAACAATTGTTGATAACCCACAGAGAGCAAAATGATGGAAGCTTTTAATTTAAGAGGGAAAAATGAGATCCAGTGCAACAGGGTGGTGCAGACTAAATTTCATGGGTCATCTAGGACAAAGTGTTCTACATAAAACTGAGCTCTAATATAAAGCTAATCAGAGTTATTGGTCCCTTAGATTGAGAGAGAAGAAAATTGTTTGCTTACAGTTTACCACTGGGACACAATCTCAGTTCTCTATTGATATCCTAGCCACAATTAGGGACCTGAAACATTAAGCCGAATTTACTATTATATATTAACCCCAATCCTTACAACTGATGATATATTAATCCCAACCCCTACAATACATCAATATTAATTAAATTCCAAAATTAAACAAGTGAATAAGTAGAGAGCTGTTTCATTTAACTCTGAGACACTTGTCTAATAATATATACAAATATATTGGTATATTAACTGCTTCAATCTTTTACCAGCTATTCCATTAACATTGTCCCATTAAAATACATCTAGTTTTCATGGCATTCATTTGACTTCCTTTATATGATAAATCACTTCCTTAATTTTCTTTATCCATTAATGTGTTAGAGCAGTGTCTATCCAAGGTCAACAGTTCTGGTTCATTTCTCACTTTCATGTCACAGTTGTTTTTTCTATTTTACTCTCTATTTTAAATCTGATCTAAATCCACCACTTCAAAATAACTGTAACAATAACACACAAGAAGTTGCAAATAAATTACTTTCATCCACATAAGCAAACATTGTTCCCTATTAACAAAAGACTCATACAAAGAAATCTATAACCACTGCAAAATAGGAGGCTGGGGATTATTAATTCAACAGTCTAAGCATCATACAAAAAAGACCGAGGACATTTGATTTCTAGACCACTGAAAGGATCAACAGGTAAACTCCAAAAGAAGATGAAAATGACCTCTTCAATTAAAATTTGAGTCTCTGATTCATGCAACACAGAACAGAGAAATAATTCAGAGAATTCTTATAGGATCTTATCAATTCTTTTTTTCTGAGAAGAAAAATATTATTAGATTATTTAAAAAATTAGATTTTTATCCAACTTTTATTACTATATAACTCAAGGTGGTGAACACAGCACAATCTGATAGCCTTTAAACCCAAGTAGTAGAGATTTTAGATTTTTCATTGCCCTGACTGATAGTCACCTTTGCAACATATCTGCAACAGTCTGTAAAGGTTAGTGGTTAAAGTGTTGGCCTAGAAATCAGGAGACTGTGAGTTCTAGTCCAGCCTTAGGCAAGTGTATGACTTTGGGCCAGACCCTCTTGTTGTGGGGAAAAAAGGAGGAGGAAGTAGTGCTACTGTATATATGTTCGCCACCTTCGGTTACTTACTGTATAAAGTAATAAAGGCGAGATAAAAACATCTAATATATAAATAAAATCTAAATAACACTGACTTCCATTTTACTGATACAGTAAAAAAAAATTCCCTATAGTGATAAAAAAAAAAGCTTTAATAGTCCATTTTTAGTCTCAGAAATATTTAAACTGCTGAAAATCAAAGTATGTCTGCTTCAGTTCAGACCTATCATCAAGCTTTTATTAGTGGAAGAGTGCTTTTATATTCTTAGGTGACTGTTGGGTATTTTTAAAATATTGTATACCTATAAATAATACTTACATAATTTCACTTCTTGTCATTTTCACACATTTAGACAATTACAAATCAATAGCCATAAATTACATTGTAAGGGAGAACTGATGAAAACCAGTTGTAAAAATAAAAAAAGAATAATTTTTGAAATTATTTTTAAAAAGGGAAGGGAAAAAGGACCTATCGTTAAAAAAAAATCCTTGCTAGGTGGTTTTAATGTAAAGATAAGCAGACAGGTAGGTGCGAAAGCAGTCAAGAGAGAGCAAAAGGTTGGCCAATAGCTAGCCTTTACTTACAGGTGTAGGTCATTTCAAAACTGTCACTAATATTCACAATATCAATCTGTGGAGCCAGCTTGGGGGGCTCTGTGAACTGAGATAATGCAAACATAAAGGCTGCATGTTCCTGGGATTGTTGAGTAGGAAATAATCCCCCTAAGGTAAAAAGAAGGGAAAAAAATATAATAAAAAATGGACATTAAGTAAGAAATCGAACTTTAAGTGACAAAGGTATTCTACAACTGCAGCGATTACACTTAATGGGCATCAAAAGACTTTCTGCCAAAATTTGTCCAAACACTTTGGCAGAAAGGAAGCCATGTTAGTCTCTTGTAGCTAAAGAACAAACAAACAATAAATAAAAATCATAGAATGGAGTCCCCCAAAGCATTGGGAGGATGGGTTTTAATTAGGCATAAGCAATCTACTTGTCATCAATTTCAAAAGGTCCTTTTTAAATGTTATGAAGTCCATATCCAGCCTTGGGGAGTCTTGAATTTCGCTAGGAGCTTTTGGTACAATATTCCACTTCATCCGATTATTACATAACCCCAAAGATACAAGATCCCCCAATTAGGTTTATAAACGAAGATCGAAGCTGCAGGAAACCGGGATTTAGGAATATTCTAAACCTTGAAACTAAGCCTTTTTGCAGCAAGGAATGGCCAATTCCCTCCCCCCTCAACCAAACGTGGATTTGCCCACGCTGAGCAGATGTTTCTTCAACAGGTTGTTGCTAAACTAAAAGAATAAACAAAAGACATATCTTGCTATCATTCCAGCAACTCCTGTTTTTGGACAGTGAGGGAGAAGAGAACAGGCCAAGTTTAAGAGAACCCACAATTAAGCCACGTTCTCCAAGAGATGCCCTATATAAGGGGATGTTACTTAGCCTAAGGAAGTAACAAAAAGACCACTCAAGCCCCTGGTCTCCCGAGGCCTGCTGTTCACTGAATCCCTGCTCATAGGAACAAGAGATTCGGGCTGTAAGCAATTATGAAGTGTCCCAATGGGTCCAAACATTAGCCCAAATGTTTCGGTTCGGGCAATTGGCTTCGGGAATACACTGTTTCGTAATCTGTTGGGCTTGAGTCTGTTAGATGGCCCAGCGTGAATGGCTGGCTGGAATAAAAACCGAACGACCGAAAAACGGCGACCGGTAGCGGGAACCGCAGGTGGAATTAAAGCTAAGAAGTCCGAAGCATCAAGTGTACCAAGTCCATCAGGGGCGGGGAGGAAGGAGGGGATACCGGAGAGGCTGCCTGGACAGGTTCAGCAGCGTGCAAAAAAACCCGGATTTGTCTGCGCCCGGCGAAATAAACAGATCAACCAGAAGCCCACTTCGGCGTGGTTGCCAAGGAAGCCTGCTCATTTTTTTAAAGCTTCACCTTTTGTTTCCTTAGCCAGACGCGCAAGCAACGTGGGAGGCGCGATCCCCCCCCCCCAAAAAAAAGCCTGGGGAATGGAGGGAAAACTGCCATATAAGCGCTGGGGCAAGGCGCGAGGCAGAAAAGCCAGCCTGGCGCCGGATTTTGTCCGAGGGAGGGGACGGAGGGACGAGATCTCGAGTGGGCAGGCGAGGGAAAGCGACTGCAGGTCACTGCAACAGCTGCCTGGCGACGTTGCCCCGCTTTTGTTTAGCAGCCTCACAACAAAGAGCAACGCCAAACTCGACGTCCGGCGGCGGGTTGCCCCACTCTAAGGACCCCAAAAAACCTCTCCTCCCCCCCCGGAGCGGGGGAAGAGATTGCGAAGTGATCTGCACCCGATTCTCGAAATACCGAGTCCCCACATGCAGGAGAGAATGAGAGCGAGAGCGAGAATAAAAGGAGGGGGCGCTTTCAGAAGCACTTAGAAGGCAGGGACCCTTCCCCTCCCCCCAAAGTCCAGTATGGGGGTCTCCTCCTCATCCTCTGAACGCGGTTATAGTACACGCAGTGGCCCCCTTCGCGAGCGAAGTCGAGGGGTGGGTTGTATCTCGCTCTCCCTCCCATTCTCGTAACACGCAGCAACATCGATTCCCCGCGGGAAGATGCCACCAAGATGCCATCGTTTTTCACACTCACCGATCTGGATGTTGCTGGGGAAATTGACCCCCAACGCTGCCCCTAGGAAACTGGTGCAGAAGAAGGCAAAAATGTGCTGCATATTCCCTTTTGCATTGGCGAGAGAGAAGCCCAGGTCCAAGCATAGATTTTTGGTGTTTTCCCCTCCCCTTCTGGTTTCTTCCTTTCTTCTTCCTTCCTTCTTTTTCTTCTCTCTTTTCCCCCCCTCTCTTTGGTTCCCTCTTTACCCTCCTATATTGCTGTGCCACTCTTTCTCTGGGAATCGAATGCTTCGGTTGCTCCCTTAACACCAACTGACAGCAGGTTTAACTGAGCTCTGAGAGAGAGAAATCCTTTCTTCATCCACAGTCCCCTTCCCCCCCTCCCTCCCTCCCTGCCTCCCTCCCGCAGAGGCATGCACATACAGCTACACTCTCTCTCACACACAGAATACTCTCTTTTCCATCAAGCTCCTTTCCCTCCCCTTGCTCTACCTCGCCAGCAGAGAAACCAGAGTCTCCCCTGCGTGCCTTTTTTTTTTTTTAATGCAGCCTGCTTCCTTAGGATCTCCCCTTCCAAGGGGCAGTCTGACAGTCAATACACCCTCCAGTGCCAAGCGGAGTCTTTGGAGAGGTCCTGGAGAAACTGTAAGACTCCCCCTCACCCACAGGCTGCTGGTCCCTAAGTGGCCAACTCCACCTGCACTTTGCTCCAGATCAAGAGGGAGCAACAGGGCTATCTCTTGGGACTCCTAGTGTTACCCACAAAAGGCCCACTTGATTAAGACAAGGCGGGCGGGCGCGTGACAGGCACAAATTGTTCCGAGAGGAATGAGGGGGCGGTGGGAGATTCATTGTTCAAAGAAGTCAGAAAGAGATGCTGAAGGAGAGAATATGCAACCCTTTCCTTTCCCTTCCCATTCTGACTGAGTTTGGTCTCTACCCCAATTCCCCCCCTCTCTCTTCACATTTGGAGGTCTTCAACCCCTTCTTTATCTTTGTTTGTTTGGGACATGCTGGGGGGGAAAAAAAGTCCAGGCTCCCAGCTGATGGGAATACAAAGGATAGGAGGATAAGCCAGCTAGCCTGAGGAATGAGGCAGGTGTGTGGGAGAGAGGGAAGGAACGAGAAGGAAGGTGTTGGTGCTATTGATGGGGAGGAGGTGAGAGTTATTCTTCCAGGATTGGCTCAAAGGTGCAGACTGCATTTCACATGAAAGCTTTTCTTCCCCTACCTCCCTTTCTCTCCCCCCCCATCTTTTCTGGGATTGTGAAACATTTATTCTGTAAAATGCAAATCTGCTCCGAAGGAGGAGGGCACAGTTCAATTGTAGTCATTTATTACTGGTGTACTACAGGAGCTCCCAGAAAGGGGTAAGCTCTCTCTCCAGCACTCTTTCTAGGAGATGACTAAGTGTAGCAGCTGAGTTGGCCATTCCATGGTGGGTGCCCTTCTCTCCATTGTGCTTTTGGACCTTGCGTTGACTGATTTTGTAAAATCATACCACCTTTCATAGCTTCAAATAACAGTTTAAGAAGATCAGAAGAAATGGAGTGCCTTCATTTTGTTCATGGTATGAAGCACAAAGTGTTTTGCAAGGGAAATCACCTGTTCCCTCTAGCCTAATGACTGCTTTTCATCTGATATAATAAAATGGGGACCACGTTGGCCTCCAAAAGAAGGGGAAGTGGGCTGAGGTGAAGATACATCTTCCTTTGCACCCCTCCTTCCCTCACCCTCTTTTTGGACAATAATCTTCCAGGGGAGATGGAAGCTGCTGTTTTTTTCAGAAGCTGGTTACAATGGAGTTCTTCTTAAGCATTTTAATGAATTAAATTAAACTGATAGATAATGAATTAAATAACACAGTGCCATCAAATCAGTAATTCTTATTGGGCCCATTTTAATTTGAAATTAAAGATCATGTTTTTATGGCTTTTTGTTTTTACAGCTGTGCTTTGGATGGGGTTATATGTGTAAACCAGTGTTTCTCTATTTCAGCAACTGTTAAGACATGTGGACTTCAGCTCCCCACCATGCTGGCTGGCGAATTCTGGGAGCTGAAATCCACACATCTTAAAGTTGCTGAAGTTTGAGAAGGACTGGTGTAAACCACTGAGCATTGCCATTCTTAAAAAAAATAACAACAACTAGTAAATGTATGTATAAAGCAGGGTTATGAAATTGCCAGCCTCTTCGGCAATAATATTTCATGGAAATACGACCATTATTAGAAAGACCTTGTACCTTTGAAAAACAGGGAGCCAGAATATGTTATGATGAGAAATGTTCCTTTGATGCCTTCAGGGACAGGAATGTTTCCTTTTCTTCATCTATTATCAGTATATTTGGGCAGCAAGCCTTAATGCTTAGTGTCATAACACAGTTTCAGATTAATTTGTGATTTTTATGATACAGATTCTAGATGTGTCCTCTCGTTTTTCATGCACTGGTATGAGTAAGTGCATGTGTGTCCTGAGTTATTTCATTATTCCGTATTTCAATAAAGTAGGCCAACACCCTGTAACAAAACCTCTCAGAAGAGAAAGAAACACTCCATCTGTCCTGCTTTGTTTTCTACATTTTGAATAGCAAACCATAGGACCAAGCCTAATGCCTACAAAATGAAGGATTACGCAAAAGAAAGGACTGTCTATGGAGATTCTCAGTCATCCAAGTCATGGTTGTCCCAAAGGTTCTTTTTTTCCAAGAGGCAACTGGACTTTCTGGGGTTTTTTTTGAAGACATTTCGCTTCTCATCCAAGAAGCTTCAGTCAGAGCTGAAGAATGGAGGAGAAGTGGAACATCTCCAAAGAAAAAAACAGAAAGTCCAGTTGCCTCTTGGGAAAAAAAAGAACCTTTGAGACAAAAGAAAGGACTGTATATATTTGATGACTTACCTAGCTTGGGAAAGTGAATGGGGTGATAAGACTTTGGCAGCCTCTGATTATGTTTTGACAGGGATCAATAAATGTAGATTTTAGCACAAACCATGTTTAAAATAAAGTATGTAACATATCTAGGGTTTCCTAAAGGTTGCCAAGCCTGATAAATGGCACTTCCCAGACATTCCCAAGGTAAGTTTCTGCTAATATCTATTGAGCAATAGGACTTTGTGAAAGTCTAGAAGACAGGAGTGTTTTCAGCACTTGCATACACATAAATAGAGATTTCCTTTTTAAATCCTTGCTTATGTATTTTGAAATCTGTGCCATAGTTGATTAGAGTCAGACCAAAAGACAAAAACAGTCAAAATATTGTGGATCAATTTCAAGTTACATCACAAAATCATTTCAGCATAAACCATTTAACATACATTATAACAAACACGTTTTAATTCTCCATATAAGGAGCTGAACTCCTCACCTCCCTCCATTACTTGCATAAGAGCAACATTTTCTACAAGGCGTAGCATGAATGTCTATAGGGAGAGAACTCCTGCACCTACAAAACTATAAAACTCTGCTGGATTTTGGGTGGTGGTAGAGTTAGATAGTTGCTAGATATAGGTGGGCTGGAGATGAGTAGTGGTATTATGATGACTACCTTTTACCAGTCCATAGTAGAAAGCAGCCTCACTCAGTGCATTACAGTGTGGTATGCTGGCTTGATAGCTGCGGATAGAAAAACATTACAGAGGGTGGTTAGCACAGCACAAAACATCATAGACAACATTGTTAGGGCTTGCTGCCTTAGAAGAGTGAGGAAAATCCTCAGGGAGGGCTCACACCCTGGTCAGCACTTCTTTATCCTCCTTCCATTGGGAAAGAGATATAGAAGTATAGGCAGCTGCACAAACAGGCTGAAGAACAGTTTTTATCCGTGGGCTGTCAGACTCCTGAATGAAAAATAACTACAACAACATAGTACGATTGACTTGTGGAGCCAGCGCAACATGCAATAAGTCCACATGGTGCAATAGGATTGGGTGATTGTTAGCAGGATTCACTGGGATAGGGATTTTTTTTTTTTGTCTTTCACTGTGAGTTGTATTGTGTTGGGGGGGGGGGTGCACGAAAGGTGGCTCCGTAGTACACATAGTACACATATTGTACTCTGACAATAAAGGTTTGAATTGAATTGAACTGTATCAGGAATGGGACTTCTTGGTTTTGTTTTGTTTTTTTTAATTTGATTTATATGCCGCCCTTCTCTGGAGACTCAGGGCGGCTTACAATGCGTTAAGCAATAGGTTGACCATATATGGATTTCAATTCTACTTGTAACAACCAAACTTGTAACAACAGTGTATATGGTATATATACAGTAAGCTTTTGATTCTAGTAGTTGCCAGTATTTTGTGCAACAAATATTTACCTAGACAGACTATGTATACACAAGCGTTCCAGTTTTCTACCTGTCAAAAATCTAGAGCAACCTATTCACTTTAAGGAGTAGATTCTAATAATTCTCTGTACCCTGATTGTTATGCATCCAAACTCCAAGGGATGGGTACAGTTTGCATTTGATTGTCTCCCTGCCCCGTCTCCCCACTCCACCCCCTACCCCCCGCTCTTTCCTGGTTCTTGTGCTGTGCAGCATGGCCAGGTTCTAATATTACAGCAGCAGCAACAGCAAGCAGTAATATAGTATAGTAGTCTATGTTTATTGGTATAGAAAATAGATCAGTCCTTGTGGCTGAACTTTAATTCCAGTAAAATTTTGAGCAATCAGTGGAAAAGCAAGTGAGGGGAACATAAAAGCTTACAAGTGAATATATAAAATAAGACAATACAAGTGGAAACATTTGTGGCACTATGTTTTCAGAAAAACATTTTCTGGCACTTTGTTAAAATCCTTTATTTCTTATCCACAAATTTGAACATAAAATTATGTCACACATGTAGTTTTAAATTTCTTTTCCCCATCCTATATTAAGATTATTGTCGTGTATACTTTATTAACCCCTAGGGAAGCATTTTTAAATTAGACTTTTCATGAGTTGATCAGTAATTCAGCTGTCAATACATTGCGATCAGGGCTTGTGCGACTAAGATATTCTGAGTGGCCCATAGTCATCCAGTGAGAGATAACCAAGAAGGGATTTAGAGAGTGGTTCCCTTAGTCCAAGATACAACATCCTAGGAAATACATCATATGAATTCTTGTGTGCAATCTAACAATGTTACTATATAGCCCTCTTTGGACATTATTCTTCCAAGTATGGGAAGAATGCAAGCTTTACTTCCCCTTGATAATCTTTTTATTCCCAATATTCTTTTGAATTTATGTAGAGGGTTCCTTTAGATTTAAGGCATCCAAAACTGAGGTTCTAAGGAGCTTCCCTCCCCTACATAAAGGTTGGAACCTGCCCAAAGATAATCCTAAGGTTGGAGTTACCTCTCTCTCTCTCTCTTTTTTTAATTTGATTTATATGTCGCCCTTCTCCGGAGACTCAGGGTGGCTTACAATGCGCTAAGCAATAGCCTTCATTATTTTGTATATTTATACAAAGTCAGCTTATTGCCCCCACAACTGGGTCCTCAATTTACCTACCTTAGAAAGGATGGAAGGCTGAGTCAACCTTGAACCTTGGCGAGATTCGAACCTGCAGTAATTGCAGGCAGCTGTTCTTAATAACAGGGTGCTTTAGACCACTGTATTACCAAGGCTCTTGATGCTCTACTTCATTCTCATTCCTAGTTTCATTTCCCCCCTTATAGTAGCTGTCAGATCTGCCTCCATTATCAATATAGTATGGATAGGAAATGTATGGAAGATATTTTAAAAATAGCCTCTACTCTCACAAGGAATGGTGGCAGAACATTAGGTGACAGTCAATCCCAGCCCTTAGATGTATGTTCTATTTTCTGAATTTACAAAGAGTTATCACATCAGAGGGTAACATCTTTCTGTTCTGCCGAAAGATTGCAAAAGTCACTTCATACTCTAATCCAAATTTTATAGAACGTTTTTTTTTATTTCTTCTTTTCTTCCCACAAATTAGATCATGCTAGAAAACAAGACAGAGTGAGGCAAAGCCTGAAATCTTGGCAGGCCTCATTCTAGGAATAATCAGAATCATTTGAGCCAAAAGCCATGTCATTTATTTTTTTTTCCAGGGCACTGAAGTTTTTAATCTTTCTGACTTGCATTCGAACCATATTTTGTTAGCCCTCCTCTTTGACTTGCTGTCCATCAAAGTCTTTCTCAACATTATTGACCCATTGTGCTTTTTTTATTCCATTCTTTGCACACACATTTTTGAAATGTTCCACATTTTTTTCCTTATCAGAATTTGTAGATATTATTGTTTAATTCTAAACATGGTGTTTGTTTAAACCAAAATGCTTTCAGTTTGTTACATTTTCTATGTTACTGCCATCATCCATTGCCTTCTTCCGAAGTTTCTGTAATTGTCTTGAGCAGTAGTGGGGTTTACCTTTCCTACCAGTTCACAAATGTGAGCGCACACGTCCATGATGAAGTCCGCCGCTGCTGCTGCCGCTACCAGTTTGCCTGAACCGGATAGAACTGGCAGAAACCTACCACTGGTCTTGAGCCCAATAATGTACTGCTTTATAAGGCAATGGTTGATTTTTTTTTCTTTTTTAATATAACCTTGTTACTCAGATATGCCCACAGTTGTTGCTGTTGTTATCTTGTACTAAGCAAACATTCTACTCTAACCTTCTAAATGTCTATAGTTTTCTTATTTTAAATCCACGTTCTGTTGTTACAACATTAGCAGTAGAATACATAAGTTGCTTTGTTTTTTTAATAGATTCTGTTGGAATTGTTTTCATTGTCATTGTCATTGTGTTAATGTCATGCAAATCTTTTATTTGCTTGATGATCATATTCTTTCTTGATTCTTCCATTTGACATTTGATTTTCGCAGTCCCTAAACAATTTGCAATAGTTTAGCTGTAGTGCTTCTATTTTCCAAGTTTTGATCTCTGTGTAGATCAGAATTACATTCTTCTAAAGTTTCCACCATTTTATTCACTGTTAGTTGTCCGATATTCAAATTATCTGTAATTTCGGCTTGTTTTGACAACACACAATTATTGTTTGCAGTCAATAGCTTCCAGCTCAGTATCAAAGAAAACTATACTTTCCAGAATAACATGAGACCGATCCATTAGCCTCTGTTCAGTAATATTGGATTTTGAGAGTTTGTGTTTCCAACATCTACCTTTGAAATCCCATTTAGATTAATAGTAACCCTCCATAAACTAGTTGTTTTCTAGTTTTTCCCAAATTTTTCATATCTCTTCACCTTTCAGCTGGTTTGCATTTTCTGCTGTGGTTGTCTAATATAGGTAACTGAGTCCTGTAACCTACTTATCACCAGTTTCCCAGATCCGTATCATACGGGGCTCTTATTGACTTGGAAAAATGGGCTGTGGGATGTATTTAGCCTAGATTCTCAGTTTAGATCTCCCTGTGAAGGCATGGCAGGACCCTTCTAAGAGCTATACAGTTCTTAGCATCTCTGAACAATGTAAACCCAATCACCATGACAATGTGCATCCTTGTAGTAAATGGAGAAGACTTGAGAAAAGTAGAAATAAAACAAGACACATTTCCAAAGATGTCACTGTCACCATTACCGTTTGTGTACAATGGTATTTTGTTTCTGAACAAAATAATTATCTGTATAGAATCCAAAAAGCAAAGCCTGAAAATAAACCGTTTGCTTTATTTGAATGATTTAAAACTATAAAATAAACCAAATTCTGAAATTGAGTTTCTGTTGGACATTGTCCTTGTATTTAGTAAAGACACAACAGTGAAATCCAGCCTGGAGAAATGTAGTAGTAAGACAGTTAAAGGAGGCCAAATTATAGGAGAAGATTTGCTGAAATGCCATTAAATGTCTGGCACTTGAAGAAAGATGCAAATGCTTAAGATTCATGGAATCTTCCGATTTATTGCATAACTGAGTTTATAAGGCTACTAGTTCAAAACTGTATATCAAAACTGTAAATAAAATGGCAGAGTTACTGTTCAAGCAACAAGCACCTGGGCAATCCCTATAATTAGATATACTGTAAGCATAGCTGACCAGACCCAAGTTGAATTGGACAGTTTGATTGAAAAACAAGGAAACTAATAACAGTATACTATGCACTTCTCTTACATTAGAGAAAGTAAAGACTTACCCAGATTGGATCCTACAAAGTAAAGAATCTCTGCTTATGGAAGTCCTAACACAATAAAACTGAATCAGAATAAAAGAAGGAAATAATAATAATAATAAAACTGGTTAATGGCTAGAAAAGCAGGCACTCCAAGGATAGTATATACCAGAAGTGGGTTTCAGCAGGTTCTGACCAGTTCTGGAGAACCGGTAGCAGAAATTTTGAGTAGTTCGGATAACCGGTAGTAAAAATTCTGATTGGCCCCACCTCCATCTATTCTCTGCCTCCCAAGTCCCAGCTGATTGGGAGGAAATGATGATTTTGCAGTAGCCTTCCCCTGGAGTGGGCTGGGAATGGAGATTTTACAGTATCCTTCCCATGCCATGCCATGCCCACCAAGCCACGCCCACCAAGCCACTCCCACAGGTAGTAAAAAAGTTTGAAACCTATCATTGGTATATACATGATCCTAAAGGAAAAGCAAATTACTATCTCACACAGCAATTTGTCTACAAAAGGACAGAAACAGAGAAAAATATTTAAACAGAACAAGGTGTTTAACCTTTGCACAGGTTCGCCTGGTGCACCAATTGCGACCCTACTTGGATCGGGAGGCTCTCCTCACAGTCACTCATGTCCTTGTCACCTCATGGTTAGTTTATTGCAATGCGCTCTACATGGGGCTACCCTTGAAAAGTGTTCGGAGACTATAGCTGGTCCAGAACGCAGCCGCACGAGCTGTCGTGGGTGCACCTAGGTACACCCACATTACACCCAGTCTCCGCGAGCTGCATTGGCTCCCTATTGGTCTCTGGTCACAATTCAAGGTGTTGGTTATTACCTTTAAAGCCCTACATGGCTAAGGGCCAGGTTATCTTCGAGACTGCCTTCTGCCGCATAGCTCCCAGCGACCGGTTTATGATCAAATTTGTCTAAGATTACATCATAATTCCATTCTTTTTACAACCTATTTTTTCTAATCATTGCTTGGCTAGTGGTTATGGCATCAGGCTAGAAACAGGACAGTGGAAGTGTTCATCCTGCCTAAGGCATGAAACCCAGTTTGGTGACTTTGGGACAGTCAAACTCTCTTGTCCCAACCAGGGTTTTGTGGAGAAAATGCAGGTAGTCCTCCATTTACGACCACAATTGAGTCCAAAATTTGATTATCAATTTTTGATAACTAAGACATTTGTAAGTAAGCATTTTACAACTTTTCTTGAAACAGCTATTAAATGAATCATTGACAAGCTTCGCTTGTCAAAAGGTCACAAAAGATGATCACATGACCCTGGGACATTGCAACTGTCATAAATATGAGTCAGTTGCTAAGCATCTGAATTTTGATCACATGACCATGGGATGCTGTAATGGTTGTAAGCGTGAAAAACGATCATAAGTCATTTTTCTCAGTGCCATTAAAACAGTCCCTAAATGAACTGTTGTAAGTCGAGGACTACCTGTATGAGGAGAAAGGTGTATAAGATAGATTCGTTGTTTTAGTTGCAGTATTTATATATATATATATATATATATATATATATATATATATATATATATATATATAAAAGGAGAAATAAAAATAAGTCACAAAACTTTTGTTCTATGCAAAAAGTCTTAAGGGGTTTCGAATCATTGAAGTTTTGGATGTTGTTGAGAATTTATATATAAAACATCTCAATTTTTGCTTTTCTTTCCTGCTGAAATAAGATCTTCACCCAAATATTTGTGACTCATATTTTATATCCATTTCCTAACATGTGATTCTTATAAGCAAATCATAATCTTGTTTAACTTTACAATAATGGGTTTCATTGTCTTTTGGGGAGGGAATTTCATCAGTCAGAACTTGCCACTTGTCATCAACTGATTCTGAGACTGTCTCATTCCTCCATCTTTCTAAAGGGTTTCTGAAACAGTACCTAAAAGCAAGGAAAATATCAGGCTGGGGAAGGAAGACTATTAGCATATGGAAGCCCTTTTACCCTTTATGATTACCTTCTAACAGGCCCCTTCTGAAAGAATGGGACAACTCACCACAGCCAACTTGCCATGGCCAACTTGCCACAGTCAACTCGCTGTGGGACAATTCAATAATTCCATTATTTAAAATAGTTAAAAACTTATTTTAACATGTCATTTTGTCCCTACTTTGGCATCCTTTCTTTAATGATTCTATTCCATTATTTCTTCAATATTAGTGTAATTCTTGTTCCACAGCAAGTTGTTCCATGGCAACATGGCCACGGCGAATTGTCCCATAGTGATTTGACTGCAGCGAGTTGGTCATGATGAGTTGGCTACAGTGAATTGGCCATGGCAAGTTGGCTGTGGCATAGACCCTGCCCCCTGAAGTTATTTGACTATTTATTACTGGAAACAGGTCACTTCCATCCAAGCAAAGTTGGGCTTCTCCTCTCAAATAAGTCCGTGTCCATTTTCCTTCAATTTCTGTAGTGAAGCCTGCTTCCCAAAGGCTGCAATTATTGAATGTCACTGTGGTAACAATTGGAAGAGGAAATGTATTTCTCTTTTCTCCCCACCTCATTTGCCTTCTCTTCGCTTATCACCATTACCCTCCCACCACTGACTTTACTGAAAGCATAAACAAATAGCAAATGACAGGAATGTCTTGCAGAGGAAGAGAAAAGGCTATTTTCTGTCATTTGTGTATACCACGCATCTTCTCAGTCTGATGATCCAACTCTTCTCAAAACACCACGGAAGATCCCAATCACAACCACACCTGTTAGGTGCTGCAGGCATTCACACATTCAACGTTGCCAATGCTGCTACTATGGTCCAAAGAAAACTTCACTGTCGAAATACAAATTGCGACTTTAAAAAAAACTTCCATTACAGGACCTTTCATCATCTTCCAGGGGTGGTTGGGAAAAATTGTGGGTTTTTTTTCCCCCCTTATGTGTTTGTGTTATAAGAGATGACCAGCCTCTGATAATGATTTTAACCACATTTCTTTCCAGCCCAGTAAAAGGTCAGAGCTGTCTCCCTTGCATGCTGAAAGATTAATTTGCTTTGAAGCCTCACACATGCAGCTTCTCTGTTCTTGGAATTCAGCAGAGGCAACCACAGAAGTGAACCTCCTTTTTCATGATTTTATTTCATTGTGACTCTGCAATGTGGATTTTTATCTATCTATCTATCTGTGTGTGTGTGTGTGTGTGTGTGTGTGTATGAATTGTCTGAATGTGTATATTTTTTTATACATAGAATGCTGTATGTGTATATCCAGGGAAACACAAGGGGGCTATGTTCCTGCAATGGGATACTCCCCACCGCATGAGCAGTGAAGCCCTCTACTAATCAGGAGTGAAATCCAAGCAGGTTCTGATAGGTTCTGGAGAACCGGTAGCAGAAATTTTGAGTAGTTTGGAGAACCGGCAAATACCACCTCTGGCTGACCCAGAGTGGGGAATGGAAATTTTGCAGTATCCTTCCCCTGGAGTGGGGTGGGAATGGAGATTTAGCAATATCCTTCCCCTGCCATGCCCACCAAGCCATGCCCACCAAGTCATGCCATGCCCACCAAGCCACACCCACAGAACCAGTAGTAAAAAAAATTGGATTTCACCACTGCTACTAATGTACCTATAGAAAGTCAACAATTGGAATGTCTTGATTGATTTCCCCTGTAGTGATCCTTATATATATGTATATGTATATGTATATGTATATGTATATGTATATGTATATGTATATGTATATGTATATGTATATGTATATCTTTGCAGTCTGTTGTGAAAGATCTAGGGATGATTTACCATGAAACTTTGTTTTCTGGAGTAGAGTTGCACAGAGCTTGAGCCATTGTGGCTCTTAAAAGCACTGAGTGATGCAGAGCTCTTCGGGAGGTGTTAATTTAACTTTGAAAACAATGCTGAGGAAAAATTATTTAATATAAGGCAAGCATATATTTAAGCTAAATTTGATTTATTTGTCAGATTTATAATCTGCATTTTGTATAAGATTCAAGATAGCATATATATACTGATCCTGCTGTAAGGGCCATTGGCTTCAGAATGTCAGGATGTATGATCAATATCCCATCCCCATCACTACATTGTCAGCTGTGATTTTATTTGGGTACATGTATAGTATGACTAAATTAGGAATTTCTAAGAGCTGAGTGATGGTGCCATCCCAGTAAGGATGGTGTTTGCCATTTTGGTTAAAGGGCTGTCATTCATACAATGTTAATATATTGAATAAACACAACTGTACTGAATGGTTGCAAGGCATTGATGTAATCCACAAAGCAAAATGTGCTCCTTAGAAAACCTTCTTAGGAGGAACCAATCAATAAGAGTTTCAGCCCTTGCTGACTTCATTCATTATTGGGATGCATTTCATGGTTTGGGCTTATAGGAAGATCATTCTCACAGCATCAAAGATGAGTCTGCCTCAGATTTGTTTAGCTCTCCCTCATTATTTCAGTCTTGATCCCTGATTGTCAAGGTCCTCCAAGGCAGGCATGAATTTGGATGAAGCTTCCCGGAAACCACATATCAGAATTAGTGTTATATCATTATTAATAACTCAAGAACAGAAGCTATTATATATAGTTGATGGTCAGTGATCTCTTTCCAGAATGTATAGCTTCTTTGTATGCAGACCCAACCCCCTAATTTTGCTATGTATAATGGCAATTTAGCTTCCTATTTTCCATCTTTACTTGCAACTGGAAGTTGTATGTTTGCACTTTCAGCATCCCCGCACTAGAAAATTCTAGCTGTTAACAACACATTGATATTAACAGATTAACAGAGTTGGAAGGGACCTTGTAGCAGGGGTGAAATGCTCCTGGTTCAGACCGGATCGCCCAATCCGGTAGCGATGGCGGCAAGTAGTTCGGAGAACCGGTAGCAAAAATCCCTGTGGCCCCCCCCCCATGCCCAGCTGAGCTGCAGGATCATCAGAGGCTTTTCTTTTTTTTTTTTACTTTTAAAAGCATTTTTTCTACAACCTCTTCTGAGGAAAAAATGCTTTTAAAAGTAAAAAAAAAGCCTCTGATGATCGCACGGCTCAGCTGGGATAGTCAGAGGCTTTTCAAAGCATTTTTTTCTGCAACCTCTTGATGCTCAAATGCTTTGAAAAGTCTCTGACGATCCCAGCTGAGTTGCCTGATCGGCAGAGAGGTATTTTTTAAAATGGCTCTCTGATGATCTCAGCTGAGTTTCCAGATCGGCAGAAGCTTTTCAAAGCATTAGAAAAAAATGCTTTGAAAAGTTTTTTTTTTTAAAAAGTTGGCCACACCCACCCAGTCACATTACCCCCCCCCACCAAGCCACACCCACAGAACCGATAGTAACTTTTACATTTCACCCCTGCCTTGTAGGTCAACTAGTCCAACCCCCCCCCCGCCCCGTCCAAGCAGGAGGCCCTACACCATTTCTGACAGATGGCAGTTCAGTCTCTTCTTGAAAGTTTCTTGTGATGAAGCTCCCACAACTTCTGAAGGTAAGCTGTTCCATTGCTTGATTGCTCTCACTATCAGAAAATTTCTCCTTATTTCCAGGTTGAATCTCCTTGTTCAGTTTCCATCCGTTATTCCTTGTCTGGTCTTCAGGTACTTTGGAAAATAGGTTGACCCCGCTCTTCTCTGTGGAAGCCTCTCAAATATTGAAACACTGCTATCATGTCTCCCCTGGTCCTTTTCGTCACTAGACTAGCCATGCCCAGTTCCTGCAACTATTCATCGTAAATTTTAGCCTCCAGTTGCTTAAATATATCAATTAGAGAAAGCTATTCTCATAGTGCCAAGTCATGATAAAGCCCCAGTATTAGTTTTATAATTTTATATTTACGTGCAGGGTAAGAGGAAAGAAGTGGATGTAGTTGTGTGTTTCTTGCTCTGCCATGTTTTGGAGGTTCAAATCTAATGCCATTGGTTCTTCAACAGGTCATGACCACTGATTACAAGGGGTCAATAGTGTTTAAACAGTTAAAATATTACACTGCCCTCTCTTTATCCCTATGCCTTCTTTTTCTCTGGGAAGTTGCTAATCTGAAAGCACTTCCTTCTGCTTTTCTTTCTAAGCAGAAGATCACAGAGCATACATTATTTGACTCTTCTTCTTGTAGAATGTAATTAGCTAGGTAGTAGGCTTTGCTTAGCCCTATCATGTATTTCCTGAAAATAGATCTAATTTCTCTTATAGTTGTAAAATTGGTTTCATAATTAGGTTACATTCCCACATGTATGCAAAGAATGCTTCAATCTTCAACACTAGATCTGACCTTATAAGCAACCCAAGCTGCTATATCTGAACCTGATACATTGAAGGTATCTAATATTAGCTATCTTCAGCTGATGAGCTGAGAAGTATAAAAGCAGACATAATAGATATCTAAATCACATAGTATCCATTTTGTCAGATGTAAATGCCTTATTCTCTAATGTGTAAATAATGTATATATGGAACATCAGGGGTTAACTTATTACTTGAGCTTTAATGTATTCATAATTTACCACTCCCATTCCTGGCTCCGCCCCTTGTATATAAAAGGAGCCATCCTCCCCATTTTCCTTGCTTCTATCTTGAATATTCAGCGAATATAGAATGCCTATTATGATTAAAGAGAATTATATTTAAACCTATAACTTCTATTATCTTTATTGAGTCTGATCCTGAAAATATTGCAACAAGCTGGTAGCAGAGGATGGTTAATTGACTCAATAAGTAATTAAAAATGTCCAAGAAAGATAGGCCCAACACCAGGGCCTACAGCAAAGAAATAGAAACTGATCAAGAGATGATCAACGAATCCACTAATGCGATTTCGAGAGAATCCGAAGAATACACCACTGAAGAAGAAGAACTGATGAGTGAAAATAACGACCAGGAAGAAATCGAGATAGAAAATAACGAACTCAGGTCAGAAATATTAAAAATACTAAAAAGCCAAAAGAATGATGAAAGCCTCATCGCGGACCTCCAGGAGATGCTGAGGAACAGCGGAGCAGCGAGAGAGAAAAACATCATTAAAGAAAAACCCAAAGATCAAAAAACTGTGAGTGAAATGACTACTGAGAAAATAGTTGTAAAAAAGAAAAGATGTGACCCCGCGCGAAATTTTGAACGGCAGCCATCTTGGTTTCAACGAACTTCAAAAGAGAGTGAAGCAGAGCCAATCAAAACGCTCAGTTCAAAATTTCTGGCGCGAAAAACGCTATCAGACGAAGAAAGTGAAAAAGAAGTCTCAAACTCTTCAGATGAACCAAAATCAGAAAGTGAAGACGATTTAACAAAGTCTCAAGTAGAGTCAGCAATGAAAACACTTTTTGCTGCTTTTGGGCCAAGATTGAAAATTTCTAAGACATCAACGAAGAAGCAAGCAATCAAACCGACAACTCAAGACCTGCACGCTCCCATCCTGACTTCGAAAACGACGACACCCGAGCCCAGAGAGCCATGCCGATTCCGTCCTACACCGCAGACAGAATCGAGTGCCAGCACACACAAGAGAAAGAGAAGAACCGCCGCCATCACCAAAGCCCCAAAAACCGAGCCAGAGACCGACTCATCTGAAGAGGAGCGGATCGAGAGAGCTGAAATGGAGAGAACCTTCCACAACGGCGCCAAAGAAGAAATGAGCAACGCGCATGTGCAAAACTACGTAGACGGCCCCGAAAGACTTGAACTGGCCAGAGAACCGCGCAGACTCGTTACAAGCATCCCAATGCCGTTCTGTAATTTCCTGCACTTGAGAGACCACGGACTGCCTCAGGTTGTAAGTAATGGACAAAATAATGTGGGGAACTTACCCAGTGACTTCCCAAAACTTAGAGTTGATGGCATTAATTTACAAGAGTGGTACCAACAGCTTCAGGTTATTTTTATGAAAGAAAATTTACTATTCTTTATAACTAGTCCTCCAAGAAGACCTTGGACTTTAAAAATAGACTGTTTACATCATAGAGCATTTTTCATAATAATTTCTAGCGTGTCTCCTGCAATGTATCATAGCATCAAACCAAACCTAACTGTATCAGAAATAATTCAATGCATGTTTAATCTATTTCACAGCGATAGCGTAGCCACAACCACAAGAATGTCTAAGGATTTCTTTTCTTCTAGAGTGAAACCAGGGGTTTCTATAAGTGAACATTTGATAAATCTAAACAAAATAAGAGCTGAGCTGCAATTGAGGGGGGAAGTGATTTCAGATCAAACTATGAAAAGTGTTATTATCAATTCACTTGATCCATCATGGGATAGCTTTATGTCACACTTAGATACCATTAATTTGGGATATTTATCAATAGAAAGTCTATCTAACAAATTG
This sequence comes from Pituophis catenifer annectens, assembly GCF_029215685.1. NCBI lineage: Eukaryota > Metazoa > Chordata > Lepidosauria > Squamata > Colubridae > Pituophis > Pituophis catenifer. The sequence continues at coordinate 94,987,799 of NW_027256882.1, forward strand.
ATAGCAGAAGACAATTCAAGAAAAAATCGTTCCAGTAACCAAACAGAACACAAATCTTTTAGGAAAGTAGTCTTTCAAGATAAATATAATGAGGCCTTTAGATGCCACAATTGTGGATCCAGGGAACACAGTAGAAGAGACTGTCCCAAAGTCCCAAGGGAGAGACATAGGCCAGAATATAGGAGCAAATACAATTACAGACAATCTTCCACAGATAGACACAAATATAGAAGTCCACCAAACTACAGAGAAAGTAGAGGGGGTAGAGAAAATTCAAAAGAGAGAAAATCTGGGTCACTAAATGGGCTAAATAAACAAGACAGCACCAAAACACAACAAGATGAGAACAATAATTGGCTTATTGATTCTGGTGCAACAAATCACACCACTAATAACAAAAGTATATTATCTTCATTTACAGAAGATAAGTTTGTGATAAAGGTAGCTAATCAAGAAAAGGTTCAAGTATTAGGCAGAGGAAATGTGACCTTGCCTGGTTTAGGGAAAATAGAGGGGGTATTATTAATCCCAGAAATACCTCACAACATACTAAGTGCTATAAAACTAAGCAGAGAATCTGACATCAATATAGTTTTCTCAAAGGGGAAAGCAACTATAGAAAAGAACAAAACAAATGTAGGCACTGTGATGATAAAAGGGGGTCTACCCTATCTGATAACCAAAGAAAGATGGTTACATAACATTGATTCAAATATGGAAGATTGTATTGAAGCAGATGATGAAAATGTCAGTAACAGTGACAATGATGAATGTAAAATAACTCATGATAACAAAAATACACACAATGAGAAGAAACCAAAAATAGGTAAACCAATTCATGATGAGTGTGCTCATATCTTACATAGGAAGTTAGGACATGCAAGCTTTCCTGTAGTACAAAAAATGACTGAACACGCAGAAGGTGTAAAAATAAAAAATTGTGAAAATTATTTAGAATGCTCAGTATGTAAATCCACCAAACTAAAAACCAGTCCTAGACCAAAAAAATCTAACAGATCAACTAACAATATTTTTGATTTGGTACATATGGACTTAGTTGGTCCATTAACTCCATCAATTACCTATAGAAAACGTTACTTCCTAACAATAGTGGATGATTACAGTCGCTATGGTTTTGTTTACACATTAAAGCACAAGGATGAAACCTTTCAGAAATTTAAGGAATTCTACAAACGCATAGAAACACAACATAATATCAGAATAAAACAAATTATGACAGATAGGGGATGTGAATTCATGTCTAAAGAATTCTCCCAATGGTTAAAGGATAGAGGGATGCTACATTTCACGTCCAATCCATTTTCTGCCTTTCAAAATGGGATTGCAGAGAGAAAGAACTCCACACTACAAACCATGATTAGATGCACATTAGAGGATGCTGGTTTAGGCAAACAATTTTGGTCAGAAGCCTTACATTATTCAAATTACACTCAAAATAGAACATGGTCCAGTATTGTGAATAAGACACCATATGAGGTAATGTACAATAGAAAACCTAAATTAGCACACATGCACATATTTGGAGTTACTGCAGACGTGCACATACCTAAACAATTGAGGAGAAAGGGAGAAAACGTATCCAGGAGATTAAGATTCATGGGATACGAAACTGGAACCAAAGGGTACAGATTCATCGATAATAATAACAAATTTATAGTATCCAGAACAGCTGTGTTTCATGAGCAGGCCAATTGGTCTAAGTTGCACCTTAATGAAATTTTTCCTAATAAAAGCAAAGATAATATATCTTGCGAGGAAGGAACAACAGAAAATCAAAATATTAACAAAAGTAAGAACAAAACCAAAACTTGGACAAATAGTCAGCATAAAATAAAGACAGACACATTAACAAAAAAGGAAGCCAGATATTTGCATGACAACCATAGCAAACCTGAAAGAAATATTAGAAATAATAGAAACCAAATACCAAATAAATACAAAGATTATATTATGCATATGGATGGAGAACAAATAACACCTAATACATATGAGGAAGTATTGAAACTTCCCCGTGAAGAAAGAGAAAAATGGGAACTAGCTATGGAAAAAGAAATGAAAAGTTTACAAGGATTAAATGTATTCACACCTGCGATCGCACCTAAGGATAAAACAATTATAGGTACCAGGTGGATTTATAAAATTAAGAATTTAGAAGGAGGTAATACCTTATACAAGGCCAGACTAGTTGCACAAGGTTATGCACAAAAATATCCAGAAGACTATACTGACACATATTCACCCACAGTGAGAACAGAGAGTGTCAAAACAGCTCTTGTAGTAGCATCTGCACTCAATCTAGACGTGTTTCAATATGACATACAGACTGCATACTTACATGCAAAATTAGATAAGGAAATATATGTAAGAGCACCACACAGTCAATACACTAATAAGAACGAAATTTGGTTACTAAATAAGAGTCTGTACGGATTGAAGCAATCTGGCAAAAGATGGTACGATTGTTTGGTAAAAGTACTAAAGACCATGGATTTCAACGCCACCACTGCTGATAACTGTTTCTTTGTAAAAAAGAGTAATGATCATATTGAATTTGTATTAATTTATGTGGATGATATTTTATATATTGGAAAGCATAAAGAGAGCAGGGAAATCTTTGTAAATAAGTTAAACGAACACTTCTCATTGAAATCACTAGGTAGAGTGAATAAATACCTTGGTGTACAAATTAACAAAACAAAAAGGGGATTCAAACTTACTCAGAAAGATAAAATCATTGAACTCCTAAACAAATGTAACTTAAATAATGCCAAAACATGTGACACACCTATGCAAACTGATTTTCTTAGAAACAATGATGAATCTTCCCCTGAGTTTAAAGACAACACATTTTACAGATCAGTTATAGGTTCACTCCTTTATATATCTAATTGGACTAGGCCAGATATTGCATTACCTCTCAATTTATTGTCAAGATATGTTAGCAAACCAACCTTGTATCATTGGGAAGCTGTCAAAAGAATTTTAAGATATCTGAAAAGTACATTAGATTTTTGTTTAATATTGGAACCCAATAATGACAAAGAACCAAAAATTACTTGTTATGCTGATGCAGATTGGGCTGGTGATACATCATGCAGAAAGAGTACCTCTGGTTATGTTTTTCTATTGAACGATTGTCCAGTTTACTGGTATACTGGTAAACAAGAACTGGTAGCCACCTCTACCACAGAAGCAGAATATGTTTGCTTGTCTAAAGCTGCAAATAACCTTGTATGGTTCAATGATTTGATCACAGATGTTTGGAAGAAACCTACTTTACCATTTATTATGCATGAAGATAATAAAGCGGCCATTGAAATTTCTAGATCCGATGCAATTGGACAAAGGTCCAGGCATATTGATATAAAATTTAAGCACGTGAGACAACTATCTCAAGACGGATTCATCAAAGCAATACATTGTGATACTTCTGAACAATTAGCTGATATATTAACAAAACCCTTACCTTCTAAACAACACAAATATTTAACTTCTAAATTATATGTATTATATTGTCCTGAATCTGAATGTAACTGGTGTTGTATAACGAACCGGCATTTAGAGGGGGATTTGTCAGATGTAAATGCCTTATTCTCTAATGTGTAAATAATGTATATATGGAACATCAGGGGTTAACTTATTACTTGAGCTTTAATGTATTCATAATTTACCACTCCCATTCCTGGCTCCGCCCCTTGTATATAAAAGGAGCCATCCTCCCCATTTTCCTTGCTTCTATCTTGAATATTCAGCGAATATAGAATGCCTATTATGATTAAAGAGAATTATATTTAAACCTATAACTTCTATTATCTTTATTGAGTCTGATCCTGAAAATATTGCAACACATTTGTTTAATAATACTTAAAAATTGTAACCTTTACATGTTAGCTAAAAATAGTAAAGGATTAAAAATTCATTATATCGATGCAGGCTTTCATGACCAACATTAAACTCAAAAGCAACCAGATTCCAGGCTAATAGGCCATGGTTTAATTATCTAGTGTCCTAACCTTGCACTAGCAATTGGGATTGGAATCTTATAATTGATAATTGATATATATGCAACACTATTTAAAATCTTCGGCAATCTCACCTGAAAGAAAAATAAGCAGTAGAGTGTTTCAAAAGTGGACCAATCCCGAATGGAACTTCTTCAAATAACTAACCAATTAGAAATTCATCTAGGCAAAGAACCAATCAGAATTCCACTGACGTGGTCCAATTATAGATTACTTCAGTTCCTGCTCAGTTGTCTGTGAGCTGCCAAGAAATGTGCTATGTAGCAGCAGATCGCTTTGCCTCTGAATGTGAGTGTCAGAATTGCTGGAGAAACGTTAGGATAATTAGACCATGGCCTATTAGTCTCAAAGCTCATGACTATTATAAATTCACATTGGTACATGTGTTTGTGTGCATTGATCAGAAGGGAGGCAATTTGGAATAATTTAAGAAAATACCCCCCCTCCATCAAAAAAAGAACAGATTGGAAAAAAATAGTAAGTAGAGACAAAAATCCTGTGCAAAAATCCTGCTTCCTCACTTTGTTAACTCTGAATTGCCAACCCAGGTTTAAACTGAACCTGGATATTTTCCTGTTCAAAACAGGTGTATATGTGTCACACCTATGTATACCTATATACACAAATAGAGGTAAATCTCATTTAGGAAGCAGATGGCACTTTGGACATTCAAAATGTTACCTAAATATTGGCTATGTACAATATGGGCTTTAGTTTTATGACAAAGATTTGCAGAGAATAATTTTTTTTTAAGAACACTGTAAGGTTTAAAATCTTATACAGGATTGCTTCAGTAAAGACTTTCACAGGGTGTTGTGGAAGGCAACTGAATGCCTATCCCACTGATCCCACTTAATAAATGAGAATGCCATTTGGCAAGCTACATTTTATGTCCCTGACAGGATAAGGAGTTTAACTGGGTCATAAGAACTCACAATATGTAAAACCTGCTTCACCTGACTTTCCTCCAATCATTTCTCTGTACTCCCAGACTTGAAAAGATTAAGAAATCTCTCTTTCTGAAGAACACGATTACTGCAGGAAATAAATTAGGTCAACTTCTAGGTCACTATATTGAAATATTTACACATTAAAGAGATTCTTTGGGTACTCCTCAGTGATCTAACTTAGTAGTGGTAGCTTGCAGGAAATGTAAGATAATAAGCAGATAGTACAATAGTACATGTAATAAGCAATTGGCCAATCTTCCAAATCAGAACTGTACATTATTTAGACATGCTATTTTCTCCCATTCAAGGATTTAAGTTTAAATTGTTCTTCAGTTCCTGGTTTAGTTTAATTATATAGAAAGTTAACCCAACCCTCAAATAGTTTAGTTCAGGATATTCTAATGTTAAATCAAATACATCTTAACAACAAAGGAGTTTAAAATACTTTCCTCAAATTGTTATGTGTGTTTGATTGATAGGGAAATGGAGATGCAAAGTAGGTACTATGAACCTAAAAGGTTATTTCTTGGAAGTGAAAAGTAGTAAATTAATGTGGATTCAATGTTGCATTGCAAACACATGGGTCTCTTAATGTGTTCTTCTCCACGGGAGCATATTGTCTTAGATAATTGGCTGTGACCAGCGGCTGGCTAGTGCTGTTAATCTCTGAGGGAATTCAAAGGAAGTTGGATAGCAGACGTTAAACTAAATTGGGGATTGGATTCTATTCTAATCAGGTCATTGTTTGTGGAGTCATTACTCTTCTGGTTTTACTCATGGTTATTAATAAGTGATATTATCGGGCCTCCCAGCGACAAAATTCTTGAGACTTATACATGAGTTGTTTTGTGCACTGTCTCTCTCTCTGTGTGCATGAAGAGATGGAAGTCCTAAATAGACAATCTTGATCAGAAGCCAAACATGGTCAGGGTTGAGTAGTACCTGTGCGAGAAAGCACTTGGTAATGCCAGGAATGGAGGCTAGACTTGATAGTTGAAATCCCATAACAGAAGACAGCAAATGGCAAGCCAATTTCATAATGTTGCCAAGAAAATTGTCTGGATGTCCCCATATAGAATCCAGGAGCTGAGCTTGCTTCAAAAGCATATTTACATGTTGTAATGGTGTGTAAAGATCTGTGAGAATGTCCTTGAGATATAGAAAAAGGAGCAGCAGCAGTAGTAGACTAGGTAACTTGTCAAATAAGAGGCAGCTTAACCCACAGAAGCAATGGGGTAGGGCAAACATGTCAGAAAGACTCTCCTTATTTCCTGGACTGTAATAGCAAAGTGGGAGAGGTGTACTTTTAGACTTGCAGGATTCTTATAACCTTATAGTAAAGGTAGTGTTAGTATATGCTTGGTGCTTTTCACCTAGACTACCTCTAAGGACTGACATATGCATGTGTAACCACATACGTCCAGACAAATATAGTCTACATATACCCTATTAAACTTAGGGAGGACAGATTTCGGGCCTTTCAGGAACCTTACTGTGCTTCTTCTAGCTCCTTTACATTATTTTGGTTTAACAGAAACCAATAGAATAGGGAGGACCAGAGATCTCTTCAAAAAATTGGAGATATGAAGGGAACGTTTCATGCAAAGATGTGCATGATAAAGGACCAAAATGGCAGGAACCTAACAGAGGCAGAAGAGATTAAGAAGAGGTGGCAAAATTACACAGAAGAACTATACAAGAACGAGCTTAACATCCCTGATAACCACAATGGGGTGATCACTGACCTCAAGCCAGACATCCTGGAATGTGAAGTCAAATGGGCCTTAGGGAGTCTGAGCAACAACAAAGCTAGTGAAGAAAACAGTATTCCAGCTGGGCTATTCAAAATCTTAAAAAATGATGCAGTAAAAGTGCTATACTCAATTTGCCAGCAAATTTGAAAAACTCAACAGTGGCCACAGGATTGGAAAATATCAGTTTACATTCCAATTCCAAAGAAAGGCAATGCCAAAGAATGTTCAAACTATCGCACCATTGCACTCATTTCACATGCTAGTAAGGTTATCCTTAAAATCCTACAAGCTAGGCTCCAGCAGTATGTGGATCGAGAACTACCAGAAGTCCAGGCAGGATTTTGAAAAGGCAGAGGAACTAGAGATCAAATTGCCAACGTATGCTGGATCATGGAAAAAGCTAGGGAGTTCCAGAAAAAACATCTACTTCTGCTTCATTGACTATGCTAAAGCCTTTGATTGTGTGGATCACAACAAATTGTGGCAAGTTCTTAAAGAGATGGGAGTACCAGACTATCTTATTTGTCTCTTGAGAAACCTATATGCGGGTCAAGAAGCAACAGTGAGAACCACTGATTGGTTCAAAATTGGGAAAGGAGTCCGGCAAGGCTGTATACTATTGCCCTGCCTATTTAACTTATATGCAGAGCACATCATGAGAAAAGCGGGGCTAGATGAATCAAAAGTTGAAATTAACATTGCCGGGAGAAATATCAATAACCTCAGATATGCAGATGATACCACTCTAATGACAGAAAGCGAAGAGGAGCTAAAGAGCCTCTTGATGCGGGTGAAGGAGGAGAGTTTAAGAGTTGGCTTGAAACTCAACATTAAGAAAACTAAGATCATGGCATCTGGCCTCTCAATTCCTGGCAAATAGATGGGGAAGAAATGGAGGTAGTGACAGATTTTATTTTCCTGGGCTCCAAAATCACCGCAGATGGGGACTGCAGCCAAGAAATTGCCTGCTCCTGGGGAGGAAAGCTATGGCAAATCTAGACAGCCTACTAAAAAGCAGAGACATCACCCTGCAAACAAAAGTGTGTATAGTCAAAGCTATGGTTTTCCCAGTTGCAATGTATGGCTGTGAAAGTTGGACCATAAGAAAGTCTGAGCACCAAAGAATTGAGACTTTTGAACTATGGTGCTGGAGAAGACTCCTGCGAGTCCCTTGGACTGCAAGGCAATCAAACCGGTCAGTCCTAGAGGAGATCAACCCTGACTGCTCTTTAGAAGGCCAGATTCTGAAGATGAAACTCAAATATTTTGGCCACCTAATGAGAAGGAAGGACTCACTGGAGAAGAGCCTAATTCTGGGAACGATTGAGGGCAAAAGAAGAAGAGACGACAGAGAATGAGGTGGCTGGATGGATTCACTGAAGCAGTAGGTATGACCTTAAATGGACTCCAGAGGATGGTAAAAGACAGAAAGGCCTGGAGGAATGTTGTCCATGGGGGTCGCGATGGGTCAGACATGACTTCGCAACTAACAACAACAACAACAGAATCAAGTTGTCTCCATCCTGGCCTTAGTGAAATCAGGCCCAGGGAAACGCTAATTACCATAATTAGTAACAAAGAAGTTAACATAATTTTAAAGCAAAACCTATGCAAGAGGTTTTAAGAGCCTGGTGGCGCAGCAGACTAATAGCCTGTTATTAACATTCAGCTGCCTGCAGTTACTGCAAGTTCGAATCTCCCCAGGCTCAAAGTTGACTCAGCCTTCCATCCTTTCTAAGGTAGGTAAATTGAGGACCCAGTTTGTGGGGGCAATAAGCTGACTTTGTATAAATATACAAAAGTATGAAGGCTATTGCTTAACGCATTGTAAGCCGCCCTGAGTCTCCGGAGAAGGGCGGCATATAAATCAAATTTAAAAAAAAAAAGAAAAAAAAAAAGAATTCAGAGCCAAATATTGTGAAAACCCAGAAAAAAAAAAGGAACAGAATGTGAATAGAACACAAAAAACAGTAACTGTGAGAGGGAGTCCTAGTGGACAGTTACTTAAATATGAGCCAGCAGTATGCAGCAGCAGCCAAAAAAGCCAATGCAATCCTAGGTTGCATTAACAATGGATAGAATCAAGATCATGTGTACAATTATTACTACTTTATAAAGCCTTAGTAAGGCTACACTTAGAATATTGCAGTTTTGATCACCATATTATAAAAAAAGATGTTGAGACTCTGGAAAGAATACAGAAAACAGCAACAAAGATGATTAGAGGCTGGAGGCTAAAAGAAAATATGAAGAACAGATCCAGGAATTGGATATGTCTAGTCTAGGGAAAAGAAGAACTAGGGTGACATGATAGCAGTGTTCCAATATTTTTTTTTTGGGGGGGTCTGCCAATTACCCATTTTTGAAAGCACCAGAAGACAAGATAATAAGCAATGGATGGAAATTAATCAAGGGGAGAAGTAACCTAGAACTAAAGAGAAATTTCCAAACAAAACAATTAACCAGAAGTTATGGGTGCTCATCACAGGAGGCTTTTAAGAAGAGACTGGACAGCCACTTGCCTGAAATGGTCTAAGGTGTCCTGCTTGAGCAGGAGGTTGGACTAGAAGACCTCCAAGGTCCCTTCCAACTCTGTTATTCTGTTCTATTCTGTTCTCTGATATAGTCAAATCAACTACTGCAATTGCATAGGGTGCTGAAAACCATAATAGGATATTATTCAGTAGAGATGATTTCTGATTTGCTGAACAATTTCCTCCAATGTTTCCCATTGGGGGCACCCAGCAGCAAGCTGACATTTCCTCAGTATGACAAAGGGTACACTATGACAACACAACACAAGCTTTATCCATTATATATTTGCCTGCATCATCTTATTGTTGTAAACACAAAAGGGGTAGAGTTACATCATCATATTTGTTTCTTTATTTGCCTCCTCACCGCCTCCTGTGGATTCCACCAACACCAGAGATGTAACCTATCTAGAGGATGCCAAGTTAATAAAACCTGTTGTGACATTTCACCAGGTGCAACCTTTCCAAGTACAACCTACAGAGATGGTTTTCTTTGATGATTAGAAATATTCCATATTTAAATAAATTCCTTTTAGCTTATATGGCTGACAGTATTAAATACCATCTCAGGAAATAGCTGTATTTCTAAATATCAGAATGTGCCACTTCATCCATAAAATATTACTACTTTATCTACTGTTTCAGTTGCAATGTAACTGTAAAGTGGGAGGAAAGTGGGAAGAAACAGAATGCTTTTCTCAAATTTTACACATTTCTTTTCATCAAATATCTGTATACTTTATTCATTTAAATTTTTACAGGTTAAAAGCACAATGTGTATGCCTGTGTGGCTAGAAGTAATAAATCCCTTTTTTTACATTCAAAAATATCCTGGATAACAAACCTCCACTGCACTGATTTTTTCTAAAATTAGCTGGTTTCTTTACTCCAGAACGGATAAGGAATGCCTTGCAAACTTCATCAAACTTTGCTATATAACATCATTGGCATCCTTTAGTCGCAAGAGACTGTGGTATCGTGCTCTGGAAAGAGGTCCTAAAACAGCATCTAGTGTGACTAAAAAGGCCAATTCGAGAGTGGCAATCCCTTCCACACTCAGGGCAGATACATTCTATCTCCTGCCCAGCCCCCGGATTTCGCTTGTTCCAGGACTGCCTCTTTGCCTCAGCCTGCCGAACAAGTGTCTCTTCGAATTGGAGAAGGCCATGTTGTGTCTTTAGCCTCCAAACTGAAGGATCGGAGGTCAAGTTTTCCCAGTTGTTAATGTCCATTCCCAGGGCCTTTAGGTCCCTCTTGCAGATATCCTTATATCGCAGCTGTGGTCTCCCTCTGAGGTGCTTTCCCTGCACTAATTCTCCATACAGGAAATCTTTCGGAATCTGACCATCAGCCATTCTCACGACATGCCTCAGCCAGCGTAGACGTTGCTGTTTCAATAGTGTATACATGTTAGAAATTCCAGCACGTTCCAAGACTGCGCTATTTGGAACTTTGTCCTGCCAGGAGATGCCAAGAATTCATCGGAGACAGCACATATGAAAGGTGTTCAACTTTATCTCCTGCCATGCGTAGAGGGTTCAAATCTCACTGCAGCACAAGAGTGTGCTCAGGATACAGGCTCTATAGACCTGGATCTTTGTATGTTCCATCAGCTTCTTATTAAGCCACACTCTCTTTGTAAGTCTGGAAAATGTGGTGGCCGCTTTACCAATATGTTTATTCAGCTCAGTATTTAAAGAGAGAGTGTCAGAGATAGTTGGGCCAAGGTACATAAATTCATGGACGACCTTGTGCAGAGATTGTAATACAGGGAGATGAATCCATGTCCTGATCCATGACTTGTGTTTTTTTCAGGCTGATTGCTAGTCCAAAGTCTTGGCAGGCCTTGCTAAAACTGTCCATAAGTTGTTGAAGGTCTTCAGCAGAGTGAGCAGTGACGGCAGCATCATCAGCGAAGAGGAAATCCAGTAAGCATTTCAGCTGGACTTTAGACTTTGTTCTCAATCTAGAGAAATTAAAGAGTTTTCTGTCTGATCTGGTCCGGAGGTAAAAACCCTCTGTTGCAGTTCCAAAAGCATGTTTCAGCATGACAGCAAAAAAGATCCCAAATAAAGTTGGTGCAAGGACACAGCCCTGCTTCACTCCACTTCGAATAACAAAGGAATCTGAAGTTAAGCCATCAAAAACTACAGTGCCCTTCATTTCCTTATGAAAGGACCTGATGATGTTGAGGAGCTGAGGTGGACATCCAATCTTGGGGAGAATTTTATAAAGGCCGTCCATGCTAACCAAGTCAAAAGCCTTCGTAAGATCTATGAAGGCTACAAAAAGTGGCTGTATTTGTTCCCTGCATTTCTCCTGCAACTGTCTAAGGGTAAATGCCATGTCAGTAGTGGACCTGTTGGCTCGAAATCCACACTGTGATTCTGGATAGACTCTCTCTGCAAGCACCTGAAGCCTCTTCAGTACGACATGGGCAAGCAGCTTCCCTACAACACTAAGAAGAGAGATTGCCGTGGTAGTTGTTACAGTCACTCCTGTCACCTTTTTCTTGTACAGTGTGACGATATTTGCATCCTTCATGTCCTGTGGTACTCCACCTTCCCTCCAACAAAGACAGAAGATTGCATGCAGTTCAGTGGAGATGTTCTCTTTGCAGCACTTCAGAACTTCAGCAGGAATGATATCTTTCCCGCGTGCCTTGCCAGAGGCAAGGGAGTCCAGGGTCGCATTTAGTTCTTCTAAAGTTGGTTCACTGTCAAGCTCCTCCAAGACAGGCAGGCACTCAATGTTATTTAATGCTTCTCCAGTTACCACATTTTCTCTGGAATATAACTCAGAGTAGTACTGTACCCAGCGTGCTATCTGCTGTGCTTGGTCCTGGATAACCTCACCTGTAGCAGACTTCAGAGGGGCAGATTTCTTCTGTGTTGGACCTAAGGCCTGCTTGATGCCATCATACATCCCCTTGATGTTGCCTGTGTCAGCTGCTATCTGGATCCGACAGCAAAGCTGCAGCCAATAATCATTAGCACATCTCCTGGTGGTCTGTTGGACTTTGCTATGAGCAGTTCACAGAATCTGTAGGTTGCGCTCACTGGAACAGGCTTTATATGCAATTAGAGCTCTCCTTTTTTCCTTGATGGCTGGCGTCAATTCCTCTGAATGGGCTTCAAACCAATCTGCTGTCGTTCTGATCTCCTTACCAAATACTGACAAGGCGGTGTTATAAACAGCATTCTTGAAATATTCCCATCGTTCAGATGCATTTACTTCAGCTGGGCCTGGGGGAGTTCCCTTGAGTGCTTGTGCAAATTCCTCCACTTTGCCCTGATTGCAGGTCTTGTTGATGTCAATTCGTGGTCTTCCTTCCTTCTTCGAGTGATGCAATCTCTTTGTTTGCAGTTTTATTCTGCTGCACACCAAGTAGTGGTCTGTATTGCAATCAGCATCCTGATAGCTGCGTGTGATTGTAATATTGGGGAGGTTGGAGCGCCTGGTAAGAATCAGTCGAGCTGGTGCCAATGCTTCGATCTTGGATGTCTCCAAGAGACTCTGTGTTGAGGCTTTGTTTTAAAGTATGTATTGCTAATGCAAAGACCATAGTAGCAGCAAAACTCCAGCAGTCGTTGGCCATTTTCATTCATCTTTCCGATGCCGAACTGACCTAAACAAGTGGGCCAAGAACTATAATCAGCTCCAACTCTGGCATTAAAATCGCCAAGGATAAACAGTGGTTCCTTCTCAGGGATTTTCTTGATAGTAGCAGCAGATCGTCCTAGAATTTGTCTTTGGATTCTACTGAGATGATAATGTCAGAGCATATGCGCTAAAAAGAGTAACCAGCCCTGCTGATGAGTGGAGCTGCAAGGACAGAATTCTTTCATTTCCTGCAGCAGGTGGCATAATGGATCCTAGTAGGGTGTTTCTGACCACGAAGCCAACCCCATATTCCCTAGACTCATTTGATGGTTTTCCCTGCCAGAAGAACGAGAAATTTTTCTCCTTAATAGATCCCGAGTCTAACAGTCTTGTCTCTTGAAGGGCAATAATGTCCATCTGCAGTCTGCTCAACTCCATGTCAATGGCAGCTGTCTTACGTATGTCATCTATCTCTTGTAAATTGTCAGAAAGGCCGGGGGTCATTGTCCAAACATTCCAGGTGCCCAGCTTTAGGGCTAAAATTTTCTTATGTTTGTTGCATCATGCAAAGTTATCGATCTGCTTGTCGGCTTTGACCCTAAACCCCACGCATCCTGCGAGGTTAACAGACCGTGGCAGGACAGTCTGGCTATATAACAAGTAACATAGCAACTGTAGATGACCAGACTGAACCTGAGGGAGGGGTCAAGCACATTATCAGTCTCAAGTCTTTTCATACCCACGAGAGATCTAAGAGCTCCTTGAATTCCATTGACTCTTATCTACCTTCAATTTGCCATGGCCAATTAGTAGTTTAGATTCTTGTAGAGAGCTAGAGTAAACTTGTTTTCATTTGAACAATTTTGGTTCCTGGCTTCTTGCACCTGACAGCAACTGTGTAAAAAAAACAAAACCCAAAAAACTTTAAGACTTCTTGTTTCCAAATCTTAACAATTTATCTGAAATTTGTCAGACTTGGTCTGTTTGGGGAAAACTTCTATGCCAGAAAATTTCATCTGATTCTGTCAAAAATTGTAAGAAATTGCAATGGGGAAAAAACTGTAGAAAACCTTGGACATTTCAAAGTGTTTTTGAAGTACTGCTTTGATTTTAAGCCAAAATAAATCATAAGTGAATGGTGAGTGAACACAAGCTCTTCCTCTGTGACCTAAACAAAGTTTTCTCTTCAGGATACATCTTCAGGACCATGATATCTATGGATTTTATATGTGTACTACAAACAGTTGTTACGTATCTTTTTTTGTTGTTGTTGCTTTGTTTTACTTTTCTGCTTTAAATTAGATTTTCTGTTTTTAAAACTTTTACCAGTAACCTGGCATCAGAAATGTTTTCTGGAAAAATGAGTTGTTATTGTTTGTTTGTTTTTAAATAAATTAATAAATTATTTAGTTGAGAGGTATATTTTTAAATTTAAAATATAAATCATGTTTACAATATTTTTTATGAGACTGTAAAGTTTCTTTATTGTTCATGCTATCATAAAGTATCTATTTATATTGGACTATAGAAACAACATTTGGGCTCAGCATCACATATTAAATATTTAGCTTGATTCATGTAGCTGTCAGACTTGCATGATTGATTTGTCTCTTCAAGGTAGTCAGAGAAGCAACATGACTATGATTATTAGTTCTATCTTTTTAAATATATTTTTATTAAATATTTTAATTATAGTTGTAAAAATAAATACAAACTAAAGTCAGAAAAAGAAATAGAAAGAAGAAAAAAGTGTAAAGAAGGAAAAAAGAAGAAAGTAAGAAAAAGAAAACATATCAAGAAGTGACTTCAAATCTTCATCACAAGTAAAAACAAATTTTATAACACTTCACCACTTATAAGGTTACAAATACAGTTCTCTTCTTTCCATAACCCAAACTTATCTATATGCAAATCCACATTTTTTTAGTCCTAATGTCAGCAGAAAGTCTGTAGAGTTACCAGAACTTATTTAACCTTGATCAAACGAACCACCTCTATATTCCTTCCTTTTACTTCTAACAGGCTTGATCTTTAATTCAGACAAATGTTGTCATAGGATTTGAAACCTGCTTTTGTAGATCCATTTAAAAGTTATTATCCAGGTCATTATCCTCGTTCTTCATTTGTATTTCCACTTTGATTTTCAAAGCTTTGAACAGCTTCTTTTGTATATCCAGTAAAAAATCCTTATCAGACTCATTCTTAAGGCTTGTTATTTGTAATTCCACTTTAACTACCTTCTCTATTTTATAATCCATATCTTTTATATTTCCACTTTGATTTTTAAAGCTTTGATCAGTTTCATTTGTATATTCAAAAAAGAAAAAAGAAAGAAAGAAAAGTTCTTCTCAGAGTCATTCTCTAGGTTTGTCATTTGTAATTTCAATTTAACTGCCTCCTCTATTTTGTAATTCACACTTTTTAATATGCAATATTTCTGGTTCTAATATTTCTGCATAAGATTTTAATATATTTTGGACAAAGTCTATCCATAGAATCAGACATCATTGCTGAGATTTCTGGTATTGTAGTTACTATTGTTTAGCACCGTTCTTTGAAAATCTCTTGAAATATTTCTAATGTTATAGTGCTTTGTGTCATTTTATAAATCTCCATACTAATCCAAAGGCATTTACACTTCCGTTTTCTTTTTCTGCCTGCAATCTTTCGTCCTCCCTAAGTGTCTAATTTCTGAAATCATAAAATTTGAAATTTCTATTTTGACTTAAAATAGATAAAATGTTTTGATTTCCATGAAATGCTGTTTATTTTATTGAATGATTTCTTATAATAAAAGTATCAATGTTCCAAAGTTGTCTGGATGCTTAATTAATTTACAATTTATTAGATCAAAATCTTATTTAGCTTTTTGCTGTTTATTTCCAATTTTTAAAATCCTATTTTTTTGTTGTTGTTCATGAAGAAAAGGACACTCATCAGGTGGCTTTTCAAAGTTGCTCTGAAGATTTCTAATAATTTTGGAGTAGTAAATAAGCAATTTCTAAAAGCAATTAGAATTGAGTTTATAAATTCAGTTTCTTGAAAGGCTCTGTGACTGTGAACATGATGGTGGATCCAGTGGTAAAATCCCTCTGTTCTATCTGGCTCACCAAACCATTAGCGCCGGCAGTGGGAGGCTCCGCCCACCTACCGGGACGTTATTACATCCCATTTTTTTACCATCTGTGCCTGTGCAGAAGAGCTCCTGCACGCTCCCGTTCCTGGACCGGTAGTGAAGGTAAATGGATTTCACCGCTGGGTGGATCCCTTTATCTCCCAGATCTCAGACCCTATAATGGAATATGAGAATGATCTTGGAAAATGTGGGGAAGAGATGCTTTTCTGGGGAATAATCAGATAAAAAATAGAGAAGCCTGCAACTGAGTAACAGGCAGAGAAAGAAATTATCTGTCCGACTTATCAGGTGATAAAAAGAGACAGTGGGAGATCTGTACATCCTGACTGGCAAGATTCTGTTAATGTAGCACTACAGTAAAGTAGAATTAGCTTATCTTGCCATGTTTCCTATGTGATCACTTCAGGAAACTGACTGACCCATAGAAAGAACTAGATAATTGTCAACATAGATTTCAAGTTTGAACCATAAACATTGCCATTGCCCTTTGTTAAAATTAGGTAAATTGGATTTTGAAGGGAATTATAATAATAATAAAAAGGTTACAGGAAGGGAACAGTTCTTGAGCTGTCTGCTCAAACTGTATCATACAAAAAGCCAGAGGAAGCAAGTTTATTTTAAAAAGCCACTTTAAAATGATATCTTAATAATAAGCCTGAAGACAAGTATTCAGGAGCATTTCTCTCTCTCTCCCTTCCCCATTAATTTTTTTACATTGGATAAATATAATACTATTTATTATTATATAAATGCATATAAATAAATATGGGAGAAATATATTGGACAAATAAATATGTGTTTAGTTTTATCGTATACCACCCAGAGTCATTTGCTTATGAGATAGGGAGCAATAAAAATATGATAAATAAATAATGCTGTTTTACCACTGTGGTAATATGGCCATCTACACACAGATTTTTGACCAAGGGTATACACGTCCAGAAAATTTTCCTGCTAACTTGTATGGGAACTGGCTGCAAGTTTTATACAATTATCTTATTTTTATACCATCACAATTCTTTTTTTAAAAAATAATTTTTATTAAACAGTTTGTCTTTATAAACAACACAAAAAACAATCATACATATATAAAAACAAAACATGTCAAGATATAACGTATTGAACATTACATAACATTAATGGTAATTTTTCAGCATTTTGTATCAACTTACTCATTTTGCTTTTGTAGTACTCTATTCTATCATTTCTATTTACTACTCAATAGTAGTGTTATGGAATGATGAGACCAAACAACATTCTTGGGTCAGCCAGAGACAGTTTTTATTGCACAAGTTTCAGAGCCAGATTTGTACCTGAAACTTTGAACAAGGAAAGAGCTGTGATACCTCTGTTTTTATACATTTCTAAGACAAAGGATTCAGTGAGATCATGCATTTTCCATATATGGTTAACATGAGATGATACATTTTCCATATATGGTTAACATACACTTGTTATATGATAATTGACACACTTCCTAATCACTAAACCATTAGTAAACCATTATTTTTACTTTATAAGATTATCTTAGCTTAGACAACCTTCCTTAAGTGCTTGTAGTTGCTAATGGGAAATTTACTGCTGTCCTTGGGTAAATTTATTGGATTAGGTAACTCTTTGTAACATATATATCCTTGTGTCATTCACAGTGAGGTCACTCAGATGTTTTCCATATGGCTGTCCTTCCGTGACATCTAGGTCTCATCCGAAGATATATTACCACTTAATGGGGTTTAGCTGATTTTTAATATAATCTCCAAGCAAGCACTTTTCTATCTTATAATAATGTGAATAGAGAGGGTCCTTTCCCTTATAATAATGTGAATAGAGAGGGTTTCATGTAGCTGACTCTGTATGATTCCTTCTTTTATCTACATTAGTAGGATAATCACATTACTCCAACACACACACACACACACGCACACACACACACACACGCACACACACACACACACACACACACACACACACATATATATATATATATATATATATATATATATATATATATATATATATATATATAGGTTTTATGTGTATTTCTCTTTAGCCAGGTTCTACCTACGTAAACCAAGATATTATGCAGCCCTAGTTCAGTGAAATCACAATTCACTAGTGTTAGATTGGGCGCAGGAAATGAAGACATGACCAGCTCGATACATTTAGCAACTGGTTGATGTGACGTCTACAGACCTGCCCATCTTCCAGCTCCACTCTGTAGGACTTCGGGCCGGTTGAGCTTTCTATCTTCCCCTTCAGCCATTTCGGAGAGCCGTTGAAATTCAATGCAAAAACCGGATCTCCTATGCTGAAGGCGCAAAGCGGGCGGCTGGCCATTGCGGTCACTTCTGGGCTGTATTGTGGGTGCAGCCGGTTCAGTGGTGACCTCAGCCTTCTGCCCATCAACATCTCAGCTGGGCTCTTGTGGGTGGTGGCATGCGGCGTGATGTGCTGGGTGAGGAGGAAGTTGTCAATTCTTTCCTGCCAGTCGCCCATGCCCACTTTGGTGAGTGCCTCCTTGGTGAGTCTCACCATCCGTTCAGCCTGTCCGTTCCCAGCTGGCCTGTAAGGGGCGGACAGGGCATGGCGGATGCTTCTTGGCACAGGTCACATCTGGAGACCTATTCTTCTATGTCTCTGTCCAGTGATGGCCACCAGACATAACTCCATGCCAGGGCTTTCATGCGGACGATGCCGGGGTGCCCATTATGCAAGGTCTCTAGCGTTCTTCTTTGCAGAGTGCTGGGAATCAGCACTCTGTCTCCCCATAGCAAACAGCCTCTCATGGTGGACAGCTCCTTTTGCTTTCTGACGAAGGGGCTGAATTTCTCCTCTGCCTTCTCTGTTGGCCACCCTCTGAGGATCCAGGATCTCACTTGGCGGAGTGTGGGGTCCTTTTGAGTGTGGACGGCCACATCTGCAGATGAGACTGGGCAGCTGTCATCGTTGTCGATGTGGAAGAGGTCGAGCGTGGGGGCTGGGTCTTCCACTGGATCCTTTGATGGGCATCTGCTCAGCACGTCGGCGTTTCCTATGGATGTGCCTGGCTAGTGCACGAGCCTGTAGGAATAGCCGGCTAGGAAGATGGCCCATCTTGTCATCCACGGGGACATGAAGGTCGGGGTTGGTTGGTCGCCTGCGAGGAGTCCCAGGAGCGGCTTGTGGTCGGTCACTATGGTGAAGCTCCTCCCATAGACATACTCGTGGAACCGTCTGACTCCTGCGACGATGGCCAGAGCCTCTTTGTCCAGCTGGCTGTAGTTGCGTTCCGCACTGGACATTGTCTTGGAAAAGTAAGCTATTGGGGCTTCTGACCCATTAGGGAGTTCATGGCTGAGATCTGCCCGCATCCCGTATGGTGATGCGTCGCAGGTGAGCTTGATTGGGAGTGTCTCGTTGTATTGTATGAGGACGCTTTTGGATGTTAAGAGTCCTTTGATGGCCCGGAATGCTGCTTCCTCCTCTTGGTCCCACTTCCAGGAAGCCGCTTTCCCCAGCAGGCGGTGGAGTGGCTCAGCAACCATGGCTTTCTGTTTGAGGAACATGGCATAGAAGTTAAGCAATCCAAGGAATGCCTGAAGCTCCGTTTTGTTTTTTGGGCTAGGAGCTTCATGGATAGCTTTAACTTTTGATTTGGTGGGGTGGATGCCAGTGCTATCTATGAGATAGCCCAGGAACTCGACCTCCTGGACTCCTAAGATGCATTTATCTCTCCTGACTCTCAAGTCCTTGGCCTTGAAGCGCTGCAGGACAAGCCTAAGTCTTTCAAGGAGTTGTGCTTTGGAATCTCCGGAGATTAGTACATCGTCAAAGTATGGCACCACCCCTGGAATGCCTTGGAGAAGGCATTCCATCATTGATTGGAAGATTCCGGGGGCAGCGCTGACTCCAAATTGGAGACGGTTGCATTTGAATGCCCCCCTGTGGGTGACTATTGTTTGGCCTCCGCCGTTTTTTCGTCGACTGGCAGCTGCTGGTAAGCCTGGGCCAGGTCCAGTTTGGCAAAAATTGAGCCAGTCCCCAGGGAATGCAGCAGATGTTGCACCACTGGGACTGGGTATGCGCTCTGTGCCAACGTCTTATTGATTGTACACTTATAGTCAGCGCAGATGCGCACAGATCCATCATGCTTCATTGGGGTCACAATGGGGGTTTCCCATGAAGCATGATCGATAGGTTCCAGAACACCCTGGGTGATCAGCTTATCTAGCTGCTCATCTACTTTTGGCCGCAAGACAAACGGAACCCGGCGGGGCTTCAGCCTGATTGGGGTGATTCCCTTGTCCAAATTAAAGGAGATTGGCCTCCCCACAAATTTCCCCAGCTTACCATCGAAGACTTCTTTGAACTCTTCGATGAGGTTGTCGAGTTTATCCCTCTGGATTTGATGGATGCCTCCGATCGATAACCCTAGCGGCTTGAACCACTCCACTCCTAGCAGGTTCGGTCGGCTGTGTTCCACGACTGTGATGGGAAACTTGCCTTGGAAGTCCTTGAAGGTGATGTGGAGGGTGGTTCTTCCTAGGACTCCGATGGGGTTTCCACTGAAATCCACGAGCCTCGACCTCAGGGGTTTTAGCTGTTTCTTTTCACAGGATGGCTTCAGGCGCTTCAGATGTTGCCAGTCCATAATGGAGTAGATGGAACCTGAATCTACTTCCATTGTGCACGGTGACCCCTCTGCCAGCAGTGTCACATTGAATTTGGTGGCACCGTCATTGCTTGTGTGGGCGATTGTGGTCTGGTGCACTGCTCTGCTGTGGGAATATTTGTCGTCCCCGCACCTGGACTGGTTCGAGGACCGTTTGGATGTCCTCTGGGTTTCTCTGCGGTTTTCGCGGAATCTTGGCCTGGGTGGTTCCGGGGCTGGATCTGCTGCTCTGCATGCTTCGGCTATGTGTCCCCTCTTCAGGCAGCGGCGGCAGGTTGCGTCCCTCCATCTGCAGTTTGCCCTGGGGTGGTCGCCTTTGCAACTGCCGCATCGTTCCCCCCTGGTCGCCATGTTGAGGTTTTTCCCACCTGGGGGGGCGGGAAACCTTGTGGACGGCCATTTCCTCCTCGGATTCCGATGGCGTGGCGGAGTCATCTGAGGAGTTTGGGCCCAACTTGTGGATCTTGTGGACCCCTCTGGCCTTCACCATCGCGGCGGCCGCTTTCTCGGATGTCTCGGCGGCTGTGGCTTCTTCGAGGACTTCCTTCAGTGGAATTCTCTTGTGGCTCAGGAACTTCTTCTGGAGCCCCACATCTCACATCCTGAAGACGATGCGGTCCTGGATGGCATTATCCACATTGTCGAATTCGCAATTGGCAGCGATTTGGTGAAGCGCTGCCACGACTTCTTTGATGGATTCACCTTCCCATTGATTCCTTTGCTGGAAGGTGAATCTGTTGGCAATCGGGGTGCCTGTGGGTGCGTAGTGTTCCTGCAAGACTTCCTGCAGGTCACTCCAGGACATCTCTTCAATATCCCTGGGCGCCACAAGGTCGATGGCCATCTCCAGGACGTCTGAACCGCAGTGGGCCAGGAACAGGGCTCTCTTGCGTTCATCGTCGAGGTTCTGGTAGCCGTTCCCTTGGAGGAATTGCCGGAACCTGACCATGTACGACCTCCATTTCTCTCTTGCCGGGTCGAATGGATTCAGTGAAGCGATCGGTGCTTGTGGGGTTGCCATTCTGTGCAGTGCCACGGTTGAGTGACTTCAGCTCAGTTAGGCGATCGTGCCATGAGTCTTGCTCAGGTTCTCTTCTCTAGTCCTTCGTTGCCAGTGTTAGATTGGGTGCAGGAAATGAAGACGTGACCAGCTCGATACATTTAGCAACTTTATTGCAACAGTAACAAGACTGGCTGTGCGCTGCCGGAGCTCTCCTTATATTCACTCCGGCAGACGCACCGCCCCTAGACAGCTATTCAAACTTCCCGCCCGATGGCTGGCAGCCAATCCGGGCGGGTGTCCTTATAAGGACATAACAACTAGTTTCTGGGCTTTTTTTTTTTTCCCTTCTGGCAGCCAGCAGACCTTTTGCTGCCCATTGGGAAACTAAGATAGATCTATTTTGGCCTTATAAGGCTTCATAAGTTAGCCACACCCTAATCAATATTATAGTATTATACATTATAATATTCATTGTTCTTATCTACACATTTATATTTGTTTATATTTACATCTCTTTATTTAATGTTGTTCAGTTACTTTAATTTAAGTTTCATCAATATTAAGTTAAACATTTCTTGTTCTGATTTCTATTTTTGAGCCAACTGTACATTTTATTCCATATTTCATAATATTCCGAATCCTCACAATTCTTATTGACTCCCTGTGGTTTACATCATAAAAGCATGACACAAACATGTATGCTAATAGTATGATAAAATAATGTGACCTTAAGACCATTTTATAATATATAAATCAAAACTAAACTAAACTAAATTAAATTTTGACTGGGTTCAACTTCAGTCTTTTTCTTCCTTTTTTTCTAGTTTTCATTGTGAGGTCATGAGGTCAGAGCTTTCCAAGAAGATAGTATATATCTATATATCTATATGTCTATATCTATATATCTATATCTATATATATCCCTCCCCCCTCTTTCTCCCTCTGTCCCTCCTTCCCCCCTCTTTCTCTCTCTCTCCGTCCCTCCCCCCTCTCTCTGTGTATATAAATATGGAAGTGTTGGAGTCAAACTCTACATTTAACGTTGATTTGTTTTAAAAGTTACATGATCATGCCTGCTTATTCTTAGGAACAATTAGATGACTTTTCCGGTATTGCAGAGTATTTTTACAATTTGGGAGAACAATAATTGATTATTACATCAAGTAGATATGTGATTACCTATGGTGGGTTGTTTTGGTGGGATGAAGATAACAAATAAAATGATCATTGCTGTTTAATAAAAGCAACTTTCAGGACATTTGATAACCCTCTTTGATAGAATTTGACTGATACCATCTAAACTTCAATCAGCACCAAAGATTGCTGTTGGACAATTTGGTCTTGAATATCTAAGATTGTAATGCCTGTTTTATTCATTTAATATTTTGAATCTTCACACAGCAAAAAGTCTGTTAAAGCACAGACTGTACAGAAGATTTTCTGACATTAGGAATAATCAAGATTAGGTGATCAGAGAAAAAGGCTTTTTTTTTTTTTTTTGCTCCATCTTTTCTTATTTCTTTGAAGTCTCAATGGGCTGATTTTAATCTGGAGATTTTAAATAGTTGAATTTAAATCACTAAATGGTTCTGAGCAATTTCCCTTGAACAATAGGAAGGATTTACATATTAAAAAGTAACCAGTGATTTGGGGTCTTGTTTTTCCCACTCTAACCTCATTATTTTTATATATTTCAAACCACCAAGTATTAATATTCTGCCATGATAAATTTCAGCCTGCAATTACTGCCTCTGAAATGTCTTTTGTACCAAATCATTAAATTTTGTATAGCTAAAAGCTGATATCTGAGTCAGGAAGTTTAATTTTTACATCTTAGAATGAAGTCCTATTTAACTAAATATTCTTCACATGTCTTCTACAGCAAGCTAAAGAATGGCTCACACAGCAAAATTGATTCTATATGATTTCTCCCCCTCAATTCTTAGTTTCCTGATTTTGGAAGAAACTTTAACACCCATCCAATGAACCAAAACCGTGCAAATTTATTTCTTTGAATGAACTCTGTACTTCAGGAACAACCTTGAAAGGAGCCAGGTTCTAATTCATAATGTAATACAATGATTGTACACCTTCTAAAAAAATCACTTGAAATCTTGTGAAGCAGTATAAAGAATAACAGAATTGGAAGGGACCTTGGAGGTCTTCTAGTCCAACCCCCTGCTTAGGCAGGAAACTCTACACCATTTCAGACAAATGATTATCCAATATCTTCTTTAAACCTTCCAGTGTTGGAGCATTCACGACGTCTGGAGGCAAGTTGTTCCACTGATTAATTGTTCTAACTGTCAGGAAATTTCTCCTTAGTTCTAGATTACTTCTCTCCTTGATTAGTTTCCACCCATTGCTCCTTGTCCTGCCCTCAGGTGCTTTGGAGAATAGCTTGATTTCCTCTTCTTTGTGGCAGTCCCTGAGATATTGGAACACTGCTATCATGTCACCCCTAGTCTAATTTTCAGATTTAGTATGATTTTTGTGATCTGATCTCTAATATCTAGCACATGTCCCACAAGGTGGATCATTCAATTTTTAAAATAGTAATAACTGTAATAGAAGTAGTGAAATTAATGTTTTTGATATTACTATTTTTCTTTTCATTTCTTTTTGTATATTATTTCTCTGTATTTCAATTTATAAAAAATTGCATTTAAAAAAAAGTTTAAAAAGTAGTAATGATGAATTTTGTAGGTCTGCAATGGGCATGTAGAGGTGCTGTAGGTCAGCGGTCACCAACAGGTGGTCCATGGACCATTGGTGATCCATGAGAAAATTTTGATGGTACACAGAAAAATTATTTGCATTTTTTATACTGCACTAAATCAGGGGTCCTCAAACTACGGCCCCTGGGACAGATATGTGCAATGAAGATCTGTGTGTTGCTGCAGAGAGTCTCTCCCTTTGGGGTCTTTTTTGTGAGTCGGAGGGGGGCAGAAATTCCAACTTGGGGTCTGCTTCAGCAAAGGGGTTTTGGGCAAAGACTGGAGGGAAGCACCACTGGTGGCAAAGAGCCGGAGTGGGACTACATCATGGCCTGGAACTGGCTGACCATCTCAGGCCTCTGAGCTCCAGGCACTGCTACCTGGCCTTGCACTCCCGCAGGTCTTCCCTCTGCTTGGAAAGCCTATGCTTGTAGTCCTCAGTGAGGTGCTTCTGCTGAGCCTCCTTCTTGGTCAGATCCAATTTGAACTGAGCTGTTTTGACAACTCTTTCTTGTGGCTGCTTAGCTCCAACAACTGCTTCCTGTTGGGGCCCTAAGGAGTCTAGGTGGGGAGGCGAGGAGTAGCTGGGATGGGAGGGGTGAGTAGAGGCTGGCGAGGTGCCCCTCGACTTGAGTGACATTGAGTTGGCCACTGCCACCCAGTCACATGACCACCTAGTCACGCCCACCCAGCCGGTCATTAGGTAGATCATATTAATGGTTCATGGGATTAAAAATTATGAATTTAGTGGTCCCTGAGGTCTGAAAGATTGGTGACCCCTGCTGTAAGTGGATTGGTACAAATGCAGTATGTTGAAAAGTCCTGCTGCATTTCATGAGAATTGTGAAGTTTAACATATGTAAGAGCTTACCAATGCTAACTAGATAAGAATATTCTTTAGACATTTTTCAGAGATTGAGGTGATTTTGAAAGAATAAACTTCAAAGGACAGAAACTATTTTATTGTAAACCACACACAAACATAAAGACAATCAAACATACTTCTTTCGGAAGTTGACAGGACTTCTTGCAGGCTTGTGGATATCTATTTCATTTTCTTCCACCTATTGCAAGATTTTGATCCCACCCTCTCCCTTTGTAAGAACTACCACAAATAGCAAGCAAGAAAATGTAAAAATTGCGAAACAGAATGTGAGGTGGGCTAACTTTAAACATAACAACCAGTTGGATTTGCTTCCAACTTACTTTTGTAGAACAAGAAAATAATCCATACTACTGTCTCAAAAACATGGACAAAACTATGGTATTTATATTGGATTTTGGAGTCTAAATCTGGAGAAGATTAGGTATACTTTTATATGTAGCTTTTGATGAAAGTCTTTATGCTAAGTTTTGCTAAGATTGGGACACTGATCCTTAAGGCAGAAAGCTCAGAGATGCAAGTTTCTTCTCCTCACATAAAGCTACTTTAATAAACTCTGTATGTTAGATGTGCAGTGCTTCAAACTCACAGGTGAAAAGATGCTTTGGAGTATGCAGATGTGCTCACATAGCATTTGTCTCTCGTTCCTTAAAGTAATTGTATCTTTTCTCAGATTATGCGGCTATATTTTTCAGCTTGGAAAGGATACATTTGATTTAAGCAGCTGCAAATAGGTGTTACATGTTCGGCTCCATACACTTCAAGGATTTTTTTCCTTTTGAATTTGAAGCAATGCACCATCTAATATTAAATAAAGCTACAAATTATAATATGAGAACTTTGCAGCAAGGTAAAGAAATTAAATGTATTTAACAGAAAGTACTATCTAACAATACAAACACAGAATATATATATATATATATATATATATATATATATATATATATATGTATGTATGTATGTATGTATGTATGTATGTATGTATGTATATATGTATGTAATATATATATATATATATATATATATATATATATATATATATATAGAGAGAGAGAGAGAGAGAGAGAGAGAGAGAGAGAGAGAGAGAGGGAGGGAGGGAGGGAGGGAGGGAGGGAGGGAGGGAGGGAGAGAGAGAGAGAGAGAGAGAGAGAGAGTTTGGCAGAGAGTATTGACCTGATATTTTATGTCTTAAAATTAGATGAAAAATGTTTGAAAAAATGTAAATGACTCATGGAAGGCAATTTTATTATTAAATTATTGCTAACTTTATTTTACACTGCTATGTACTGTAAGTATTCAAAGCAGTTTAGAATAATAATAAAAAAAAAACCACACAAAAATTACACTATGCATTTAATGCAGTCATCCTTATTCTTGTTAAGGATGTGCCAATATTCTATCTGAAGGAAATTTAATCAGCCTGAATCAAATTGACTTTCTGAATTAAGGAATATAATTAATTTGGAATATCAAATTGCATTGGATGCCTCTGAAGGGAGTTAATCCATTAAGCTTTTGTTCATATGTAATTCCATTTTTTTAATTAATTCAGTAATCCAAATCAGATTCAGTTCAACATTTTGACTAAGAAATCTGAATGAAACTGACCTGATTTTCTATATTTATTCAAATTTGAATTGATTTGTATAGGATTAATTCCTATGACTAAAATAAGTAACCGAGATATGCTAGTTAAAATACAGTTTCCATGATATCCTTCTGGATCAACTCAAAAGACTGAAGGTGAGCAACACTGTATTTTACTTCTTTGCCTTCATTCTCTGGGGTCAGTTCTAGGAGGTGGTGATTTGTGGGGGGAGATCCCACCTTGGGTCTCTACTATGTTGGGTGCTGCAGGGTTTGGTGTTCCCTCCACTCCTATTCAACATTTACATGAGGTCACTGGTTGAGCTCATCTACAGAGCCATGGAATAAGATATCATCAATACTCTGATGATACCTAATTATACATCTCTGCCCCTTGTAAATTTTTAGCCCATTCCAGATAGTGCAGATCACCGCCTATTCCTGCTGCCTGGAATGGGCCGAAAATGTGATGCGCAGAGGCCAAAAATGGGGCACGCAGATGCCAAAAATGTGATGTGCAGAGGCTGAAAATGGGGTTCAGGGAGGTGGCAATAGGTGGCAGTGGTGATGGGTGGCACTGGTGCCGATGGGTGGCAACGATTCCCACAGCTGGAACAGCTGATAGGAGGTATTCCGGGAGGCCGATCCAACCACCAATCAGCTGCTCATGCTAAATCAGTCTGTGCTGAAGCTGACCATGCTGTTTCCTGTTTGCTGCAAGGAGGCAAATTGCTGGGAGGCAGAGGCCGAAGGGTGGGGGCCAGCGGGTGGGCAGGACTTCAGCAACATTCACTGTATAAGACCCACAGACATTTCCACCCACTATTTTTTGGGGGGGAAGTGTGTCTTATACACCAAAAAATACGGTATATTGGCCAGAGCTGTTGGGATTTGTAGTTCAGCAACATATACATGATAATCAGATCCCAGTCACTGATTAATAATGTTTTTTTTACAATTTTGAAGTTGATTCCTCGTTAATATTTTCTGTCTCAGGGTTCTTTACAAGAGTTTCTCCTTATAACAGGGTTTACAAAAATGTTTTCCTGATTTGAATGCTAATGTTTGGAGCATAATTAAATATGAAATTCTACTCCTATGCTCCCCAGCTGTGAAATAAGTTCAATTAGTTCACCTTACTGTTGCTAATATGTCCCTTCTCCAATGTTGCTATGGCAATTTGACCAATTAACATGGTAGTAATGCCAAAATTGTTTTTTCTGAATTCCACTAGTCTGGCCTTTCCCAATTCAGCTCTGTTGAATAACACCATTCCAAATTTTCCTGTCAACATGAGGATCTCAAGAAAATAGAAAGTCAACGAAGCTGATTTAGTAAGAGAGGATATATACACAACTTCAAATAAGTTACATAACTAACTAGACAACCTGTGACACTTTCCTCAATGCCTTCAACAATGGCAAGACTTCTAATGTACTTGAAAAGTTCTTAGAAATTCGAGGTGATATTCAGAGATTTATCTGCCTTGAAAATATAGCATAGTCAAATATCAGGAGTTGGCCATAGGAAATATTTTAGATGTTTTGCATAAATTAGCCCATTGGAAGAACCTTGTTTCAAAATATGTTACCCTATGATGCACCATTCCACCCATTTAAAGGTTACAGACATGATAATTTTTGTAATATAGATTCACTTTTAGAATTAAGCAAGTATACACACACATAGAACAATCATACTGAAAGTATGTTGCTTAACAGATTCTGTCAAGCTTGGTGGGCCTCCTTTAAGTCTGGCATTCACCAGAGAGGTTCAATACCCTCACTGAGTAAAATTATATTTAAGTTGTAGAATCTGAGGAAAATTGATTTTAACCAACTGAAGATCTCCACAGATACCCATGTATTCCCCATTAGAGTTAACATTAATTAATAACCCCAAAAAGAGAGCAACAGTGTAATCATTATTATTTAATAATTATAACCTGACAGATGGCTTGGTTATTTGAGGCAATAACTGCCTCCCATTGTATTTGCCCAGCTATTCAGTCTAGTAGGTTGACATACTCTGGGTTCCTTTGAATAAAACAAATGCCATCTATTGAGAACTCAGGAAGTGCATCTTCTCTATAGAAACCTGCCCTCTGGAATGAAGGTTCTGGATGATATCCTCCCATACCCACCTGATGTTCTAAGTGTCCTTGAAGATTTGGCTCTTTCCCCAGGTTTTTGGTAAGAGAGAATGAAGTTCCCCCTTTGGATTGTGTGTTCATTTTTGTGTGATGGTTGTTTCCACCCAGTTTAGTCTTCAGTCTTGTTTCCTTGGTTTATAATGTTTTTATTTCTGAACTGCCCAGCCTTATTGGGAGTTGGGAAATATTTAAATTTAAATAAATAAATATACCTTTACCATAAAGATATCAGGTAGAGAGACTGGTAATCAGTGCAGTAAAATCCAAATCCCATATTTATAATCTAACTTTGGTATTTCTTTGCCTTCTATATAATTTATTTATTTATTCAATTTCTACAGCTGCCCATCTCAGTCAATGATGTATAATTAATTTATAAGATTTGTTATCGCAGTGTGAAAGATTATCCTAGTTTAGGTAGTTTTTAAGCCTCCTGGTGGAGAAGCATATCAGAAGAGAATATTCCCAACAATAGCTATATGGAAAATTTGTGTTTGGATATATGTTGCCTTTATATTCATAAACTCCCAGTATTTCCTTGGAATGGAATATTGCCTTAAATACAGAAAAGAAGACTAAGTAATTCAGTTCAACAACTTTGTTTAAGCAAATTGATCAGACTTTTGGACTTAAGTCTTTGCAATTTTACTGTGCAGCTGGAAATACAATTCTCAAAACATGCATGCAAACATACATATATTAGAAAAAAAAGGCATACGTTTTAAATGTAATTTTGTTTCTTTGATTTCAGAAAAGTAGAAGGAACACACTTATGATTCAACACAAACAAGACTACAATTGACCGGAAATAGATTATTCATTGCTATAAAAAGATTTTTGCTATTATTGATCTACAAGGCCTCTTCTTAAATTCTGGGGATGAGGAGTGGGTGGGAGGGAATGTAGTTGCATCCTATAGTCACTGGATTTTATGAAAACAGAATAAATAGTAAAAATAGTAAATAATTTATATAAATGGAGACATTAACATATAAAGAAGCAAAAAAACATGATAGCAAATATTTAGTAGATTTGAGATGCAGAGAGTGATTTTGGGCTGAGAAAATTTAAAAATAAATTGTGTACTAGTCCATTTTAGATTATGACTGCAGACTTTAAACATGGATTCAAAGTAATGAATAATTTATTAGAATGGATACAGAAATACCAATCCCTTTTCCTCCATAAGAAACTAAAGTTAAAGTTATCATACTGAACAAGGGAAGCACACACAGAAATCCTGTCTTCATTTCTTATTCATTTGTTTTCATTTTAACAATATATGGAATGTTAACTTTTAATGAAAGAAGCATAATTTAGAAGCTTTGATTCATCTTTGAATTTTTTCCCCTAAACCTACAAAGATTATTTCTTATAATGGACAGAACACCCAAAATGAAACTAAAGAAAATCTCCATGGATAAATTTATATTTTAGGTGAAATGTAAATCTAGAATTTTAATTCATATATTATTTTTGGAATTTAATTTAAAATGGATTTTACTTCCCTTCATTCTCTTGTAATTTTCATTATATGTACATATTCATTCATTCTATTCCCTTTCAAGGTAAGCAGTTTCACTGAAGCTTGGAAAGAGTAAAAAGTAGTAGAGTAAGAGACAAAAGGAATTAAGGGCAGAGGATAAAAAAGAAATGATAATCTAACTGCATCTATTTCACACCTACACTATACCTCCCTACAATTTTCTGCTCTTCCAAGCAATTCCATGCTCACCAGATCTATACATTAAATTATATATTACCTTTTGCTCTTTAAACTTCTCAACTCTCTCTTTTTAAGGGTGTTGCGGACTCCATCCCACCACAACTTTTTAAAAACCTTTCTCTCCTCTTAGCACACTCACTCTTCCTGCATATTTGTTTGCTCTCCAAAATTCCTTCCTTCTCTCTAAATACTCAGTGTACTTCAAGGTATTTATTTTATAGTGTTTACTCATTTTTCTATTAATCCATGTTTTTTTTTTTCATCCCTCGTTCATTCATGATTTTCTTCCCTTTTGCTTTACCACACATACTTTTTAAATAATCACTTCCCACTGCATTTAACTTATTGTTATATTGAAAATCCAGCTCTTACTTCTGTATAACAAGGCAGGGAGAAGCATTCTCATACTGTACACCCCATTTTTGTTTCTTTGGACCAACATGCATTCCTTATAAAAGACCAGAAATTACTTCTCACCCTTTACAGCATCAAATGGGTCTATCCATTTTCTCCCTCTTTAGTCAACATTCAAACAAAATACTGCAATTTGCATGTTGTCTTTTCATAGGTTTGTTTATTTATTTACTAAATTTGTATGGTTGCCCATCTCACAAAAAACTACTCCGAGTGGTGGACAATATTGCAATCATTTTCCTCATTTCCCATCAACTGCTTTGATTTCAGCTTCATTAATTTTCAGCTTAGTACTCCTAATGCATCATACTGTCTGTCTAATATTCTCTGCAAATCATTTGGATTCTCAGCCAATAACATAACATAGTCTGCATGCAAAAGCAAATGGACATTCCTGTCCTGAAGGATCTCTCTTCTGTCATTGCTATAAGCATTGCTTAGGCAATTATCCATAATTATATTAAACAATCAAGGAGGCATCACACTTCCTTGCCTTTATTCTTTGCTTAATGCTGAACTACTAACTCACCATCATGCATTGTTTAATAATTAAACATATGGATGTTAAAATGCCCACATATTTTTTAGTTAAGTCTCCAAAGGATTCTTGGAAATCCTTTGTAGAGACATAAGATGTTTCACAACAGAATGGAATCTATCAATGAAAAGTCTTGATGCACAAGCAGCCTTTTTTTTAAAAAAAAGGATTCATTTTTTTCAGTCTTTTGGTTTCAGATGATTTAGAATAGTAAGAGTAAGTAGTATATTTTTTTAATGGTCCCTGAAGCTTGTAGATAGCCTAATTCTGAAGTCACTTCGAAAAGCTGTAGTTTGGAGAAGGGAATTGAAAAGAAATAATTTGTTTCTATGTGAAGGAGCTTCATAAAGGATCCAATTCTAAATTTCTTATGATGTCCACCAGATTCTAGAAAATGTTTTCATGTGATTTAGGGAGATGTTGTATGTTTGTCCATTGATTTCTTGGTTGGTTTTATTTAAAAAAACATTGAGGTGCAACTTTAAAGAAAACCCTAAGCAGTGTGACTTTTTCATTTAAGATTCCTAATTAATTGCCTCAAGTGTTTTATTTAAATCCACATGCAAGCTTTTTAAAAAGTTTGTGCGACTTATTTTCCATTTCCCACTTGAGGCGGAGATGGGGAGATAGGAGAAAATATAAACCAGACAGAAAGAAACAGTAAGAAAAGGAAGCTGGAAAGAAACAAGGGAATAAAGCTTAGTTCAGGTGTTTCTTTGTCATGCCAGCAAAAGTAAAGAGAAGTTCATGATTGGAACAGACAGAGTTTAAAATTCATTTTCTCCACCAACAATGAAAAGACTGAATAAGCTAATGCATTGACCTGTCCCAGCTCTGTTGTCTTGGAGATCGTGGCTTTAGTTACACAGAGGCAGGAAAAGTATTATGGTTTCCTTAATTTCCTCTATGTCTGCTGTAACACTTCAAATCAATTTTACAAATATCATGAGCATGGAGATGTGTCAGTAGAGAGGTCAGACGGGGTAGCAGAATCGCCCATGCTGAGATTCATGAATTGTACCAAATATAAATAGAAGTACAGATCATTCACGGTACTGTACTGTACTGCAGAGCCAGTTTTTAAATTTTCATTTTCATTTAAATACTTAAATGAACGGTAAATTAATTAGATCATTTAAACATCTGCACACAGAAAGAGCACTGAAAAGTCTGAATGTGTGGGTTTTTGTTTTTGTTTTTGCAAAGATCGAAGGAAGAATTGACACTGATGAATGACAAATATTGCCTTCTCTCTCTTATACTCTTATCTCTCACACAATATTATAACTGGGTAGCTATATGTGTGGGGAAACTGGTAGATTTTAGTTTTGCTCAATCCCTCATTTCCAGATAATTGGATTCAATTTAAAATCCAAAGATAATTCTTATGAATATTCATACACACGTTTTAGAGAAATTCATCTAATGCAGACATATTTGTGTTTATTTTTTCTCTTGATAGATTCACACCTTTTAAAAAGAGATTTCCTAATATGTTTGTGCTCCTGTTTCTCTGATATGGTATGGTATATTAGAGAGAGGTTTATACTATACAAAGTTTATTTTATTTTATTTTGTCACGAACTTTCCTGAAATGGTCTGAAAACCTGGAATATGCATTTTTGTTCACATGCTTGTATAATTTCAAAAACTGAGTTTGCAGAAGAATGCACATTGAACAATTTTAGGACGTTAAACTTGCTTTAGTGAAAATATTTGTTTCAGCACAATTCACAGTGCTGATTTCTCAATCTTTTTTTCATGTCTTTATGAACTCATCACATCTGCTGCAGCTAAGAAGAAAGGAATGAAATGAATGAGCAATAAAAGAAATGAATGAGCAGTTTTAAACATAAACTTTTATTTGAGTTGCTGTGTTATGGAAGTTAAGGATCAGAGGATATGCAAATTAATGATTTGTCCATACCTACTACAGAGTTATTTGAAATAATAATGGATTTTAAAAACTAGATGGCTGTGTTTAATCACAGGGCCATTTAGCTCATGAATTTAAAAATGAAAACGATAGTTGGTTTAATATTTTTTTTAAAAAAATTCTTACTAAAATAGCCTTTCCTGACCTAATATCTTCCAGATTTTTTTGATATCATATTAGAATTAGAATTTATATTGTATACTTTCATTTATTAGATTTTCATCCCATTGTTTTGTCTCTATGTTTTAAGTGGCTTGTAACAGCTAACAATGCACATTATGAAGCTTATACTGGAAAGAATATGAGAAAAATTAGGGTAAAATTAAAATTAGTATCATTAAAATAGATTCAGGAGAAATGAAAAGCTTGGTTTTATTTTCTGAAATACTGTAAAGTTGGGGCCAAATTTCTCATGTTGTAAAGTGTATTCCACTTTAGTCTAGGAGTCACACAATAGAAGGCCCTCAGATAGCTCAAGCAGTTCATCAGACTGTAAGACTCTTAAGGCTTAGAGTCTTAGCCATTTCGTGCTTTAAATTTCAACCTCAACACTTAAGATGTCATTGGTGAGCAATTGGAAGTTCATGTACTATATATCTTTCAGGACTGGCACTGTATCATCCTTGTACCTTGCATTGGTTAACAGAGTAACCATCATATTTTGTACCAGTTGTAATGCCCAATACTTAAGGCAGAAATATAATTCCAGTGTATCTAAAGGCTATCAGGCAGAGGAAAGCTACTTTCTAGGACTTTCTAGCAATACAATTCTCAGAATTTATGTATGTATGCATGTATGTATGTATCTACATCCACATTTTTATTTGTATGCATCACACCTAAACATATGCTGACAAATGTGAATTGTAGTGAAATGCACATTTTAGCCATTATATCATATGTCATAAGCATTATGTCTCAGATTCAGAAAGTCTATTTTTCTAGACTCTTTTTCCCTTTCAGTTAAAACCTGCATCAAATGCAGTGAGAATGGCAATTTTCAAAATCTAAAACATTCTGTTTGGTGATATTTATTCCTGTCTTGCTGCTTTGTCGAATCAAGGCTTGAACGATTGTATTACTCCTTTTATTTGTATAAATGACAATGCAGACTGCAAACTTTTTTTCTTTTTAGCATTTATCTTGCAAGCACTGGGTCTGCCTTTTTTAGATGCATTGTTTGCGACATGAATTGACCAACCAGCCAGCCTGAGCCTGACATTGACAGTGTATAGTGGAAATTCTGCATTTAAAAATCTTTTTTGTTTTTAAATCTGTGAAGTCTATGGGAGTTTTGCTTATGCCCTAGGGAGTAATCAAATTGTTTAGGACCAGATGTACCAAAGCTACAAACGTATCTGAATACAATTCTCAGAGAGATGCAATTTCTGAAATGTCTTTTCTACACTGTACTAAGTAAAGGCATCCATGTCTTGAGAAAGATGATGGCAACATTCCAGTGGTTTTCTCCATCTCTTGGAAAAGAGCTAGTCAAAGGAGATGAGCTGGTTTCAAAAATTAAACCACTTCATCTGCAAGACTGCTCTGAAAAAGAAGGTGGTAAAAAAAATCAGTGGCCTACTTTTATAGACTTCTCTTTCTCTCCCTGTGGGACCCACTTTTTTTGATGGAGTGATTGCTGAGACTTGAAGTACCAAAGGGAGGGACCATTGATCCACAGCTGAGATTCTTACTGGATGTCAATTTTCAAAAAATAATATTTAGTATTTATTTAATTAATTTTATTTTCATTAACTTTGTGACGGCTGCTGCCTATGCCAATAGGCTCTGGGCAGCTGACAAATCCAAAGGTCCAAAATATTAAGGCATAGGCAAAACAAGTCAGTCTGGATTAAAACAGCTGGATTAAAACATAGCATGGCAGTACCCGCCAGCTCCTCCCACACTAGCTCACTTTAAACATTCACTTGAAAGAATCATATTTATTTCTGTAATGATTTTTAATAACCAGCCCAGGTCCTGAATAATTTTGAGTGATGTACAAATACAATGATCATATTAAAAAAACAAAGATACAAAATTGATATTAATTTTATTGTAATGTCAGCCCTTCTAGGACGACCAGCTCAAGAAATAGAAACAGCTGGTATTTCAAAAAAAATTTCTCTATTGTTTTTAGGGAATTGTAACAAAATCTTGAAAGCTTGCCAGACTATTTCAGCACTATCACTTATATCTAACAAAATTATGGTGGCGTTATTCTGAGTTTCTTTCTCTTGATTTCTTTTTTTCCTGGCTCGAATAATTATGGATAAGAAGACTGATCCCCATGCCATCCATTTCTTCTTTCTAGTTTTTTCTCCTTAGTTTTAATTTTTTAATTTTTATAGTTTTAAAATTCTAATTGCTTTTCTATTTATCTTTTTATGACATGTAAGCCTCCAGAGTCACCTTATCAAAAGCAGGGCAGAATATAAATTTAATAAACAAATAAAATCTTTTTGGAAATGACAGTCTATCACTAAGAGGCACCAATATTCAACCACCTTTGGGACCAAAACCATTCCTAATTTTTATAAGGTTGGGGACTGTAAGGTTGGGGAGAGGGTTCAAAGAGTTGGGACTACTACAGTTCAATCCTGCCCTCCCCTGGTTTTGATGGATTTTATTTTCTTCAGTTAAGTGCTAATATTGTGGGGGCTCTGGGGGCTGTATGCCAAACTATGGAGATAAAATACACACAATAATGGGAACTGAGAGCCAGTTTGGTGTATTAGATAAGATGCTGGCCTAGTCAGCATCTGAAACCAGAAGACTGTGAGTTCTAGTTCATCCTTAGGCATGAAAGATGCCTGGGTGACTTTGGGCAGTCACTCTGTCTCAGCTCAACCTACCTCATAGGGATCTTGTTGTGGGGAGAATTAGGGAGGAGTATCACACGTGTCAATAAATCAATAAAATGCAAATGGTATATCTCTGATTCATATCAGGAGCATTCGGTCCAAGTAAATAGAATTCACATTTTTTTTCCAAATGCAATCACATCTAGTCAAATACGAACCCAACGCCAGCACTTGCTTTTGCCCAAAACATAGTACTAGGAAAAAAAAAATCCCCCAAAGGAGCAGAGTTTTACAAGTTGATATTATACATCAAAATTTCTAAAAACCACAGGCCCCAGCAAGAAAGAAAAAAAGTGTTATGAAAACCAGAAACTGTACATAAGAAAATATATCATTAGCAGCATCACGTCACCCCATTGATACTGCATAAATTGTAGGCCCGCATAGAAAGGCAATTTGAGAACAAAGGATTAGGAGATGCTTTATAAAATACGATAATCATGGCAATGCAATCTAAGCTCTGCCCAGTTAGTATGTGTAGTGAAGCACACATACACTAAGAAGCAGGGCTTTGCTCCCAGTACTGTGACCATTGATTCTGTGCACTTTGCTGTCAGGGTGAAACGAAGCTTTTCTTTTATGTATTTCCTAATATAGCTGGGTTTTGCTTCAAATATAATAATAATAAAAAAATTGTTAGCACTGATTGATAGGTGGGCTAAGCCAGGTCCACCCTCTGCTTATTTATCTTTACTCTCCTGTTTAACTTTGGCAGATATTACTATTTTTCTGGCCAATAAAGCTATGAACTCTTTCCAAAGTTTTTATTATTTTATTTATTACATAAATTTATATGGCTGCCCATCCCACCCACAGTGACTCCAGGCAACTTACAACATTAACATTTCATAATATAAGAGCCCATAAACCACCCATCCACACATTATGACCACGCAATCACACCAGATACTTGATCAACTCCATATCAACCTGGAGTCCCTTGGCTTTCAAATCATTCTGGAAAATTATCTGGGGGAATGATATTTCAGCTGGAGGGAGCCACTACAGAGAAGATCCTTTTTCTTGGTCCCACTAGGTAAACCTTCCTAATACATGGCTCTTGCATAATAATGCAGTTATCCTAGATTTGAGATGGGGATGGTGAGAGACCAAGGCAGGATGGAAGACAGTTCCCTTGTAGTATTACAAAAATTGTGATCAACTAAATTTTCTTAAGCAGCTTGCACCGTAATTGATGAGTGCAAAAAAGAATAGAATTCTTTATTGGCCAAGTGTGATTGGACACACAAGGAATTGTCTTTGGTGCACATGCTCTCAGTGTATGTAAAAAGACAAGATACACTCGTCAAGAATCACAAGGCACAACACCCAGTGACAGTCATACGGTACAATAATCAAATCATACTAGGAAACAATCAATATCTGTCTATCATCTATCTATCTATCTATCTATCTATCTATCTATCTATCTATCTATCTATCTATCTAATCTATCTCTCTATCTCTATCTCTATCTCTATCTCTATCTCTATCTCTATCTCTATCTCTCTCTCTCTCTCTCTCTCTCTCTCTCTCTCTCTCTCTAAATATATCAATATAAATGATATAAGGATACAAGCAACAAAGTTACAGTCATGCAGTCACAAGAGGGAGGAAATGGGCAACAGGAATGATGAGAAAACCAATAGTAGCAATGCAGACTAATGTGAATAGTTCGACAGTGTTGAGGGAATTATTTGTTTAGCAGAGTGAAAAGTTTAGCATTCGGGGAAAAACTGTTCTTGTATCTAGTTGTCTTGTTGTGCAGTGCTCTATAGCATCGTTTTGAGGGTAGGAGTTGAAACAATTTATGTCCAGGATGTGAAGGCTCTGTAAATATTTTCACAGCCCTCTTTTTGACTCTTGCAGTGTACAGGTCGTCAATGGAAGGCAGGTTGGTAGTAATTGTTTTTTCTGCAGTTCTAATTATCCTCTGAAGTCTATGTCTGTCTTGTTGGGTTGCAGAACCAAACCAGACAGTTATAGAGGTCCAGATGACAGATTCAATAGTTCCTCTGTAGAACTGTATCAGCAGCTCCTTGGGCAGTTTGAGCTTCCTGAGTTGGCACAGAAAGAACATTCTTTGTTGTGATGTTAAGTGTCCATTTTAGATCTTGAGATATAATAGAACCTAGAAATTTGAAGGTATCTACTGTTGATACTGTGTTGTCTAGTATTGTAAGAGGTGGTAGTATGG
Organism: Pituophis catenifer annectens; assembly: GCF_029215685.1. NCBI lineage: Eukaryota > Metazoa > Chordata > Lepidosauria > Squamata > Colubridae > Pituophis > Pituophis catenifer. The sequence continues at coordinate 95,026,487 of NW_027256882.1, forward strand.
GAGGGTTTCTCCTAAAGTCTACCACCATTTCTATGGTTTTGAGTGTGTTCAGTTCCAGATTGTTCGCATAGATGTGTATAGATGTATATACCTATAAATGTATTGTAATTTGAGATTATTACCTGTGCAATAGTTGCTGACTAAGTGTTATTGATCATTGAGATATATGTGCTTACGTGAAACACAGATCCTAAGAAGACCTAGTCTATCACCTGGGCATTTAAATATTTATCAGTGCCTTGGACTGTTTGAAGTTGCCAGCACTCTCAATTGCTTTTCGTTGCCTGTCATGCAGCTCTCAGCATTCTTGGCTGCTGGTGCTCAGGACCTTCAGGTGAGAGTTCAAGCAATATCTTCTAATACACTTCATTGCTGCCACATTCATGCCCCTCCTGCTTCTGCCCAAATCTTATTGCAGCTTTCTGAGTTTTGTGACCCCGTTTGTCACTCAGAAAATGGGTATAAAGGCCATTTCCCCTCTAGTAACTTAGAACAATCTTATAACATCACCTAGCCATTTTTAAACTGATGTAATGGCTGTCTTCATTACTGTAGTTTTGGCACGGTGATTGATGGATGACTCTAAAAGATGCTACAAATCTTTAGGAGGAAAATTATCTAAGCTATCTACAGAAGCTGCTTAGAACCTTACAAGTAATGGATACAAATAATGGTAAGTAAATAATAAGAGAAAGTTGTGTATAAAAAAACGGGTCAAAGAAAAACCCAGACACATATTCCAGAAGCAGATTGCATGAAAAAGTACATACAAGGGCCATATTTTTATGCTGATTTTTTTAAAAATAAAACAGGAGATTGAAATAGACATTGAACAAAAATAATTGAAAATGACAGAAGTGGAAAGTTGACCTAATCAAAATTGATTAAGTTGTCCAAAATCCATTTTGTGATTACTGGGACAATTCAAGGAGTGGGATAGTTTTAGTTTTCCAATTACTGATTGCATGTTTGCTTCTTAATCTTTGCATCTATACAGGTAGTTCTCATTTAGCCAAAACTGGAGCTGAAAACTCTGTTGCTAAGTGCCGTGGTAATTAAACAGAAAATCGCATCACTGTGATGGACTTACAACTTCACTTCTCATTCAGTTATTCAGTTGCTCACCACAATTGTTAAGGGAAACAAACCTGAAATTTTATTTCCATGTTCTCTATTAACTCTTTTGAAATTTGGTTGTGTAGCATGTAAACAGCAGTTGCGTGTTTGTGGGATGCTGTGATGGTCATATATGTGAAGAGTGGCTGCAAAGCTCTTTTTGTTTTTGTTTTATACTACCACAACTTCAAACAATAGTTAAATGAGGTAGTTGGTAAGTGAGAACTATCTTTCTTCTACCTACTTTCTATTGTGTTTGAATCTATTGACCAAATTATTCAATTAATTCTTTTGAGACCTAATTTTCAAAAAGGGTCATAACTTTGGTAGAGCAATGGTAAATGTATGGAGATTTTTATAAGTGGTCAATATTAACAATCTCCTTTAGAAAAAAACTATTCAATTAATATGCAGCGGTATCAGAAATAAGCACCAACAAAGTTTTCTCCTCAAAGCAGCACCACTTTGGTTTGAAATTTATATAGGATTTCCATGTGTTTGTTGGGTGGGGAAAAACTATATTTTTTAAAGATGTGCTTGATTCATCTATGGTTGCTTCTATTTTTATCAAATGTTTCTATTTGATAGAAATACTGTCTGGACAATATTTTTCTGGTACAAAGGATTTCTGAGCATTCCATTTGGGGGGGGTGGGGTAAAAGAAAAAGCAAAGAGAAAGAGTAGCGGAACCAACTTCCAGCAGAGGTAGTGGGTCAGTCATCAGTCATCAGTAACTGATAAACATGCTTGGGATAAACACATGTCCATCACCTGGCAAAAATTTAAAATAAATAAACAAAATATAAAAATAATAACTAAAATTAATTAATTAATTAATTAATTAATTAAAAAACTCTCAAAAGGCAGACTTGATGGACTACTAGGTCTTTTTTCTGCCATCAGGTTTCTATGTTTCTATAAGCATTTGATAAACATTTTCCATCTAGCATCAATACTGAACTATGGAAGCTATAGTTAGGTTTGTAGAGTATACAGTATTATATAAGGTAAGGAATTTTTGAGAAGTGGTGGTTGTGGTATCCGTGAATATTCTAAAACATTCTCTTTGTATCACATTAGCACAATAAATGATTGAGATAAGCTAAAAATATAATAGAAGCCATCAGAATTGCATTAGAACTGGACTAGTTTTTAGAACTTCTTTCTCTTTTCTGGACTGTTATTTTTTTTAGGCAGGATCAGAATTTACCATCTTACGTCAATTGGCAGAGTTTGCTGGCATCTGTGGCAAACAAGCTGTTAGAATTAGATTCACAAAGAAGAAGTCAAGAGAAGTGAGAAAAATCTCTAAAACATGGTCCTGACCTGTCCAAAATAAGATTTAAGAACAAAAATAGGTGGAGAATACTTTTCTCCCTATAAACTAGCTACTCCAATTGCAGCAACAAAATAATCTTTATGAGGATTAAATTAGAACTTTCTACATGTATCTAAGAGTGGTTTCATCCCTGGCTATTTTACAGAAATTTGAGAATTCAATGAAAGCTCAAATAATTTAACCAGTTAACTATTCTTATCCTTACAATTTTTAATAGCTTTCTGACTATTTGGGTTTTTTTTTCAGAAGAGGTCAAAAGATGTAAACATTATTTTGCTGGCGCGTCTTTCGTCTCTTGGATCCCTTATAGTTAGTGAAGCGGGTGGTGAGTTCAAGTCCTGCCTTTGTTCTGCTCCATAGGCGGTTGGGGTTTCTTGTTCATCGTGGAAGCACATTGCCCCCCTTTGTAGTGATAGGGTTGGTGTCTCGTAGCCGGTGGTCACTCTGGTGCCTTCTTGGCCCTCGAGGTTTTCCTTGCGGCTTGCGGTTGGTGTGGGAGGCTTGAATGTGGAGCCAAAGGCTGCTGCTAGAGTCTCTATTGCTTTCTCTACCTCGAGCACGCTAGGCAAGTTCTGATTTACTTGGATTTGCCTATTGCAGTTGTTTTCTGGATGCCCCCCATTTGTTTTGGGGCCTTGGCTGTTTCCCGCCATTGGATTCAAATCCCAGCTTCCTATTAGTTGCTAGCCATTCCAAGATGGCCACCGGGAAATTGGCATGAAACTGAGCCCCTCTATGTCCGGGGCCTCTGCGAGGGAATCCCTTTCCCTTACCGGGCTGGCGTCTTCTTGGGCCTGTTCTGGGTGCTCATCGCTGTTCCATGGGTTTCTAGGAGGCCTTGGAGTTTCGTGATGAGCTCTCCATTGCTGATGGGCACTTCCATCATTTTCAGCAGGGCCATTCTCAGTTCATCTTCTTCTCGTGGCTCTTCTCTTTCGTGGTCATCTGCTTCCTCCCGTGGTCTCTCTTTACAGAGGAGTGGGCCCGGCTTGATGTCCTGTCCACTTTCAGCTGGGGTGGCTCTTGGCATGGCACCTTTGGGTGTCAGTTGAGCAGCCATCCTCTTGGTGAATGCCCTGGTGTTTACTCTGCTCTTCTTATCAGAGTGAACGGCTTGTTCGGTCATTCTTTAGAGTTATGGGCAACCATCCTCTGCTGCCAATTTGTTAATGCTGGATGGATCTAACCCAATAACTCACTGGAGACAATGGAATCTCTTCATTGATTCTTTATTCTAGGCCTGGAGTCCTCCTAGGCCCAATTCAGGGTAAAGGTCACTGACCTCTGTCTTGTCTTTGCAGGAACAGATCTGGAACTGCTGGATGCCCACGTGTAGGACCCTTTTATACACCAGGGGAGGAGTCTGAGGTAAGGGGGTATGATGGGATATGGGGAGGTGCCAGCCCCTGCCTGGGAGAATTAGACATTTACCCTGACAGACTCAACTTTTCTTTCATTCAGTAGAGATTCTTCTTTCAAATAGTATTTCTGTATACTATTTTCCAGATATTAAAGGTCTGTTCATGGGTTTTTCTTTTCTTTTTCTTTCCCCACATAATTCTATTTCAGCTACTAACAATGATGAATAATTTGTCTGGGTTGTAGCTAGAACATAAATATGTAGAGTTATTAAACCCATGGAGATGATCTTAGAAGAAACCAATGAATATTGGAATGAGAGTATTGGATTCCACCTTCAATTATTTATTAATCCCATTTCTGCAATTACTTGTCAGAATAGAAATGGCTTTACCTATTGAGACTAATCATGCAGTGCAATACTTTAACCCTTGGAATAAAAGAGGGGACTTCTGCCATGATACTCTGTGATGGAAAAAAAAAATGCATGGGAAGAAGTCTGGTTAAATTGAATTGGGAATTACCAGTGTGCATGTATAGGATTGCACAGTTGTAAATGAACACATGGGGAAAAGATTCTGAGAAAATCATTTTCTAGCATACTAGTTTTTTACATTCAAAGTAGATGTTATAGAGAAAAACATGCAACCGTGCAATTGCCTGTCAAAAGTTTGAAATGTTAGGTTGCATCTGATACTATAAGCTACAACTGATGAAAGCTATGTCTTTGAATAATTTGTCAGTCAGAGTACTGATTTTTGACACTAATATATCTTTCCTTATACAATGTCTTCATTCCCAATTGTCAAGTGCAGAAAAACAAGAGCCAAGGCAGGTTCCAATGAGTACAGGTTTATTGCATGCTGACACTCTCTACATGAATCTAAACTACTAATGATCAAAGTGAATTGGCAGTAGATAAGAGTCAACAGAACTCAAGGTGGGCTGTACTTAGATCTCTTGTGGGTGTGAAGGGACTTCAGACTGATGACATGCTTGACCCCTCCCTCGAATTCCACTTGATCATCTCCTACATCAATGTAGCTAATTCTAAATCTTTACATTCTAAATATATAGATTAGTTTTGACTCTTTAAAAACTTTTGGGTCTTAAATCACTGCTTGCCAATTTAGGCTGGTACCTAAATTATGGCTCTATTTGGGTAATGGGTCTCATTGAAGTAATCCAGGAGTGGCAGATTCTCATTTGGAAGAGAATCATGTTAGTCTATGGTAGGCAAAAATCAAAGGGAATTTGAGAGCACCATCTTAGACCATCAGATGTTAATCGAGCCGTGGTGCTGCAGTGGTTAGAAGGCAGTACTGCAGGCCTGAATTTTGATCATGTGACCATGGAGATGCCGTAACAATCGCTATGTGTGAGGACCAGTTGTTAAGTCACTCTTTTCAGTGCCTTTGTAACTTTGAATGATTGTGAAACAAATGGTTGTAAGTTGTAATGAGGCAGTGGTGGCACAGTGGTTAGTATTGCAGGATAACCAGGAGTTCGATTCCTAATGGCTCAAGGTTGACTCAGCCTTCTATCCTTCCACGGTCAGTAAAATGAGAAGTGAGATTGTTGTGGGCAATATGCTGACTCTGTAAAAAGCTTAGAGAGGGATGTTAATTTATTCAATAAGTTAAAACTCACAAAAGCTTCTTAATCAAGTTTGTCACTTCTGATAGGTGCTGCCGTTCTCCTGATTTTTGGAGACAGACAACTACACGCTTTGGTCAAGAAACTTTGGCAAGTACTAAATATTGCAGCAAGTGTTCTGACTGGACATTATGAATAGATCACTTTTCATTAGCATTCAGATCATTTACTGCTCCAACTGAAGATACTGGCATTAAATTCCCATACATTCCATTGAGTAAAGTAAGGTTATCTTCAGCAGCCTTATTGAGGTGCACTGAGCAGAGCAGGCCTTTTTTGTGGTAGTCCTCTCAGAAATTCCCCTGCCTCATAAATTATCTCCCCAGCAAAATATGCTTGATACTGACTCTTAATCTGATACTGACATTTTAATTTCCCCCCAAAATTTTAATTATTCCAAACCAGGTTTTTTAAAACTTGGCAAGCTTAAGATATGTGTTTTTTCAAGTCCATATTTTCGAGTTGCCAAGCTTGAAAAATACTACTTAAAATGACTTGAGTTTCAATATCATGTTGTTCAGGAGCATTATATTCAGACTGCTGCTGATATTGTTCAATTGATTTGTATTGGGCATTTTGATTGTATTTTATTGTTCACAGTCATTATTTTAGAATTTTATTTTTTTTAGTCTGTTTTTTTCCAAAACAGATGAACAGTGCTACATCCATTTTTAAAATAAGTATTTTAAAATATAGTACTAATTGACTGAAACATACTGAGAATATACAGGGGTCATTTTATATCAGCCTAAGGATATACCTTAATTTATTTGATTTGCTGCCTTTAAATATTTAAACATTTGTAGCTACTGTAGAACGATAAAACCTGAGAGTGCCAAGACACAAACTATTTCTCTCTTGTTCTTACAGAACATAGGAAGCATCAAATAATGCATGTGGATTCACATAAATGAATCTCTGGGAATCTTTTTTATTTTTATTTTTTTTTAAAAAAATACTATTTAAGTTTAAATGTTATTCTATTTCAAATAAAGCCAAGATGGTGTTCAACCTCCCACATTCAGAGATGTGCTTGGTGGGGATGGCCAATGTATGCGAGCTGGGTTTTTTTTTTAAAGCAACAAATTCTATACAAAGATCATATGCAGTGTTATCAATCTTAATGGGTTCTCAAGAACAACCAGGGAAATTCCAGTGTTCAAAATATTTCTGTGAACTTTTCTTTTTCTGCTGTATTCAAAGCACCAATAAAAAGAAAACTTGGTTTCCATTTCTAGGAGGCAAATGGAAAGAAATGTTTATTTCTCTCCAATAGCTGAATCCTTCATAATTAATCAATTATGATTATAGCTTTGGAAAGAATCTGATACATGGTAAAACAATATTTCAATCAATATTTCAATATTTATTAGTGTTAATATTTTGGCATCTCATTATTCATAATTTACATTGATGTCTTAATTTTTGATTTATTATTGTACATACGAATTGTGTAAATTTTGTCACTAATATAAAATTATATTATTATTATAAATATTATAAACGATCAGGAGACTCAGCAGAATGTTCCATAATAAGCATCTCACCCTGACCCTGTTTAGTTGAAATATTGATTCGTACACATTACCATAAACTGCCTGATAGGAATGATGTTAAACTTTTTTAAGCTTGTTTTTAAGTAATAGTTATTGTATTTTAATTTACAATTTTTAATCTCGATATGTCCATATGTGGATGATGTTCAGCAGTATATCTGGATCCTTGATAGTATGAACAATGTGGTTAAAGCCCTGACTCAATGCTTGAAAGCTCTGTAGGTAAGGGTGGGGAGGAAAATATTTAAAATTAGTCTTGAGAAGACTGTGTGGCTCTGTCTGTTTGGGTCCCAGGATCTGGAGATATTCCATCATGGGTATGGGATCACAATTCTCAATGAGGTTGCACTTCCCCATTTAAGATTCTCTGCACTTGTTCATGGAACAGGTGGAAGATGTGGCCAAGAGGGCCTTTGCACAGGTACACCTTGTGCATCAGTTGCACCCTTTCCTGGACTGGGAGAGTACTTCAACCAATCACTCCAATCATTTGTCATTTTGTCATTTTGCAATTGGTTTATAGTAATGTGCTCCACACGGACTCCCTTAAAGATCATTTTGGAAGACATCCAAAAAGTGCAACTGGCCTAGAGTGCAATGGTATTTACTTTCTGATCTATTGTATTTTTTAATACATTGGTTTTGTTGTAAGCTCCCCAGAACTGTTTAGGAGTCAGATATTTTACAAATTATTATTTATAATATTATAAATTATTATATTGTAGTATCATTAATAATAATAAGATGAAAAAGATATATTATGATAATAACACCACATTTTAATATTCAGGCTTGTCAACTTATAATTATTTTCCTGCCAAAATGTGTAAAGTTAGTTTTAAAATTGATTGTTCTTTCCCATGTAAAATTCAAAAATAGTTGAGTGTCTACTTAGTTTCATTGAATTTTAATTCATTTCAGTTGGTATGGAATCTGTATATTTCCACTTAAAAGAAGCAAAATATAAATCACTACTAAGAAATAATAAAAAAACCCAACATATTACAAAATTGCATTTATTTCTTTATTTGCACAATGTTCCTTAACATATCACTATATGACTGAAGGGGAAAATGATTGGTAAGTTTCTACACACTTAGATTTTAAGGGTACTCATTATTCTATGAAATTTTTTTTTAGCATACCATGTATAAATAAAGCCTATTCCTACTATATGTATTTGAAAATATAAAGAGAGACTTGGGAGTAATGGATGTGGAAGAAATGAAATGTAAAAAATGTAAAAAACAAAAATAGTAGTTTAAATTAGCCAAAAGAGAAGAGGATGACTGCATAAATATAAAGTATGAATACTGTCTGAATAGTATACATAGTATCCTGGTGTCTGCCAGGACTCACTGTTTAAGTGGAGTCTTGTCTCTACCCCTCAGTGTGACTGGGTTGCTCCTCAATAAAAAATACATCACATTATGTCTGAATGTCCATCAAGAGCTTACATCAGTCCAATGTCTGATTTTTTCAACATAGACCACCCTGCCTTTGAATAGCTGGGTGGATTGGAAATTAATATTTGAACCACTATAAGTCCATGTATTTGCCATATGCTAAATAAATAAATGTCTGAATAAAGATAGATTAGTCCTTGAACAGAATTAATGGAAGGTGGATATAAGAAACATAGCATAGAATTTAACTTACATGAAGCAAATAAAAGACTTTATATTAGAGAAGATAGGATAATTAGAAATATGAAAAAAGATAGCCCAGTGAAATGATGAAGTGAAAGAAACCCTGGATGAAAAAATGCACATAAAAGAATATTGCTTGAAAACATAGGAATTACAAAGGGAGCTTGACAAAAATGATAAGAAGACTTTTGAGAAAAAGAGACCAAAAGAATATGAGAAGTTGGATGATAAAACTTTCTTTGAGGAATTTAAAGATTGTTGGAGAAAGGAGAAAGAATACAGAATTGCTTTATCTGATAAAAGTTAATATAATGCATTGCTATTTCTGGTGATGTTTAATAAGTTTTTTCTTTAACTGAGAGTGAATGATGATGGTTATTTCTCACAATATTGAATTGCCTTTTGATTGGGACAAATTTTGATTATTTCAGGAAAGGAACTAGGGGGATCTGTTTAAGAGGAAAGGAAAGATTCAAATTGGATATAATAGTTATTTCTTATCATCATGCCTCTACTTTTGCTGATTAATTTTGGAGATAATGAACTTTTGGAGATAGGCTAATAGGGAATAGGGTGAAGTATGGCAAAGAGGTATTTGTATTTTATGAGACATTCATATGTTAATGTTGATTATATTTCCTGCTGATAAAAGGGGAAGTTTCTTTTTTCTTTTTCTTTCTTCCTCCCTTTTTCTTTTTTGATTTTCTGCATGTCTTAATTTTAAAAATGTATTCCTATATTATACAGTATAGTTGTATTAGTCTAATATGCATAATGTAATCTTTAATAAAACAATTGTAATAAAAGGAATAAGATATTTTTAAAAAGTGATTTGTAATAAAACAAGAAGAGATCAGCTCAAGAACTCCTACCCTCAAAGCAACGTTATAGAGCACTGCACACCAAGACAACTAGATACAAGAACATTTTTTTCCTGAACACCATCACTCTGCTAAACAAATAATTCCCTCAACACTGTCAAACTAGTTACTAAGTCTGCATTACTATTAATCTTCTCATCCTATCATCCATCTCCTCCCACATATGACTGTATGACTGTAACCTTGTTGCTGGTATCCTTAAGATTTATGTTGACTGTTTCCCTATGACTATCATTAAGTGTTGTACCTTATGATTCTTGATGAATGTATCTTTTCTTTTATGTACACCGAGAGCATATGCACTTGCAAATTCCTTGTGTGTCCAGTCATACTTGGCCAATAAAGAATTCTATTCTATTCTAAAAAAAAAAATGAATGGATGTGAATATAAAATGTAGTGATCACTATGAAGGAAGTATGTTGAGATGGGTTTGGACACACAGAAAAAAGCAAAGCTAGAAAGGTACAGTGAATGGCTTTGGCATAATTTAGCTATGTTTCCTTTCCTTTTTTCTTATCTTATATCTTAATCTCTTTGGCTTACTATTTGTTTCTCTTTTACTTCTCTCTACATAATGTTGTTTATTCAAAAAGGGAAGCATGCGATGGATATGTGTGCATATATGTACATTTTAAATTTAGTATGAAAAAATGCATGAAAACAACCATCCAGAAATAGAAATGTTAATAAATACAACAAATCTACTTAGGCCAAAATAAAAGCTTGCATAGCTCTTTCAAAGAGTTTTTCCAGGTGTACAAATATGTAGATACATCCACAGGTAATTTGCTTGCTTGGAATCCCAGCAGAAAAGTATTTTATGTGAACATATGAGAAGATGTATTTTTTTAAATAGTTTTTAATAGTTGAACAAAATTTTATTTATATATGCTGACGAGCTCTGCATAGTTATAATTTTGTCAGTTATTACCTGATACAAAAATTTTCAGTAAGTCTTGGAGCTATCATTTCTAATCTTTCTATTTGTTAAATATAATGGTTTAGTCTCCAGACCCCTCCATCATTTTAGCTGCTCTTCTCTCTATTCTTTCTAGGATCTCAAATGTTATATCTGACTATCATTTAACTCTAGAAGTAAATTTTATGGAACTCCACAGAGAAGCTATTCTCTTTCTCCATCTCAGTTCCACCAACCATAATTGGAAGCTATTGCTATTGCTTTTCAGGCTGACTTTAATTGGGGTGGCCTATTTCACTTGTCCTTGAAGTTTGAAATTATATACCTACAATTTATTTCAAAAGCAAACATACTTATTTATTAACTTGGGACTGTAATATTCATGGCTAAGGCAAAGTATTGAATTTATATATCTACCAATGCAATGCCGGGGAAGCCTGATTGCCTATGACAACTGTTTTAGGTTAAATACTGAGTGGATGGTAGAAATGGAAGGAACTGTGTTAAATGAAGAATATTAGCCATATAATTTATGTAGATCCATTACACAGCTGTTGATCCACAATTGTCACTGAGAAATTACCGTACACCAAATTAAAATTAAATGTACATTGCTGAAAAGTTCAATTTAAAGTGCTGAGAGCTTAGGAACTCTGCCAAAATTGTCATGTCCCATAATAACAGTGTAAATACAAAACATTTAGACCTGGGTTATGCTTTACAGTCATTTTCTGCTCAGAGCAACTGGGCAAAACAGGCTATCCAGAGAATTAGAAACTGCAAAATAACCCAATGAGTCTCCAGTGTGGAAAACCTCTGACTCTAGACAGAGTTAGGAACTTATGTCAGGAGTAGCTGAAACCTCAACATTGATCCTGTCAAATGCCTCCATGAAAGTTTTTGATCATCTAACAGAGATAGGACTCATCTGTATGTTTTTCCTGTTCAAGAAATAGACATCCATAATAATACTCTGCCACAATGATATCATCTGAATTTCTTTTTATTCCTGCCAAATATTCTGAACAGGGTTTCTGAGTTCTGATTCATGAATTTCTCTTTAGACATATGCTTCCTTTATGTAGAATGCAGTACTTCCTCCTTTTCTTTTGAATTTGTTCCTTGTGAAAAATGTGTACTCTTCCAGGGCTAAATTCCAATCATGTGTGTCAACCCACCAAATGTCAGTACTGTCTATCAGTTCATCTTTGTCCTCTTATGTTATAATTTCAGTGTCTTGTTAGTTATTTTCCTCTGCACTGAAGGTGAAATTGTGAAAGGGGAATTTGCTACTTATTTTGCTGTTGTAGTTTCCTGTCAATTTCTGAGTCTAGTTTATGTGTATGTTTGCTTATTAATTTTTAATATTTATAATTTGCTAACCCCAACAGGCTCATGGTGGTTTACAAGCACCTAATTCTATAAAACAGGATAAAATATTTCCCCAAAACATAAACCCTGGAATCAGAGTAATATTACCACAACTCAAACATCAAAGGCACTGTTGAAGAGTTCAATCTGACTATCTTCTGATCTCCAGAGGTAAAGTGTGACCTAAAAAGGGAATGTTACATGAGAAAAAAAAGTGCTTTTACCCTCTTTGCCTTAATATCATTTGGGAAATTCTCAGATGTCCTATGGACTGAATGTACTAGACAAGTCAGTATTCTCCAGGATAGGTGGTGTCTGTCATGTAGATGGTAAACAATCATAAACTTTATAGACTGGAATCCACCCTTTGAACTATACTTGGAAATTCACTGGCAACCAATGCAATACCCATTACAATTGTATTAGGTGACACTAGTGGTTTTTACCTACCAGTATGCAAGCTATTGTGTCAAGGGCCAAGGAAGTCAGGAAATCCAGGCAGTTCAAATGAATATAAAGCTTTATTTCAAGCTTAAGCTTTCTACAAGAATCTAACAGTCAAAGCAAATTGGAGATAGATAAAAGTCAAAGGAATTTAAGGTGGGCTGGACTTAGATGTCTTGTGGGCATAAAGGGACTCAAGACTGATGGTGCATTTGATTCCTCCCTCAGGCTCATTCTAATCATCTCCTACATCTTGTCTTCTAAATATAACTTGTTTTTAGGTCATTTTCAAAGGTAACCCTTGTAAAATAAGTGGCAAAAGTTGGTCCATGAAGTGGTGAGGATAAGGTCACTGTTGCCAGGACATTATGTTCCAGGAAGGTCCACCAATGAAAGTTGGGCAGAAGAAATTCTAAACTTGGGTTCACTTATTTATTGTATCTAGTAATAAACATGAATCTTATCTCAATCATCTTCCTTTCTCCCCTGCACTCTTACTGTCCTTAGCAGTATATTTCATTCTGGTTTTTTATCACCTCTTTCATTTGCTCTAACACCTTCTGATGAGATTGGTGAGGCACGTGCCAAACAAATCCTTTCCAGTGTTTCTGAGAGGCAACTCATCTCTTGCCAGGAATCCTTCATGTAGGTAATGCACTCCAGAGTTAAGGACCTCCATCCACTCTTGGCAGCACCATCTGTAGTTTCTTGTTCACTTCCAGAATCCTGTTCTCTTTTCTTACACTGTGACCTGAGCTGGAAGGATTGATATAAGCACTAATTGAGGTCTGAGTTCCTCTCCTGGACATCCATTCATGTTCTTTTTTGGCAATGTCATTCATCTACTCATAAATAATTAGGAAGAATTCATTACTGGTGGATTTCAAGTGTCTCAGCAGCTTGTTTACATCCAGGTTATAGACATCTGGAAAACAACACATCTCATATGACATTATGTAAGATCTACATGCCCTGTGGCATTGGCTCCTCTCAACAGGATTTTTAGATGCCAATAAATAATAATTTATTGTTGGCTTGAGGCATTTTAAAATTATTCTTTTATTGACCAGACTCTATACATACAAATGAATTGGCATTCATCCTACACATACAAGTGTAGTGTGGGTTCTCTTTAGGCAGAAGCATAAAGGTTACATAAAGGTTACACAACTCTAGCAGATCAACAGAAGCTTCCTTTGCTATTCATGTTGCTTGGAGTCTCTTCACATACTGGTCTCCTGTTGCCCTGATTGCTCATTAGTAAGCATTACTTCTAACCTTTATGAATTGTCAAAATAACCTTCATTGTATTTTATTTGCAAATGCAATTCTAGAATGGTGAAATGGTTAAAACTGGGATTCAACCTCAGATATACATACATACCGTCTTATGTATTATGGATTAATACATAAATATGACAATGTTGCATATATTTTTAGGAAAACATTTGTGGACACAATTGCCTAGAAAAACAAATATATTTCCAATTTTCCTTGCCACTGTAGAATAAGCATGGATAAGATATGCTTGGATAATATTCATGTCTTTTATATAATCTTTGTGTATGGGTGTAGTCCACAAATTAAGATTATATCAATGGCTGAAATATGTGGCTACATATGGAAGATCTCTCATGGGAGGCTTTTGCTTAAGGAAAAACTTTAGAGATTTTTTGGAGTTAAATCTGGATACAATTCATAAATATTTTCCAGACTTCATTATCTACCTAGCAATAGCAATAGCACTTAGACTTATATACCCCTTCATAGTGCTTTACAGCCCTCTCTAAGCAGTTTACAGAGTCAACATATTGCCTCCAACAATCTGGATCCTCATTTTACCAACCTCAGAAGGATGGAAAGCTGAGTCAACTTTGACCCGCTCAGAATCAAACTCCTGGAGTGAGCGTGAGTTAGCCTGCAGTATTTCATTCTAACTACTGTGTTACCACTACCTAATTACAGGTAGTCCTCAACTTATAACCATTTATTTAACAACTATTCAAAGTTACAAAAGCACTGAAACGAGTGACTTAACAACTGGTCCTCATGCTTAGTGACCGTTACAGCGTCTCCATGGTCACATGAACAAAATTCAGGCACTTGGAAACTGACATGTATTTATGAAAGTTTCAGAATCCAAGGGTCATGTGATTGCCATTTGCAACCTTCCCAGTTGGCTTCCAACAAGCAAAGTTGCTTCCAACAAGCAACAGGGAAAGGCAGATTCACTTAACCACCACATGATTTGCTTAACAACTGCAGTCACCTGCTTAACAACCATGGCAAAAAAAGATCACAAAATTGGTCATGACTCACTTAGCAATTGCCTTGCTTAGTTACAGAAATTCTGGCCTTAATTGGGGTCATAAATTGAGAACTGTATTAATGATTATTTTCCTGACAGGCTCAGCTGAACCATTTATTTTGAGAATTGAAATCTCTACATCTTTGTGAAATTGTGATATTTCTTAAACACTTATTAGTTGTTAGAAATAGGTCATTTAATCCAATGAAGAACTGTAGCTGGAAATACAAATTGTGGTCATTGGCCTAAAACAGAAGAAGGTGAAGACCAATTCTTTATCAGCCTAAAGGATAAGGCATAGAATAATAGCTTGAAGCTACAGGAAACCGGTTTGCAATTGAATATTAGTAAAAAAAAAAAAAAACATTTACTAACAATAGGAGAAGTTTGAAGAAGTCTTCAAGCTGGTAAATTCTCTTTCTTTGGATATGCTCAGATGGACACCATACAATCATTAATGAAAGTTACTGAGTGGGAGTTCAGACTTGATTGCCTCAAAGGTCCCCCTTGTAATCTGATGATTTTAAGGCTTCATAGACCAAGACAATATCATGATAGGAACCCCTAGTAGATAAAACTGTATATATGAATTAGTAGCATTTATTTATTTTTAATGAAAATATTTATTGCATCAAAACTTCAGTTGTGTATAACTTTGCCAAGCAATATGAATATGTCTGAGAACTATAAATATCAAGTATATATTTGAAGAATATGTCTATATAGCAGGTTGTTGTGTGGAAATTAGTCACTGAGTGTGCAGGAAATATTGTTCTGTAGGAGGAATGGAAAATTGAATTTTCCAAGTATCTCAGTCTTCATAATTCTGACTGCTTCTGAATTACTGAATTCTGAATTACTATAAAGATGAAAAACCGGGCACATTATACAGAAGTCTAGATGCTGTGGATTACCAGTGTTAAAAAACAAATGAGTCTAGACTAATTTGTTTCCATGGTTCACAAGTCTTCTGTTTTGTTTTGTTTTTTTACCACTCCATAATGCAAGACTCTGTAATGGAAGACAATATGTAAGAAACTATAATATATATTCAAATGTCTTTATGGAAGACGTATATAAAAGGAAAGTGGTACAGTGCAATAAAACAGGCCTGGGAGCCATCTGTAGATTTACTATAAATGTGTGTGCATTTTTCAGAATTCTGAAAGATAGCATTGCTTTCTGTATTTCTTTGCCTTCTTACATTTCAGGGGGGGAAAAATCAATATATGCTGCATATTCCTACTACTATGAAGATCTACCAAAGACAGCATTATGACATTAGGCCATTTATACCAGGAAGCAGGCTGGGCTCCCTTTTTCATACATTCATAGAGCACCTTTTCCAGGTCCTCCAGGCTGGTTCTGTTCATCTTCAGCCCCAAAGATATAGTGATGAAATAATGCTCCCTCTAGCTGGCCAGTGTGTTTGTGGGTGTGTGGGTGTGTGGGTGTGTACGCACCTTTGAGCCAATCTTGCACTCGCTGAAGTTTTATTGGCAAGATCTTGCAAGTGGTTTGCCATTGCCTTCCTTCCTAAGGCTGAGGGAGAACAACTGACCCAAAGACACCAAGCCAATTTTTCTGCCTAGGGTAGTACTAGAATTCACGATCTCCCAGTTTTTATCCTGGTGCCTTAACCATCACACCAAATTGGCTGTCAGTTGGCCAATCCTGAGTAACAAAAAAACCCTCTGCATTTCCCCCTTCCCCCAGCTCCCACCTCAACACAGAAAGGAAATGAAATCGATTGCAAGTTCCTCCCATTTCTCCAACATGATGTATGCAATCTGATTTTTGCAAAATAAGAGCAAGCGGTTGTTATGAAAAGGCAACTTGAAACTGCCAAGCAAACCTTCCTCTGTGGCATTTGAAAGGTGGTTGCTAACTGTGATGGTAAGCAGGCTGTTCTCCCAATTTTTGAGCCAGGTATTTTCCCCTCAAGCTGTAACTGAGTACAGGTAGCTGCAATGGCTGGAGTGGAAGAGGTGAGAAAATATATATTTAAACAGAAAGGAATTATAGACAAGATGCTGCAGATTGATTGTATATGTGTTGGTAGGGTGAGGGAGTGATGGCACTAGCAGAACAAAAATTATCTCAAATCCTCACCCCATTGAAAAGGGAGGGGGAAATGAATTGTTAGTTGGTTTCCGCCTCCTCAGTCCCCCCCCCCCAATCTACAAGGTACTAACGCAAAAGGAAAAAAATCCAAACAGCATCCTTGGTTCCTCAGAAGAGAAAGCAAGGAGAATGATCTTAATGATCCTCATTTCACTTCAGCTGCCTTCTCCTCAGTTGCTGTATACACAGGAATAGTTGCAAGGATTTGCAGGATAAATATACCCTTGGTCAATCCCAGCTGTTTTAAAGGGAAATCAGCACTTGGCTTGCAGTTAATTTGGCTCTGAGTGGGAGAAAAAAATCTGAATGATTGCTCTGAGGGGAGTCTTTGGAGCTGCCAAACCACCTTTCTCTTTTAAGGATCCATGAAACACTGCTACAGTATGTCAGCCCAAGAGCCAGGAGGAAGGGTAAGGCAAGAATTCATGCCAATGCAAAATTTTATCTTTGCAGATGAAAAAAAGCACTTTTTGTGTGAATTGGATATAGCACAGCAGAAATAATAACCCGTAAGCTGTCAAATATATACAATAACATAGAAACATGGACTTGACACAGGCTATTCTAGAATAGGGCACATGGAATGTTCTAAGTTTAAAAGCATCATGTTCTAAATTTTTAATATAGGAATTATGTTATAAATATTTATCTGTATTCATACCAATATAACTTATTTTTTTATGTTGTCCATTTCCCCTATAAGACTATTCTGGGCAGATTACAGATTATGAAAAGAAATAGAACAGTAATATATTAAAACCATGTAAATTAAAAATTTAAAACTATACAAAAAACCAGGACTAACAGGATTGAAGCCTTCTTATCCATCATCCATCTCCAATGGTGAACACCCCACCCTCGGAGCCCTAGGTATTATCTTCCCAGGAGATCAAGTCAGAAAAATTAAATGTAGCAAAGAGTTATACAGCCTTTTGAAAAAGAGGTCTTGCCTTAAGCACCTTCCTATGCTCCATACCCAAAAATCTCAGCAACCTTCTGATACATTGGACTTAGTCCCAACCTTCCAGAGAGAAAAAAGGTGTGAAGTAGACCAGTCTGATGTTGTGATTAAGGCACTAAATAGAAATGCACTTTGAATTCTATTCCTACTTTAGGTATGAAGGCATGTGTGACTTTGGGCCAGTCAATCTCCCCCAGCCCTAGAAATGAGCCAATGGTAACAACTTCTGAAAAACTTAATAATAGAAATTAAATATATATAACATTCCATAGTGCTTTACAGCACTTTCTGAGGGGTTTACAGAGTCAGCATATTGCCCCCAACAATCTGGGTCCTCATTTTACTGATCTTGAAAGGATGGAAGCCTGAATCAATCTTGAGCCAGTAGGATCAAACTTCTGGCTGTAGGCAGAGTTAGACTGAACTACTGCATTCTAATCACTGCACCACCGTGGCTCCTAAACATAGGCAAGAAAACTGCAGGGACTAGGCCATGCAGTCTCCAAGAGAAAAGGCTGACTTGGAGGCACATACACATAATGCCTGTTTAGGCTTGGTCATAGTAAAAGATTTGAACATTATTATTATTAGATAGAGCAATCATTTTACTGTAACAAAATGTCCCATTCACACAAAACATCATCATCATCATCATCATCATCATCATCATCATCATCATTATTATTATTATTATTATTATTATTATTATTATTATTATTAATTTAATTTTTATACCGCCCTTCTCCCGAAGGACTCAGGGCGGTGAACAGTCAGAATAACATACATATAATGTGAAAATAAAACAATTTAAAATAATTAAACCAATTTGGCTCATCAGTTAAGATCATCAGCATAGAATTTAGACAATTTGAAAATTTATGCCAGCCCGACTTGGTGAAACAGAAAGGTCTTTAGTGCACGACGGAAAGTACAGAGATCTGGGATCATTCGTATCCCTGGGGGTATCCTGTTCCAAAGGTTGGGCGCCCTTACTAGTTCTCATAGCTAAATATCTATGGAGATTCTCTGTCATCCAGATCATGGTTGCCCCAAAGGTACTTTTTCAAGAGGCAACTTGACTTTCTGGTTTTTCTTTGAAGACGTTTAACTTCTCACCCAAGAAAATGTCTCCAAAGAAAAACCAGATAGTCCAGTTGCCTCTTGAAAAAGCACCTTTGGGCTCACTATCAGGGATAAAATGCTACCGGTTTGCTCCAGTTCGTGGCAGGTAGTGGCGGTGGCGCATGGTTCAGTGAACTAGTAGCAGTGGCAGCGTGAGGTTCTGCCCGGACGTCATTACTTCCTGGTTTTAACCAGGAAGTAACCTCTTTTTGACCCTCTGTGCATGCGCAGAGTGTCTAAAATCGGACGTGACGATGGCACATGTACAAGCAGAGCGAGTGCACATGCACAGCAAGCATACTTCCGAACTGGTAGGGAAGGTAAGTAGATTTCAGCCCTGAGCACTAGTCCTCATTTACCAACTGCCTTCTTTAGTAACTGATTCAAGTTATGATGATGTAAGCTTTGTGACTAATCCTCACATTTATGATAGTTACAGTATCCTGCAGTCACATAATCACCAAGCAGTATGTATTTACAATCATCACAGTGTCCTGGCTTATGAGAAAGAGAGTTAATGGAGAATGAAGAAGTAACGTCACAAGTCAGTATCATGTATGTTTTATTTAACAACTGCAGTAGCTGAACAACCAAAGGGGAAGTGACATTGGAAGTCTGTTATTGTCATATGATTTTCTGTTTATTGACTCCATTGCTTAGCGATGGAGTTGCCAGTCCCAATTATAGTTGGTAAATGAGGATTACTTATTGATTTATTGTCTTGATAAGACCAACATTAAGACCAATATTTTGGTATATTTGTGTTCTACAGAAATATTTTTCCCTTTAGAAATTTTCCTAATTTGTCCTATTTTTCCCATCATTCAGATGTCCAGAAATATTGCATGTTGCTCCATTCCTACCAGTAAAGTGTCTGTTCCAAATTTCTCCAGAGGCCACACAGTCTTGCTATATCATTTCTGTTCCAACTGAATTGGAATTCACAATTCAATTCAATTCAGTTCAATTCATTCAGTTAGTCAGTCATTCATAGTCCCTAACTGAATTGTGCCTCTTTCTTCTCCCCCACATGTTCCTATTCATAGATCAGATTTAAAATATCTAGCTGAGTTCTGAATGCTTTTGTTTATAGTTCAGGTTTCCAGATGCTCATTCAATCATACTTCATCACCTCACCACCTGGCCATTTGCCAAAGAGCTTCCGTTTTTAGTTCATGAACTCCAATCCTCTGGCAATCATTCATCTAGGTTCTTCTTGTATGGGAACAGGAGCTGGGAGGGCAGAAAAGATCATCCCTGATTCATTAACTTGGTCAGTGAATCCCCCCTTGGTCTAGCATCCCTCACTTTGATTCAGTAATGTAAATGGAAGATAAAGTAGAGATGCAAACATGCTAGCATACTGTCTGTGGAGATTCTCAGTCATCCAGGCCATAGTTGTTTGAAATGCGCTTTTTTCTTCAAAAGGAAATTGGACTGTTTTTTCCTTGAGGAAGAAGAAGAAAATGTTTCGCTTCTCATCCAAGAAGCTTCATCAGTTCTTATGTTAGGAGGATGGATTCAGCTATCAGAACTGATGAATCTTCTTTGATAAGCAAAACGTTTTCTTCTTCCTCAAGGAAAAAACAACAACAGTCCAGTTGCCTTTTGGAGAAAAAAAAATACTTTTGAGATGCTAGCATACTAATTTTACTGGATTTTATATTACATAAGCTTTGATGAATGAATGAATTCATTTGAAAAAAACTTTTTGTCCTTGCTTCCCTCCAACCCCGTTTGTTATCCGCTCCGTTCCCAACATCTTTCTCTCTGTTTCCTTTTAACTTTTAAACAAATTTGATTACTTCACAAACAGAAGCCATGGATAACATTTTGCACCTTCATTTTCTAGATAACCTCCAGGTATCTCCATATCGGGCCACTTAGATGTCTGAAGAAATCTTTTTTTAAAGTCAGAGACAAATCAGAAGAGAAAATGCTGGTGGCATTGCCTAACAGGAAATGGGGACAAAGAATGAAGGGGGGAAAAGGACAAAATACAAGAGAAGAATACTAAGAAATGGCACAACTGTGTGAACCCAAACAGAGTAGATCATCCAAGTTGTCAGGGAATTGCTCAACAGGTATCCACATGAAGTCAGAGACACTGACACAAACTTGTTGTCTTTCACATATAAATATATTTATCATTCAGAAAGAAAGAACACAAGATAGTCAGGGACATAGGAACATCATGAGGTAAATCAGAACAGCATACAGAAGACATAGAAAGAAAAGGTGAGAAAAAGGGAAACTCCCCCTCCACACATAGCAACAATCATAATGTAGATTGCCTCATGCATGACCTACATAGCACTCTCCAACCAATCAACTATAGCTGTGCATTCTGGCCTATTGTACACTTTACTGCTCCAGCTACTAAATTTAATATCCTAACACAAGTGCTTTAAGGAGAAGAATGATGTTTAGGTCCCCAACATCCCCAACAGCCATACTGAGCTTGATAACCAGTTGCTGCTGTTCTCTATTATGGATTCCTCCAGCAATTTGTTATCTCCCTGACCATCCTTGTTTTCAGATTTCAAAATGAGCCCCCTAGGACAAATTCTCTTGCAATGCTTCAGCTGGGATTTAATAGAAGTCAAGGAAGCTGCATATTGTACAATAAAATACAAACCCTCCCAGTAGTCTCTAAATGTAAAGTCATGCAGCTCCTTATGAGAATTCCCCCAACATAGTTTAGAAGGAGAAGGAAAAGGAGAAGGAGACCATTTGTCATTCATGAAATGAGAATGTTTGTTAAAAATGCTGAAGAAAAGATTTATTTATTTATTTATTATATTTCTATACTGCCTTTCTCCCGTAGGACTCAAGGCGGTGTACAGTCAAGAAAAAATATAGACACACAAAGATCATAAAATTGCTAATTAAAATTATTACTTAGTTTGGTCAATTAAATAAAACCCAGAATTAGATAACATTTAAAAAATTCATTCACATGTTCATATGTTTAGCCCCGCCTGTTGGAACATCAGGGTCTTGAGGGCACGGCGGAAAGCACGGAGATCAGGGATATTTTGTATCTCAGGAGGCAGTTCATTCCAAAGGGTTGGAGCCCTCACAGAGAAGGCCCTCCCCCTGGGAGTCGCCAGTCGGCATAATTTGACTGACGGTACCCTGAGTAGTCCCTCCCTGTGAGAACGAACTGGTCGGTGGGAGGCTATTGGTGGCAAAAGACGGTCTCGTAGGTCCCAGGTCCTAAGCCATGGAGCACTTTAAAGGTGATGACTAACACCTTGAATTTAGCAAAGCACACATTCAGGGTAAGCTAAATGACAATCAGAATCAGAAAAATCATGCTGGCTATGGTCATGCAATTGAAGGCATTGCTACAAAAGTCAGGATGGCAGCTGCAAAAGTATGACTGAAATCCAAAACATTTATCCCATACCCATTAATAGCAATAGCAATAGCACTTAGACTTACATACCACTTCATATTTTGTTACAGCCCTCTCTAAGCAGTTTACAGAGTCGGCATATTGCAGGCAATCTGGGTCCTCATTTTACCCACATCGGAAGGATGGAAGGTTGAATCAACCTTGAGCAGGTGAGACTACCGAATTGCTGAACTGCTGGCAGCCAGCAGTCAGCAGAAGTAGCCTGCAGTACTGCATTCTAACCCCCATACCACCATGGCTCTTAAGGGATTGTTAACTTCTTGCAGCTAGCATTTTGATTGTTTGTCCATTCCATGAATAGCCATGGCCCAAAATCACAACCTAAAGCTTGAGTTAGTGCTTTAGCATTCCTTATAAACCCACCCTTAAAGATAAGAAGATAAGATAATCTTTATTGTCACTCTTTTTCTGTGAATACACTGGCACACATTAAGAAATGAAATTCTGATGCCCGCTTTCAAAATAATATATACACCCATGCCCATACATGGACATACCTATACATACGCTACACAAACACACACAAGGGTTCCTCAATTTTAATGGTATGATCTGAAAAAGAACTTAGAGAAATGCAAATGATTTTCATATTCCCTACCCCTGAGAATCACACATGGGCAGTTTTCCATTTTCAGTCTGGCTTTTCTTTATTTTCTTTATTTTATTTTAGCCACCTGCTTCTCTGACTTTTTCCCTCAGAAATTCAGGCACATTTCCAGTTCCTTGAGGAGAGATGTATTTTTAGAATGTAGAAAAGCCTGGAAACTTCCCACCCCCACATAAAACTGGCAGCCAAGTTTTGGGGATGAGTGAAGCCAGTGGGATGAATGTCCTTAAGATAGAGGCATGTTAGAAAAAAACCAGGTATCCTGGCTTGAGATGCATTTCCCCCTCAATTTACATTAGTTCAAGCATTAGTTTAATGGACTGGTGTATGAATTTGCCTGTCTAGAATTGATTTCTGCATTAGGATATGAAAAAAATACTATCTTCCTCATAGACTTAATATAATTCCAGGCATGAATTAAGAGATTCCTAAGCAAACTATGCAAAGTTTCAAAAAAAAAAAAAAAAAAAAAAGCTTACATTATTACAATTATACATTTCAGTGGCTAGTTTTTGTCCTACACACTTAATGCTTGGATTTGGGAACTAAATTCTGGGAGCCCTGCAGCCTGGTGAAATCCAAATTCCAAATATTGGGGTCTAATTTCTGTGCAATTGTAGGAAGCCATAGGATAGGGCACTGCTGACCAAGCTACTTGACACTTTTATACGCCCAGCATGAGTCTGACATCTTAGCAATTTAAAGAAAGGGAGTACTGCACATTGCCAGAACATCTTAGGAAGGAGAAAGTAGAAGGACCAAGATGGTATTGGTACTTCACCATGTCCTCTCTTCAAATGAGGTCATGTGTCTCTTCCTTGATTCAACTAAGGCACGTGAAGACATTCTTAAAGAAAATACATCCAGTATTTTGAGAGAGAGAGACAGATCCTAGCATGATTTCCACTAACTGATAAGATTCTGTGTATACAAGATCTATATTTATTTATTTATTTATTTATTTATTTATTTATTATTTATTTATTTATTTATTTATTTATTTATTTATTATATACATTTATTTTCTATTTGGTTTGCTTTTTTTTTTTTTAAAGTGTTTATTAACTACCAGAAATACAAGCAGGATTTTGAAGAGGCAGAGGAACTAGAGATCAAATTATCAACATACGCTGGATCATGGAGAAAGCTAGGGAGTTCCAGAAAAACATCTATTTCTGCTTCATTGACTATGATAAAACCTTTAATTGTGTGGATCACAACAAATTGTGGCACGTTCTTAAAGAGATGGAAGTACCAGACCAACTTATTTGTCTCTTGAGAAACCTATATGCGGGTGAAGAAGCAACAGTGAGAACTGGACATGGAATCACTGATTGGTTCAAAATTGGGAAAGGAGTTCTGCAAGGCTGTATACTGTCACCCTGCCTATTTAATTTATATGCAAAGCACACATCAGTGGTGAGTTGCTACTGGTTCCCCCCAGATCAGGTGAACCAGTAGCAGTGGCGGCGGGAGGCTCCGCCTACCTGCCCGGATGCTTCTGCACATGCACAGAAGCGTCGAGCATGCAGGCGAGCATACCCACAAGCAAACCGGTAGTGACAGGATTTGAAACCCACTACTGGAGCACATCATGAGAAAGGCGGGGCTAGATGAATCAAAAGTTGGAATAAAGATAGCCAGGAGAAATATCAACAACCTCAGATATGCAGATGATACCACTCTAATGGCATAAAGTGAAGAGGAACTAAAGAGCCTGTTGATGTGGGTAAAGGAAGAGAGTGCAAAAGTTGACTTGAAACTCAACATTAAGAAAACTAAGATCATGGCATCTGGCCCTCTCAATTCCTGGCAAGTAGATGGGGAAGAAATGGAGGTAGTGACAGATTTTATTTTCCTGGGCTCCAAGATCACCGCAGAAGGGGACCACAGCCAAGAAATTAAAAGACACTTGCTCCTGGGGAGGTGTTCTGTCCCCGTCTCACACACGCACACAAACAGACAGCCAGGGGTTAAATAAACTGGCAGACAACCAAATTCTTTCGATAAGAGGCTTGGCAGCAACCCAGTAGCTGCTTGCCAAGAACTTTACTCGTAAACAAGATACACACAGTTCAAGAATTGTCAAGTCCAGTCCGTAATTAAATCCAAGGCAGATAATGTTGTTTCCAAAGATGCAATGTGACTCGATAGTAGTTAGTTTTGTCCATCACAGAGTCTGAATGGCTACCTCACCCCCTTTTATACCTTGTGGGGTGTGGTCCAGTGACTCAGCTTAATCTCTGGCACACTTCTTCTTCTGTTGCGCATGCTTATCTCTGCAACGCTGCCGAGGATCCAGCCAAGACTCATCTTCCTCATTACTGTCCACCTGTGGCTGTGTGGACGTGCTTGGCCCCGGGCCTATCTCTTGACCTTCGGCGGACACTGAAGGCATTGCTAGAGAGGAGGGTCCTGGAGAGGAAGGCCTTGCCAACTCCTCTCCTTCACTCTCGGAGTCCTCTCCTGCCGATGACACAGGCTCAGGTAACGGAGCCACAACAGGAGGAAGGCTATGGCAAATCTAGACAGTATACTAAAAAACAGAGACATCACCCTGCCAACAAAAGTGCATATAGTCAAAGCTATGGTTTTCCCAATTGCAATGTATGGCTGTGAAAGTTGGACCATAAGGAAGGCTGAACGCCAAAGAATTGAGGCCTTTGAACTATGGTGCTGGAGAAGACTCCTGCGAGTCCCTTGGACTGCAAAGTGATCGAACCGGTCAGTCCTAGAGGAGATCAACCTGACTGCTCTTTAGAAGGCCAGATCCTGAAGATGAAACTCAAATAATTTGGCCACCTAATGAGAAGGAAGGACTCATTGGAGAAGAGCCAATGATTGAGGGCAAAAGAAGAATGGGACGACAGAGAATGAGGTGGCTGGATGGAGTCACTGAAGTAGTAGGCGTGAGATTAAATGGACTCGGGGGGAAGGTAGAGGACAGAAAGGCCTGGAGGAACATTGTCCATGGGGTCGCGATGGATCGGACACGACTTTGCGACTAACATCAACAATGTGTTTGTGTTTAAGGCTTTCTATTTGTATGAGGTCTGTGCCTAGTGTCCATTTAATATGCCAGGAAAAACTGCACACATAGTTCTGACAAATGGATCACTTATATTTCAATTGTTGAAACAACTGATTGTCCATTGGTGCTTATGGTAACATACTAACAGGATTGGGCTATATTGGTCCAGGGGAAAGCTGTTCTATTTTTGTATAATGTGATACCATTGACTTATGAAATCCATTAAGGGCATTATTGGGGAGCAAGGTTTTGTGGAGGGGTCTTTGGGGAAGCGGTTATATTGCACGCTGTGATGGTTTGTGAAAGTTCAGTGGAGAGAGATGTTTTTCCTTGTTTGGTGGAGCACCACCATTCCACAGAGTGGGGGATTTTCAAGTCTCCAGTAGTTTATCCTTTATACTCTTGAGTGATGAATGGGGGAAAAAAATCAAAGTAGCAAGAATGGAAGGGGCTAGTGAGAAGCTAGAGACAGTATCAAGAGGAAGGGAAAGAGGAGAAATCAGGCAGAAAACTCAAAAAAAATCCTACTGGGCAATTAGCTCTTGAGAGGCAGCTGCAGTTAGAAATTGAGGAGGGAGTCATGGAAACCTGGCACATGCTTAGGGCTGCTTTTGTATTTTTCTCAAGCACTCCGAACTGATTTGCCAGTAAAAGCTGAGTAAATTATAGATGGGGGTGGTTTTCACCTTTGTGTGATCAGAGTGCAGAAACCAAATGCAATGAATCTCTTCTCCGTTCCCCCGAAGGGTTACTAGGGCCCAGGATTCAGGCAAGCAGGCTGACCCATTCGGCAAACGCTTCCTTTCTCAAGCACAGTACCAACATATGCAATGGATAGTTTATCTCTTCCCAATTTCTTTCTTTTTCAAAGAGAAAATCGGTTTGTATGTGGCATTGAATTCTGTATGTCGTAAGGAGATGATGAGTAGGTGGAGGATGGTACCTCTACTGTTAATTCACTGTGAAAATTGATGTTAAAAAATAACAATTGGATTTTTCCAACATTAGGACAGCAGTTGTCCTAATTTTAGCTAGTTTTTGCCTATGAGTCATTGTTGATTCCTGACAAGTCTCTGAACCAGTCCCTGCAGTTTCCTTGGAACAGTTGTGGATGTGGTTTGCCATTCCTAGGGCTGAGAAAGAGTGATCAGCCCAAGATCACCCAGCTGCATTTGTGCCTAAGGCAGTGTTTCTCAACCATGGCTTAGGGCCGGGGTACTTACGAGACCGCCTTCTGCCACCAATAGTCTCCCACCGGCCAGTACGCTCGCACAGAGTGGGCCTCCTCAGGGTGCCGTCCGCCAGACAATGTCGGCTGGCGACCCCCAGGGGGAGAACCTTCTCTGTGGCGGCGCCCACCCTCTGGAACAACCTCCCCCCAGAGATACATACAATAACAGACCTCCGGATTTTTCGTCGGGCCCTGAAAACCCATTTATTTCAACTAGCTGGGCTGGCTTGAGTTAATTTTAAATTGATTTTAAATTGGGTTGTTTTAATTTACGGCCAAAATATTTAATTATTTTAATACTGTTTTTTAAATTTTGTATGTACTGTTTTTTACTTTGGCTGTTCACCACCCTGAGTCCTATTTTGGAGAAGGGCGGTATAGAAATTTAAACAAATAAATAAATAAATAAATCTTGGAAGCTTGAAGATGGATGGACTCAGAATCCCCCAGCCAGCGCTGCTGATTCTGGGAGTTGAAGTCCACCCATCTTCAAGCTACCAAGTTTGAGAAATACTGGCCTAAGGCAAGACTATAAGTCACAATACATCAAACTGGTCTTGATGCAGGCCTTACAATCACATAATAGGGCAATTTCTTGAGTAATCTGGCAGCAACAGAATTCTCAGAGTTCCTAATTCTCTGCTCTGTGCTATGGGACTCGCCAGAACTAGGCAAGTTGAAAGGGAAGTGTAGTGCCAACTATCCAAATAAAGTGAATTAATGTAATTAGTGAAGGATAAATGTCTTTCCTTTTGTTTCTTGCATATTGGAGTAGAATCACGATGAGTTATTCTATTTCCTCGGTTCCACTAAATAGGATCTTGAAATAGGGAGTGAACACCTATTGGCACAGATCCTTGTTAGAAATTCAACCAAATAAGAAGCTATACAGTATAGAATAGCACAATTAAAAGAAAACAAAAATGACCATCTAAGTTAAACTTAAATCTTTATTATTGCATAAATATTTCATGTAGTTTTGTTAACATCAATACAGACCTAGTGTCTGGTTGTCCTCTACAAGGTTTTAAATTCAGTTTATTATTCTAACCACTGAGTGGTGTTGGTGCAGTGATTAGACTGCAATATTGCAGGCTAATTCTGCTGACTGCCAGCAGTTCAATTCCCACTAGCTAAGTGATTCTGTAAATCACTTAGAGAAGGCTGTAAAACACTGTGAAGTGGTATATAAGTCTACACCTATTGCTATTATAATATTTCTGTTTTTCTACATTTTTGTATGTGTGTATTTAGTAACCAATAGCCAGTTTTAAATGAGAAAAAGGCTTCTAATGTAGTAGGATATGCAAAATTTTAAAATGCCTACATATAAGAAAGAGTACTTCCTAAAGTTTAATGGCTACAAAACAAATGAAAATATTATGCCAGCCTAGTAATGCCACTAATTAATAATCAGTAGTGCTTTTTAAACATCTGAAATACTTTGCAGATATCATCAAAAATTCCAAAGGAAAAATGATAAAAAGTAATATAATACACATACCTATCTACATACAGGCACAGACATGTCTTTCCAATACACAGGCTGTGAGAACTACCAAATGTAGTTATACATCAGCCTCCAAACAGAAGAAGGAAACTTCAACAGCCTCAGGGGAACCTGAACATTTATGTAAATAGGCTGTTTAGGACAGGAAACTAATTGGAGGAACCCAATAACCCAAAGAGTAATGAGCTTACTCTTAAACTATGGAACTGACTGTTGGTGAGAAAGGGAATAAAACGGAGTATCACAGTGGAGGACATGGCTAGGTAATTAAAAAAATAATAATGGAACCTTCCAGACTATATATTGCAACTATCTGCTGTGGATTCTATTTGTTATTTTTTTTCTA
The DNA here is from genome assembly GCF_029215685.1 of Pituophis catenifer annectens. NCBI lineage: Eukaryota > Metazoa > Chordata > Lepidosauria > Squamata > Colubridae > Pituophis > Pituophis catenifer. The sequence continues at coordinate 95,055,439 of NW_027256882.1, forward strand.
GCAAAAGCCCAAGACTGGGAGATAAACTTTGTCTACCTAATAGAATGCAGTGAATACAGTAATGCTGCCCTTGATGATGATTTTGTCAATATTGATGGTATTCAATAGATGCTCAAAGATGTTTTGGGATTGTATCCAAAATGCCTATTGCTACTGGTACTAGATTTGCTTTCTTTTGATGCCTGCTTAGACTAGTCTCTGCAGTTTTCTTGACCAGATTTCAGAAGTGTTTTGCCCTTCTCCCTAGGGCTGAGAGAGAATGACTGGCCCAGCTGGCTTTGTATCTAAGGCAGGACTATAACTCATGGTGTCTGTGGTGGTATGAATAGTCAGAATCAAGCATACCATAAGTTCCAATTCTGAAGATTTCTTGTTCATGACTATACATAAAAATTTGGTCAACTAATGGTCAGGACTAATAGGGCACTAGTTAAAAGTTAACAAAATTTGGGGGGGGGGTTGGACTTGGAGTGTTTGTGGATAGGGTTCATATGGAAACTTTTCCATAAAATCATGATACTTCTATTATCCAAGCCACCTACAAAGAGTTAGGTGAATAGGCTGTTGGTTTGAGTTCCGAGCTTGGCAATTTGGTTGCAAATGTTTTATCACCATTCGAAGAGACATCTTCAGTATGTTTTGAGTTGTCACAAATCAAAATGTACTGACAATGTCTTCTTGAATGATGATGAAACGTTTGCAAACAAATTGCCAAGCTCAGAGCTCAAACCAACAGTCTAGCAAACAACCCAAGCTACTAATATTCAAACACATTTCAAGTTAGGTGATTTGCTGTCATCCTACTTTTCTTTAACTCAGTCAGAGTTCCATTAAAAAAACATAACACTGAGAGTATTTGCCTACTATGTAATCAATATACTAAAATAATGGAAGCCTGCCCACGAAATGCTCATTACAGTTTGGTCTATGCTTGGTACACATGTATTTCTCTTTCTCTCATACAGTATGTATCATAACCAATGTTTTAAAAACATAATTCAAATATTTTACAAAACATATGGATGATGATGATGATGATGATGATGATGATGATGATGATGATAATAATAATAATAATAATAATAATAATAATAATAATAATACCACACACAACACAACACACCTGACATAACAATAGTTGAAAAGAAAAAAGTATGGTTCATTGACATTGCAATACCTGGTGATGCACGGATTGAAGATAAGCAGCAAGAAAAAATCACAAAGTACCAGGACTTGCAAATTGAAGTTGAGCGACTGTGGAAAAAGAAATCGTGTGTTGTCCCGATTGTAATTGGAGCCCTTGGAGCAATACCCAAAGGGCTACCCCGCTATTTAGAAATTCTAAATTTGCCGGACTTGAACATTTTGACTCTACAAAAAACCACCTTACTTGGAACAGCTTACATCCTCCAACGATACCTTAACAGTTCCTAGGTCTTTGGTTAGGACTCGAGCTGCTAGCTATTAACCAGCCTCAAAGACTGTGAATCTCACTAAAGATTAAATAATAATAATAATAATAATAATAATAATAATAATAATAATAATAATAATAATACCACACACAACACAACACACCTGACATAACAATAGTTGAAAAGAAAAAAGTATGGTTCATTGACATTGCAATACCTGGTGATGCACGGATTGAAGATAAGCAGCAAGAAAAAATCACAAAGTACCGGGACTTGCAAATTGAAGTTGAGCGACTGTGGAAAAAGAAATCGTGTGTTGTCCCGATTGTAATTGGAGCCCTTGGAGCAATACCCAAAGGGCTACCCCGCTATTTAGAAATTCTAAATTTGCCGGACTTGAACATTTTGACTCTACAAAAAACCACCTTACTCGGAACAGCTTACATCCTCCGATGATACCTTAACAGTTCCTAGGTCTTTGGTTAGGACTCGAGCTGCTAGCTATTAACCAGCCTCAAAGACTGTGAATCTCACTAAAGATTAAATAATAATAATAATAATAATAATAATAATAATAATAATAATAATAATAATAATAATAATAATGTCTTGTTCATTGATATTGCAATACCAGGTGATGCATGAATGGAAGAGAAACAACTACAAAAAATAATGAAATACTGCCATCTGGAAATTGAAGCTGAGTGATTGTGGAGGAAGAAATCAATGGTGGTTCCAATAGTAATAGGAGCCCTTGGAGCAATACTCAAAGGGTTGCCTAGATATATGGAAATTTTGAACTTATTAGACCTAAATATCCTATCCCAGACTGTGAATCATATTGAAGATTAAATCTTAAATAAGCAATAAGGAATTATAGCTCAAGTAAATAGTGGAAATTGTATTTTTAAAATTGAAAGGAAAGCAAAGATGACAGGACACCAAAGTTTTAGTCTAAGCTATTTTTTCTGAAGTCCACTGCTCCTCACCCTCAAATTAATCATGTGGGTTAGAACTTGAAAGGAGAAGTTAAAAGGGAAAACAAACAGGATTGTTTTTTGAGGGGAGGAAACTGAAATGCGTACTGAAACGGTCTTTTGCAAAGCAGCAGAATGTAGAGAAGAGGGAAATGTTTTACAACAATGGCCTAATATCTCTTGCTGATAGTTTTGAAATGAAGCCAAAGTTTGAATGGAAATTCAAATTGCCCCCTTGCCAGTACAAACAGAAATAATCATATTCACATTTTCTATGTGAATCCAGACACTTTGTCTTTATGGGCTACATTGCCTCTACCATCACATCACAAGCTTAACATCATAGAATGAACAGTTTGAATGGAAGCCAATGTGAATGGAAAGTTGAGGACTACAGATTGGCCCTTTTCAGTATACACAGAGACAACCATATTCAAATCTTATCTAAATCCAAGCACTTCATTTTTATGAGCTGTGTTGCCTCTACTATATCGCATCACAGGAATAAATAGTTTAAAAGGAACATGGGAGATAATCTACTCCAATGCTCTACCTATTGCAGGAAAGCACTAGTATAGAATCCCTGACAGGATGGGCATCAGCTTCTGCTTAAAGACAATCTACTGCAAAAGACAACCCACTGTCTCCTGGGGCAGTTTGTTCAAACAGTAAGCAACTCTTTATATCAGAAAATTCTTCCTGAAGTTTAATCACAATCTGCTTTCTTGTAATTTAATCCCATTGTTTCTTGTCATCTGAAGTGACATTGAACAAGTCTGCCCATCTTTTACATGGCAGTCATTCAGATACTTTTTTTTATTCAAAAAGTTTTTTTTTATTTTATAAGCAAACAAACAATACATAATCAGTCAATATATCTTCTGAATACATCTTTTGTGTCTTCTTTTTGCTCCTCCAATATTTATCATATCTTAATATTATCATTTCCTTAATTATAGCATTTCTGCCACTTTTCTTACTTCTCTATTAATACATTTATTAATAATACATGTATTTATTAAACTATCTTTTAATTTTATTGAAAATTAGACAACCATTTTATCCCCACACAACCTTCCACCCCCCTTCTCCACCAAAGAGTAAGCAACTCTTTATATCAGAAAATTCTTCCTGAAGTTTAATCACAATCTGCTTTCTTGTAATTTAATCCCATTGTTTCTTGTCATCTGAAGTGACATTGAACAAGTCTGCCCATCTTTTACATGGCAGTCATTCAGATACTTGAAGACGACTATCATAACTCCCTAAAATCTTTTATTCTCCAGGCTAAACATTTGTTCTTAAATTTTTCTGTCTAGGACCTTATTATCTTGGTTGTGGTCCTCTGGATATACTTCATACTACAACAATGTAATGCTTAGAAGACAGTACAATATTCAAGTTACAGTCTACACATCACAGAATTAAGAGGAATAATGGCTTATTTTGAATCCAACTTGGCACCTCTATTGATACAGCCACAATTGTTCAGATCTCACTTTAAAACTACCATACAGCTTGAAAAAAACAGCCAAAAGAATTTCTTTTAGACATGACAATACTTGCAACTCATGCATCTTGTAGATAGGTGACTTCAGTTTCTAGAACTCTCTAGCCAAAAGGTCACAGGTGAGAATTTGGAAAGTTGAAGTCCATATATATGAGAGTTTATACTACAGGAGGTTGCCACATGAGAGATTTTAGATAATAAGATAGTATTGGTTTATCAAGAACAAGTCATGTCACACTTTTTTAAACAGAGTAACCAGGTGAATTGACTGCAAGGATATGGTGTACTGTACTTTTAAGTTCCACAAAGCATTCTACATAGGTTTGCATGATTCTAGTAAGATAGTAAAGGATGGAATGGACTTTGCTACCATTTGCTGAACAATTAAATGGAACAAATGTACTTAGTGAATGTACAATGGAATGATCTATATCGAGCTGGAAGAAGAAGATAACTGGTATACCAAAGGTTCCTGTGCTGTTCAACATATTTACAAATGATGAAGGTTTAGAAAACATGATTATCATATATATGGACAGCATATAAGTGGTAAGATAAAACAATTTAGGGAACAAATACATAGCTCTATATTTGGAAAATTAGCTCTTTAACTGGAAAAAATCAAAAGCAAGCTGGAGATGGAGAAACATGGTATGAAAAAAGCATCTGGATATCTTGATGGACCATAAACACATTATGAGCCAACAAAACAATGTATCTGCAAAAAGAGCAAAGGCCACCCTAGGATACATTATCTTGAGAGGTGTTATATATCCAGACATATTGGGAGATTGCATATCCTTTCATTTTTGAATTAGAAATATCCTGGAGGACTCTCCTTCCTCTCTCCCGCCCTCCCGCCCTCCCTCCCTTCCTTATTCTAAGATTATTTTTAAAGACAACTGATATCTCCATAGCAGCATAACATTGGGGTTCAAAGTATAATTTTGTATTTTCTAGCATGTATAGTGATTTACAAGACTTTAGAAAGTTCCTTCTATTTAGAATGTGAGGGAAAGGAGGAAAATGAGCTATTCCAGACACCATTTTGAAAGTTAATATGGCTTGCAGTATAACTAGCTGGAAAATAAACAATCCAGGAAAAGTTGCCAAATTCTCTCTTCTGCAGCCTACTGGTCTCATTAGGTTCCCAAATGCCCATAACAAAACATGCCAAGGACTATATTTTACAGCATCATTGCTCCTAACTCATTTAAAAAACTTTTGGGGGTAATACAACACATAAAATTTAAGCCAATGATGAAAGACAAATTAATCTGTGAGTAAATTCTTGAACTGTGATCAGAGGTCATTATATTTTTTTAGCAAAAAATAGGAAATAGAAAATGAGAACTGAAGGCTCTGTACATTGTAAAATGAAGAGAAATTATGATTTTAGATGTCTGCTTTTTATTGTATTTTGTTGATTTTAATCCTTTGTACCCCATGAAAAACCATTGTAATGAGTTGACAGTTATATAAATCATGTATCTATCTGTCTATCTTGATATAGGAATTTTTATAGTAGATATTGAAAGCACATGTTACAGTAGGGAAACTTTCTGTGTTTTGTTTCAGTGTAAATCCTTTTAAAACTCTCTCCTTGTTTTCTTATTTCAGTAGCAAAATTAATAATGTAAGGCTACATAAAACCTATTGCTCAGCCAGATGAAGGTTTTATTTAGTTTAGATCTCTGCATCCTATAGTAGCCTGTGAATTAATATATTTTAATGATGTGGTGTAAATTAAGGCCTATTTTTGTCTGGAAACTTCTACAGTTCAACTTCATTGAATCTAACTTGATTTTAGTACATTGCAAAGGAAATAAAGGTTAATTCCTTATATCGTGCCCAGTTGAATTTTATATATTATTTATCTCACAGAGTTAGTCAAAACATTTAAGGGGTGCTTTGTTTTAACCTAAAGTTTGGGTCAAATATCTTTGGGAAATGTCCTGGCTCCCCGTGTCTAAGTATTGGAACAGTTCCCTAGGGCTTTATGCTTGCCCAGTGCATATCCAGAACTTCAAGTCCGGCTAGAGGTAGTACAGAAAGAAGCACTTTGAAGACCTCAGACCAATTTAAGTAAGAGAAGGATGTCTGCCATATGATAGTCATGATAACCTGTGTCAATAACCAATATGCTTTATGAAATTAAGAAGAGGTGGAAGATAAATTAAACAGTTTTTCTGCACTGGGAAGAAGATCTGAGCTTTCTTCCACCAATTTGTTAGGGAGTATCTGATAGTGGAGATCGGATTTCTCTGAGTGTGTGTCTACACAATTTCATGTTTGTTTTAGTGAAATAGGGGTATTGTAGAAGATGTTTATAATTGTAGGGATGGACAAGTTGTTAAAAAGCTTCAGCATGTAAGGCTGAAGCTCGCAGCATAGGACAAATCTGCTCAGGCCAAACAAAACCACTGCAAAATTATGGAGTAGGAGTCCCAAATATGCTTTTTTTTCAAGAGGCAACTGGATTTTCTGTTTTTTTCTTTGAAGACGTTTCACTTCTCATCCAATTGCTGGTTTGATCTATGTCAAAATTGAACAGCCCTCTCTCAACAGAGGGGGAGGGATACAACATCATCTATCTCCAATCTACAACATAGTCCTTTCAACAGTTCCAAGAAGGCTCCAAACCAACCTGCACCACTCAGGTGATCCTGATGACACAGATAAACCTCCAGGTGACCTTAACAACCTGCTAAAAGAATGCAAATGTCCAGCGTCTGCAAGGAGTATAAATCCTTCCATTCCCCACCATACAGTCAGAGCTGAAGAAGCTTCTTGGATGAGAAGTGAAACATCTTCAAAGTAAAAACAGAAAGACCAGTTGCCTCTTGAAAAAAAGTACCTTTGGGACAACCATGACCTGAATGACTGAGAATTTCCATAGATATATGAAGTAGGAGGCTTCCTTAATTTCAAGGGTGGGAAAATAGTGGCCCAAAATCCATTGATCTGAAAAGGTTAAAGATACAAAGTCTGAGGTTGCTTGATATGTGCACACAAATCAGTTTCTATTGTTCTGCAGCAGGCAAGACTTTGGTATAGGTATTATGCGTATTTGTTTCTAGTCTGCAATAGTATTTATTTAATAGTAACAAGCCCTTGAATTTTCTGTGGTTATCTTATTTTTGAATGAGGAGCTGAGTTTCTGGAATAACAAAGATTTATAGTAATGCTTTGTGTTAGGCATGATGCTATATATATTTTGTATGTATACTGGCTGTATAATACTGAAACAAGCACACTAAATTGTTTGTGTATGTGTGTGTAAGTATGTGTCTACACACACACGCACATACACACATACACACACACTTTCAGGAACCAGTTATCCTCTACCATCAGCCACTGTCTAATGAATAGCAAAAGTTCAATTTAGTCAGAAATGGCCTATTACTGTTCCTCCCTGCATTTGATGTAAATACATTCCTGGATATCAAGTACCAAAGAAATCAGTGTTGGGGCTGAGCTCATCTAGAGACTTGAATCTCAGCTCTTTGAGGGCCTTAAATCCATTAAAAGGAAGTAGCAGCTGGATTTTTCTTTGAAATTCACAGTGGGCTGAGATCTATATATGCAAGCCATGGAGAAATCCAGCAGGTTCTGACAAGTTCTGGAGAACCGGTAGCGGAAATTTTGAACAGCTTGGAGAACCGGTAGCAGAAATTTTGAATAGTTCGGAGAACTGGCAAATACCACCTCTGGCTGGCCCCAGAGTGGGATGGGAATGGAGATTTTGCACTATCCTTCCCCCAGGAGTGGGGAGGGAATGGGGATTTTGCAGTATCCTTCCCCTGGAGTGGGGTGGAAATGGAGATTTTGCAGTATCCTTCCACTGCCACGCCCACCAAGCCACACCATGTCCACCAAGCCACACCCACAGAACCGGTAGTAAAAAAAATGGATTTCACCATTGGATATAGGTATAACTTTTTGTTTTAAGAAAATGTGATGAATCTTATAGCAAAAATGGTTCTCACAGTGAGAAATACACTAGACAAGTTCCACATAAATAGATTAAAAGGGTTTTGCATAAGGGAAGGTAAGAAATAATGATGCCATTTTCATGATATTCTTTATGGAGCTGTAGACATAAAGAAGTTTAAGAGACTAAGTCATTAATCTCTTTTCTGGGCAGAGAAATGGATAAGAATGCACAAAATTGATGCAGTATTTCTGTTTACTAAATTTGTGCACTGCTTTTCTCACTGAGTGACCTACAATACCATAAATAACATAATAATTACAGGAGTAAAACATTAAAACATTGAGAATTAAAAATAAAAATATTAAAATTAATATTAAAGAAGATTTTTTTTTAAAAAAAAATGCATAGATGGGCTTAAGGTGGGATCTTCTACTAATATACTAGTCACATCCAGAAAGGGATATCCCCATCTGGGACCCAAGAGTTGGGTTTCCAGTCTCACCTTGAGTGGAATGATATTCCAAAGAAAGAGCCTTGATAGTACAGTGGTCTACGCACCCTGTTATTAACACAGCTGCCTGCAATTTACTGCTGGTTCGAATCTCTCCAAGGCTCAAGGTTGACTCAGCCTTCCATCCTTTCTAAGGTAGGTGAAATGAGGACCCAGTTTGTGGGGGCAATAAGCTGACTTTGTATAAATATACAAAAAGTATGAAGGCTATTGCTTAATGCATTGTAAGCCGCCCTGAGTCTCCGGAGAAGGGCGGCATATAAATCAAATTTAAAAAAAAAAAAAGAATGGGAGCAGGGCAAAAATGCACTTCTCATTCATTCTGCAGCATTGCTGGAGCAAGCGGGGCAGGCCGATCCCATTGAGTGAGATGGTTCCTGAAATAAAATTATGAATAAAATATAAACCTGTTTTTCTCTGTCCATCATCCAGAATCTTGCAAGACATGTACCTGAGATGACCAATGATAAACTGATTTCGAAGCTTACTGTAAATGGAATTGGGGAGAATCCAATTTATTACAGAAGCCAATATTTTTCACCCTCTCCACTAAACATTTTTGATATCTCACCCCACCCATTTTGAAGTCTGAACTTACATTAGGAGCTGCATAGTAAGAGAAGGTGATCCATTCTGCCTTCTATAAATAATAAAAAACCCTGTATCAAATTTCCCCCAATTATTAACTGATTTGGGTTTAGCACATAAAGCACACTTTTAGTTAAAATATATATATTAAAATAAATGCCTATTTATCATTTATGCTTTTCCTACCTTAAATACCTTGGCTGGTAATCATTCAGGTTGCAGTGACATTAGCTGAAGATTCACATGAAGCAACACAATGATTTGAGTTTTAAATACCCTCTTGATTTGATAATTTATATGTAGCAAATAATGTTCCAGATAAATTATTTTCTCATGTATATGAATTACTCAGTGCCAAGCTTTGCATTTTCCCCCAGTAATTTTCTTATTTAGAATTACTTAACAAATATTATTATGTGCAAATATTTTTGAGCCATGAGTTATTAATGAGTCATTTGTTTTAAATACATCTTTAAAAACTTTCTAGTAAGGCAAAACCAGACTTCTTGGTGTTACTTTTCTCTTTCTATAGCTGGATTTTTGTGTTTAATATTTTGAAACAAGTAATTTGAAAAAGTTAGGGAGATTTTGTTTCTTTTTAGTTAGAAAGAAGCAAGAGTGTCGCTCATAAAATCTAAGACTATACCATGAGTTAACAGACTTCACTAAAACTGACTTCCTTCTTGTTGTCATCATGAAGTCCATCAGCAAGAGATAGGTATAAAGAATGTTTCAAGAACAGGTTGCAGATGTTTCTGAATCTTAATACTGGCACTAAGCCTTTTCACACAATTGTCAATTTTGTGGCTTTTAGCAGAGTGTTCTTTTTCGGCATTCCTACTTAAAAGAGAAAAGGTTGTTAATTTCTTGCTGTTACTAGAGAATGCAAAGCCAGAATTGTTGATCTGCTGCAAATCAGCCAGAGATATGTTCCTGCTCTTACACAAGCTGTTCAACTATTAACTCCATATAAATTTCTGCACTATATCACTCCTGTCATCATTGTCAGCATGCTTGGCTTTGGATCTTATTTTCCTCTTTCTGTCTATTCTCTCTGTGTTGCCCAAGGACACCAATGTGGTATAGCAATTAAAGTGTTGGTTCCAATCTACTTTCCGCTACAGAAGCTCACTGGGTAACTTTCAGCCAATTGTTCTCCCTCAACCCAAGCTATCTCACATTTGTGTAGAAACATTAGAAGATACATGCTATGTATGCTCTTCTGAGCTTTTAAAAGAAACTGAGGATACACTTCTAACCATTAAATAGAAATAAATTTGGGGTGATGAGCAATACTGTTCAATATATCACATAGACACAAATAGAACCAAATAGATAAATAGAACCAAAATGAACAATGTATACAAAGAAGTAAGATATATATATCACAATGATGGACGAGGAGGAGGAGGAGGAGGAGGAGGAGGAAGAAGAAGAAGAAGAAAAATTGAATGATTTGGAGAGCAGAACTGAGGAGCCAGAGAGACAAAAGGAAACTAAAAACTTTATTGAGCTTATAAAAGATTGCAATCATACAAGTTATGAAAACAAAGAGGAAGGGAAAAATAAAAGATAAAGGAATGAGATGTTCGAAGGAAAATAAATGAAACTAATCACACAGAACCACTTGGAAAAAGAGTCCAAAGGATGTATCTGACAACATCAGTTGTGATCTGATTGCAGTGGCCTCTGACTTTAGAGCAGACCTATCACTCACTGAATTCAATAAGACTTAATACAGCCTGAGTATGATACTAAAATGGAGGACTGGAGAAATGTTGAAAAGTTTATTCATCTTAATTTTTATCTGGTTTTGATCAGTTCCATTACTTATAGATTCCCCTATTTCAGTGATAACAGAAGGCTCTTGCTTGTACATCTTAAAATAAGATGTACATCTTAAAATAAGATGTATAAGCAAGGGTTTCTGTTAGATCAGAAGTCCCCAACCTCTGGTCTGTGGACTGGCACTGGTCCACGGCATGCCAGAAATTGGTCCAGACAAACAAGTGAAGTCCCATCCGCGGGATGCAGGCAGCACACAAAATCATGCCCCCTGTGGTCCACAGAAAAACCTCTTTCCATGGAACCAGTCCCTGGTGCTCAAAAGGTTGGGGGCCACTGTGTTAGATGAAAGATGGAAGAAGCAGAACTCCCTCTATAGATTTTTTTTACTGGTCTCTCCACATGTCATTCTTAGTGAAGTGTGCAAGCCAGCATCTGCATTTCCTGTGTTGGATGAGGAGAACACATCTTTCTCCTTCTGTCCTGGACACTTTTTACAGAGGCACGATTGAGACCATTTTTAACAACTGCATCACTGTTTGGTTTGGTGGCAGCAGTGCCTCAGATAGAAAGTCCATACAGAGAGTGGTAAGGGCAGCCGAGAAGTTTTTAGGAAGCTCACTTCCTGTTATTTAGGATACTGCTTAAAAGCGCTATGTGCTTAGAATCCAAAACATTGTTAGAGATCCCACACACCCACTTTACAGTCTGTTTCTGTTGCTCCCCTCTGGGAGGAGGACTACCAGATTCTGTAACAGCTTTGTTCCCTATGCCATCCATCTGGTAAACTCACAAGATTCATTTTTCTGACCATGTACATGTATACATCCGAATTAAACTGTGTTGTTTCTCTGTGTCATATAATATATGTGGGTATATGCATAATTTTGTATTTGTTTATTTATTTTGTCATGTTTATGTAGTGTATATTGAACGCGGTGACCCTTTGAGAGCTGTATGCAATGAAATTTCATTTTAATGTATGCCGATTAGTTTACATTCAAAGTGACAATAAAGTTATTGTCTAAGTAAATAAATAAATAAAGTAAAAGTCTAAGTCTTTATTTATTGAAATAACTCTAGATGGTGAACATATCAAATACTCCTTTTTGTGAGATGGGTTGGGCTGAGAGAGAGAGAGAGAGTAACTGTAAAGTTACCCAATTGGCTTTCATATCTTAGGTAGGACTAGAACTCACAGCTCCCCCCTTTCTAGCCTGGAGCCTTAACCACAAGAGCAAACTCGCTCACTGTGAGGGAGAGTTATGGAAGAGCCACATGCCCAATGCTGGAATGTCTGATGGAAGCAGAAATAGGAGAATAGAAGTGAAACTCTAGCTGGGGTGGAGCAAATTCAAAGGTGTGAACCCTTATTCAAGCACTTATGTCTACACAAACATTATTCTCTGTGCAGTGAATGTCTGTTTCTTGGTTTGAACTGGGGTTTGGGGTGAAAACTAACAGTTTTCCAACTTCATAGATTGCTGACACATTTCTAGGCCTTTCATGCTTCCCTGTTTCCTGTATGCATTATTCTTCAGTACCCAACAAGACTTTAACAATCTAGTTATGACCTACATCTTAATAATGGGAATTTGTACTTTGTTATGATAAGATAGAATTTGTTAGAATTCATGTTTTGGTCCCCCAAGATTGATTTAGGAAATTGTTAACCTACATTCTTGTTATCTTACATAAAGATTTAAGTTAGTTTTTTTCTGTTTCAGTGTTATATTTGGTTTCTTCACTGCCATAAAAGGCAAATCTTATGTTTGTATGCTGTTGAAAGTTTGGAAAGAGAATATCAGAAACTGAAAACGGAAGAGGCAGGCTTGTTGTCTTAGCAACACACTTCATATCAGCAAAGTATGTAACCAAGAAAAGAAATTTTTTGAGGTCCATCTAGTGCTCTAAATCTGGAAATGTCTCAGAGATATGCTGACCTTAATGTGAAGATTAGCCCATGTCAGTGTTTTTTTGGGACAGAGTTTATGGAAGAATAAAAGTAACTATCCTAAACTAGACACAGTTACATAGAAATAGACCTTAGTGCCTTTTAGAAAACTTATTCTTTGATCAAAAGAGATTTGTATTGGCGTGTGGATTGTGGTTTGTGGATTCATCATTCCTGGGAAAGCAATCAGTTCCCTGGATTATCCTTCCCAGCGGCAAAATGCATCACAAGCGGGGGTGAAATCCAGCAGGTCCTGACAGGTTCTGGAGAACTGGTAGCAGAAATTTTGAGCAGTTTGAAGAACCGGTAGTGGAAATTTTGAGTAGTTCGGAGAATTGTGATTCATCACTGATCACAAGCCCACAATAAATAAACCTTTGGTTTTTATTAGACCTCAACTCTAGAAGGTTGCCTGATTAAGTATTGCTGGAGTGATTAGGTACTGAAAATAGTTCCAGTGTCTAACGTTTGAGACACTGTCCAAACAGAAATAAAATTTTGAGTTTTCTCGAGAAGCCATGCAGCTCTGCTTCCCTATAGGAAATATTCTGTAAACAAGTCCTTCCAGACCAATTCAGTGATTAATGATTATGAACAACCTTTTGACTATCACCCCAAATATCAACAAACCAATGACATTGAAGTACATGAATAGATTGTCCAAGAGAAATAGAGGAAATCTCCTGTTTCCTCCCAATGTCCTCTGTACTAGCAGCTGTTTTCAAATAGGACTATAGCTCTTGTTGTCATCTAGTAATATAGCCAAACCATTTCATGTTACTGTCATTAGTCACATTGTTCTTGAAGAGCAAACATAATCAGGAGATGCAAATCTGCTCTAATTATATCCAGTAGCAAAACTAGCTAATGTAGATCCATTGTATTTATTCAGCACGGATGAAGCTTCAAATCTCGGTGTATTTTATAGATAGGAAGGCATAGCTTTGCTTCATGTGGCAGAGCTTCTTAATATAGAAGCTCTGCCACAAATCTGTGAGGGGAGGGGGAAGAGGAAGATTTAAGTTGTTTAAGTTGTTACAATATCACTGAAAAAACTGATTTTGCAATAATAATAAAGTTAAATAGGAAAGACCAAAGGAATAAAGAGCAGGCATGAAAAAAAACAGCTCAACACACACGTGTGAAAGTTCAATTTAACTTACTGTGTTTACCTGAAAATAAGACCCTGTCTTATATTTTTTGAACCCCGAAATAAGCGCTTGGCCTTATTTTGGGGGAGGTTTTATTATTTTGGGGCACGTGGAGCAAGATGGGGCTCCTCTTGCTGTCTTACTTGATTTCCAGTTCTGTGTTTAAATATTTTCAAGGAGGGTTTATTTTCGGGCATGCGCTCAAAAGCCCGACTGGGCTTATTATCAGGGGATGTCTTATTTTTGGGGAAACAGGGTATTTCTACAAGCCTATGCATAGGAATCTTTTCAACTAACAGTCAGCACCTGGTTAGAGTTAGAGAAGGGTCAATAGGCAATCAAGGGGAGTTGGACTTAAGTTTGTCTATGGCTACCGAATGACTCTAAACCAATCCCTCTTTTTATTCCTCCCCCTGGCTCTGCCATTCCTTCTCCTACCACAAATGTTTTCTTGCTCAAATAATTTCTGAAAGAAATTAGAGTTGTGAATTTACAGTTTCAAGGATGAGCTTACTTTCTGAACTCCTGGGTATTGCCTAGTCTCCTCTTTACCATTTAAGGCAGAGGGTAAAAGCCTTTGTGATTGCAATGTGTGTGTAACAAAGACCAAGAAACCACAATAGTCTTTCTAGTTATGCTACTTCAAAGCTGAAGTTTAATTTTCAAAGCATTAATTTCCTAAGACTAAAATTCAACCATTTCTGTTGTCAGTGGGGAAATCTAAATTAGTATTGACCCTAATGAATGAGGTCAATCAATGTAATTGTCACAGAGAAGGAGATAATATTCAGATTTTCCAATCTCTTAGGTATGTTAAGACCCACTGTGTTCATTAGGACTAATTGTATATTGTTACGGCCTAAGTCCCATGAATAAATCTATTAACATTTTTTCTACAAAGTTATAATTCTAACAAGGTTGATGAGTTAAAGTAGATAAGTACTTGCAGTGATCTTGAGTTTGCCAACACAAAGTTTCTACCTAATCTCTATTGTGATGAGTTGCCCAAGCTTTAGCATTCCTTACTGGTAAGTATCTTCCATACTTTTTGACTGTTTTATCACTTCATGTTAATAGTGACGCATAAACTGTTTAAAGAATAATATCCATTCTTATAGTTCAGAGACCGCCTTCTGCCGCCAATAGCCTCCCACCAACCGGTTCGCTTGCACAGAGAGGGCCTCCTCAGGGTGCCGTCGGCCAGACAGTGTCGGCTGGCGACCTCCAGGGGGAGAGCCTTCTCTGTTGCAGCACCCGCCCTCTGGAATGACCTACCCCCTGAGATACGCACGATATCAGACCTCCGGCCTTTTCGTCGGGCCCTGAAAACACACCTATTCCATCTAGCTGGCTGGCTTGATCCCATCCTCTCAGTTTTAATTGAATTCAGTTTTAATTGGGTGGTTTTTAATATCTTGGGCCGAAATTATTTAATTGTTTTTAAATTGTTTTTAAATTTTATATGCAATGTTTTATCTTGGCTGTACACCGCCCTGAGTCCCGCAGGAGAAGGGCGGTATGGAAATAAAATAAAATAAAATAAAATAATAAAATAAAATAAAATAAAATAAAATAAAATAATAAAATAAAATAAAATAAAATAAAATAAAATAAAATAAAATAAAATAAAATAAAATAATAAAATAAAATAAAATAAAATAAAATAAAATAAAATAAAATAAAATAAAATAAATAAATAAATCAGAGAAGATATGAGCAGAGATGCTACCCCCTATCTTCCAAATGGGGACAGCAAGATGCCAAAATGCACAGCGCTAGGATCAAAAATGAATTTATTTTATTTAATTAAAAATAAGATTAGAATCACACAGAGCCCTGAAAACCTATGTTGTGGTAACTGTATTTAAGACAGAATAAAACCATATCACTTCAAAGATATAGCAATAATTTTTGAACTTCTTAACCATTCCCAATCAAGCATAATGTAATGTATAAAATGTGTTTGAACTGAGTTTAAGGGTGTTCTCAGGGAATGGCAAAAAAGTCGAGACAGCAGGTGGGAAGCAACTGAGAGGGAGGAATTTCTATTAAAATGTTTGGAAAAGAGAGGAAAAGAGAGAGAAGCTTTACATTTTATTGAGTGACGGAAATAAAAGAGACTGAATGATGGAAAACCAGCAAAGTTCAAAAATGAAAACCGTGAAATTGATAAATGTGTTGGTGAACTAAGATTATAGTTTAGAGAATCTGAGCTATATAATGAAGCAGGCATTCATTTTTCTTTTGTGTGCATGAAAGGGTGGGGAGGATGATCAGCAAAAGAAAAAGAAAAAAAAAGAGGTAAATATCCCATCTGAAGGGATTTGAAAGCTATCTTCCCAATTTTCTCTGTATGTGTTTTAAAATGGGAAAATATCAAAGGATACAAAGTCTAAAAACTTGGCAAAATCCCCAGCTCCAAACTCTGTTTGGCCTGGGAGTAACTCATGGTATTATCAAGTGCTTTGTCAATGGAAACTGTGATGAGTTTGGTATATAGAACAACAGGGTCAACTGCTGTTTCCACCCAGTGAAGGATTGTTACAAATATGAGGCAAACAATCAGAAATACCAGACAATCATGGAAGTCTACTTCTGTTTGTTAATTCTCTATCCTGTTTGTATTCAGCTTTTTTAATGCATTGGTTGTGGTGCTGTTTGGGCACATGATTACAGTTAATTATTCCCATTCATTCTGGATTTCATTTCATGCTTTGCCAAAATTAGGCTTTTTATGCATACCCATTCAGTGTTGCTATGGCATTTTTGTTATTTCTCTTTTGTGTTGTAAATTTCAGTGCTCAAAGTGCTTTCTAAGCTAGATTTTGTCCAGGTTGTGCGGAGATTCAGATGTGTGAGAATTGTTGCTTATAAAATTCTGTTTCCTTAATCTCACAGCAGCAGCTTTGGCTAAAAATGCTACAATCCCTTAGAGGAGCTATAAGATCTTTCTGATGGGTGAAATGAAAAATGCATTCAAAGTGAAAATTTAAGTCCTTGAAGACCATCAGAAAACAACAGCTGGTCCAAAATGCAGCAGCTTCACAAGTCCTAAGTATTGCTGTTTGCTCAAGTAAACACCTCTAGAACTGGACTGCTTAGTAGGTGTTTCAAGGTGCTGATGACATCTTTAGAGTCCTTAATAGTAAAGGACCTGGTTATCTTCAGGAACTCCTATCTGCCCAATCAATACCTACCAGAAAGGGTACGTCCTCTCTGTATCCTGTCCTTTTAAGATGACCATCAACAGGAATCACAGGGTAGACTTTCTCAATTGTCACCTCACTTCTATGGAGGAACATTCCCCCTGAAATTGGACTGACCCCAATTTTGCTGGAATTTAGAAAATACCTTAAAATTTGGTATTCCATCAGGCTTTGTGGATGGATAATGCTTGAATGATCTCTTCCTGTAGCGAATTGTCTATTTGGTTGTTATTGTTCCCAAGGGCATATAATGGATGTTGCAGTTTATTCTTGTTTTATTGTTAATCTTTAACGTTTTAACAATGTTTATGTGTCGGCATTGATTGGCATGGCATAAAGCCTAGTAAATATTCACAAGGAGCAAATTCCAGTGTGCAGTTGGGCGGTTTGGAAAGCCATATAGAGCTGAAAGATCTCCCACAGTATGATTAGAAAATGTGTACAAAATCAAAGGAAGATGAAGGAAGAAGGATGGTTTAAGGCAAACAAGTCCATAAGGTAGCTCAAACAGGTAATCCAGAATCTCTGATAAGTTTTTCAGAAAACAAAGTGGCAGTCTGAACCATTTTGTACAGAGATTCCTCCCCCCCCCTTGGATTTGTATGACTCAAACCCCAAACAATTTAAAGAGTGGAAACAACTCTTTAATTTCACAAGAATATAGTGGGGGACATAGGGGGGCGGAGTAAAGAGTAATTGGACGTGTAAGATACTTTTACAATAGTCTATTTTAGTAAAAGTAATTTGATTACTTTTGAGTAAGTCTAAGTTTACATTGTGGGTCTGACAGTGTGTGCATGAGGATTGTAGAATATATGGAGCTGCATATTTTATACTTTAATCCATTCCATCCAATTTGCTGTGATTTTTCTTTTACTTATTTGAGCATTTCCTTGCTCAAGTAGGATAGAACAAATCAAACCCTCAAGTCCTGCAGATGGAAATCTGCAGGAAATCTCTGGAGAAAGTCATCTGTTGGCATAGGATAAGGTATTGTCAATGTGCTAATGATAGGCAGCTATATATCTCTACCAGAGCCTGTACAATGAATCCTATCAAATCTAGCGGGCCACCCTTCAGGGATTATTTAGAAGCTACAGCTAGTTCAAAATTTAGCTGCTCATTTGACAACAGGTTAAGAGTGATTTATCCATGTGATACGCTATTACTTTACACTGGATGCTGTTAAGTTTCTGGATGCAATTCAAGGTAATAATAATTAGCCATAAAGCTCTATATGGCCTTTGATCTGGCTATCTTTGAACCTTTCTTCTCCAAGTAGAATCTGTCTAATCAGTAAGAACTAAGAGAGGTGTGCTATGGTTGCCCTTCACAGATATGTCGCTGACATGGGACCTGTAGATGAGCTTCTCACTCATGGCCTTCTGAGGCAGCCTCATGGATCTCTGGAGACAAAAAAAAAAAAAAAAAGGTCTTGAAAGTGATCAAGACCTGGTTATTAAGCTACTTTGGGGCCACAAAGTAACTACTTTTGGGATATTGTTTTTATCTAATTTCACAGTAAAAAAATAAAAATAGATTAACAAATAATTTGTCTCACATATTTTAGACAGCTGTCTGCAGTATGCATATTTCTGTATGCAATTAATTTATTCCCAATGTACAATTTTGTATGCAACCACCTATGTTAATTTATGCAAGTTTATGTGCTACATCACAGTTGCAAAAGTTTGCAACTTTCATAAATATACATTTGTTTATACAAACTTTCCATGACAAAAATGATGGATGCTAGGAAGTGTTTATTGCTTGCTTGTATTGCTGTTGGGTGCATTTTGGCAAATCTCAGCATTTCAAAATGAAGAAAATAAAGCTGTGGTAGATTTATTTTACATCCTTAGCAGATATGGTGTGAAAGAGAGAATATATTAATGTATCATTATAGCGTGGTAGTATTTGCTCAAAATGTTATATCTAAAACCACAGTCTAAGCCATACACAGAAGTCAATCTGATTGACTTCCATTGACATATTCCTACTAAGTGTTGAAAGGACTGCAGCTTTAACACAACCCGAGACAATTTATCAAAGATAGGAGTGAACTGTGGAGATTTTTATTCCACTGGTATTGATAGATGTTGACGGCACAGATTCCTATGGGTAAAGGGGAAATTGAAGCTGGACTTGTTGCTTTTTATGTCCAAGATTTTGATAGATATTTTAATAAAGAAACTCACAATGTACGTAGTGACAAATAAATATAAAAAGCAATTTCGGAGCAACATGAAATCTGCAATACAAAGGGATTTAACACTACTTAAACTTGATCCATGGAGAATCTAAATGGAGAATGCACCTTGAAAAGCTAATCATTTTGATTTCTGAAAGGTCACTGGTAAATATGACTCATGGATGGAAGATATTTGTTTCACAGCACTCTGCTCATTAATAACACTGATCATATCATTACTCATCTCCTTCTTTCTTTCCTGATAAAATATGCACATCTTTTGAAATATGGATGTGGAGAACACTGTTCTTTCAGATTCAGTAGAATGCCAAAAACTCCCACAAAGGCTAGTTGGAATAGTTATAGGAAGATATAGAGAAAAGACTATATGGAATGAAGATGGCATTTTCATGGTGGCATAACTTGATTCTGAGAAAGCTCTGTTAATGAACTCAGCTCTTAATTATGCTGCTTCTTAGCAGTCCAAAAAAAAAAAAAAAAAAGGAAATGTAGGATTTCTTACTAATTACTTCTATTAGTAAAATTAATTAAGTTAAACAAAGTGAAGGATTCTGGATGGAAATGGAGAAATTAATGTTATACAAGAAAGGAAAAAGAGGCAATGTGATAAGCTACCAGTCTAAAAATATACTGGAATAATTGATCATCAATCAAGACTATATTGGAAAAGTTTTTACTGACACGAACTAATAAGGACTCTGAATTGAAAGAAATAAAATGTACTCAATATATATATGAAAAATGTATTTTAAGCTAGAGTGTCCTTTGGGGAAAAATGAGTCGTTTTAGTTTGAACATACTGTAGTTTCAAATGGTGTTATAAAATCTTCTTATATTTTAAGCTAGCTTGACTCTGGCTTTCGTTGTGTTAGAGATTATAGGAGCTGTAGTTAAGAGGGGCTTGCTCATGTACATTGTACACAATCTGGGAGACTCAGTTCTGATTAAAAAAAAAACCCTCCTATAACATTAATTGTGTAAAGAACCATTTAAAATATTAAGAGAAGTTGGGTTAATTAGATATATTATAGGCAGCTACTTATTGAAAGTTG
Organism: Pituophis catenifer annectens; assembly: GCF_029215685.1. Classification (NCBI taxonomy): domain Eukaryota; kingdom Metazoa; phylum Chordata; class Lepidosauria; order Squamata; family Colubridae; genus Pituophis; species Pituophis catenifer. The sequence continues at coordinate 95,075,740 of NW_027256882.1, forward strand.
TGTAAATTACTGTTTTGTTTTATATTTTATATTTTATATTTTCTTTTCTTTTTTTATTTTGTACCCTGTCTCACCGATAAAATGAATTGGTGTTATTTTTTCATGCAACAGCAAATCTCAATTTTCCTTCAGTTTCTAAATAAAATTAAAAAAAAATCACATGGAAGTGTCCAGGTTGCAGATACACTATTTCCTTCCATTTTATAAACAAAAGGTTGAATACAGTCAGGGTCAGCTACCAATAGGCAGGGATAGATTTGGGTGTGATGAAACAGAATTTACTTAGTACTGCTGTAAACCAATGTTTGAAAAGGATGCTTTCCATGGTGGATGAATACAATCAAAGCTCCTTTTCCAGTGGTGGGTTTCAAATTTTCTTACTACCAGTTCTGTGGGTGTGGCTTGGTGGGTGTGGCTTGATGGGTGTGGCAGGGGAAGGATACTGCAAAATCCCCATTTCCTCCTGATCAGCTGGGCCTTGGGAGGCAGAGAATAGATGGGGGCGGGGCCAGTCAGAGGTGATATTTACCAGTTCTCTGAACTACTCAAAATTTCCGCTACCGGTTCTCCAGAACTGGTCAGAACCTGCTGAAACCCACCTCTGCCCCTTTCTTACAGCACTAAAGGATATGTCCTCTTGGACATTTGAAATTATTGTCTGTGAGTGCCTCTGTCCACTTGCCACTGTCAACTTGACTCTCTGTCACTTGCCATGCTTTACCAACTGGCTATTCTTGTTTGGAAAAGCAACTCAGAAAAGCCGTGGCCGCATCTGCACTGAACCTGTATCAATCTTTGAGGACAGATTGGTCCATGACAACTTTCTTTATGAGGTGCCTCTTTTTAAAAGCTCCTTACAGCCCAATCATTTATTTGCTCTGATTTGAGTATTTACTTCCAGATGTACAGGGGAATCTGTAATATGTTTGGGATATTTTCTGCCTCAGGTGGAAGGAAAGGAAAGGAAAGGGAAGGGAAGGGAAGGGAAGGGAAGGAAGGAAGGAAGGAAGGAAGGAAGGAAGGAAGGAAGGAAGGAAGGAAGGAAGGAAGGAAGGAAGGAACCATTTGCATCTGTGTTTCAAAAGGTATAAATATTGACTCAACCTTGAGTTGAGAAGGAGGGATGGTCTTCAAATGATAGATAGACTCAAGCTAATGTAATGGGACTTTCTTTATTACAGCTTTCCCTGTCCTTATGACACTTTCTTTTTTTTTTATTGAAAAGTTTTATAGGAAATACAAACATTTTCTCCCCCCACCCTTTCCCCCTCAACCCCCTCCCTAGACTTCCCAGAACAGGCACAGGGTATAGCATTCACAAACATAAAGCTAACATAAATAAAATATGCTAACAAATTATTCATATTCTCCCTAAATCTTTAACTTCTTATAACTCAAAAACTATAAACATAAACTACTTAAAAATATTTCATTCATAAGCTATATGAATCTTCTTGTTCGGATACTTTTTTTGTATAAAGTCAATCCATCTTCTCCATTCTGATATGTATCTTTTATTTGAATGATCTTTAAGGTTTGATGAAATTTTTGCCATCTCTGCCAAATGCACAACTTTTAGTGTCCATTCCTCAATGGCGAGTGGATCTTCCTACTTCCAGTACTGTGCTACCAGTAACCTGGCAGCTGTTATTAAATTCAAAACCAACTTAGTCTCTATTACAGTACAATCCGTAACTATTCCCAACAGAGAAAACTGTGGTGTAAATTTAATTTTTTTCCTTAAAATATTTTGAATAATCCACCATATTTTTATCCAAAAAGCCTTAATTTTTTTACATGTCCACCATATATGAAAATATGTAGCATCTTCACACTCACATCGCCAACACTTAGGTTGTAAATTTGGATACATACAGGCTAGTTTTTTTGGGTCTAAATGCCATCTATAAAACATTTTGTAAAAGTTCTCTCTTAAGTTTTGAGCTTGTGTGAATCTTACATTTCTAACCCATATCTTTTCCCATGTATCCATCATTATTGGTTCACCTATGTTTTGTGCCCATTTTATCATACAATCCTTGACTAGCTCTGTTTCCGAATCTATTTCCACTAATACATTATACAACCTTTTTATATGCATTTGACCTTTATCTCTTATTTGCTTTATCAAATTCTCATCCTGCTGCAAAATACCAGTTTTTTGATCATCTCTCCATCTGGCCTGCAGCTGACCATACTGAAACCAAGTCCTAATAATTCCTTCTTCTCTTAATTGCTCCATAGATTTTAATTGTAATCTGAAGGAAAGGGGAGGGGAGGGGAGGGGAGGGGAGGGGAGGGGAGGGGAGGGAAGGGAAGGGAAGGGAAGGGAAGGGAAGGAAGGAAGGAAGGAAGGAAGGAAGGAAGGAAGGAAGGAAGGAAGGAAGGAAGGAAGGAAGGAAGGAAGGAAGGAACCATTTGCATCTGTGATTCAGAAAGTATAAATATTGACTCAACCTTGAGTTGAGAAGGAGGGATGGTCTTCAAATAATGGATAGACTCAAGCTAATGGAATGGGACTTTCTTTATTACAGCTTTCCCTGTCCTTATGACACTTTCTGAAGTCCAAGGATTCTGCAAATGATGATCACTTCAGAAGTCAGTAATATCATTGTGACCTTGTACATGATAATGCAGGTGGAACAAACAAATATTATTTGAAATAGCCATAATTTTATGGGATTGTCCAAGCTTTTGCAATACTTTTGTTCTCATAATCTGGCAAAATAATAATAATAATGTTAGCACTCTGTTATAAGTATGTAGGTTAGCAATAATTTGTTGCGAAAGAATGAATGTTCTGCTGTCATGAGAAATGAAGCTTATGTGTCTGAGATTGTTTGAACTGCTGTTAAATGTCATTATTGTCACTATAGGCACATGTACACTGAAGATGATATGTCAGTCTGAAAGTAGCTTCTGGCCAGCCCAGGTTTGATCTATGATACCAGTACATTTAGTATTGCTGATTAATAGCTCCTAGATTGCTGATTAGAAGTTTATTATGGCATATAGTGAGCATTCTCCTTCTGATCCAGAGTCCTTGTTGCATATATAATAATAAAATTACATAATAATACATGGCAGTTCAAGAAAATTGTGGGATTTTTTAAAATAAAGATGGGTGGGGATTTTTTTAAAGTACCAACATAATTCCCTCAGCATTGTCATACTAGTTACTATGTCTGCACTACTATTAATCTTGTTATCGTTCCTATCATCCATCTCCTCCCACTTACGACTGTAGGACTGTAACCTTGTTGCTTGTATCCTTACAATTTATATTGACTATTTCCTAATATGATTTAATTGCTTATTTGTTCCCTATGACTACCATTAAGTGTTGTACCTTATGATTCTTGATGAATGTATCTTTTCTTTTATGTACACTGAGAGCCTATGCACCAAGACAAATTCCTTGTGTGTCCAATCACACTTGGCCAATAAAGAATTCTATTCTATTCTATTCTATTCTGTTCTATTCTATTCTATTCTATTCTATTCTATTCTATTCTATTCTATTCTATTCTATTCTATTCCATTCCATTCCATTCCATTCCATTCCATTCCATTCCATTCCATTCATCAACATTTGCAAATTCTTTTATAAATGAAATGGAAAAAGCTTCTTTTTCAAAAAAAAAGAAAAAAAAGAAAGAAGGAAAAGAACAAATCTGACATTCAAGTATCCCTAGTTTGGAGAGAATGCATGTGCTCCTTATTTTAAATATTCTTTTGTATTTCTGCAGGCCTAGTGTGCTGCTTGCTCCCGGCTTGCTGACAACTCCTATTGTTTCTCAACAGTCTTGCTTTAGCTAGCACTTGTTTGGATTCATTGTTAGAGAATATAATTAGGGTTATATACAAATAATTGGAGAACACATGCAACCTTTCTCTCTCTCACACACACACACACATACAGAGACACAATTAATGCTTTCTCCATTAATATTTCTCTGCAATAGACTCCTTTAAAGGTTCTGTCTTGAGCTCTTTTTTATTTGTGAGCATGCTTATATGTATACTGTTTTGAAAGAACTATAAAAATAGAGATATTCAGAACAATGCTGCCATGAATTACAGAGAGAAGAGCACAGCATGTATAACAATGCTAACTGGGAAGACATGTGGTTTCACTGCGTTGTTATCATTCAGAAAAGCTGCCGACTCAGAATAATTTTACAGTTCAGTTCCAGTTTGCAAAAGACCTCAGAGAATTTGTCTCTAGTGAGTTCAATCTCTTCATTTTTTTTCATTTTGAAAAATATTCTTTTGTTCAGCCTCTGAATCCATTGTATCAGATTTTGCAGATCCCATTGAAATCAGTGAATCCATGTGGTGCAGAACAAAATGGATCTTAAAGATACATTCATTCTAGATGAGAAAATACAATTGTACTTTATTTGGATTTTTAAAAATTCTTTAAATGTCCGTTTTGTTTCCCATTTTTCATTAAATGTTATTCAAAATTCTATCAGCAATGGCTTGATAGAATCAAACTTGGTCAATGCTGAAAATGCTAAATAGGGTTGGATCTGATTTTCACTTGGATTGGAATCCTCTAGAACACCACCCCCCAACCTTTTGGGCACAGGAACCGGTTCCCTGGAGAGAGGATTTTCCATGAACTAGAGTAGCTGTGGCTTTGTGTGTTGTCTGCATCCCACAGATCGGGCTTCACTTGTTTGCGTAGCCCAGTTTCTGGGATGCCGTGGACTGGTGCGGGTCCATGGACCAGGGGTTGAGGACCCCTGCTCTAGAATATCTGTGGGCTATCAGCTAGATCAGGAAATTTGTACCTTTTTTAAAAAAAGAAATCTTAGGGAAACACAATGGTAAAGTATTTATAACCATGAGATCACCAAGAATCAAGATCTTTTAAAAATCTAAAATTGTCAGGCATGAAAGATAAAGTTCGTGTGTAAAGGTCCAATTAAACTTATTTTCTATTCACAGGAATATTCTAGTGGTTAGACTTGCTAGGAATTAATAAGGGTCAGTGGAATTCAAGGGGAAAGGATTTGAACTTAGTCCATTGCTGGTTATGTAAAAATTCTAGGTTGATCTCTCTTTTAACTCTGCCCCCAGGTTCCGCCACTCCTTCCCCTATAACAATAGAGGTATGCATTTTTTCCCTACATTTAACCAGGCTTGTTTTTTAAAATTCCCAGAGAAATGCAAAAGGCTGACAAAAACTAGCTCCTATTTGTGGCTTAATAGAAATAGACATGTTAGTTTGGGGTAGTGGTTAAGGCAGAAGGCTAGAAACCAGTAAACTCTAAGTTCTAGTTCTGCTGAGGTAAATAACTAGGAGTCAAGAATGTTGGAGACACAGTAAAATAAAATAGCTACAAAAAGACAGCAAAAGTGTGACCCACCCTAATCAGTTGGCAGATTTGAGTGCATTGCTTTTGGACTGCTTTAGTTTGGACTTGCTTTTGGACTTCTTTAGTTCTATAAAAATGGCTTTTACAGCTAACTATATATGTATTGTTGCTTGCTATGTACAGTTGCTGTTTTCAGTTAATAAATCTAACTATCTAGGCAAATATGGTGTGGTGTGGAATGGCTATTTAAGGTGCCATGTTGGTTTTGGCAACTACAGTATAAAACAGTATAAAAATATCCCTTCTGGAAGCATGCATATATATACTTGTATATAGTATATAGTATGTATAGTATATAAAATGAGAGCAAATCCAACTCCTTACTAGCATTGATGATGTTACCTAGTTTGGCAATGAAACATCTGCAAGAAAATAATTAAGCTCAGAGAGTACCAAGGACCCCACAGTCCATTGCCAATGGTTTGATCATTGGAAAGATCTTCATCTTTCCAAGCATATGAAAATCAATATATATTTTAAAAATAAGCTATTAAGCATAGTTTCTGACCTCCTTGCATGATACAATTCTCGAAGACATTTTTTTCCCCAAACCAAGAAGATTACACCAGATCTATTGCCCCGTGAGTAATGCATGGCTTAATAGTGCAAGGGAAAACTATTACAGAAAATTTGCTGTCAGTTTTGTGCAGATCAGGCTGGCAACTGCTGGTGAGGTGTAGGTATATAACCTTTGGGCAGAAAAAGAACACAATAGCAAAGTTTTATCCCATAGGCTATTTATACCTATTCATTTGAAAGCAGTGACAGGTATAATTACAGAGTAGAAAATTTTTACAAGTCTCATTTCAGGGGGCATTTTTTCCTACTATTCCAGAGAAGATAAAAGGCTGAAAGTGTTCCTGACATACCTCCAAACTGAAAACATTTTAGCATGCTATTTACTTGATTAGAAACAGCCTGAAGTTTGCTGGGTTGATTTGGAGAACATTCCAATAAACGGAAATCTTTTTACTGGTAAAGTGCAGAGTTATTTTCAGCTCCAATTTGAAGTACGGTAATATAATTTAAAAAAAAAAAATGTGTAAATTCTTCATACCGGTACTTGAGAAATAATATATTCAAATGAAATGAGGGATTCCTCAGTAAAAAGTGTTACACAAAACAAAAGAGATCTCCCATGTGGCACTTGTGTGTAATATATGATTCCACTAGGGCCTACAATTAAATTTATTGACTAAAGTACAGTTAAACCAGTGGTGGGATTCAAATTCTTTTACTACTGGTTCTATGGGCCTGGCATGGTGGGCATGGCAGGGGAAGGATACTCTAAAATCTCCATTCCCACCTGACTCCAGGGGAAGAATATTGTAAAATCTCTATTCCCTTCCCATTCCAGGGGAAGGTTACTGCAAAATCCCCATTTCTTCTCAATCAGCTGGGACTCAGGAGGCAGAGAATAGATGGGGGCGGGGCCAGTCAGAGGTGGTATTTACCGGTTCTCCAAACTACTCAAAATTTCCACTACCGGTTCTCCAGAACTGGTTAGAACCTGCTGAATATCACCTCTGATATTCACTATACTAAACATAGTATAATGGCATAATATTATAAAGCAATTTATAATAATAAAATATCTCCCGGAAACACAGAGAAATAAAGATGAATAAACAATAGTTTAAAATGCTGAATTAAACATCATTTTTTTTAAAGGCATGAAGAGTGAAGTTAGTTTTATGGCAGTGTAATAACACAAAGGATTTTCTAAAGGATTATCTCAAAGAAGGCATTCACAACTGTGATGCAATCGCTATCTCTGATACTAATATACTTCATTCAGTGGAGATCTCCAGAATAAAACATTTTCTAGCAGATCTCTGGATGTGAAATCTCAGGGATCCTAGTAATATTTTGCTTCCATTAACTATTGGAATTGCACTAGTTGTATATAATGTTGCTTAGGGTAACTGTGAAGAAAATGAGGAGTTTTGATCACCTAAATACCGTATGGAAATTAAGGCATCCTTGAGCTGAGTTTGACAGTGATTATGGGAGAAGAGGTGAGGACTCAGGAAGTAGAGAGTAAAAGATTCATCTCTTTCTTTCAGGTTCATGTCCCTGCAATGCTAGATAGCAATTGGAAGGCAACTCTTAAAAGATAATGGGAACTCTACAAAAATGGTCTTTTTTGCCTATGAGACCAGATGTACATCTCAATCTTCTAAGTGATTAAATCAAATATTGGGTTTTAGCAGCAGAGTTAGATCCTAATCAAGGCCTTCCGTCATCTTTGCATCCCTCTTCCGATTTGCACAAAAGCCTTTCCGACTTTCTGAGGGTAGAAGGGAAGCAGCTGAGAATTTCTCTAGCAATTATTCTGACCCTTCTTAGCCATGAAAGACCATACTAAAACTATATATTTACTTGTGACCCTGTGTCACAATTAATATTCATTTCTAACAACCTAGATTCTCAGTCCTCTTCCCTTCTCTAATCTTTAGGAGGACCCATTTGAAGCAAAGTACCTGGTAGGGGAAAAGGGTTTGCATCGAATGGAACCTATATTTTATATTAAGAAAGTGGCATGTACATCTAAATTTCATTTCCTGTTGTTCATGACACACTTAACAAATACCAAATTAGGTGATATCACTGATCCTTGATACAATATTGTCACAGCCTTGTTTGGCTCATCTGAGAAGATATATGTAAAAAGTACAAGCTAAAAAGTTGTTTTATATGCATTATTTCTTCATATTTCCAGACCTCGTACTATTTTTAAAGCTGACAGATAAAGAAGATTTTAATTATTATAGTATGAATTCATACGCAATTAAATATGAAAGGTGGTTCCATAGCACTTATGTCCATCATTTACCCTTTTTGTAGGTCACTTAAATAGTATTTGGCTAATAAGAAACTATGGTATTAGAACAAACTAATCATATATAGATTTACTAAAGTCCACAGCTATATTCTGTTCAAGCATCAGGACATCTATGATTCAAATACAGTGATTATCTGCCCCTTTAATGCTTTGGTGACACTGAGTCTAATCATAGGATCTGCTTGAATTTGTCATATGTTTAAAAGCATTTAACAGAAGGAATGTATATATTTTATTATCGCCAAAGACTAGAGAATTAAGAAACCTATGGCATGATGCATTAGATGTTTCATTTACCACTTATTAGCTGAACTATTTGAAATAATGGTGGCTAGTTACCTAGCAACACAGATTACATTGCTGAGCTTACTCCCTAAGTCTCATTTGTCATAATTTGTGTAATCAGAACTGATCATAAATAAAGCCTGAATACAATCAACTGACTTATGTTTTCAATTAGAATCCATCTGAATCATAAGGAGGAAACTAACAGCCCAGTCACTGATTTTGGCATACTTATTGCTTTACCAATATTTTCATTTCTTCCTTTGCCATATTGTTTCTAACTGAGCTATTTGCATTTCCCCCTGAGATTATTCAATGATGGGACAATGCTATCTTTCTTTAGATTACATTCCTTTCACACACCTACTTTAGCACAATAGCAATTTGTGAGACAGCCAGCAGCAGCAGCTTTACATTCTGGTCCATTAGAAAGTATTATAACTTTCTAATAAATATCTGGCAAGTCACTGGGTTGATTTTATAAGCCATTGGGCCAGCAAAACAACAAGAATGTTGGCTTGCTGAAATAGATATGCTGCTGGAATATCATAACATATAACATTAGCAGAATAACAGAATAACAGAGTTGGAAAAGGACTTTGAAGGTTTTCTAGCCCAACCCTGCACTCAAACACGAGACCTTATACCATTCCAGACAAGTGGCTGTCCAATCTCTTCTTAAAAACCTCCAGTGATGGTCCCCACAGCTTCTGAAGATGAAATTTCTCCTTAGTTCTAATTGCTTCTCTCCTTGATTAGTTTCCACCCATTGTTTCTTATCTTGCCTTCTTTGGGAATGCAGTAGCTTACTTGACATGGATATTGTACCATCATAAGAAAGGCAGATTAGTGCTATAATACAAACACTGCCTTTCCTGGGAGAGATATGCCATGTTGAAAAAGATATTTTTCTTCTTTTTCTTCTGCATAATCATGTCTGACTCTCAGAGACTGCCTGGATAGTTTTCTGAAGATTTTTTTAGGACTGAGAGAAAGTTACTGACCCAAGGTCACCCAGTTACCTTGTGCCTAACAGTAACAATAACATAGTTGAAAGGGACCTTGGAGGTCATCTAGTCCAACCCCCTGCTCATGCAGGAGATCTATACTATTTCTGACAAAATGGTTGTCCAGTCCCTTCTTAAAAGCCTCCAGTAATGGGGCAACCACAACTTCCAAAGGCAATTTGTTCTACTAGTTGATTGTTCTCGCTGTTAAGAATTTTCTCCTTAGGTTGCTTCTCTTCTTGATTAGTTTCCATTCATTGCTTCTTGTCTTGTTTTCAGGGGCTTTGATAAACTAAATAAGTTTACTCCCTCTTCCTAGTGGCAAGTATTGGAAAACTGCTATCATGTCATCTCTGGTTCTTCTTATTACTAGATTAGGTATAGCAATAAACACTTAGACTTATATACCGCTTTACAGCCCTCTCTAAGCAATTTTACAGAGTCAGAATATTGCCCCCAACAATCTGGCTCCTCATTTTACTGACCTTGGAAGAATGGAAGGCTGAGTCAACCTTAAACTGGTGAAGCTCAAACTGCCAAACTGCTGGCAGCCAGCAGTCAGCAGAAGTAGCCTGCACTATTGCATGCTAATCACTGCGCCATCCTGGCTCGTAGTTATAGCCAGTTCCTGCAATTGTTCTTTGTATGTTATAGCTTCTAACCATCTAATAATAATCTAGTGGAACTAGGACTCACAGTCTCTTTTAGCCTGATGCCTTAACCACTACACCAAACTTGGCTGTTCCTTATAAAATAATAAAGGAAAAATGGCATGGCACAACAGACCTAGAAAATAACTAGGGTTAGAAAATTATTTGCAAACTATCAATCACTTTGAGGTCAGCCAAAGAAATGCAGCTCTGTGTTATGGAGGGAGAAAAAGCTGCTCTGCATACAGTAAGTAGCACTTAATGGTAATATAGGTATGACTTTGGGGAAATAATGTGTTTAATATAAAAAAGAATAAAGGTATTTACAGGTGAAACTCGAAACATTAGAATATCGCACAAAAGTTCATTTATTTCAGTAATGCAACTTAAAAGGTGAAACTAATATATGAGATAGACTCATTACATGCAAAGCGAGATAGTTCAAGCCTTGATTTGTCATAATTTTGATGATTATGGCTTACAGCTCATGAAAATCCCAAATTCACAATCTCAGAAAATTAGAATATTGTGAAAAGGTTCAATATTCTAGGCTCAAAGTGTCCCACTCTAATCAGCTAATTAAGCCATAACACCTGCAAAGGGTTCCTGAGCCTTTAAATGGTCTCTCAGTCTGGTTCAGTAGGAATCACAATCATGGGAAAGACTGCTGACCTGACAGTTGTGCAGAAAACCATCATTGACACCCTCCATAAGGAGGGAAAGCCTCAAAAGATAATTGCAAAAAAAGTTGGATGTTCCCAAAGTGCTATATCTAAGCACATTAATAGAAAGTTATGTGGAAGGGAAAAGTGTGGAAGAAAAAGGTGCACAAGCAGCAGGGATGACCGCAGCCTGGAGAGGATTGTCAGGAAAAGGCCATTCAAAAGTGTTGAGGACTTTCACAAGGAGTGGACTGAGGCTGGAGTCAGTGCATCAAGAGCCACCACACACAGACGGATCCTGGACATGGGCTTCAAATGTTGTATTTCTCTTGTCAAGCCGCTCCTGAACAACAAACATCAGAAGCATCTTATCTGGGCTAAAGACAAAAAGAACTGGTCTGTTGCTCAGTGGTCCAAAGTCCTCTTTTCTGATTAGAGCAACTTTTGCATCTCATTTGGAAACCAAGGACCCAGAGTCTGGAGGAAGAATGGAGAGGCACACAGTGCAAGATGCTTGAAGTCCAGTGTGAAGTTTCCACAGTCTGTGTTGATTTGGGGAGCCATGTCATCTGCTGGTGTTGGTCCACTGTGCTTCATTAAGTCCAGGGTCAACACAGCCGTCTACCAGGAGATTTTGGAGCACTTCATGCTTCCTTCCTCAGACGAGCTTTATGGGGATGCTGACTTCATTTTCCAGCAGGACTTGGCACCTGCCCACACTGCCAAAAGTACCAAAACCCGGTTCAATGTCCATGGGATTACTGTGCTTGATTGGCAAGCAAACTCACCTGATCTGAACCCCATAGAGAATCTATGGAGCATTGCCAAGAGAAAGATGAGAGTCATGAGACCAAACAATGCAGAAGAGCTGAAGGCCGCTATTGAAGCATCCTGGTCTTCCATAACACCTCAGCAGTGCCACAGGCTGATAGCATCCATGCCACGCCACATTGAGGCAGTAATTGATGCAAAAGGGGCCCAAACTAAGTACTGAGTACATATGCATGCTTATACTTTTCAGAGGTCCGATATTCTATGTACAATCCTTGATTTATTGATTTCATGTAATATTCTAATTTTCTGAGATTGTGAATTTGGGGTTTTCATGAGCTGTAAGCCATAATCATCAAAATTATGACAAATCAAGGCTTGAACTATCTCGCTTTGCATGTAATGAGTCTGTCTCATATGTTAGTTTCACCTTTTAAGTTGCATTACTGAAATAAATGAACTTTTGCACGATATTCTAATTTTTCGAGTTTCACCTGTATGTTTTCTTCTTCCAATTTTCTATCCAGCCTTTCATTTCTAGAGTCCAGAGAAGATTTCATTTACTCCTTTGAGTTCATTTACATTCCAAATGTATGGTAGGAGTCCTTGAAGATTCATGTCCTTGTTCAGTGAGCTTTCTAAATTTTAAATTTATTTTATTTAACATGCCTATTATAACTGACACAGAATGGTAGACAACAAAGAGGACATGAAATCATATAACATATTGGCATAAACAATAAAAGTATTCCATTCAACTACAATTGGGTGACATCTACAGTCTCCCTGTTAAGCCCCATGGAGCTGGCATGATGAAGGATTCAAGAGCTACTCATATTTCAGTGCTTTAATGCTAGTCTAGAGTAAATATCGAATATTGGAAATTGTAAAAGGAATTTCTCACCCTCATTAACAAGAGTCTTCATTAAATAGAGTAGAATGATATGACACCCAGGGTTCATGCAGCTTGGAGTTAGTTGTATTAATAAGGTGAACCGCCAATCATTGCTTCTATCTCTTCATTCTTGATGTCTCCTTTTGCTCCCATTCTTTTCTCTTCCTCCACCCAATTTCTCACAATCCTATGAGCCTAAGGCTTGCTGAAATGGGTTAAGGACTTCCAGAACACCAAGGGGGTCATGGCCTGAGGAGGCCACTACTAAAAAGGCCTCTCTTCTGAGACCACATCTTTCTAGTCTTGATGGAGACTCTGTAGACTCTAGACTTCTAGACTCTCTCATAATGTTGAAACCGAACCATGACTAAGTAAGTGATCCATACATATAATTATATCTGCATTTGAAACCCTGGTGGGTACTCTGAATAGAGCCTTGGGAATGTAGTGCGAGAAAGAGTTAATAAATAAATAGGTTGCAGACAAACATTTTCTTCTTTCTTGTGCCAGAACCTGGGTAGCAGTGAGGCAAAATGATAGCTGAAGTACAAGTGTAGGAAAAATCCAAACAAATTCTTATTTCTGGATTATCTACATGAAAAACATATGTTATTCAGTCTTAAAAGAACAATAGTGTGGTCTATCTTAAATCCTTCCATAGTTTATCTGGTTTTTATTTTTGCAATGTATAAATCCATAAAAATGAATTTATTGATAGAAAGCACACACCACAAAATGGAGAGATAATATCCATTAGCTTAAATGGAGAGTAAATCAATTCATAGATGAGAAACTTAGAAGTGATTATTAGCGTAGATGACTGCATGCTAACTCCAAGATTATAATCATTAAGTACTAAAGTTCACTTGCTGTGTATATTACTTTAGGGATCTCCAGAGGCATTTGGCAAGCCATTCTGAGCTATAATAATCCATTGGCTGAATCTTTTATGTCCTTTGTTTCTGGTGTACACAAATGTCTTTTCATTTATTTCAATACTTTGCATCTCTTTCCTCCTCATCAGCTGAAATGCACCAGGGTGAAAGTTGTCCCTAACAGCCCATCTGTTAGGGAAAGGACAATGGATGCTACTAGGGAAACCATGGACATGACCTACTGCTGAAGTTAAATGCATCAGTCAGAGAAATGATTGGCTATTACTGTGGTTTTGAAACAGTGGCAATGAACATGAAAAAACTCTTTCCGAACAAGTGATAAATGGAAGTACAAAATGATGCATTATAAAGCCACATATCCTTAGTTCAGATCCACTTTATGTTGGTTTAAGAAATAGCTCTTTGCTGTATTGGCCAGCCTCTCACTCTTCCCTGTGTGGAAAAAAATAATGGATTTTGAGAGATTGTTATATAGACCAATGATTGATTTATGGAATAATATATTCACATTCTGTGCAAGATCTAAAACACTTGTCTTATATTCATTATGTGGAAATCAATTTTCTGACTACATATAAGAATATTTTTTAAAAATGTGCAAAGTTATTTTTTAGAATTCTATTACATGGTGCATTTCAGCAGATGGATCTGTGTTTCCAAGGTTACAGTCCCAGGAATACCTCCTTGGGAGTAAATTCTGTTGAACTCTGAGAAATATGGGTACAATTTCACTGCAAATATTCACCTGCCACTAGCCCTGGTTTTTTCAGCATTTGTAGTGTGTTATTGGTAACATATTTCCATTAACCTGTCAGAAAAGGTTGTCTGGAGGGGTCTCAGGACTGAACAGACCAAATCTTACACAAAGGAATCTCTTTGTGAATTAGTTTCAGTTGTTGTTTTCTTTACTTGTAATGTTGCAAGATAGAAGAAATTTAATTTCTCTGAGAATTGTCTTCTGCAACTAGATATCTCCAAAAGAGAAATTTTGGGGTCAGGTTAAAAGCCTCTAACCCAAAATTTCTTCCCATGAAAAAGAAGATGCTGGATCAGCTATATGGTACCAAACTAGATACCTCACTAGAAAAATATATATATTGCCCAGGAAAACAGATGTGAAACATTTGAAAAGCTACATCACGCAGATAAGCTGAGGAAAGGTACTGAAAGATAAACAGAGCTCAGGGAAAGTAAAAGAAACTCCCTAGGTAGAAACTGGGTTCATGGAATAACTGCCTCTTTGGTCTTTCAAAACCCAGAATTGTCTTTTCAATTCTGCCCCATTACTTCATGTTTAACCCAATTACTTCACTAGACACAAGGAAATATCCTGCTACAGTCCTATCTCATGTATATCCCAATTGGCATAAATCTTTAAGGAGGGTCTGTAACACATCTTTAGACCTCTCTCTGTCACCAGTTCTGAAAATAAGCCAATTTCTGCTTCAGTATCCTAATCTCCAGTTTAAATGTCTGAGTGCATGCAGCTAAAGCCCATTAAACAAACAGATTTTTAGACCAATCTTTTCTTCTGGTTTAATTTCCCTAATAATTCAGTAAACACGTTATGACTAATTACTTTGACATTCAGTGATTAACCATTTCCCTGATTGAAATTTAATGCTTCTTATAAATTCAGTGAGCCTAAATTATTGTGACACGTGTAGCTATTCCCTTAGAGTTAATCAAAGATTTCAGAGAAACTTAACTGGCAACCTGTCATAGCCAGAACATTTACCTTTGTTTGGATCCTTTTCTCCTGAGAATTTATCCTCAGGATAAAGCAATCCCACAAAGCATGGTTCTCCCCTGTTTTTGTGGATTTCCCATTAATCTAGGAACCCTTTTCAGAAGTGTCACATTCCCCCTGGAACAGGATGTCCTTCACAGCCCCAAATGCCTAAATACAACTTGAATTGCCATCTGTCTTCCCTTCTGTGTCCTGGAGATTGTGAATTCTAGTCCCACTTTAGGCGTGAAAGCTGGCTTGGGTGTCTTTGGGTTCATCACAGTCTCCCAGCCCAACTCACCTTACAGGGCTGTTGTTCTGGGTAAAATAGGACGAGGAAGGCATATTAAGTATATTTGCCATCTTGAGTTATTTACAGAACTAATAAAAATTGGATGAAAAATAAACTTACATTCCCATAAGACTATGGTAAGAGACTATATACAGTACTTGTGAAAACTTTATTCGATTAACTCCCAACTATTTTCCCAGACTGCATTTATCAGATCCAGAACAGACTAGGATATAACATGAATGGATGGTAGACAGTGTTTACTTTATTCTTTATGATTATGATCAGTGCTACTACTATATGGTCATAGGTCCAAATATTCCTATGATGAATGTTTTCCTTATCCACATCACTGCTTCCATCTATTTTACAAAACCTGAGCTAACTCTTTATGTATCGAAGGATAAATGTCCTCCAACTTGTAAATAAATGTACTCCAACTGCTTAGCTTATTACAAATCATAGCCTGTATAACCAAGAAGAGAGTGCATCCACTTGGATTCAATAGCCATTATTCTGCATCATCGAAGAAATGCGCATACAAAAATGCATTTCCTGTAAATAAATATCTTTTTATAACTATATCAGCTTCACTAATTCTTCCTCAGATTAGATTCCTGCCCTCAGGAATATTTATCTGCACATGGAGAGTTTAAATAATATAAGGCTCTAAAATCAACTATCCTGAATCTAGTACTCTCCCAAAAAATTGGAGTATAATTCCAAATTGTAAACCCATTGGACATTCTGGGTGGGGGGGGAATTATGGGAGGAATAGCTTCATACTTCATCAAGCTAGATAAATAAGAACTAGGCTCAGTTATCTTGATAATAGCAATGTTGCCACTCATACATCCAGGAGTAAACTCCAACTACTCTAGAGGCAATAGTGGTCTTTGTGACTATTTCTTGTTTTTAGATTTCATTTCTATATCAGAGACATATACTTCACGGTATTTTTGAAAAATAATATATTTTTGACTAGAGTATATACTTATGTTCCAGTATGCCCAGCAATTCCCATTGGAAATGAATTAGGAAACAATAAAATGATACCAGTATTACAAGCAAGGCTAATAATTCAAATGAAATAACACTAGTGCAAGAGATGTTTTTTTTTTCTTTTTTTGCTGAAAAAAAATCACACCAAACATCTGCGAGAATAACACATGCTGTGGTCATGTAACATATAATTACAAGGAAAGCTATTTCTGAACCTTTTCCTCTCCTCCTCTTTCCTCTTTCCTTCCAGATTCTCTTCCTCAGCTTGCTGGAAAGCCAGTAACAATTGTAGTTTGCTTTTGCAAATGTATGCATGTGCTGTCTCCTGCTGGGAAAATATGGGGTATTTGGGAAAGATCGCAAAAGACAGCATTCACTAAAACACATTTTTATGGAATGCTAAGTTATCTCCTGAGCCTGGTGCATAATGCTGGCAGTGGCTACAGTATAAGACAACACACTCACAGAACTAAAATATGCTCTTGCCTTAAAATATGCTACTTTACGAAATATTGAATGGAATATTCCTAAAGAAACCCATAGGAGTAATATACTTTTACTGGGGTTTTAGCTCATGCATTGCTTTTTCTAGAGAAAAAGATTCATTCTTTCAAAATAGCATGCACCTTGAATTCTCTAAGTAGTCAAATTGTAACTAGGTCTCCATAAGATAAAGTGTTACTTTGCTTAAATCACTTGAGGAAAAACAGGATCTAACGAATTAGGCATATCTAAAATTGCCATCTCCTGTATTATTTAATCCTCCTGCTATAATCTTTAAACTGGATATAGGCGATTATAATATATTCATGGGATGAATAGTGAAGGGAAAAGAATGGTTCTTAATTTCTGGAGACCAATACGTGGCATACATGAACAATGTCTTAAGATCCCTCCCTTGGCATCTGGCAGGTTTTGTGCTCCACTTAACTTCGTAATTTGTTAGATTGCATTTCAGTGTTTATACCAACTAAAAAGGGAGTTGGGCATGCCTTATCATCATTGCCAATAATATTTTTAAGTTTCACAAAAGTCCCAAAGGATTCTTGGAACACAAACATGGTGAATGGCTGTAGCCCAATTGTTCATCTGTAAATGCAATCTAGAAAAAAGGACAAAACAAGCTGGTGGTAAGGTACTACCCTGTAGGGGGTTACAGTGACTAGCTTTGGGAACTAAAAGGAGCAGCAAAACGAAGTCTCACTATTTTGACATCTGGTATACCAGCATGCATTGAAATAGCTGTTTTGTGCATAGGCAGGCTCCTTGTATCCATTTCTTTTTCAAAGATATCAAATGTGTTTGGGCCCTAAAATGTTAGGGACTCTTAATTTATACCTAGTCTATTTAGATAATTGTTGTCAACTCTGGCTAACAGCAGATTGATTAATTAATCAATTCATTACAACTGAAATTAATTAATAAGATGGCTTGCTTCCAGAAGTTGTGGATGCTCCATTTAGGTCCATCCTTGAATGAGAAGGATTGATTTTGGCAAATTTCTTTCCCTTAAAAATTCAGTAACTGTGGGCATGTTTTGCTTGTCCATAGTCTGTAGCTCTGTGCTTGGCTTTATATTTAGACTGGAAGTTCAGGTCTGTTGGCTCAACTGATAGATCAGAGAGATTTAAACTGGTCTCTTCCAGCATGACGATTGAAAAAATTGCCCTGGGGATATGATTGGGCAATCATCTCTAGAATATTTAACAAATGTTCATGATAACGATGATGATGGCAATGATGATGATGATGATGAATCCTCCAAAGTACAGCTTCTCTTTTGCTGCCAGGAAAACTACAGGACTATATCCATGAAGTCATAAGAAATGAGCCATTCATTTACTTAAACAGTGGGTTGGTATTATCTTTCCTCTCTCCTCATTATGTCTTTTCAAGCAGAAAAGAGTTGACATTGCAATAGACCATGATAAAGATCCTCCTTTGCTTCTTTCAGATGCACTAGAGCAGCTTTTACCTATTCTGTCTTTGTTTCTAGAAACTTCATTCAAATTCAGTTAGATTCAAACTGCATCCCTAATGTGCAACCGAATCCATATGCGCTCTATCCCTGGACTCTTGATAAGAAAACCAGTGGGTAAAGATGTTGCCATGTTTCACACTTCAGTGCTTGGACCCTTAGGATATTTGACTTTAAAAAACAGATGAGAACTGTATATTCCCCAGCATGGTTTTTAATTGTTTGTCTTTCCTGGCTCTTGTTCTCGTGACTATGTAAAAGATCTATCTCTTTCTTTCTCTCTCACTTCTCTCCTTCTCTCTTTCTCACAGTTTGAATTTTTGGAAATGCAGTTTTCCATAGCAACCCTGAAAAGACTGCATATCAAGGCAAGAGAAGAAGATAAAAGAAAAGGAAAGCTCTTCTCCTTACCCTCACTGCCACCATGCTGTTAAAAGCTGCAGGAAAGAAGGAAAGGAAAAGAAAGGAAAGGAAAGGAAAGGAAAGCAAAGCAAAGCAAAGCAAAGGAAAGGAAAGGAAAGGAAAGGAAAGGAAAGGAAAGGAAAGGAAAGGAAAGGAAAGGAAAGGAAAGGAAAGGAAAGGAAAGGAAAGGAAAGAGCTGACACTTCTGTTCCTTCTTTCACACCCTCAGAAAGTTCATCTTAGGGAAGCCAGCTCCCCAGAAGAGGCAACTGGAGCAAATGCAGATCTCTTGCGAATAAAATAACTTTCTCCAGAACATTTTCTTCTTTCGCTCTTGACTAACAGACCAACTTCCAAAGCTTTGGAGATGAAGCTCTTTACTGGGAGCAGGGAATATGTGCACCCCAAATACAAAACTTCAAATTAATGTTATGTAAACTTTGGTATTAAATCCTGTCACCTCAGTTATCAAATCTGGGCTGTGGAAACGTGGATGGGCATAAATGGGAATAAAGTGATTCATAATATTTTGACTCTATCTTGATGTTATCTGACATCTGGTAGCCATTCAGTCAACTCTTCCTGTACACTACCATTGTCCCCTCTTCGATTACAAGTGGTCTTCCACTTATGTCCATAATGGAAGCTGAGGGTTATCACACAACTGGACCTCTTTTTACTATTTTTTTTGCTGTGGTTGTTAAATGACCACTGTGGTTATAAAGTGACCACCAGGATCATTAAGCAAACGAAATGCTTCAGTCATTAAGCAAACCATTATTCGCTTTGGAGCGTTTTTGCTGAAAACCAGAAGTAAGTGCCAGTTTTTGGCAAAAAATATCATAAATACAGTCAATGATCATCGGACTCTGCAAACAGCTGGAAATGCAGTCACATGACCATAAGGGAGGAGCCTGGCCAGCATTGTTTACAATTGTACAATTTCAACTGGATCATAAGCATCTTTGGATGGTCCATTGTAACTTTGATTGGTTGCCAAGAAAAAAAAAATATCTAAACCCTTATTTATTTTATTATATTTTTATCCTTATTATTTTATTTTATTTTAATAATTCTTCCTTTTCCAATTTACACCACAACAGCAGTCCTGTGAGATGGGTTGGGCTGAGAAAGGGTGAAAGGCCCAAAGTCACCCAGCTGGCTTTCATGTTTTGCAATACAAATCCTTTTCCCTTCCCCCCACTTTGAATTTCAGTTCTCAAATATTCCATTCCATTTTCTTTCTCCTTCCCGTTTTAGTCTCTGGAAATAAAAGCTTTGTTCTACATGCAGTCACCAAGGCAGCAGTATGGCTTCAAGAGAACCCAGTCAGATAAAATTTTAACATTATGTGTATTCATACACATATATCACTGTATAGCTGTAATGAGTATATGAGCTTGTTTAAATTGTTCATCTAAAATTCTTTGATTTTTTTTCTTATTTAACATGGTAATGGCTTCCCACTATTAGTGAGCATGTACCACAAGATTGCTGATAGAAAAACCTAAATTCATGGGGGCATGCCAGCAATTAGCAACCATGAACATCTGGGCCTTCATAGAATCATCTCAAAAGTCCTCTGTCCAGCAGGGAGAGCTGAATCTTTAGGCAGGAGAGAAGGCAACAAATATTTCTGTGAACAGTCACACATAGTGTCCTGTGCTCTCTTATGCTGATCTCCTTGGGATATCAATTAATATGCAAGAAAGATTCACCTGCTAGTCTTTTTTAAAAAATATATTTTGTTGTACAGAATGTGAAAAGGGTCCATTGGTAATTTTTATCAAGCAACAAAGTGGAAGGATCTTGGTACTTATTCAAACGAACTCCTCTCCAATGTAGGACATTGATTATTATTGGTTGAGTACCCTTGGCGAATGGCCCTTCAGTTCTATTTTAAACTATTTGAAAAAATGTTTTTTTATTACCTCTTAATCATATTGGTTATCACATTGCTTCTTAATCACCCTTCCATATGTAACAACAACTAACATATTTTATAGAATTATAAAAATGCAAAACATCATTAGGCCATTGACTTCAACCTCCTGCTCATGTGGGCATCCAAATTAAAGCATTTCCTGACAGATGGCTGGCTAGCCTCTGCCTGAATACATATATTTCACAATGATTAACACCATTACTCTTAATCATCTCTTCTTTAAGCCAACATGTATAATTCTCTCTAATTTTACCCATGCTTCTGGCGGTCTTCATCCTCTTCCTCCATGTCAGAACTGGAGAGAGGGCTCCAGATGAAGCAGAACAGAGTACTTACACATAGAATGATACTTTTCAAATTGCTACTCTTTTGATGCAGTCTAACATGGCATTACTGAGTTTCAGCTATGATGTTGCAGATAGTAGTGACCTTCTGCATTTACAGTTTTATTGGACATTGGGAAATTAGCTAAGAGTTTAATTAACTTATGCTGATGATACCCCTTAATGCATAATAATATACTGCATGAAGATTTATGAATAAAGCAATCATGAAAACAATGATGGCAATTCAGCTCTGATTTAATCATCTCTTTGCTGATACATGTAGAACAGGGGTGTCAAACTCGCAGCGTCACATTGTCGTCACATGTGATGTATTGTGACCCCCCCTTTCCTAAACTAGGGGTGGGAGTGGCCAGCGTGTGATGCATCTGGCCCATGGACTGCAAGTTTGAGTCCCCTGATGTAGAAGTACATGTGGAATAGCATGGGATAAGAGAACACAAAAATAAAAATATGGCATTACACCCTAGTAAGGCATTTACAGCTCACAAACAACAGTATCTCCAATGCTTGATATGGTTTCATTTTAATTAAAAGGCACTGACTGAACAAGAGCAGGCAGTGAGACAATATTGTGGAGAGAAAAAAACAGCTACAATATTAAAAATATTTGAGATTTCTAGAAGCAAGCAACATGTGCTCCAAAAATCATGCTCTGGTAAAAAACAACAACAACAACTTTTTGCCTTTTTTTCCTCCCATTCTCTTTCCAGCTGATCAAAATGAATTTGATCATTCTTCTTTAAAGGGAAAAGAACATGTCAGTGGAAGACTTGTGGATAGAATGTGGGTTTCGTGCATTGAAATCCAGGAGGATGAGTGACCATTAATTTGCATTTTGTGGCTTCTCTGGTTTTTCACCCTTCAATTACAAGTCAAGAGAAGACATCAGGTGGGCATTCCTCTCTCAGTTTTTTGTTTTAGATTAAGAAGCTCAGCAACCAGAGAGGCTGCTGAGTGTGAGACAGAGAGAGATGGGTAACAAGCATGCACGTGTGCCTACACACACACACACACACACACACACACACACACACACACACACATATTACAAAGCTCCAGTAATAGCATTCACCTTGCAGCAATGAAAACGCTCAAAATCAAAAGACATTTTCAAACTCTTGAGAACAAAGCCTCCCAGAAGAATGCAACATTTTGGGATTATTAAAAGGCACATTTGGCGAAGAATTAGTTTAGAACCATGTATACCTTCAATCTGAGAATTAAATCTATTATTGATGAACTCTTTGCAGAGGGAATAGGAAAATTGATCCAGCCACTACATCATCTCATTAACAGATGATTCATATCACATTTTGCTTTTCTGGCTGGTTGCACACTGTTTTATCATGCTGGATCATGCTAGGAATTTCAGATACCGTCTGTATTTACACCTGTGCACCTTCTCATTATATTGAAGATTCTTCTGAGATTGTTTTTCATTATCATATTGTTTTCTTCTGCCTTAAAAAAATCAATATGTACATATTGCTAAAGAAGCTAGCTTAATTTTCTTGCAAGTATGAGCATTTCTGACATGTGCACTTTTGTTTCCTGCAGCTATGTTTGGAAGTATGAAATAAGACAGTTCAAAATGGCCCAAATTATTTTTAAAATAAGCTAGTAGTCCCAGTTTGATGACACAGATCAATTAACAACTCAAGAAGCAAAGCAAAATAGCCAGGAAGTCATATTTATGTATTTATGATAATCTAACACAGTTAAGTCTCTTGAGTTCAGGTTGCCTCTGGTGACTGTGACAGACAACTGTGTAGTGTCTGTGGCAACGGTATGAAGTGGTTTGCCGCTTGAGTGCCTCCAAGATGTTTTCCAAATTTTGAACATTTTCAAGATCAGCCAAACTCATCAGGTTTTGCCCCCTGCTATGACATAATAATTTTCTCCCCTTCACATTAACATAACACCGGTTATTAAAAGCTTGAATTTTTCAGGCCTCATAAAAAGCACTTATGGGCAGATTGTGTAGTTTTGCATCAGATCCCTGCTTTCGAAAACAGAAACAACAACAATGGAAGATGCAGTAAGAGACCAGAGAAGAATACTAACCTTTTGAAAGATTCATAATGAGCTAAAAGGCCAAGCCAAAGTCAATTTATTATTCACGAAAGTCTCAGGTTCCCTTGTTTTTGTTCTCCTGAATAAAACATACCCCGAAGACCACTGAGAGTCAATCTGAAATACTGGAGAGACAGAGAGTTTAACCAAGTCATGCAGATTTGCATATGTATTTAAAAGAAGCTAAGAAGACAATGGATGCTCTCACTTAATCTTAGAGTTTTTGAATTAAAGTGGCATAATGATTTGAATAAGCATCTAAATAAATATTTCATTGTAATCCTTTGTACTTATATATGTAGCTAAAATTATGTACTATCAGAAACAAAATAACAATGGAAGAGGATGGTGAATGGGCCAGATCAGGCTGGGAACTGCAGAGAAAGAAGTCCAGAAATGACACTCTCCTATCCCCACATTCCTCTGGGAGACACAATTGGGCAGTGACTTGGAACGTTGGTGACTGCTGCATTCTAAGCACTTTCCTTTCTTACTTCTCCCATCCTAAATTCAAGAATTCCATCATTCACCTATAAAAATAATCTGCTACCCTCTTCTTTTTTGAAATCACTCCTAAAAATATTTTCTCTGTCATCAAATTTAATGAAAAGTGGCAGAAAAAAAATTCAAGGATTCCCCCCCCCTTCTCTCATTCACATAGTACTCATTTTTCATGAGCATAAGATAGTGTTTTGTCTTTTCTGCTGTCGTGCTCATAAAATCTTTTTTTTTAAATTGTTGTTTGTGACATGCAGCTTGGGGAAATATATTTTTTGTGAGCATGATGTAATAAAGGCGCTATTGACACTCGGGGCAATTCTGCAATGCAACCTAAGTTGCTTGTGTTTCCCAGGCTGTTCCTGGTTGTTTCTCAAACCAGCTTCAGATATTCCACTCTAGATTTCATTGGGTTGGACTGGACTGGAGCTCAGTGCAGATCATGACCACTGCAAGACCTGATTGGTTGTTCACCTGATTCTAGTTCTTCCCATCCATTGCAGGCCAACAACTGTTTCTGGTTGGCTTTGTGGACTGGTTTATCAATCCTGCCTTTTCCTTTTAGGGATTGATCCTATCTCACAAGCATAATTTCCTTTCCTTTCCTTTTCCAGATATAGGATGTCCTCAACCCCTTTCCCCTTTTCTTAACCCTGACTAGGTGGCTCAGTGGCTAAGACACTGAGCTTGTCGATCAGAAAGGTTGGCAGTTCGGTGGTTTGAAACCCTAGTAGAGGTCTTCTGCATGAGCAAGGGGTTGGACTAGATGACCTCCAAAGTCCCTTCCAACTCTGTTACTATTAATGCTAAAGCAGATCCTTTGTTTTTCTTTTCCTTCTGATTGTAATATTGTTGTTCAATGTTACAATAATCAAGGCAACAAGATGATCGATAATTATTCAGTTCCTACCTTCTTCTGTCTTTTGTAATGAAAAAGAACAGATAGTTCGATGTCATAGAAACAAAATACTCATGACCCTGGGCTGCAACTTAAGGATATTTTTAAAAATATAAAGGAAAGGCAGCCTTGCAGTATGGAGAGCAGGGGATGGGAAAATGAGGACAGCAGCAATGGAAAATGCCCATTGGGAGACGTAAGGTCTGAATGTGACATCAGTTTTTAGAGTTGAGGACAGTTCATTGACAACTGCAAGATTAGAAAATAGCAACTGCAATTCTGGTTGAAATGGCTAGGCAACCTGCTACTGCAGGGGAGAGGGCACTGCAGTCAAGCATAGCCAGTGCAGCTACTAGAATGGAACAAAGTTTTCCACTGAAGATGTCACTTAATCTGATAATGAAAGGTTTACAAGCAAACACTTAGAGTAAAGGTAAAGGGTCCCCCTGTCCAATTGTGTCCAATTCTAGGAGGCAGTGCTCATCTCCACTTTTTAGCTGAGAGAACCAGCATTGTCTGAAGACACTTCTGTGATCATATGACCATCATGACTATATGCCAAAGCACATACAATGCTGTTACCTTCTCACCAAAGTGGTGAGGAGGATGATACCATCCATTTCTGCACCCGGGAAGAAGTGAGTGGTCCACATGAATAATAAGCAAACAGGAAAGGCACATCTACTCTTAGTTCCATTTGACCTTTTCAATCAAAAATACAAGTGGGATCTTTGGACCTTATTATAAGATGATACAGACAACTATTTAAAAATTTGGTGGGAGTTTATTCACAGAGATTTTTCTGTCCTTAGAAATAAACTTTACTTGATTCTTGAGTTCTCTGGCCTAAGAAATCAGGTTCACAGCACTGGAGTATTTTTAGACCTGATCTTAAAGGCTAGATATTCAATTAGCAGCATGGCATGGCACATTTTATATTCACTGTAGCTGATAGGGTGTTTGTGTCTTGGATTTAGCCACACGTTTTAATGCTTTGGACACTGGATTAGTGCTCTCTGTGTGTATTTTGTTCTGAAGGCTGACTTCTGAAACTTGCCACAGTATATTCTGTTCATGGAATGATGATGCTGGAAGCATTTTATCTTGATGTTAATTAGTATACTTCCTCACAATCTGTTTTTAAGACTAATTTAAGGTGCAGATTATTTCCTTTAAAGCGATTTTGGTATAGATTTAAAGAATGGAGTGACACATTTCTAACCATGCCAACTTTATTTGACATTTTGGCAAGCTCTTAAAATCCCACTAACCTTTGGAGAACACTTTGCATTTATCTGTATAACCTGTGTACATCTGTCGTGTACATGGGAATGTATTCGAGATTGAAGCTTTCAGCTAATTAATGAACTTGAAGACCTCCAAGGTCCCTTCCAACTATGTTATTCTATTAAATTAAATCAAATTTATCCTAGCCTCAGCATTTTATTTGCCAAATGGGATGATTAATGATTTGCTAAATTTATGAAATATTGACTGTGCAGTAATTTATTAATGTATCATTGCAATTTGGGCCTGGTGTTTTATTTTGTTTTGTTACTTTTAAGATAGCTTTAGTCTGGGATGACTTTATGGTTTTATGTTTTATCTGTTTTTATGATTTTTTTAACTCCACCCAGAGTCCATCAGAAATGGGCAATTAGGTGTTATTAGTAGCAATAGTACTGTTCAGTAGTATGTGCTTGAAAAAAATAGAGTAAAACTAGAGAAAGAATGTAGTATTGCCTTGATTATTTCCTGAAAAAAATGTTTCATTAAAGATATAAGTTCATGAAATGCATAAGGGAGAGTGTTAAATTATGTACAGCTTTGACAGTTGTATTGCTTAGAAGAAGACAAATCCTCTCTAAACTGGCTTGTATTTCTGAAAACATAAAATTCCCCTCTTGTAGATATTCCTACCATGACTGGCAAACACTGAGGTGCAGAAATGAATTTTATAAAACCAATGAAATCCTCAAATCTTAGTGTTTGGCTATTTTGTCACCAAAACTGATGGTGTTTCATTTCCTTAAGCTAGGCACTTTATTCATAGAGAGACATTTTAATTCAATCAATGTACATTAAGTAGAACTAGTATAAATGTCACTATCCATATGTAGAAAAATAGTTTTTTATTTATTAAAATGAGTTTGGGTTTTTTTGTCTTTTTTCTTTGAAGCTTATGCATATTTGATGGCAGTATTTTTTCTACTGAGTTACAGAGAACTGAGTGAAGGAGACAGTATCTGAAGCCTAAATGAAATAAGCACAGCACTGCACAGCTTACTCATTTCTTATAACAACATGCTGATATTTTGTTTAGTGGTGAATTCTTGCCTGGAGCAAGAATTAATTTGTTTTGTCCCTTGATTTCCACACACTCCTCCTCCTTTATAGATCTAGCAATTTACCTGATTCATATTTTCATTAGGGCTGAGTGAAGTAGCTTTGATTTGCCTCAGCAAGATGTTTACTGCAAAGAGTCAACAACTTTGAGAAACCACATTGCATAGGCATCTCCATTGGAGGAGTGGTGTCGATAAAAACAGGTTGACAGTGACAATGTGATAACAGTCCTCTTTGTATGTGTGATGCCAATGCATGTACAAAATAGGAGGGGCTTTAACAGCACCACCTCAGTGATCCCCCTCCCACAACAACTTTATGCCACCCCAAAGACACAAAAGCTTCTTTCAGGTATCACATAAGCTATGGAATTTAGTGAAATGAAGCAGAATGAATGAAGCCAGTCTGAGGCCAATTGTATAAACCTTTCTGTAGAAGGTGAGCAGGCTGAGCTGGAGGCTGGGATTAAATGTCATCAGTTTGGAGTAATTGTGCAGCAACAAGAGGCCCAAGTCCAGGCCCCCATGAATTCTGTTGATCCTTGTCTAACACCAGTTAACTTCATAGTTAATTGCTCAGATTCTTAATGTTTTGAATTTAACTCCTGTTATTTGCATTTGACATTTGCCCACCAACCAATAGATCTGTGGGGTAAAGATGACCTGTCTATAATATACTTTAGGTCAGGGATCCCTAACTCCTGATACATGGACTGGCACTGGTCTGTGGCATGCCAGAAACTGGGCTGTGGAAACACGCAAGGGATCTGCATCCGTGGGGTGCAGGAAGCACACAAACCACGGCCCCTCTAGTCCATTGAAAAACCTCTCTCCACAGAACTGGTCCCTGGTGCCCAAAAGGTTGGGGGCTGCTGCTTTAGGTAATGAGTATTTTACCATTATGTGGGCCACAACATACTGCATTAATTGTAGTTTCTACTTAGTCTTCAAAGACAGCTCCATGTAGAGCACATTGCAGTTGTTTAGATAATGGTAGATATCAATGTAATAAGATTCTAGTGTTTCAGGTAAAGCTCAACTGTTGTACTAGCTGAAACTAAACAAAGGCCACAACCTCACCTGCCCACTAAAATTTAGTCCAAGAAGATACCCAAGACTTTTATTAGTAGTGTTTCCCTATCAAGAGACAACTCTGGGGAAAACTAAAAATTATGATGAATTCTACCACATTTCAACTTCAGTATGCTTCATTTCATTCAAAGCTTCATAAATACTTGACATCATTGGCCCAGAGTAGTGGAATATATTTGGTACCATCAATATGATGATGATTCCACACCATGAACTGATGCTGACCTTCCCCAGCATCATTTGAACAGATATTCAATTTGAATTCGAATAAATATTAAATAACAGGAGGGGAAAAAAGTGAATAGCCTTTAGGACAATCTCTCTTAGTCCATCAATTTTGCTCACCCACTAAGGAATGAGCTGAAATTGCCTCCAATTCTTTCCCCTTTGGGATGATCCAGGGTGTTTCCCTTTTTTAAAAAAAATATTAAATAAGTTTTTACAAAGTAAAAACCATTAAAATTTAAAGAAAAGAAAGGTTGTAAGTAAATTTTAAAAATGCAATAAAAAATGAAAAAAGGGGACATGAAAGAAGGAAAAAAAGATATAAAGAAGAGGTTTCCAATCTTCTTTATATTCATTGTCATTTTCTCCTCTCTTTGTAAGGTTACAACATAGCTCCTTCCTTTACATAGTCTACCAGGAGATTTCCATAATGATTGTACTGAGAGTCTAATAAAACCAGAAGCAATGTGCTTTCCCACTCAAGTCCCAACAGAGAACCACTGCTGTTTCATTCCCATCCCCATTCCTGGAACTAGACTGAAACTATCATCTGGATAATCTGTTTCCTATGACTGGTTCCTTGCCACTGTTTCAATAACTTTTGCCAAAAAGGAAGGATTAGAGACAGGTTAGTAATTGATAGCATCAACTATCCACAGAGAGGTGCTGAGAATCTTCCATAGTCTGAAATTTACTCTTCTCCCATTCCCATCCTTGAAAACCACTCCAAATTTATTTCTTCACTCTTCAGGATTGATTTCCCATCACAATCATAAACAGACACTTGATAGCTCACAAATAAGAAAAACAATATAATCATAAATAATAAAAATAATGTAAACAAATCCTGACATTAGCCCCCAAAATTGCCCCAGAAAATCTCAGTTTTCAGCAGTTTCTGGGAGGAGGATAATATTGAAACCAATCAATACCAATCAACTAAGCAGTTCAAAGGACTGTCTGCATGGGGTGGGGGAAAGTATTTTCTTTGGTTGCCAATCCCCTGATGTCCCAGAAACAGGCTTTTCCTGGTAAGATCAAAGTGGTCAAACAGACTCCAATGCAGAAATGTGACCCTGTAGGTAACCCAACACTAAGATAAGAAAAAAGACTTTATAGGTTATAACCACCACCTTAAATCACACTTGGAAGCTAATGGACAGTCAATGCAAGGCCCACAAAATAAATGTAACATGCTCCCATAAGGCAACATGGGAAAAACTGGGCCACAACATTTTGTTCCAACTGAAGATTCTTGGCACCCTTTCAATGGCAATCCTATGTAGATCATGTTAGAATAGAACAGAATTCTTTATTGACCAAGTGTGATTGGACACAAAAGGAATTTGTCTTTGGTATATATGCTCTCAGTGTACATAAGGAGAATAAAATACTCTCATGAAGAATAAAAAGATACAACACTTAGTGATAGTCAAGGTTACTAATAAGCTATCAAATCGTACTAGGAAACAGATAAAACAATATAAATTGAAAGATATAAGCAACATGGTTATAGTAATAAGTGGAAAGAGATACATACTAGTAAGGAAGAGAAGAATAATAGTAATAATCACACTCGTATTGTGGGAATTAGTTGTTAAGCAGAATGATGGCATTCAGGAAAAATTTGTCCTTGTGTCTAATTCTTCTGGTTTGCAGTGCTCTATAGCGTCATTTTGAGGATAGAAGTTGAAAAAATTTATGTCCAGGATGTGAGAGGTCTGTAGATATTTTCACAGTCCTCTTTTTGACTTGTGCAGTATACTCAGTATACTCAATGGAAGGCAGGTTGCTGACAATTGTTTTTTCTGCAGTTCTAATTATCTGTTGAAATCTGAGTTTGTCTTGTTTGGTTGCAGAGCCAAACCAGACAGTTATAGAGGTGCAGGTGACAGACTCAGTAATTCTTCTGTAGAACTGGATCAGCAGCTCTTTGGGCAGTTTGAGCTTTCTGAGCTGGCGCAGAAAGAACATTCTTTGTTGAGCTTTTTTGATGATGTTTTTGATGTCAGGTGTCCATTTTAAGTCTTGAGATATAATAGATCCTAGAAACTTGAAGGACTCTACTGTTGATACTGTGTTGTCTAGTATTGTAAGAGGTGGTAGTACAGGAGGTTTTCTGCTAAAATCCACCACCATTTCTACAGTTTTGAGTGTATTTAGTTCAAGATTGTTCTGGTTGTATCACAAGGCTAGTTCAACCTCCCATCTGTATGCAGATTCATTGTTGTCTTGAATGAGACCAATCCCTATTGTATCATCTGCAAACTTCAGTATTTTAAACAGGGGAATCTTTTGAAATGCAGTCATTGGTGTATAGAGAGAAGAGTAGTGGAGAGAGCACACAGCCCTGGGGAGCTCCTGTGCTAATTGTGGAAGTAGCTGATGTGATTTTGCCTAGCTTCATTATGTTGCAGAACAATATACCAGTATATGCCATCACAGTCATACCTACTCCTACCACAAGGAAGATTGCAATCAATGCACTAGCTGGAACTGACCTGCTGATCTAGCAAGATCCAAGTCATGGTTCTGCCTCTTCAGGGGAAATGTAACCTTGTTCAGGGACAATACAAGACCCTGGAAGAAGCTTGATGTATAAATAATAGCTAAGTCTCAGTTTTTCTTTCCTATCTGATACTATCAGCCTCTCTTATGACTAGACTTTGAAATCTAGTCCAAAATCCTATATAAAAGTTATGTATAGATGATATAAACTATATATTATTCTCTCTCTTCCCCCCCTCTCTCTGTATATGTATAGGTAAAGGTTCCCCTTGCATATATGTGCTAGTCATTCCCGACTCTAGGGGGCCGTGCTCATCTCTGTTTCAAAGCCGAAGAGCCAGTGCTGTCTGAAGATGTCTCTGTGGTCATGTGGCCGGCATGACTAAATGCCAAAGGTGCACGGAACACTGTTACCTTCCCACCAAAGGTGGTCTCTATTTATCTACTTGCATTTTTTATGTGCTTTCGAACTGCTAGGTAGGCAGAAGCTGGGACAAGTAACGGGAGCTCACCTTTCAATCGACAAGCTCAGCATTTCAGCCGCTGAGCCACCGCATTCTGGCTGTATGTGTATGTGTATGTGTATGTGTATGTGTATGTGTATGTGTATGTATATGTATATGTATATGCCACCGGTTCTGTGGGCGTGGCTTGGTGTGGTGTGGCTTGGTCATGTGACTGGGTAGGCGTGGCCAGTTTGATGTCATTCAAGTCACTCTGCTGTGCATGGGGCACTTGGAGAGAGAATGAGCAAGACAGCTTTCCAAACTCTGTGTGTGTGTGTGTGTGTGTGTGTGTGTGTGTGTGTGTGTGTGTGAGGGAGGGAGCGAACTGAAGCTGAGGCACCCAAACTTCTGGCAGCGGCAGGGGCAGCTTCTGAGCAGCTAGCTCCACCTGACCTACTCCCTGAGTCTTGCCGTTCGCCTCAACCCCACCCCCACCTCACTCAAGCAGTGGCTTCCCTGCTCAGCCCCAACAAGCTATGCATCCATGGTGCCTGCACCAGCATCCTGAGAGAAGCAGAGAAGATCATTGCTTGCAAGCAGACAAGCAGAGGTAGCAAGCGTACGCCGTGCTGTGGGAAAAATGAGAGGTCCTGTTGTCCTGCAGAGCCTGCCGCTGCTTGAGTGGCGGGGGGGAGGTGAGGAGAACAGTGAGGTTCAGGGAGTAAGTCAGGTGGAGCTGGTTGACTCAGGGCTGCTCAGAAGCCGCCTGCGCCGCTGCCAGATGTTTGGGTGCCTCTGCTTCAGATCACTCCCTCCCTCCCTCCCTCCCTCCCTCCCTCCCTCCCTCACAC
Source organism: Pituophis catenifer annectens (assembly GCF_029215685.1). Lineage (NCBI taxonomy): Eukaryota > Metazoa > Chordata > Lepidosauria > Squamata > Colubridae > Pituophis > Pituophis catenifer. The sequence continues at coordinate 95,107,769 of NW_027256882.1, forward strand.
ACACACACACACACACACACACACACACACACAAAAACAGAGGTTGGAGAGCTCTCTTGCTCGCTCGCTCTCCAAGCGCCCCATGCACAGCCCATTTGAGGAAATTCTTTATACAATTTCCAAGATTCAGATAGTGGCTATAAAGCGATGCTTTAATATCCCCAGAGGGGACATTCCTGTCCATGGGCAACATTACTTTTCTTGGGCAAGCAAGAATTATAATTATAATTTATGTGAACATTTCCTAAAAATTAATATTTTCTCTGTGTCATATTGTTTGGTGTATCCTCTAGGACAAAGATTACTTCAGAAATAATTAGACTGAATTGCTCCTTCAAATCATATCATTGAATTGTCAAATCCATTTTGCATATTAAACTTAATCAGGTGGCTTTGAATCAGTTTAAAGATTTGATGGAAAGGCATGTTCTTATCAAACAGAAATTCAGAATTGAATCAATTTAATGATAGACATTACAATTCAATTTGAACCACTTGATTAAATCACACACTTGAATTGAATCAAATGGAACTGAATGACAAATTCAATTTAGAGCTTGGATAATTCATATTGCTGCCAGTATTGTTCCCCAAAACGTATACTAAATGATGCCAAACTCATCTGGAAGAAATGATATCATAGAATTGGATGGGTTTCAAGATAATCTATGATATTATTGAAAAAACGTAAAGCCAAGGTGATAAAGAGACATTTCTATTTATTAATAGCTATGTGTTATATCTGAATATCTCTCTTGATGTAGCATCTATTTAACACAGAGAATCCCTGAGTTGGACTTAAATTCTACAAGAGTTCTAACTCATTTACAATTCTTTGACCAAATCTTTCAGCCAGAAAATAAGGGACTCTAAAAGGTAAATAGAGCTCCTTGTCAGCCAAATACATCAGTTCTTCCATTACACATTCTCAAATGCAGGCTGCAGGATCTCCAATTTATATCTGCATATAGATCCATCCATTACTTAGGCATGGAGATAACCACCCTTGTTGTTGTTTTGTATCCATTGACACAGAAATTGTGGGATGGGAGAGTGGAAAGCAGCGGATGGAGTTTGCAGGAAGCAAGTAACAAATTGAAACAAAGATAACATCTATTCCAAGGCTCTATAAGGAAAAATTAAATAATAAGTAAATTGTGGATACTACATTTGTGGATTTGAAGGCACAGATGAGATTGACTAATTATGGGCCATTAAGTCATTTCAACTCTTAGTGATCTCTTAACAACCATACAAATAGATTTTGATACTGGCAAAAAACATCCATAGACAATAGAAAATTCAATAAACATTTGTGAATACTGAACTTTAGTCATACATTCTTTCATACCTCATATGATTCCAATATGATTCCAAGCTGCCAATAGAAGAATCTTTATTTTCCATTTAATATTCACCTGATTGTTCTCTCTGGAAGTTCTTCTTTCTCCCTGATTCCACTTTCTTTCAGTTACAGATTTTTGCAACCAGAACCTTCAAATTCAAGTTTCTTGGTCTTAGAAATTTTTCTGCCAGTTTGCAGCTAATTTCAACACAATTAATTAGGGCTGGTTTTTGTGAAGTGTTTTGGCTTTCGAGCACCAATTTAACATTACATTTCTATCTTGCCATTTTGCTTGGCAAGGTTACAAGACAGGTTACAATGCAAAATATATGTTAGTAAAATCAGTACAATTAAAATCAAAATTAAAAATCAATAACTGTTAGAGGTTTGGAAAAATGGATATGTTTTTGCTATTTTCCTAAACACTGAAATTGTGGATATCATCCAGACTTATAAAGGGCCTGAGTCTGCTAAGCTAGGCTTTCACTTCGGAAGACATTTATAGCAATTTTTAGTCTAAAATTGACTGAAGATTGCAATAGAGTTACAGGAGTTTCTGTACCCTGAGATCACTACTTCCAAGCACAGAAAATGCGCAACTAAAGATCATTCATCCAACTAAACATCGGATGAATGAAATGCAAACAGGATGCGCCGTAGAAACTAAGCTGATGGAAAAATATAAACATTAGCATCATTGGCATCTTTCAGTCTCAAGAGACTATGGTATCGTGCTCTGAAAGGAGGTCCTAAAACAGCATCTAGTGTGACTAAAAAGGCCAATTTGAGAGTGGCAATCCCTTCCACACTGAGGGCAGATACATTCTGTCCCCTGCCCAGCCCCCAGATTTTGCTGGTTCCGGGACTGCCTCTTTGCCTCAGCCTGCTGAACTAGTGTCTCTTTGAATTGGAGATGGCCATGCTGCATCTTTAGCCTCCAAGCTGAAGGATCGGAGGTCAAGTTTTCCCAGTTGTTAATGTCCATTCCCAGGGCCTTTAGGTCCTTCTTGCAGATATCCTTATATCACAGCTGTGGTCTCCCTCTGAGGCACTTTCCCTGCACTAATTCTCCATATAGGAGATCTTTCGGACTCCGACCATCAGCCATTCTCACAACATGCCCCAGCCAGTGTAGACATCGCTGTTTCAATAATATATACATGTTAGAAATTCCAGCACATTCCAAGACTGCGCTATTTGGAACTTTGTCCTGCCAGGTGATGCCAAGAATTCGTCGGAGACAGCGCATATGAAAGGTGTTCAACTTTATCTCCTGCCATGCATAGAGGGTCCAAGACTCATTGCAGTACAAGAGTGTGCTCAGGACGCAGGCTCTATAGACATGGATCTTTGTATGTTCCATCAGCTTCTTATTAAGCCATACTCTCTTTGTAAGTCTGGAAAATGTGGTGGCCGCTTTACCAATACATTTATTCAGCTCAGTATCTAAAGACAGAGTATCAGAGATAGTTGGGCCAAGGTACATAAATTCATGGACGACCTTCAGTTCTTGTGCAGAGATTGTAATACAGGGAGGTGAATCCACGTCCTGACCCATGACTTGTGTTTTTTTCAGGCTGATTGTTAGTCCAAAGTCTTGGCAGGCCTTGTTAAAACTGTCCATAAGTTGTTGAAGGTCTTCAGCAGAGTGAGCAGTGACGGCAGCATCATCAGCAAAGAGGAAATCCCCTAAGCATTTCAGCGGGACTTTAGACTTTGCTCTCAATCTAGAGAGATTAAAGGTATTTACCTCCGGATCGTCTGATTTGGTCCGAAGGTAAATGCCCTCTGTTGCAGTTCCAAAAGCATGTTTCAGCATGACAGCAAAAAAGATCCTGAATAAAGTTGGTGCGAGGACACAGCCCTGCTTCACTCCACTTCGAATAACAAAGGAATCTGAAGTTAAGCCATCAAAAATTACAGTGCCCTTCATTTCCTCATGAAAGGACCTGATGATCCTTTCCTTCCTTTGAGGAGCTGAGGTGTACATCCAATCTTGGGGAGAATTTTATAAAGGCCGTCCCTGCTAACAAGTCAAAAGCCTTCATAAGATCTATGAAGGCTACGAAAAGTGGCTGTTTTTGTTCCCTGCATTTCTCCTGCAACTGTCTAAGGGAAAATACCATGTCAGTAGTGAACCTATTGGCTCAAAATCCACACTGTGATTCTGGATAGACTCTTTCTGCAAGCACCTGTGGAGCCTCTTCAGTACGACATGGTCAAGCAGCTTCCCTACAATACTAAGAAGAAAGATGCCACGGTAGTCACCCCTGTCACCTTTGTTCTTGTACAGTGTGATGATATTTGCATCCTTCATGTCCTGTGGTACTCCACCTTCCCTCCAACAAAGACAGAACATTTCATGCAGTTCAGTGGAGATGTTCTCTTTTCAGCACTTCAGAACTTCGGCAGGAATGTTATCTTTCCCGGGTGCCTTGCCAGAGGCAAGGGAGTCAGGGCTGCATTTAGTTCTTCTAAAGTTGGTTCACTGTCAAGCTCCTCCAAGACAGGCAGGTACTCAATGTAATTTAATGCTTCTTCAGTTACCACATTTTATCTGGAATATAACTCACAGTAGTGCTGTACCCAGCGTACCATCTGCTGTGCTCGGTCCTGGACAACCTCACCTGTAGCAGACTTCAGAGGGGCAGATTTCTTCTGTGTTGGACCTAAGGCCTGCTTGATGCCATCATACATCCCCTTGATGTTGCCTGTGTCAGTTGCTATCTGGATCCAACAGCAAAGCTGCAGCCAATAATTGTTAGCACATCTCCTGTTGGACTTTGCTATGAGCAGTTCACAGAATCTGTAGGTTGCGCTCACTGGAACAGGCTTTATATGCAATTAGAACTTTCCTTTTTTCCTTGATGGCTGATATCAACTTCTCCGAATGGGCTTCAAATCAATCTGCTGTCTTTCTGATCTCCTTACCAAATACTGACAAGGCGGTGTTATAAACAGCATTCCTGAAATATTCCCATTGTTCAGATGCATTTACTTCAGCTGGGCCTGGGGGAGTTCCCTTGAGTGCTTGTGCAAATTCCTCCACTTTGCCCTGATTGCGGGTCTTGTTGATGTCAATTTGCGGTCTTCCTTCCTTTTTCGAGTGATGCAATCTCTTTGTTTGCAGTTTTATTCTGCTGCACACCAAGGAGTGGTCTGTATTGCAATCAGCATCCTGATAGCTGCGTGTGCTTGTAATATTGGGGAGGTTGGAGCGCCTGGTAAGAATCAAGTTGAGCTGGTGCCAATGCTTTGATCTTGGATGTCTCCAAGAGACTCTGTGTTGAGGCTTTGTTTTAAAGTATGTATTGCTAATGCAAAGACCATAGTAGCAGCAAAACTCCAGCAGTCGTTGGCCATTTTCGTTCATCTTTCCAATGCCGAACTGACCTAAACAAGTGGGCCAAGAACTATAATCAGCTCCAACTCTGGCATTAAAATCGCCAAGGATTAACAGTGGTTATTTCTCAGGGATTTTCTTGATAGTAACAGCCAGATAGTCATAGAATTTGTCTTTCGATTCTACTGAAGATGATAATGTCAGATCATATGCGCTAATAAGAGTAACCAGCCCTGCTGATGAGTGGAGCTGCAAGGACAGAATTCTTTCATTTCCTGCAGCAGGTGGAGTAATGGATCCTAGTAGGGTGTTTCTGACCGTGAAGCCAACCCCATATTCTCTAGACTCGTTTGGTGGTTTTCCCTGACAAAAGAATGAGAAGTTTTTCTCCTTAATAGATCCTGAGTCTAACAGTCTTTTTTGAAGGGCAATGATGTCCATCTGCAGTCTGCTCAACTCCATGTCAATGGCAGCTGTCTTACGTACGTCATCTATCTCTTGTAAATCATCAGAAAGGCCGGGGGTCATTGTCCAAACATTCCAGGTGCCTCACAGGAGTTACCAGAATGTGATTGTACACAGTCACGAACTAAATCACGGACTCCGGCTCTGGATTTTGCCTCGAGGTTGACTACTGAAGCCTTTTCCAGTAGTAGATATAGCCACAAGGCAGTGGAGGTTTGTATTCAGAGTTTCCCTTCTCCTAAAAGATGGTTCTGCCGTTTTATCTGCCATTGGGGCATAAAGCCTTCTTCCGCCTTCAAAACAGTTGACCATCTTCTCCTGTAACCCTGGATAGGAGCCCTTATGAGGTGCTACCATCTGAGACAGCTGGGCCAAGGTATTTTTTTAGAGAAGTATTACTCCTCTAGCACTCCTCCTCAGTCCAGGACTCCTGCTCCAGGTTTTGCCTTGAGGTTGACTCCTGAAAACTTTCCCATAGATGAGTATAGCCACAAGGCAGTGGAGGTTTGAGATCAGAGTTTTCCTTACATAAGTTGCCTTCCAAGGCTAGCGGACACCATCTAACTGTTTTTTCCCCCACACACAGCTAACAAGACTTTCCACTTACACTCAATCAAACAGCCAGTCTCCCCTTCCCCTGGAAACAAGCAGATTTACCCATGAGGAGAGCTGGAGAACTTTCCTCCCTGCAGTCACATGATTCACTCACTTAAACAGACACTCCCCTTCCCCCTAAAAACAAGCAGATTTACCCATGAGGAGAGCTGGAGAACTTTCCTCCCTGTATTAGCAATGTGCCATGAAACCCCTCAAACAAGCAGGATCTTTCTCATATAATAACTCTGAACCAGTGTAGGGTAAAAATATCTATAATGGAATAAATATCCAATTCAGATTACATACTGTAATCTGTATATAAATTTACAATGGCATTCTCGTCACCCTGAGAAGTACCCATTTAAACTTCTTAACCTGCATCTAGTAAAAAAAACAAGCATTTGTCTCAGTAAAAAAAAAAAAAAAGGTAAAGGAATCCCAGTGGATTTTACTTCACTAGTTATTGCCGACTTGGGGGGGGGTACTCATCTCCGTTTCAAAGCCATAGAAGCAGCACTCTCTAAAGACATTTCTGTGGTCAAGTGGCCAGTATGACATCATGAAGCACACCAAAGGGGTCTACCTATTATCCATTCACATTTGCATGCTTTCAAACTGCTAGGCAGGTTAGAAGCTGGGGCAATGACAGGAGCTCATCCCATTGCATGGCGCTCGGGTCTCAAACCTGGGCTGCTGGCTTTCTAGCCGGCAAGCCCAGCATCTTAACCACTAACCACCATGATACAGACCCTTTGGCAATAGTTTACAAGATGCCAAAAATGAATGTGCTGTACCATGATATCACAGGTACCATCCATTTGTACTTACCCTGTTATGTAACACACAAAATCTCTTTCAATTCTTCTTCATACAATCATATTTTCATTTTCCAGCTCCTGATAAATCGATAAATTGTCATTTTCCAGCTCCTGATAAATTGTTGCTTGGCAACTTCATAATGAAGAAAGAGGAGGATGGGGGGAGAAAGGACACTAAAAGTAAAACATTTGGGGACTTTTGTCTTTAATTCATTCCACCTCTCCCAGTTCAGTTTAAGAACAAGAGACAGAATGATTTATTTATTTTTACCAAATGGCTAATATTTACCTTTCATTGGGATATTTCATATGGAAAGGGCAAGAATTGGAGGGCCAATTGGCTATTGGATTTTTGCACTGATATCTGGCTGGAAAAGAAACTGTATTTAGGAGTAATCAGACAGCTTTGATCATTCAGAATAGAGAAAACTAAGCAGTGAATCATCAAAAATGTGTATGATGTCATGAATACTTGATTCATAAATCATAAGAATTCAGCGTAGACAGAACACATTATAAATAGATAGTTCAAATGGTAAAGACAAGCCTTAGGAATGACACCTTGAATCAGAATTGATTAAAGTGAAATAGACTACCTTGAGAAGGATAGGACTAACCTTTTTGGAGGAAGAGGGGGCCAGGTTAGTAGAAATGGTTTTGCCATATCTTCGGGATTTTGTAGCAATAGATTTTCTATGTTGGTATTAGGTTACGTTAAATCATTGCTGAGTTTCCTTTCCAAATCCAGGATTTGGAAACATAACTCATTTTTTTTTTTTTTACAGTTTAGCACATTCTACTGTGGGAATTTGGCATTCTGTTTAGATCCCGGATCAACAACCTGCAATTCAAGACCCAGGGAGACTTTTGGCTATAAAAAATGCAGATTTCTCACTTTTGCTGCTGCTAACATCACAATACTCAGGCGGGTGGGGGGACAATTTGCTGTTTCCTTATTGCTATTAATGGGATGAAAGTAAGGGATGAAAGTGATCCTGATATTATGTGCTTGATTTGGTAAACTCTAATAGGAAAAGGAATTCAGCAATCTGCAGTGGATTTCTTGAAGGAAGGCAGATAAAGAAAGAAGAGGGATGACGTATGTGAAAAGATCTGTAATTATGCTATTTATACCATCTCTCTCTCTCTCTCTCTCTCTCTCTCTCTCTCTCTCTCTCTCTCTCTCTCTCTGTGTGTGTGTGTGTGTGTGTGTGTGTGTGTGTGTGTGTGTGTGTGTGTGTTGAGAGAGTTCTTGACTCCTCTGCTGGCAACTTATGCAAGCCTCAAGATTGAAAAGATTTCCCACCATAATTTAGGCTTTAAAAGCATCAACATAATATAGGAAAAAATGTCAATAAGCAGTTTTCTATCGTCTTTGTTGGGTGATTTTTTTTTTCTGAATAAGGCCTTGTCTGCAGATGTTATACAGTGAGAAGACTGAATAACCCATTTAGCTTTCAGACTTCTATCTATGCCTCTCTAATTTCCACTTCCTTCAATTCAAAATCTTTAATAAAGGAGATGGGTTCAGGAAGATTGTGTTTTATTCAGAGATTTTTTTTCCATATAAGAGAATTAAAAATGTTCTGAAAAGCTCAAATCACAAAACAAAATTCCATCATCTCATTCCACAATTATTTATTTTGTAAAATGAAGAAGCACAACGTAAAAACAATAACAATAAACAGCTGAAAAGGAAAAACCAAACAAAAACCTTACTTAAGAACAAATGATTTAAAAATGGTTTAATAATTAGGAACTAGACATGAACATGTAATCTTAATGGGAGATTTTAAGTATCCATGCTCAATATCCCTGTCCAAAATAATACACATGTTGTAAATCTATAAAGAAAAGAAAATGTATTAACACTGCTGATGATAACATTTGACTCAATATTTTCTTCAATTGTAGGGTTTTTTTTAAAAAAAATGCAATGTCAGTTCTCCTACTTTAATATCACTGAAATGATTCAGTGAAAGGTGGAATTTATTATTCAAAATTTTCCAATAACAAACCTAACAGCTAACAAGAAGACAGAATCCATTTATTTTCTTTGATTAGTTTACATGTGCATTAGGAAATACAGCAAATTCACTTCAGGACTCAATATGGAAATTGTCTATGGAGATTCTCAGTCATCCAGGTCATGGTTGTCCCAAAGGCAACTGGACTTTCTTGGGATTTTTTTTTTAAGACGTTTTGCTTCTCATTCAAGAAGCTTCTTCAGCTCTGAGTTGAAGAAGCTTCTTGGATGAGAAGTGAAACACCTTCAAAAAAACAATCAAGTCCAGTTGCCTCTTGAAAAAGCACCTTTGGGACTGCGGAAAGTACTTATATTCTGAATGTCTTAAAAAAAAATACAGCCTAAGTTACCAACTAATTAGACATTGGTATATATTATCAACTTCGGTAGCAATCTGTTTACACTCCCACTAGCATAAACTAGAAAGGTGGCAATTTATATAGTGTAAATTTAGCACAGTGTATAACCACTTACGATTACTTTTGTGACCAATTCTTGATAACGTGCTAAATATATATTTTAAAATCATATTGTGCAACAGAAAATTATAGTGAAATGAATTAAGTTCTGAATGTTCAGCTTTTTGGCCTGTTTAACTTAATTTGATAATCGCTAACATGAAATATCACTGTTACATCTTAATAGATGAATAATAAGATTATATGTTTTTGAAATAAGAGTTTCCCCTTCTTTAGCTCCTCATGCTCTCATATGGGGAAATAGCCCATCTTGATGGAACTTTAAATAACATAAAGTTTCCTTATAAGTCCTTTTCTACAGAAAAAAAAAATGTATACATCAATTTTTACCAAAAAGAACCCCTGGATTATAATTTTGAATTCAAAGTTGGGAAAACATTTTACTGCTAGATTTTGGAATATATACAAATAACTAGAGTCCAGACATTTAAAAAAAAAAAAAACAACCCTCTAGTGACAAGAATATTTCATATGTGGTTCCTGGAAGATCACCTGATCTAATCAGTGGTGGGATTCAGCCAGTTCGCACCACTTCGGGAGAACCGGTTGTTAACTTTCTGAGCAGTTTGGGAAACTGGTTGTTGGAAGAAATCATTAGGGCAGAGAACTGGTTGTTAAATCACTTGAATCCCACCACTGGATCTAGTGCAGGAAAATGCTTCAAGGAAATGTATCTCAATGCCTGGCAAAGATTGAGACAGTGCCAACTTCCTTGATGATGCCCTCTGCTTCCATTTCAGAATGAAGTCCATGAACTTGTTGTCCTTGATTATACAAATTATAATCCACCAACCTCCCTGATGCCTCTGTGGTCACTGCCAGCAGGGATCAGAGGCAAGTTGTGTTTCCTCCTTACAATAGACACACACACACACACACACACACACACACACACACACACACACAAAACCCTCTACAGTAACTCCTTAAATTACAACTACCGTATTTTTCGGAGTATAAGATGCACCGGAGCATAAGATCTATCTACCTTTTTTGGTGAGAAAAAGAATAAAAAGAAATCTCCCTCTGCCTCTGCCTCTGCCTCTGCCTCTGCCTCTGCCTCTGCGCAATTTTGCCTCATTGCAGCAAACAGCAAACAGCCTGCTTTACTTTCATTTTCGTTTTCAGCATAGCTTGATTAGCACAAGGGGAAAAAAATCTGCTCCAGCAATTTACCTCTTTGCAGCAAGCAGCAGAGCCCTGTGCAAAACAGCTGAGAGCAAATCAGCTGAAAGTCGGGAGGCTGATCCAATCAACTTGTGCTAGTTAGGCTGTGCTGAAGCTGAAATGAGCTGTTTTTTCTTGCTGTTTGCAAGGAGGTAACTGCTGCGTGGCAGAGGCCAAAGAGTGGGGTCCAGTGGGTGAGTGGGGCTACATTCAGTGTATAAGACACACCTAAATTTTTACCCCCTTTTTGGGGGGGAAGGTGCGTCTTATGCTCCGAATACAGTATTTATTTAGTGATTGTTTGAAGTTACAACAGCACTGAAAGAAGTGACTTACAACCAGTTCTCACACTTCCAACCATCACAGCACCCCACAGTCACATGAACAAAATTTGGGTGCTTGGATTGTATTTATGACAGTTGCTGCATCCCAGGGACACATGATCACCATTCGCGACTTTCCCAGATGGCTTCCAAAGTCAATGTAGAAACCAGATTGCTTAATGACTACATGATGCACTTCACAACTGCATTGATTTGCTTAACCTGTGGGGGGAAAAAAGTCAGACAGGACTCACTTAACATGCATCTTGTTTAGCAACAAAAATTCTGGTCCCAACTGTGGCTGCAAGTCAAGGACTACCTGTGCTCATCTGCTGAGATGGTGCTCAGTATTGCAATTAGGAATTAGGATTCCCCACTATTTCCCAGTGATCTGGCAGACAGTCATGGCAACCAGCCTGCAGAAAAATGACTTTACTACAAGGAGGGTGTGAACTATGGTGACCTACATAATAAGGTTCTTAAAAAGAGTAGAGTGTCCTCCAGTATCCAGGAGACTAAATAAGTTTGCCTCCAGGTCTCCTTAGCTCTACCTCAGAGGTAGTGTAATTGCAGGTAAGATAGGGTATAGTTTCCATACTGCAATGCTGAGAGAGATCCATGAGCAATCACCATATGAAGCTGTCCATCATTACTGTATATGCCAGGCATGTTGTCTGGTAAAATGAGATCCCCGGGGATAAGAAAAGGCTGATGAGTTGAAAATATGTAGAATTTGTAGTTAAGGTAAAGCAAATGAAAACAGAAGGGAGGGACGCAGTAAGTGTTTTTCAGCATTTAATAGAAATATTTGCATTACAGCTCAAATGAATTGGCGTTGCAGTGTTTTACTGAAACATTAATCAGAATTTGTGTGCGATAATTGCATTATTTGCTGAGGATTCTAACAATTAGATACATGCCTGAATTCTTTTCTTTTCGTGAAGCTATTCCATTTTGCCACAATTTGTTTATCTATATTGCATTTTATTAAACACCTTAGTCTGCTTTTTTTTTTTTTTTAAAAAAAAGGACTCTTTAATCATTTTTTCATTACAGATAATTGGGAGAACAATAAACAGACCCTGCTCCCCCCATAATGAAAAATAAGAAGAAAATTACAATCATCTTCCTCCTCTCCCACTGCTTATTTTTATTTTGGTTTGCTTATAATGAAACAAGCAAGCTGAAAATAATATCTTCTAAGGCAATTAATGCAAACAGATTAGCCCTATTCAGGTATTCCTTTCTTCCTGTGATTAACACAGCACACAGACAGTCCCTATGGACTATTGCACTCGAAAGGATTCTATTAATGGGATAGTTTTCCTGGTTTCCTTTACCTGGTTGAGCCCATCCCACAAAAGGGAACACAAAGTGTGACTGGTCTGCACAGCCTGAACTTTTTCTAACTACAGTTTTATATTTAGCTCACTTTCCAAAGAGCTAGTTTGGTGAAGTGATTAGAGCATCAGGCTAGAAATCTGAAGACCATGAGTTCTAGACCTGCCTTAGGCAGAAAGCCAGATGGATGAGTTTGGGCCAGTCACTCTCTCTCAGCCCTAGGAAGGAGGCAATCAGAGGTGGGCTGCCTCTGGTTTGGACCAGTTCGGGCAAACCGGTAGTTCCAACCACCCGCCCCAGTGCTATCCCGTCCTATATATCTCACTCTATGGCTCGCTCGCCCACCCCACACAGCCCAGTTGATTTCCATGCCTCACCCGCTCTACTCACTGCAGCTGCCCGAGAAGGTATGCTGGAAGCCGCGCACATGAAATCACCATGTGTTTGAAGCCACATGCAAGCGTAAAGGTGCGCATGTGAGCAAAGCATGCGTGCATGCGCACACTCACATTTTTGGTTCTGCCCCAGGGGTGGGTTCTACTTATCTTTACTACCGGTTCACAACGCGATCGCACTCACGCGCCTTGCTTCTGCGCATGCACAGATCGCTGATGACAACATCCGGGGGGTAGGTGGGCAGAGCCTCCCACTGGTTTCACTACCGATTCTTGCGAACCGGTCCGAACCTGGGGGCAGCCCACCACTGTTCTGCACTAGGCGAAACAGTTGTTAAATTATGTGAAACCCACCTCTGGAGGAAATAGCAAACCACTTCTGAAATCATGCCAAGAAAACTGCAGGGACCAGTTGCCAACAGCCAACCCTGATTCAACAGCACCCACACCCACACATGCACATTTTCACAAATATGTGATTCCTAGTTGCTTGGAATCAGATTAAAATTTACATTGGAATAATTAAGAGGGCTTTAACTAAGCTTTGTCCTGTTCTTTCTTTCTTGCAGTTAACATGAAAGATATTTTAATACACATACGGAAGAATACTGACACAGGGACAAAGCCGATAGCTCGTTTGAAGCTGGTGGTCCCCGTAGAAGAGCTCAGCTAAAGTGTGACAAAATGGTGTACAGTAGGTGCTCTTCAAAAACTCAGCTGGTTTTACTGCTAGTGTCAGGGCTGTGGTTTGATAATAGCTATTTAGGAAACTGAAATATAGTGCAAAGGAGTAAAAAAAAAAAATACTGACAGTGGATAAAAAATGGATGTGCCTTACCAGAGGCCCCCATAGTTCGAAAAGCAGCATTCCCTAAGTATTACCCATCTTGACAGAATGATTTAAAAAGGTCTGCACATCGGCTGTCTTTTGGGTGCAGTCCTGTAATCCCCATATATTGTCCTGGGGACCAGTGAATTGTTTTGATTCCTTCCTTTAGTATCAGGAATACAGAAAGAGAAATTGAACGTCAGTTCAGGTCTCCAGCAAACTCCTCTCTATCCTCATTTTTGTCTTGCTGGACTGCATTGGCATGCTTCCAAGTGAGTGCTGCCAGTTAAAAACCCTTTCCCAGTCACAGAGAAATCCCACTGATTTAAGCATAAACTCAATTTTTTCCCAATCAAATCCATCATTCTAGAAGTGCTTTATATGGTGTGGAAATCATTTTTCTTTAGGAAATATCCTGCCCTATTTCGCCAAAACAGGATGTTATGCCAATATTCTTTTCAAAAGAGAGAAATTAATCCTCTTTCTTTGCAGAGGAACACTACAGTATATTAACAAAGGCAGTCTCACATGTTTACATTTCAGAAATCCTAATCCTTGTTAGTTAGAGATTTGATTTGCAGTCACGTGTGATGGGCTATGCATCTGGGTAAAGGTCTGTAAAAGCCAAATCCAAAAGAAAGAAAAGAAAAGAAAAGAAAAGAAAAGAAAAGAAAAGAAAAGAAAAGAAAAGAAAGAAAGAAAGAAAGAAAGAAAGAAAGGGCAATTTCTTTTATTTTTGAAGAATTGGGACCATCCCAAAGAGATCCTGTAAGGCAAGAGGGAACTATGGCCCTTTTATGACTTGTGGACTTCAATTCCCAAAATTCCTGTCATAAATTCCTTATAAATTCCAAGTCATAGAGGGACCATAGTTCCCCACCTCTGCTGTAAGGGAACGTAAAATGACATCCATAATACAACATACTTAGGAAAGAGTAATCCAACTCACGTAGAGAGCATAAAGTCTTATATCAGTGCCTCTCACATAGGTAAATTTAATCTCTGCAGCTCCTCAGCGTTTCATTTGCAGGCATAATGGAGTAATGGTGTGTTACAGTAATGGTGGTTTCACTGGAGACTGGTGAGAAGGAATTGAATGTTCCTGTTTCCCTTAGGTGTTTTGTACATAGAGCCTTATATTCCCATCTAATGGTTGAGTAGGTAACACTGAATTAAGCAAAGATTTATTTTAGTCACTAACGACTCATATATTGTTTAATTCTGTCTTTGGTAACGGACATGATTGCATATATTACAAAAATCAGGAGTTAGATAGCACTTTTTCCAGCTAATGAATTTTATTAAAGCTTATGCTTTTTAATGAAATTTGTCAGCCAGAAAAAGATGCTACAAGACTTATCCTTGTTTTTTTTTGCTACTGTAGGAATCTTGTCCTACACTGCATGGAGTAAAATAAGTTTTCTCAACTTCAGCCGAAAACTTTAAGATGGTCTCCTCCTTGAGCAGGAGGCTGAACTGGAAGACTTTCAAGACCCCTTCCAACTCTATTATTCTATTATTCAGTTTCAAACTCTCCATACTGCAGTCCAGAGGAGGCACCAATTAACCGTCTTCCCTTTGTAAATCCTTTAACTTCATTGGGACACAATGGGATCGTACGGATCCCATATTGGGTGGATATCCATCAGTGTTGGGTTGCTACCGGTTTGCCCCAAATCGGGTGAAACAGTGGCGGCGGTGGCAGGAGGCTCTGCCCACCCGCCTGGATGCTTCTGCACATGCACAGAAGTGTTGTGTGCGCATGCAATCGTGCGAGCGCCCATGAGCAAACCGGTAGCAATGGGTTTTGAAACCCGCCCCTGATATCCATACTGTATTCATGTGTGGATTAGAGGTACAATCAATGGGAAAAGAATAGTGAATGAAAGAATAAATCTATAGTTTTGTTTTTTGGGGTGTGGGGGGAAGGCATGATAAAAGTGATTGGCATAGGTCTGATATGAAAGAATGATTTGAAAACTCATAGTTTGTATGTGTTTCCCTATCTTCATCTACCTTATTCAGGCATCATGTAGTACTTGAAAATTCCACCTATAGGAGAAGGTTCTCAAGCAGGAAAGCAAATGCCTCAGTGCCAACAAGTTAATTAGTTCTTCTTTCTGTGTCATCTTTTGTCTAAAAGATTTTTACTTGACAAGGAGTTTCCCAGAAAATCTGAACAGTTTGCACCAAAGCAACTCAGTTTCATACTGTGTCACTAAATAACCCAGGAAACAGTCAACCAAGTGCTTGTAATTATAGAGTTAATGATCAAGCCACAATAACACAACAAGAACAGCCTGTTGACTAACAACTGATTGGTGCCTAAATACTAAACATTGACAAAGGGTCTTGCTCTCACCATGCTATTTGCATCTATAGGTGCTTTGTTGATATCTATAAATATTCATAATGTTCGTGTAGGAAGAAAACTAAAAGAATAGAATACACACATTATAATGTCTATCAGTACCACCTCCTCCCATGGTGCCATTTCATAGTTTATTTGGAAATAAACATAATTCCAACATGAAAGAAAGTTGCATAGAAGTATAACAATCTCCCATCAAATGGAAGACAGACATTTAGTCCTTTATAGTCTTTTGTAAACTGGTATACTCCAGATGTTCTGAGATTACAGTTGTTGGATTTTGTAGCCATGATGGCCATTTGTAAGAGTGGCAATAATTCCCAGTATTGTGGGATTGTGAAAGGTTGCCTTAGTAGGCAAAGGTTGTGAGTGATATGGAGTGGGATAGATTAACAGAGTTTAAGAAAATTCAGAGATGTGTGTTATGTAGAGAATTTAAAAAACATAGTAAAGAAAACTAAAGTATAATACTTTTTTAAAAGTTAGGATTTCTCAGTAGGTTTATTCATAATTATCCCTCTTTAAATGTTATAAATTCATTGTTGTTTTGAAGGTTTCTTATGTGAGGTACACAGCTCTTCTGCTTCCTGCAATTGCCTTAAGAAGTCAGGATCACCTTCTGTGGTGAGTGTAAATCTCACACTAAGTTTCTGATTCCGTTTTTCACCAGTCTTCCCTAACAAGCTTCTTATGGTAATTGTTAGAATGTTTTAATGTTACACTGACATAATGATGTAGAATATTGAAGGAAGGAAGGAAGGAAGAGGAGAACAGATCTTCTAGAGATATGCTACCATTGCTCTCAATGTTCGCCAGGGTATCCACTTGCAAGTGTATCTTTAATTTGCATCAGACTTTACTGCCATTTGGTCCCAATTAGCATTGCACCACTGAAACAGGTAAAAGTGAAAAACATATATTTTGATTCTTTCCTGATGCACAATCAGCAGAAGAGTTTTTATGGGCTCTCTTAGTGAATGAAGAAATCTAAGATAGGATCATTCTAAGGAATGGAATTCCACTTCATCCCTAATATTTCTAGTATATCTGAAATGGGATGGATTGGAAAACCATGCATTTAATACTTTCTTTCTTATAGCATATTATTTCTTGTTTGTAACTTATAGAGATGTCCCCAAGCATTTTGTGAGGGTTATCTATATCCTTGAAACTTTAGGATATATAGCTTTGATATCTAGGAAGTTAGCACTCACCCCTCTCCTAGAAGAATGAAATATTTTAGGAAATATTTAAAAAGGCAGAATATTATATTTCCTTGGATGACAAATGGAGAAACATGTTTTAAAGACAAAGCAATTTCCTGCCTCTCCCCCCCCCCCACCTTTGTCAATGGGCCATTAAGGCCTCAGCCAAGCTCACTTATTCACAGGCCGTTCCAGCAGTGGAATATGATTATCTTGAAACTCCTAAAAAAAAAAGTGGTGTTATTAGCCATCAAACCTCAAAAATACACTTTTCCCAAAAGGTTTCCACAATTTTGGCCAGTACTGTATATAATCTTGGTGTAAACCTGCAAGTAGAAGGAACATTCTTTATCTTTTTTTTTTCTTTTTGAATGACTAACAACAGCGAACATCTCTGATGGTATGAGCTATATATTTTGAGGTACATTCATGTATACATTTAACAGAATAGCAAAATAACAGAGTTGGAAGTGATGTTGGAGGTCTTGTAGTCCAACCCCCTGTTCAAGCAGGAGACCTATACCATTTCAGACAAATAGATGTCCCATCTCCTCTTAAAAACCTCCAGTGATGAAGCATCCACAACTTCTGAAGGTAAGCCATTCCACTGATTGATTAACTAAGGAACTAACAAACTAACAAACTGTCAAAACATTTCTCCTTAGTTCTAGGTTGCTTCTCTCCTTGATTAGTTTCTATCCATTGCTTCTTGTTCAGCCTTCAGGTGCTTTGGAGACTAGGTTGACCCCCTGTTCTTCTACCCCCTCAGATATTGGAACACACATTTTAACATCCAATCTCCTAATCACCTTTGTTGCTCTTCTCTAAATTCTTTCTAGAGTCTCAAGTTCTTTTTTTATACGGTAGCAACCAAAACTGGATGCAATATTCTAAGTGTGGTCATTTCATGCAATGTTCATTTCATGACATTTGTACAAAACCATATGCATTAACATCTAATTTACCCATGACTAGAACTTGGAAATACTGTATTTAAAACATGGCTAAATTTGGATTTAGGTGAGATAATTGCACATCATCAGGTATGCACAAAAATTCACCTATTGAAGTAGAGGTGGGATTATAATTTCTAAATTCTTCTAATAAGTGCTACTTTGGAAATGCCTTTACTTAGGAAATGAAATTCCTTTCCAATTATTATAACCTCAGATTTCCCCCCCCCCCTTTTCCTACATTTAAATATTTAAAATATTTTGTGAAGTGGAAGAGAACTGTTTTGAAGTTCCTGTCTTTAATATTTAGAAACAATCAAGCAAGAACAGGATCTTGACATTTCAGTTCAATAATTACAGTTGTTTTATTTGAAAAAAAAATAGAATATTGAAATTCATACAAAGAATAACATCAGCCTATCCTAGGTTCTTAGGAAGGATTTGATAGGTGGATAAAAATGCCGAATCCTGTCTAAACATCTTTCTGACTTTATGAACAATCATACTAAAAATATATTAGCACTAATGATGTTACCTAGTTTGGGTAATGAAACATTTGAAGGAAAACAACCAAGGTCAAAGAACACCAAGGATCTCTCCATAATAAAGTTGTATGCCACCAGACTCCCAATTGCTCTGCTTGCTCTCAACAATCAAACAAAGAAAGAAAAACAAACAAATATAAAAGATCAATAAAAAAATAAAAGATGGCAAGTGTGACAGACTAGGTGGGATGAAGTAAGGCCTTTCACTGTTCCTTGCCAAAGGCCTGGGTGAGAAACCAGACCTTCATGATTCTTCTAAGCAACAGCAGAGTAGGGTCTGACTCAGTGGTGAAATCTGAACCGGTTTGCTACCGGTTTGCTGGCCGAGCATGCGCGCTGCGTGCCAAGTGTGTGCTGTGTGCATGCATGCGCAGTGCATACCAATTGCATGCTAAGTGCACAGGCATGCATGGTGCACGCCAAATGTGCGCTGCGCACGCATGTGCAGTATACGCCAAAAGGAAGCTTGGGTAAATAGAACAGCAACGGGAGGATCAGCTGTGCTGTGCGATTTAGCTTCGCTAGAAAGCAAGATTTCCTGCTTTCTAGCAAAGGCAAACTGCGCGGCACAGCTGATCGTCGGAAATACCAGTTCGGAAGAACCGGTAGCTTTTTTTTTAACTACTGGTTTGACTGAACTGATAGTTTTTATCACTACCAGTTCTCTCGAACTGGAGCGAATTGGCAGCATTTCACCCCTGGTCTGACTCTATCCAGATCTCAGAAGGAACCTTTTTCCAGAGGGTGGCTGCTGCTACAGGGAAAATAAGATTCTGGACTCCCAATAAAGATATATAAAGATATATAAAGATACCAAGTCTGTTATTCTATATATTTGCTTGCACTTGGCAGGATTTTTAAAAATAATGCACTGTTTAGGATCATTACTATTATTTATAAACATAGACACTTTTGCCTGGAAATGCTAATTTGAATAAAGGGTCATGTTTTGGCGAGAACTTTCCTGCTATCATTAACTATATCCACCCTATCTAACAGTGTATATTTTTGTCATTGTCAAATAAATCTCCATTGGTACTGTGAATTATTTTATTTATTTGCCTTGCTTGGACCTTCTGTTCTTCATACACAATGGGAAGGACTGCTTTGGGAAAAGCAACTAATTAAGATTAAGCGTGACATGTGAGTTAGCATAAGCGTATGTATGAGAATGTGGTAGAGGCTGAGTAGGAAGAACAAATAGTATCGTCAACACTGAAACTCTCAGGGATGCATGTAAGGAGAAATATAGAAATCTCGGAATGAATGAGAGAATACGCAAGCATATTAAACTTTATAATCTTAAATTAAAAATTTTCTGGAATGTTAGAAGAAATATCCATCTGGTTCAGTTCCAAGCTGGGAGAAAGGCATTCAATTATCTTTCTAATCAGCCTCCATGTTTCCACTGTCTTTCTCCCAGTTTGGAGCTGAACCAGATGGATATTTCTTCCAACAGGAGTTTGGCTCCATAATCTGATTTCTATTGCAAATGTCACACTATCAACTAACCCCAAGGTGAGAAGGTTCCTAAACTCATTCAGAATTTTTCTTTGTTAACTTGGGGTATATTGATGGGAGCTGGATATCTAAAATTCCAAACTGTTCGGGATGTTGGATAATTATTATTCTCTTCCTGTCTAAAGAATCTGATTCCTCAATTCTGTTCCTCAAAATAGAAAGGCAAACTATTTTAAGTTTTCCTGCAGTTTGCCTCACCAGTGCAACATTTATATTTGGGATTTCCGCACTGAAGGGCAAAAATTAGAGCCATTTTGCATAATCTGTACACTTAATTACCATCTGCTATGTTGTGTTTCACTGTGCTGCTCTGGATTAAATGGCAACTCTTTAAAATAAAAGTTATCCCTTAAAATATGATCTACAATTAAGAGTTATAAAATGGTGAGTTACCAACACTTGAAATAACACCTCCTGAATAAACCAGAGTTATTTTTTTTCCAGTGCCAGCTGCTTTGGGGGTTATTTCTGCTTCATTCCTGAATATTAATATAGGAAACATGTTTTAAATAAAATGTTGCTTCAGTCAAAATAATAATAATATGTCATATGTTTCAGGATGTCCCTTCCTGCAAATTATTAGAGGAAAACATTAATATTGTAGTGTATTTTAACAATAATTTTGCTGAACAGGATGAAATGAAACACAGATTGTTCTGATAGTACAGACAGCTGGGGTATTGGCTCAGCTGCTTTGATCATGGAAAAGAACAGTACTGGTAGGAGGTGTCAAACTTTCCCTTTAAAAAATGGGTTGGGGGAAATTAATTTATTTCATATACAAGCTAGTAGCTGGAGGGGATCATCTTATTTATTTTCTTGAATTGTTAAAATAGCTTGTGTGCTTTCTATTATGTGGTCACATAGGCACTCCAGAAAGTGCTGTAGAAGAAGCTGCCTGTGTGCAAAGAATCTACACTACTTTAAAGACAATTTGAACCAGCAAAGATAAATGAAGGATATCTCAGACACAATGCCCTGGAATCCCACAGAGATATAACCTTGGCACATCATTCATGACTAAAATAAGTTCAAATTCCAAGCAGTCAGGTATATATTTATGGAGATTTTTAGAAATCAAACAAGACCAAAAATCTGGCCAGAAAAAGTATACATTATTTTTGTATTGCCCCAGGCATCTGTTGATAGATATGGGAAAGGTCACTGTGATTAGGAAAGGAGGAGCAAGAGACCTGAGAAGGATAAAAGTCATAGTAGATTGAGATTGCAAGAGGGAATGGTCCGAGCAGGAAGATCCCCCTGGAACCTTCTGAAGCAAAAACTGGAAAGATGACCAATCAAAAGAAGGGATGACTATAATTAAGGGCCTCTGAAATCAATAAAACTGAAACTTGTAGGCCACTTGAACTTCAACAGCTGATCAAATTCTGGGCTGCAAGTGATTAGTTCCAAAGGTTAGCATTCATTTACATAACTTTTCAAACCTATTTGACTTACTTTGCCTCCTTTTGTAACTGTCCACAACACCTGTAACTTCTGCTTTTTGCTTCTGTGCATTTGAGTTTGGGACGCACCCAAGCCAAGCTTTATATCCCAATTTGTTCTATCTATCTATCTATCTATCTATCTATCTATCTATCTATCTATCTATCTATCTATCTATTTATTCTTTCTATCTATTCTAACTATCATCTATCATCTCTCTCTCTCTCTCCCTCTCTCTCTCTCTCTCTCTCTCTCTATCTCTATCTATCTATCTATCCTATCTATTCTTTCTATCTATTCTAACGATCATCTATCATCTCTCTTTCTCTCTTTCTCTCTCTCTCTCTCATCTATATCCATCCATCCACTCACAATGCCTTTCTTTTCAATTTATCTCCACATTTAGAATCCTAAATTGCATTCCATGCAATATAGCTGGAGAACTGAGCAAACTAGTGAGTCCCATACTTTATTATGCTTCCAGGATGCAGGAATAAACTTGGCATTTATTCTAACCTTATATTGAAGCTTATCTGCCTAAATGAACTCTTGGTTATATAGAATTTTTAAAGACCTGTTTGGATTTTGTCTAGCTGAGCCATAGAATGCTTTGGACTGGTATTTACAGAGTGATAGGTAAAGGTTTCATATGTAATGGAGTTTGTGGTCTCAAGAGCGATATGATTGTACATATTAAAATAAAATGTTGCTTCCTGTTTCTAGGACCAGTGTTATAATGATCAGGTATGGATATGCACTGTTGATATTTATTTCACCCCATATTCTCTATCTATTAGGTTTTGATATGAAATCCATACTACAATAAAATCAGCCATATAGCATTGCTTGAGTTTGTTAAATCCTTGTCTCACCATTAAGTCAATGAGAAAATTAAAATTTCTTTTTAGCCTCAGTTAGCCTGGTTTCTAACATTAGACTGCATTAGATTAGTCTAATACTTTGCTAATGTGAAGTACTTCATGTGATAAGATATCAAACTGGATCTGTCTATTTTTAAAGCTTCTATAACCTTCAGATCTTCATTCTATACCCGTGATGGTGAACCTATGGCACGCGTGCCGGAAGTGGCACACAGAGCCATCTCTCTGGGCACGCGAGCCATCAATCTTTGCTCTTCCAGGTTTTAGCACACTGGCCAGCTGGTCTTCACATGCATGGGAGCACTGGAAACCAAAAGAGCAGCCACCTGGTGCAGATGTGCGTGCCAGTAAGATGATCTGCCAGTTTCTGGCACACACATGAGCACCAGTCACTTGGTCTTCCAGTTTCTGGCATGCATATGCACCCGAAGACCAGCTGGATGGTGCGCATGCATGTGCTGGAAACTGGAAGGTCATCTTTCCAGTGCGCACATGTGCATCAGGCAGCTGCTCTTCCGCTTTCCAGCGCTCTTGCGCATGTGAAGACCAGCTGGCTGGTGCACCAGAACGCGGAAGAGCAGCGGGCGATGGCTCGCTGCTCTTCCAGTTTCTGGCATGTGGGTGCGGGCGCCAAAAAGGCTTGCCATCACTGTTCTATGCCCAATTTAGCAAAGGGCAAATGGGACTTATTGTAAAGCATCCAAGCCAGGCTTTATATACAATGAAGTCCTTGATTCCGGGATACAATGATGATTGAAAACAGCCTATTCGAAAATATTATTTGTTCTCCTTTCCCAAGACCATATTTCTTAAAAAGCAAAATTTGGTATGAAAATACATATCCTATTTCCTACTACTTTACACATTTAGTAGTTTCTCTGCACTTTAATACTGACTGAAGTCTTAAAATGCAACCTCTGAGTACCAGATTGTGGTGGAAGGGAAGTAGGATCATTATGAATATGCTGGGCGATGAAACTTTGGCTCTTTATAAAGTAGATTTGCTATTGAGCAATTAAATCTTCCCATAAAAATTACTTGTAAATCACTGCAGTAACTTTTTAAAAAGAGATTGATGTGTTCACAAACAACGACAAATTTTATGTCTCGGTCTTCCTTTTGATTAACTTATAACATCTGTGTGTGCATTGAAAACATTCCGCCTTTGTACAGAAATCAAATTCTTTATCTCAACAGTGCTCAAGGCTGCATTCATATTGCTACACATTTGGGAGTACTATGGAATTGAATTCTGAGCAGAATGCACAAGATCATGTTATCTTCTACATTATGCAATAAAAGATTGCTGTATCATTTGAAAAAAATAATGTCAATCCTTCACAATTCCTTTCTTACCTTATCAGCTTTCCTACAGGTAAAGAATTTGTTCCATCTGAATTTTATCAGGAATTAATAGCTTCTGTTATTATGTTTAACTTTTCTAATTACATTGTGACAAAAGAAAGTAATTATTTAGGTTTTTCTGCTGCAAGTGTATAGTCACTATAATATATGCAGGTATTCCTCAACTTGTGACCACAACTGGAAGTGGAATTTCTGTAGCTGAGTGATGTGGTTATAAAGTAAGATGTCATGTGACCACTTTGATTTTGGTTAGCAACAACTATCCCAGCACTCACTGTTGCCATTGTTAATTGTGCATTGTGAGTTGTTAAGTGGATACCTACCTCAGTTCCAGCCAATCTGGACTTGGTTCCTCCCAGTCCAGAGCCTCAGTAACATAAAGGACTGCCTCTGTCTCCACCCTCTGCCAATCTTCCCCTCCCATCTCTTCCCTTTTTGCTGCAGTCTGACTTGAAGATCACATGACTCTAGAATTGCTTGACACAACTTGAGAAGCCACCCAGTACAGATCCAGATGCAGCCTCACTTGTCATCTTGCCTCCCTGTGGTCCATCTACCTAGCTGACTTTGGCTGTCTCCTTGCTCCTGCTGCTGTCAAGAGGTGCCAGTCTGGAGGTTAGACTTCACACTGCACCATGGCTCTGGGGCTGCACAAAGAAACCCAGGAGCACCAAAAGACCCTTTACATCATGCTTCTGGGCAAGGCTGGGTTTCATACTATGACTCAGATGTTAATTTTTTGCAACATCAGAGCCATAGCATGCTAAAAAACCCTTTTGCACCATAATCTTGCGCTGGGCTGAGACTAGGTTTCACACTATGCTTTGTCTCAGAGGCTACCACTTCAGCCTGGTCCATCAAAAGCCACAGTTGCCACAGCCTCAGTCTCATGTAGAAACTGCAAGGCACAACCTGGGAAAAAAGCTTCATTTGGCCAGTTTGTGGAATAAATTCATCATAAAAGTATAGAGCCAAGCCAAAGGTGTTTCTTTATATAATCTCTGTTGGAAAGACTCTCAGACATAATTATATTGTCTTTTTTAAATGAACTTTTAAAATTATGGGACTGATGATACAGATTGAGTATATTGTCTGAAAGGTTTGGGAACTGGCAATAATTTTTATTAGAAGTTTTAAAGAGAGCTTAAAACTAACACAAACTAAAACAACATAGAAATAAGAAAGAAAGAGGAGAAAAATAAAAGCCCAGTAATAAAGAAAAAAATGAAAAAAATAGAAAAAAGCTTCTGATTTCTTCTGCAGCAAACATAAATATGATTTCAACATTTTCCTCTTACTCTACGATTAAAAAAATACCTCTCTTTGTTCTATTATCCATTTATTTCTTAACCATCAAAGCCACATAAATGCATCATTTTTCCATTTCCAGCAAAAATGTATAAGGGGTTTCGAGTCAACCATCAATGTAGATATCGTCTTTTTTCTTATCAAGTTAATTTAGTCATCTCTCCAAGCTCCATCAACTATGCTAAGCATTCCTCCATTGTGGTTCGTGTTGAACCTTTTTGCATTTGAATATATAATAATTCTGCAGCTGTTGTTATATGCAAAAGCAAAGTTCCATTATGTTTTTTTAGTTGCATGTCTATTAGTCCCCAGAGAAACATTTTTAGTTTTAGTTGCACTTCAATTTTTAAAATCTTCTGAATGAATATATGTGGAACTGAAGGCACCATTTAATGCTGGTTCCACTCCTACTTAAATGAGTGGGTCCAGTCTGTAGTGGCAGCATGAGAGAGACCCAGCCCTTAGCTGCTCCTTGAAGGGGTGCCAGAAGGCAGGTTCTCTTGTCTATTCTGTTTTAAATCTAGATGAAATCACTTGGAAAGTCTTTCATTGATTTGGGCAGAGGTGTCATCAACATGCTGATGATACCCTGTTATATATTTCTACTTTGGCCAAATGTGAGAAGCTCTATCAGATGCCCCAACTCAGAATCTAGAGATGTTCAGGATTGGATGAGGAGAAACGCTTGGATTGAGCTTGAGCATGATAGGGTGGGTATTAATTTGGGAGCTTTTTACTTCAAAATATAGACTACTTCTAGTCTAGGTGGATTGAGAAAGCACGTACATTTCATAAAGAAATAAATATAACAAATAAAATCTACAAATACAAGAGAAGGGGAATATCACAAAATGAAATAAGAATGAGATCAGTTGTCTCAGGCTGTCATGAAACAGCGAGAAGTAAATTTGCATTTCTACTTAATAGGAACTGGGTTGTTTTTCAGTGCTTGGTGTTTTTGCTGAAAAACAATTGCCCACCCTTGACTGATGAAGGAGGCCAATGTGGTGTTTCCTTTTAGTTCAGGCTAAACATTCTTTCTGGCAAATGAGAGGGGAAGGAAAATGTGGCTGGGTAAAAGTTTAAAGAGATATTTCATGTCTGTATGGAGGCCTTCTTCAAAGCTGCTACACAAAGCAACATTGTGGCTCCCATCTTCCTGGGAACAAAATCTCTGGGCTATGGGTACTTTCAGGAGATGGGAGAGGCTTCTGAGAATGGGCTGGATGGAATAAGATGGAGTCAAGCCAAGGAATGGAGGAGTAAATTAGAAATGTCCTGTGCTTTGGGGAGCTCAACCTGTAGGTACAATCTGCCATCTTCCATCTTAAATCTCTATCAGCAGTGGATTATGCTTTGCATAATTTATAGTTTTTGCAAGTTAAAACCTTGATTTATTTTTTTCCCCCCTCCCCCAAGGGTCCTGTGTTCTAAGTTTCTGTTTGGGACTGTTTTCTTGCATCCTTTATTGCAGTGGTGAAACGCACTTATCTTCGCTAACGGATTGGAAATTGAGCACGCGTGTCTCTTCTGCGCATGCGCAGAAGGTCAAAAACAGGACATAATGATGTCCCGGTGGGTGGGCGGAGCAACCTGATGCCAGCCCTACCAGCTCGCACGAGCCGGATAGATCTGGCCAGATTTCACTGCTGCTTTGTTGCTTTTTTCTTCTTTTGTCCTCCATGCTATATTGTTTTTCTGTAGCAGTACAATTAAGGCACAGAACTCATCGCATCCTATCTGCCAAAGCTTGGTTCTTCTTGTTAACTATGTTTCTTTTGTGCAAATGTGCACTTAATGAATACAGGAAATTCAGAATAGAGATCTCTATAGAATGCTAAGATAACATGGGTTTAGATGTTATCCCCAAGCAATCGAAGCTTACATACTGTTTGTTCATGGCCCTCCTTTTTATAATTGAATAGCTAAAGTGGAAAACTGTCAATTGAAAGACTGTAGGTTCCTTTGAGAGTTATGAGCTGCCCTTACCCTACTCATATGTTTCAGATGAAGAAGTATACAGTACATTTTGTTGAATACTGCATTGGAAGCATTAAAAGCATTTCCAAATCATTCATGTGTCCAGGGGTGAAATGCTCCCGGTTCTGACTGGCTCGGGCAAGTAGGTAGCAATGGTGGTGGGCAGTTCGGAGAACTGGTAGCAAAAATTCCTGCCCCCGCCCCCCATGCCCAGCTGAGCCGCATGATCATCAGAGCCTTTTTTTCCTTTTAAATGGCTCTGACCAGCCAAGCTCTGACGATCCAAGCTGAGTTGCCTGCTAATCAGGCAACTCAGCTTGGATCGCCAGAGCCATGTAAAAGAAAAAAACTTTTTTCTTTTTAAATGGCTCTGACGATCCCTCCCCCTCCCCCCCTCAGCTTGCTTACCTTAGCTGCTGGTCGCAACGCCTTGCTGTAATCCCTGCAATCAATTGCATCAGAAAGCAACTGAATCGCCCTGCCTGCAATCAAGCAGGCAGGGAGTTGTGGACTTCAACTCCCAGAATTCCTCAGCCAGCAAAGCAAAGCAAAGCTGGCTAAGGAATTCTGGGAGTTGAAGTCTACAAGTCTTAATGTTGCCAAGGTTGGAGACCCCTGTTCTATTGGGTAAGTTTTTTCCCCCTTTGGGAGCTTTTACAAAATAGTTAATTGGTTTTTTTTTGTTGTTGTTTTGTTTTAGACCTAGCCATTTAAAGTTTAGGAAGTTTTAAATTTAGCTGCTTTTATATAAAAATAAAAATAAATAAAAATAAAATAATATTTGTGCAGCTTTCTGAGATTTAGTGTGTTTCTGTAGTGTTTCATTCTAACTACAAAAACACACAAAATCTCACAAAGCTGTATGTGGAATTTTGTGTGTGTAAAATGTGAAAGTTGGTTTTTTGGGCTTTTTGTGGCTGTGTGAGGTTCCTGCTTGTTGCAGGGGCCATTTTGGATCTAGCATAGCTGCTTTTATATTGTGGGTGAGCCAGTTGTGTTGTGTTGTGTTTTGTAGGTTAAAAAAGGGCAAAGAAGTGACATTGCCTTGGCCACGCCCACCTTACCAACAAGCCACGCCCTCCCAGTCACCTTACCACCAAGCCACGCCCACTAATTAAGCCACGCCCACAGAACTGGTAGCAAAAAATTTTAGATTTCACCCCTGCATATGTCCTCTTTATTATCACTAGATACATAAATATTGATTTAAAAAGTCAGAAGTGTGTGGTTGTATGTGTGTGTATATATACATATATATGGAAAATGATTTATTTATTTATTTATTTATTTATTTATTTTGTCACATTTCTATGCCGCCCAACTCTCAAGGGACTCTGGGCGGCTTACAACAGAGAATAAAACAATGCAACAATATCCCATACAAAAGTTAAAAGAAGACATTAAAACATTAAAACGTTAAAACACATACACTCCAATCTGTGGCTGGGTCTCGCAAGATCACTATAACGAGATCAATGGCCCCAGGTCTGCTGGAAGAGCCAGGTTTTCACTGTTTTCCGGAAGGCCAATAGGGTGGGGGCGGTCCGGACTTCAGGAGGTAATTGGTTCCAGAGAGCCGGGGCAGCCACAGAGAAGGCCCTCCCCCGCGGGCCCGCCAGCCGACATTGGTTAGCTGACAGGACCCAGAGGAGACCGACTCTGTGGGATCTTACTGGTTGCTGGGAGCTATGTGGTAGAAGGCGGTCTCAAAGATAGCCTGGTCCTGAGCCATGTAGGGCTTTAAAGGTAATAACCAACACCTTGAATTGTGCCTGGAGACCGATAGGGAGCCAGTGCATCTCCTGGAGAATGGGTGTAATGTGGGTGTATCTAGGTGCACCCACTATAACTATAAGATGATGGCTTAGAAATAACTGTCTTTGGAATTGCAGAACTGTAAACATATTTTTATACAGATTTTATTGAGTCTCTATCATCCCTGATCATCTTTCATTTATCCTGCAAAGAAAGGCTTGATGCTGCCTAAACCACAAATATCAGACCCAGAATGGACTATTTGGTACCAGTAAGCAAAATAACAGACATGGCAATTAGAGGCAACTTATTTCAATTTTCCATTTTCTTCCAATTATCTTTGCCATTTTTGTTCCTGAGTCTTCTAAAAAGTACAACAAATCTTTGGCTTTTTGATCATCAAAGTTTCAGCATATTTGTCCTGGTCCAAGTAGACAAGGATAATCATCAACAATGTCTTTCAGAGCTTTATTTTTTTCTCTTAGAAATAAATCAGTGCCAAATGGCCCGGCATAGACAGAGATAACATTTAGCCATAGAGGTTATAAATCAGGCGATAATATGCAAACAGTAGAAAATCTCAGAATTTTTCTTGCTGTGATGAATGTAAGACAACTAGAAAAGACTTGTGGAGGATTGTTTTTGTACCTGGTAACTGCAAGACAACTATTATATGCACAAAGATGGAAAGACTCTGAAATATATGCAATGGAGGAATGTCTGCTAAATATGACAGAATTTGCAAAGATGGCAAAAATGACTTATTTGGTTAGGAAAAGAAAATAACATCAGTGGTGGGATTCAATTTTTTTTACTACCGGTTCTGTGGTTTGGTGGGCGTGGTTTGGTGGGCGTGGCATGGCATGGCATGGTGGGCATGGCAGGAGAAGGATACTGCAAAATCCCCATTTCCTCCCAATCAGCTGGACTCAGGAGGCAGAGAATAGATGGGGGCGGTGCCAGTCAGAGGTGGTATTTACCAGTTCTCCAAACTACTCAAAATTTCCACTGCCGGTTCTCCAGAACTGGTCAGAAACGGTCAGAACCTGCTGAATAAGACCTCTGAATAACATTTGTTAGTGACCAAAAACCCTTTTTGGAATTTTTGCTGGAAACTGGGGGGGGGGGAATGAACTTGTGCTTAATAGGTTTTATAATTAGAAATGGTAGAATGCGGAACAAAGGGAGCCATGATGTGACACAGAGAGAGAGGATAACATAAATGCATTTGTAATTGCTTTAAAGATAAGAAACCTCTTCTTTGTCTTTTTCTCTTTTTCTCTTTCTTTTCTTTTTTTTCTTATGTTCCTCTCCTTTCTTTTTTATTTACTTGTCAGTTTTCTTTCATTTTTAGTTACATTTACATAGTTTTATTTGCAAAAAAACTTCCTAAATAAAAAAAAGATACTTTTTAAAAAAGAAGAGTGCTCTTGCCTGAATTCTAGCAGTGAACCTCAATGGGCCACTGTGTGTTGACAGCAACAAAAAAAAAAAAGAAAAGAAAAAAAGAAAAGAAAAAAGAAAAAGAAAAAAGAAAAAGAAAAAAGGAGCCATTACTGTGTATTGTGTACCAAGATTAGGGCCTGGTGGCTCAGCATAGCATTGTGATTAACACCAACTGTCTGCAATTACTGTAAGTTCGAATCTCACCAGGCTCAAGGTTGACTCAGCCTTCCATCCTTTCTAAGGTAGATAAATTGAGTACCCAGTTTGTGGGGGCAATAAACTGACTTTGTATAAATATACAAAAGTATGAAGGCTATTGCTTAACACATTGTAAGCCGCCCTGAGTCCCTAATTTGATTTTTTTAATCAAATTAAAAAAAAAAAGATTAAAAAATCAGAGTCCCCAGAAATGGGAGACAGGGGAAGGCTGGCTTAAATGAGGATCTGGTCCCAAAGTAGAGAAGTTGCTTTCAACAAGGGTGGAAACTTAAGTCTACAAGTCTTAAAGTTGCCAAGGTTGGAGACCCCTGTTCTGGAGCAAGGGCCCCTGTCTTGGTTGATTAAAGAAGCTGATTGCATTTCTTCTCAAGGAGACATACAGACCACTGCTTTTTAAACTGCTATGACTCAGCAATTGGCCAAATTCTGGATCCATCTCTCCATTATTACAGACAACACCCAGCTCTATATTAATCATGGAATTGATTAATATAGAGCCTCCCCCTTGGCTCTCCAGTCCAGGAGGGTGATTTATCAGGATCTGCTCCACAGTTTCAGAGTCCAAGGAGCCAATAACACAGCTATTTCTTTTAAAATGTTCTATTTCCAGAATATTAGGATTCCAGAAGTCCATTATACTGCCAACAATGCTTTATGCTAGATGAATATTTTATTAATGTTACTTAAATGTACAATTATCTTCATAAAGAAGAAGAGGTCAGGCTGTTTTAAAGTTGACAAAAAATAATTACCTTTGTTTCTTGCAAATGAATCTGGACTACTAGTCCTTTCTTTTTTTTTTTTTTTTTTTATTGCAAAAGTTTTACAATTACATTTTCACCCCTTTTTTCACCCCCCCACCACCCTCCCCAAACTTCCCATCCTCCCTAACCCTCCCTAACCCTCCCCCCCCAGACTTCCCTATTACATACTCATAACTAATAACACTAATAAATAAACCTGAACCCATCCCTCCCCCTATATAATTTTTCCTCTTTGTCTCTTTACATTAAAATATTTCTAATACATTATTTTCAAATAAAAGCTATTTGATACTTTCTAGTTTGGTATTTGTTCTGAACATATTCTATCCACCTTTTCCATTCCCATTCATAAGTCTCTTGTGAACAATCTTTTAAATACGCTGAAATCTTCGCCATCTCTGCAAAACTGGCCATCTTCAAAGTCCATTCCTCGATAGTAGGCAAAGCTTCATTCTTCCAGTATTTACCTATCAACAATCTTGCTGCTGTTATCATATACAATATTAGTTTTATTTCACCCCGTGTAAAACCCTTAACTATACCCAATAAAAACAATTGTGGAGAAAATTGAATTTTTTTCTTCAAAACATTCTGCATGACCCACCAAATTTTTATCCAAAAAGCCTTAACTTTCCTACAGGTCCACCATACATGATAATACGTAGCATCCAAACATTCGCATCTCCAACATTTTGGCTGAACATTAGGGTACATACATGACAACTTTTTAGGATCTAAATGCCATCTATAAAACATTTTATAAAAATTTTCTCTCAGGTTTTGCGACTGTGTAAATTTAACATTCTGAACCCAAATTTTTTCCCAAGTTTCCAGCATCACTGGTTCTTCAAAATTCTGTGCCCACTTAATCATACAATCTTTAACTAATTCCGTTTCTGAATCTCTTTCTAACAAAACATTATAAAGCCTTTTAATATGCATTGGACCTTTCTCTCTTATATGTCTAACCAATTCTTCCTCATGCAACATAATACCAGTTTTTTGGTCCTCTTTCCATCTCATTTGTAATTGATTATATTGTAACCAGGTTAAATTAATCCCTTCGTCCAACAGTGTCTGCAATGTCTTCAGCTGCCATCTGCCCGCATCTGTAAAAAGAACCTCTTTATATAAAAACCCCCCGAGTGACATTATATTTGTATTCCACAAGGTATGACCAAGATCCAGCCATAGCGGTATTTTATAATCCCATTTGAGTCGGTGCTTCTTCCAAACTTTCATCAGGGAGTCTCTAAGTATATGACTTTTAAATACTTTATCCACTTTATTTTCATAGAATAAGTAAGCATGCCATCCAAATTCAAGATCAAAACTTTCTGCATTCAATATTCCAGCCTTTTTATTTCCAAACCAGTCACTTGTTAAAGTTAAAGCTGCTGCATCATAATATAACTGTAGGTTTGGGAGTTTAAGGCCTCCTCTTTCTGGAACATCTTGCATAATTTTCAATTTCACTCTCGGCTTTTTCTCGTTCCAGACAAACTTATTCACACCAGACTGCCAGACTTTCAGTTGTTTATCACTTTTAAGCACCGGAATCATTTGGAACAAAAACAGAAATCTTGGCAAAATATTCATCTTAACTGCTGCTATTCTTCCAAGTAAAGACAGTTGCAGCTTTTTCCAAGTCTCCATGTCTTTCTGAACCTCTCGCCACAACACCTCATAATTATTTTGAAACAATTTCATATTTGATTCTGCAACCTGAATTCCAAGATATTTTACCTTAGGTACAATTTCAAAACCTGCCCTCCTTTCAAGCTCGTGTTTACGATCTTGTGTCATATTCTTAACTATCATTTTAGTCTTTTTTGAGTTCAGTTTAAAACCTGAAACTCTACCATAGTCTTGTATAATGTCGTTCATCAGGATTATTGATTCCATTGGTTGTGATAGGGTAACAACCAGATCATCTGCAAATGCCTTTATTCTATAATCCTCTTGCCTTATCACTATACCTTTCAAAATTTTTGAGTCCCGTATTGTATTTAGCAAGACTTCCAATGTTAATATAAATAAAAGTGGGGACAACGGACATCCCTGTCTTGTTCCTTTTTCAATTTTAAACTCTGTCGTCAAACTTCCATTAATAATAATCTGTGCTTTTTGCTCTTGATAAATTGCTGAAATCGACTGTATAAATTGGTCCCCAAAGCCCATCTTTTTTAAAGTCTTTAGTAGAAAGTTCCAATCCACTCTATCAAAGGCTTTCTCCGCATCCAAAAAAACCAGCACTGCAGAAATCTGTTTATTCTTATCAAGATATTCCAATAAGTCTATTACTTGCCTTACATTATCCTTCATATATCTGCCCTCAATAAATCCCGCTTGGTCCTCATGAATTACTTTTTGGATTACTGGCATCAACCTGTTGGCTAATACCTTCGCATAAATTTTATAGTCTGTGTTCAAAAGAGATATTGGTCTGTAGTTCTCTGGTTTTTTAGGACCAACTTGTTCCTTTGGTATCAGAGATATATAAGCAGTTGTCCAAGATGGGGGTATTTTACCCCCTTGTTGAATATTGCAAAATAAATCTCTAAGTTGTTCCACCATTTCAGCTTGTAAAGTTTTGTAATACACTGCAGTCAAACCATCCGTGCCAGGAGCTTTGGCTGTTTTTAGCTGCTTAATTGCTGCTATTATCTCCTCCTCTGTTATAGGATAATTCATTCTTTCCTTTTGTTGATCAGTAATTTTTGTAACTCTCTTATCCTTTAAATATTTTTCTATAAGTCCATTCTGCACCTCTTCTTTGGCATATAATTTAGTATAATAATCCACAAAAGCTTCTTTAATTAATTTTTGTTGAAAAATTTCTTTCCCTCCAATGTTAATACTATCAATAGTCCGTATACTTTGTTTTTTCCTCAGTGTGTAAGCCAACCATCTGCCCGGTTTATTGGCATTGCAAAATGTATTATGCTTCGCGTATTGTAAACTTGTTGCAACTTGTTCCGCCATAAGCATTTGAAATTGGTCTTTCAAAAGTTTTATAGCACTTCGTATTCTTTCATCTGTTGGGTTTTTAATAAGTAATTGTTCCTTATTCTTTATTTCCATTTCCAACTCAGATCTTTTCTTTTGTCGGAACAGTCTATGTTTAGAATTCATGTAGATAAGTACCCCTCTCATATAAGCTTTACTAGCGTCCCAAACAATTTCAATTGGGGTACCTTTATTCAAATTTATCTCAAAAAATTCTTTCAAATGCTTTTTAAGTTCTATTGTATTTTTTTCATATCTAAACAAATTCTCATTTAATCTCCAAGAACGTCTCTCAACCTTATCCATCTCAATTTCTATCCATACAGGGCTATGGTCAGTCAAAGTTCTTGGAAAAATCTTTGTTCTTTTTGTCTTAATAAGTAGATCATTTGACAACAGGATAAAATCAATCCTAGAAAAGGATCTATGTCTATCGGAAAAGAAAGTGTAATCCAATTCATTTGGATTATGTATTCTCCAAACATCTTTTAGTTCCATATCTTCTTTCAAATCAAAAAAAGTCTGCGGTAGTCTAATTCTAGACTTTGCCAAGCTCTTTTTGTCTAATTTAGAATCAATTACTCCATTCCAATCTCCCATAAATAAAATAGATCTATAGTCCCATTGCACTATTTTAGTATGTAACATCTTGTAAAAACAATCCTGTTGTTGGTTGGGAGCATAAATTCCAATCAAAAGAATTTGACCATTTGCTGTAAGCAATTCAATTGCTACAAACCTACCATCTTGATCTACTTCTATAACTTTTGCTGTTAATTTTTTATTTACATAAATAACCACACCATTCTTTTTCTGCGAAGTTGAAGATATATAATGTACTCCTAATTTTGAATTTATCAGATATTTCTGATCTTGAGTTGTAATATGCGTTTCTTGTAAACATATTATATCATTATTAAATTGTTTCAAATATGTAAATAGTTTCTTCCTTTTCTGTGCTGAATTCAACCCATTAACATTCCAAGATAAACACTTAAGGGTCATCGGCCTGTTTCTGGAGCGCAGAGCAAAATATTTGAAGTTCATCCAAGAGCTTCGATCTTGCTCCTCCCATAGCTCCACTCTCTTGTGGGGTACTCTTTGCTGCCTTCTTGTCTTGTCTTTCCTGTTGTTGTTGTTGCTTTTGTTTAAGTAATTTGGATTGAGCTCTAGTTATACGTTGATCTTTAACTTCAGTCAACTGAATCAAATCCAAAATTGGAGAAGAATCCAGCAAGGGCTCACTCAGAAAACCTCCTTCTACACCTTGCACATTTTCTAATTCCTGCTTAGGCTGTTCTTCCAATTGCCTCTCTTCACTCTCCTTAATCTCCAAAACTGTAGATGTACGTGGAGATGGTGTTCTTTCCTTAAGAATAGTACTATAAAAATGTTGTGCCTTCTCCACAGTATTCAATCGATATCCTTCTCCCTTATATCTAAAAATTATCCCAGCTGGCGCATCCCACCGGAAGGGTATCTGTAAGTCTTTCAATTCCTTAACAAGAAAACCAAATTCTTTTCTAGCTTTCAGCATTTTAGGAGGTAATTCTTTAAAAATTACAAGTCGTGAGCCCCCCACTTGTACAGAGGTGTGAAAAGATTTTTGGAGGATTTCATTTCTAATTTCTCTCTCAGTAAAATATATGACCACATCTCTAGGCAGTTGTCTTTGTCTGGCCACCCAAGAGTTCACTCTGTAAATTTTATCTATTTTGTGAAATACCAGATCAGGGTTAACTTGTAAGATCTTAGCCAGGGCTTCAGAGCAAACTTGTCTCAAGTCCTGTCTCTCCTCCTCTCGAATTCCCCGAAGCCGTATGGCAAATTCCATCGCCCGGAATTGTATCATGACAATCTCATCTTCAATTCTCTGCATTTTATTATCAGCTTCTTCAATTTTATAGTCATTATCTTTCATCCTAACATTAACTTCTAATTTGAGTTCTTCAACTTTAAAATCAACTTTCCCAATAAAATTTGCCAGGCCAGACGCCACTTCTGATATTTTTTTGGTCACCATATTTTGATTCTGCTTCACCATATCTTTAACTTCATTAATTTCCTGCAGAAATTCCTCATGTGATTTTTGAAGTTTATGATCTATTTCCTGTTGAGATTCTTGAAATTTTTCATCCAAAGTTTTAGAAATAAAGTCTTTTAAATCTCCCACATCAATTTCTTTTTTCTGAGTTTGTAACTGTTGAGCAGGGGGAAGTTGCGTTTGATGTTTATGTGTGGGGGATCCCCCCCCTGATGCCTTTCCTTCCTGCTTCTTTGAAGCCATTGTGCCACGTAAGCTAATTTTTCTAAAGAGGGAAGTTCTTTTTCCTTTCCCTCTTCCACAAAAGCTTCTAAAAAAGTCCCCCAGATTTAATCAAGTGAAGCTGAAGTAAAACAAAGTCAAATTTTAGAAAAAGAAATTTTTTCTTTAGATAGAGCAACTTTGTAGCAGCTTTATAACTTTGTAACAAAGCAGGAAGGCTTCACAAATCCACTTTCATTAGCTCGTTAACTCAAATGCTGGGCGCCATTTTTTTTCAAATCACTTTCACTCACTCACTTTCTCTTTTAAATTAGAAAGTCAACAAAGCACTGATACTTGCAGTTTTCAAGTTTCTGGATTCAAGTTGATATTTCCGTTGTTTGTTAAAATTAGTTCCTTTCGCTTTAAGAGTTTGCTGCTGCCGGCTTGTTCTGCTAATTAGCAGAAACGTCCCACGCCGCCCGGAGTTTCAGCAGGTTGGAAGGGAGCCACGCCTGTTTCCTCCCCAGAAACAGTTCCCTGGGGGGTTACAGGGGCTCAACCTGTACCCTGCTATCTCTTCTCCTTCAATCTTCAAGATTTTGGAGTTTTCGAGCCGCTCCTCGATCGCGGGACGGCTCTACAGGCGGCGGGGCTGGCGGTCTTTAAAGAAACACCGCCGTCGCCGAGGCTCGCAAACCGGAAGTCTAGTCCTTTCTTTTCACTGCTGGATACCCATTCCACTTCAAACATTACCTCATCTTTCAAAACAAAGGCTTTTACGGAAAACTGACCCCTATGCAAGAAATATTATTCATGCGAGTACCTAAGTATTTCTGTTTTATCACATTATAATTTCTAATAGAGTGCTGTTGCTAAAAGGATTCTATTAGGTTTTAGGAACTGCTTCTCTTAGAAGTAGATATGAGGAAGGAATCCATCTGGTTTCCACTGAAAACTAAATTGAAATTTAAGTTAGTCATGAATGAACTCCCAGTATTTCAGTGAGAGTTGTTGAATGAACAGAATCCTAAATTCAGTCCCATTGACTCCCCTTCGTTTATGGGTGAGTGTGTATAGACCTACAACTTGAACTCAATATCTAATATACTACTGAATATGAAACACAGATGAAAGAAATATTATACCATCAGCCGTTCCAAAGTCAATTTTCAAGAAATATGTACTATTGGAGTATTTGAGATCAATCAATCAGTTTTTTATTTATTACACTTCCATTCAGAGAAGATTCTATCAAAAGCTCCCTTCAGTTTCTCCTATAGTAACAATCTTGTGAAGTTATGATTTACCAATCCCATCAAATACCTCAATAGTACTTTATTGTATGTGGGATAGAGGAAGTCATATCAATTTCACTCATAGAGATGAAAAAAAAGCTCCATATCCCTTAAACACTATACATTACCTGTGACTGTTTACTATGCAAAACTATCATTCTGTTCATCCTAACTCTCATCAACCTACTCCTCTTCTTCATTGGCTTTATCGTCATCATCATCATCATCATCATCATCATCATCATCATCATCATCCTGAAGTACATAAATCTGTGTGAACAAGGAAAGAATCCAAAGGAATAAAGCTACAACCCAGTGCTCCCCCAACAAAAAAAGAAGACGCATATTACAGCAGCTCTAAAAGTCATTGAATGCAAGGTTGTTATACAACTGATGTACAGATCACTAGTCTTCATATGTAAAGATTATATTGCCCGTAGGGAATATCCCCAGAGAGAAATAACACTGCATTTCTAACAAACATATTTGCATACCCATTATATTTCAAGTGCAATATTTTAGAGGCTACAGTTATCATAATTAATGCCTGGGTATTGTTCTGCCATTTTAATTACTGATATAAATTAATCCACTTCTCCAGTAACCTTGTGTCTCTGGTACTACAAAACATATTTCACTCCCTCTACTGGAAATCTTTAAAGATGGATTTCCATTGCTGTGGTTTTTAATTCAGTCTTTAATTTGTACCTACATGAAGTTGTGTGGACTCAGAGGTTAAACATGATGATGTCTGTTTAACACTGAAATAGGAGATTCTTGCTATTCAAAACCAGAAGATTATAAGAAGAATCTTTATCTTGGTTTCATTTCCTGTATATATTTACATGCAACACCAACTCTCGAATTTTTAACAAAAATATCATGAAAAATGCATCATTCACCAACAAGCTAATGCTAGAATTTGTGTGTGTGTGTGTGTTTTAATTTTCACAATTGGCTTATCCATAGTTGGCACAATTTTCATGATATTTTGGTTAAAAATACAAATACAATATACTTATCTGCAGATGAGTATATGAGTATATACCAAGTGAGTATATATAGCATTCTTCATTTCTGGCTGAGTGTGTATAGATCTATAACTTGAACTCAGTACCTTATTTATTTAGTTGTTTGTTTGTTTGTTTGTTTATAACATTTATTGGCTGCCCATCTTATCACAGGGTAACTCTTACCATCATAAGATAAAAATTGTATAAACTAAAAACATGAATAAATTAATATACAGACTTTTTGGAAAATAAGCCAAACCTAATTTTGGGGGTGTATTTTGGCACTTAAAATTCTTGGCTAATCTGCAAGTATATACAGTTGGCTCTTTGGTTTGTCTCAGCGCTTGTGTGTGGGGAAAATTCTGAAAACGTTCCATCCTAATATATGGATGAGTCCAGAGTAGTTGAGACATTTGGTCAATCAGAATCTACATGTTTCAAAAAACTAATTTGGAAAAAATTATTTGGAACCTGTAGGGTTTAATAATTCAACAAATGAAATTACTTTTGAACAATTTTCAAAGTACACACAGTCCAATTGCCTTGTGTGTTGTATTGCCTCTTTAGGAGAAATGTGTGGAACTCACACTTTGAATTCACAACAAAGGGCCATGGAGGATCAGCACACACTCTTTTTTTCTTGGAATCTGGATGATAGAATTACTGATTTTTTTTGCTGATAGATATTCAATTGTTCTTCAATTATTGTATGGTTGAATTAAGCCCTGATGGCACAGTGGTTAGAATGCAGTATTGCAGCCTAACTCTGCCTACAGACAGAGTTCGATTCTGACCAGCTCAAGGTTGACTCAGCCTTCCATCCTTCCAAGATTGGTAAACTGATGACCCAGATCGTTGGGGGCAATATGCTGATTTTGTAAACCACTTAGATATGGCTATATAGCACTATAGGGTGATGTATAAGTTTAAGTGCTATTGTTATTGTTATTGCCTATTAGGAATATTGTCTACTATTTAAGATATTTTTGTATTCTGTGGTCATAAAAGGTGAATTCTGGTTCCTGGGCTAGGAAAAACAGAGTAGACACTAACTGCCAATGAAATCAAAACTGGTTAGCTCATCTGGGCATTGAAAGTCTTAAAGATGTAGCAGCCTAAAATGTATTCAGTTCAGCCATAGAGGGAAAAAAGCAGCATGTAAAAGATCCAGAAAATTGTTGAAAACAAAACAAAAAAAAGTCCTGACATTTCCTTCATCCATGAAATTACTTTGGAACATAGAAAAATGTGGCATTATTGAAAAATTTTGCACTGTGATGTACAAGAAGGGCCTTTCATATCATTAATGTATGTATTAATTTAATTAGGAAAATATTTACTGCAGAGGGAAGAACATATTTATGTTTTAATTAATTTTTCTCCTATCAGTATTGTTTGTTTGTTTGTTTGTTTGTTTTAAAAAAATCATTCTAATATATAAGTAAACATAACAACCTGTTCTGGCTAAGATTATTCCATTGTAAAAATGAAAAATCAGGCAAATGTTGTGCACATTGCCCTCAATTCTTTGAATCATGTTGAAGTCATTCTGTATAAAAGCCAAGGTGCTGCTTCACGCAAGACACCATATAAAAAAACCCACACGTCTTGCATTCTAAAAACTAACTTATTTCCTGTTCTCTCCCAATGCATGTAAACTTACCAAAAAAGAAAGTCTGGGTGATTCAGAAGTCCTTAAACATTTATAAGCTTTCCTCAGAGGTAGGGCTCAGCTAAATGCTTGTTTTTTGAACTTCAGTATACCCTCCTTTTAATATTTAATGGGAATTCTCTCCCCCCCACCCCCCCTCATGTTTTGCTTCTGTAAACTCTTCTCAAAAATGCTGAATTGTTGACCTTCTTCTGCTAAATGAGCTGTTCATCTGAATTAAACTATGGGCCATCTGGAATCTCCTTACAATAAGGTAACCAAAGTTGGATCTCCAAATCACTCAAGTTCTCAGTGAAGCAGAAACGGAAACATTGCCAGGGTTATGACTTAGGATGGCTGTTCTCCACATTAGTGCTGGGTTGTGATTGCCGTTTGTTGCAGTAGCACCTGAGTCAGTCCCCATCTGGGGAGACACAAAGTTCCTATTGCCGATAGCAGATGCCATTGCTGAAAGAAAATCATTGGCGGGCTGGTTCTGCTCCTTGACTGCAGCTGCCCCTCTTAGCTGCAGAACAGGGAGAGCTAGGAAGCATTAAATCTCTTTGCACTGGGCTGAGTTGTTTATCATTATTTCTATGGTAATTACAAACAGTAATAAAAGATGAAATCTTTGTGTTTGGCCTGAGGCTTTAGTGCCATTCCATTTACTTTCACTTAGAGTGGGAGAAGAGAAATATTCCTTATCTTTCCCTAAGCACTGAACACTTTAACTGGCAGGTCTCTCCCACACAGAGCCAGATATTATTAAGGATATCCTACATTTGTTCAAAGTGGAACCATTTCATTAAAAACATTACTTTAATATAGCAGAGAATTAACACATTTAGATGGATAATTATCAGAGAGAAACTGTTGAAGCTAGATGAGTGTTAATGCTCTCAGACAAAAGGACATTTTTTTCTTGACATTTTAATGGATTTTACGACATGGCAAATCCTCTCCCTCCCCCTCCCAAGGAAATTTGGACTATCTATCTCATTGTTTTAATGAGACTTCTTCATAGTTTCCCCTAGTTTTTAGGAAAGACATACATAAAATCGTGTCAAATAAGGTTTCTATATATGGCTGTGAAAATTATCCCTTTTTATGAACCTGCTATAACTTTCATAGATGCTGTTTACAATCAAAATCTTGTTCAGGTGTTTTATCTTATTAGGGTATACAAATGTAGGTAAGAAGGAGGACAGGAAAGTACAGAAAAAATTATGATGTGTCGGACAAGATCTGACAGATACTATTTTTAATTATGTCTCTTGATGATTTACAATGTCATGAAGTAAAAACCAAAACTATCAATATTAAAACAGAATTGGCTAAAGATAACAAAACCACAAGTTTCAGTATCCAGTTAAGAAAATAAATGTGTAGATAAGACCACAACTTTCAGTGACTTTACAGATAGTTTTTGCAGTGCTTCTCTCTCAATATTTCCAATTTTTGTTTTATTGAGGATTATGCTAGCTTTCCCACTTGACTTCTATGTCAAGGAGATTAATACTAGGAGATAGAGCTTTAGTTATTTAT
This sequence comes from Pituophis catenifer annectens, assembly GCF_029215685.1. NCBI lineage: Eukaryota > Metazoa > Chordata > Lepidosauria > Squamata > Colubridae > Pituophis > Pituophis catenifer. The sequence continues at coordinate 95,149,417 of NW_027256882.1, forward strand.
TTTGTAGTCTATCAGAAGAGATTTCAAATAATTTCTTGCTCATTTAAGGAAAATTCACTAGTCCTGCTGGCTTGCCAGAGGAGATATTTAAAGTCTACCTGTGCATTGGGTCTCCAGAGAAGTGTGAGGGGATAGCTAGCCTGAGTGAAACATCTCAAAGCTCTGTGAAGTACAAGGATACGGTTCCCAGTGCTAATTGGTAGTTTCTAATAAAAGTGGATTCACTGCACATTTCCTTTCCTGAGGAAGTCATCTTCTGTAAGGTACTGCAGTTGGTCAATCAACTTGATCCTTTGTGGATAGAGGTCATGGCCTCCACTGAACTGGACTTTGATGTCAAAGCAAAGTCAGTAGGTTTCTGCTTCATACATACCTACATCTGGTCATAATTTGGTAAATATCCTTGCTTTCCCTGCTTTAATAAATTCCATGAATGTAAGGTGGGCTGTTTTTAGTTGTTGTTATGATCTTTTTCAAAAATTGTGAAAATTGTGTGATAAGAAGTGATTCATCATGCAGAAATCTTTGATGCAAGATCTTCTCCTGAGGCTGACTGATCTACATCTCTACCCCCCTTAGAGACTGATTTGTGTAATCTAAAAAGGAGTTTTCCATCCCTTACCCCACCTTTTGTTTAGAAAGGAACCATTTTTTTAAAAAAAAGTTACATGGGTTCCAAATGTAGTTTGTTTTGTTGCCCATGGTTATCTATATCTTAAGATTTGGAGGGGAGGGACTTATTTGACTTTGGGTAAAATACAGAATGCAGTGATGTGGTAGAACGTGTACTTGAAAAATCCACAAACTGGAAAAGAAAACGCAACATATTGAGAGACCTATCCACCCCCATGTGACAACCTAATCGTGATACATCACAAGAACAAGAAAAACACTTTATCTTTGTGAATGATTGACTTTATAGACTTAACATTGCCTGCACATAAATGGCTCCATGTATATTAAGTAAAGATTTTGTCGTTAGGTGCACAATGGTCAATATTGTCAATTAGAATGTTTTTTCCTAAGCTTCCTAACAAATATATTTGCCTTAGTCACCAATGACCCTATGACTAATACACAAAATATAGATTTCTTTTGCTGATATGCTGTGGTCTGCAGCTCTTCAATCCAACTTGTCTACGGAAAGAAAAGTCACATTCAAGACATGCTGCTTTTCTTTTGGCAGTGAAATAGCAGGCAGAAACAGAGCCACACTGTGGCAACCACAACCTGTGTTTAACTCTGATCCACCCTTTATTTCTGTTTCCAGGGTGGTGCCCTTTTGTGTTGAAAGATTGCTAAGAACTGCGGGACTGTTCCTACCATCACCACATTTATTCTGAATGAATAGAAGCAGTTATTGGGAAAGATAATAGTCCTTGTTCCAGAAACCAAAAAAGAACACCAGGGGTGAGTCCCCACTAGCTTTTTCTTGGCCTATGGCCTAGAGAACTGTAAAGTACAGCATAACTCCTCCTAAAAGGATAACTCCAGGGGAGGCCAACATTGCTCATAAATCAGAGAAATAAAGCCTGATGCAATATTAAAGCTGTATAAATACATTCCTCAGCTTCATAGGACTGTCTTTTGCTTGCTCCAAACTCTACAGAAAGATGCCAAGAGAGGCTAGATCAATGCTGTGATGCACATATAGTTTGTTCTGAATGCCATCTGCTCCTTTTATTTGTTAAGGAATAAATTCTCTCTTGCCCTCTATTGTTATTGCTATTGTTATTCAGCTAATTTTTTGTGTATGCTTTACAAAATCAAAACAGAGCAGCAAGAGCAATACTCTGGAACCCCAAAATCCCCCATGCACCCTCCCTCCCAAAAAGGAAGCTTTTCTCTTCAGGGCCAGGAGCCCAAATCTAAACACAGGGAAGTTTCAAGGAACTGTGCATCAGATGTAGTCAGGATGAAGATTGGCAAGATCTAGTCTGGCACGCTCCTGTCCACCAACAGCTGGATTAATCAAGGTCTTCAAGGTCTTCGTTTGAGGATCAAGTTCCAAGAGGGCAATCCACAGGAGAAAAAAGAACAGATAGCAACAAATGGAATAAAAAGACACGGCTAGAATTTGTATGCTATTTTAGGAAGATTAGACTAGAGTTTCTAACAGGTTGGGCAAGACAGAACAAAGGCAATGGAATGGAACTGTCAGGTATAAGACCTGGAATAGGTTTTGGTGAAGCTATAAGGCCAGATATGATAGTTTACCATAATATATAGCTATAATCCTCCATTCAATGGTAGGGGTCAAAGCGGAATGGAAAAATTCATATAGAATCACAGAAGTGTCCACCTACTGAATTCCACTGTGCATACTTACATATTCAGATAAAAGACTCAGTTATATATGCACAGATTCATTTCAATAATTAGAGGGATGATATTGAGAATCACTTTCTAAAGACATTTCTATTCTTTTAGACAGTAATCATGCTTTGAATATGGGCCTGTGTTATGCATCTAGCTTTTTAAAGTAAGAACTTCTGTGTAACTTGGGCATGCATTCCTTAGTCACCATCTGATCAGCTTATCTGAGTGCATACCAATGAATCATTAGAAACATTAATCAATCTCTATTATCATTGCAGTTTTACACAGCATGGAATAGAATAGATGTTGCCAAGCTTTCTTTATTAAAAAAAATAATAAATAGAAATTGAACTACGATTTAATAACAATTTTCACACTGCTGCTTTCATTTGAATTGAACATTTGAATCAATTTTGAAAATAAAGACATCTTGTTCCATAGAATGATGGGTAGAAATCTTCTGCTTTTCAAATTTCCCCAAATAATTCAGAGGACCTCTAGCAAAAAGGCCAAGCTTCAGATTGAGTTTGGTTTGGATTAGTTGCTGATTCATTTAGAAAAGTGTAAGTTCTGCCCTGAGAATGTGTGAGATGCCTATAGAACACGATTCCCTGAATTTCTGGTACACTTGGGAAATGACGTGCATTCTTGTAGCAGCATTTAGAAAGAGGAAAATTATAGGCCTGATTTTGAAAATATAGCAGTGAATCCCTGTTCTCTTCTGGTGTCCTTAATCTTTTATTCTTTCTTGCTGCACAAATGGTAGGGTTTGGAAAGACATTCCAAAATCCCTGAGAACCTCTTGTAATTGTGTAAACTGTTCTAAGCTTGATGAGACACAGATCTCATTCAGAATAAGGCAGCTTCCTACATTCACATTAGATCAGGAATCAGCATCTGAGTTTAACACGCCTTGTGAATGGGCAGAGCAGAAAAAGATACAAAATAGGAGGTCACCAGCATTCTGCTTGTGGGAAAAAAAGGATGAATGTAACGTCTTGACACCATGGCAGTATTTGGGAACCTCCTTCCCACTACAAATAACAGTGCTGTTTACAGTTCTACAAATACATGTTAAGTCCATCATCAACTGTAGAAATTGATTCATTTCAAATATATTACTTCCTTACCATTTCTTCCATTTCATATGCTGCAAAGCAATCTGAAGTCAGTCAAAAATTAAAGCTCAGTGGAGTTGACAGAATTTATTCCCTGAAAAATTCAGTGCCACATAAGGATAACTTTGCAACATGAATTCAGATGATCTGACTCACACACTTCATATAATCTCCTTTGAATGTATTAATTTGTGAATTTACCTTCCTAGCTGTTTTTTTTTTTTAATAAGGATTCTGTGGTTGTCCTCAATCCCTGCCTAAATCAGACTTCCCTCCAGTCCCTATCCTTTTGGTATTGTGCTTTTTCGACCACAAAGACTGACTTCTTCTTCAAGATTATAAGTAATTTTGACTCACAGTGGCATAACATGCTTTAAATAAATATAGTAGATAAATAATAATAAAAAAATTCTCAATGACAACTCCAAGCTGGCACTTTTTAAAGGAAATAATAATAATTTCCCATTCGTTTTCACCAACAGTAGTTGGTCTATAAAAATTGTATCACCTCGCCTACTTTCAGGCTCCATGTCATGTCATATTTGCTTCTATCTAAACACTTCAACAAGATGGCAGATTCTTTTAAAAAGTGTGGATCTCTCACTGCTTCTGTCAAGGACATCTACTGGAAATGGAACTCCTTTTCCCTTTGCTTCGCATTACAGTGTTGCATCTGCTTCAGCAATCCGGGACTCTATATTTTGGATATTTTCACAAAGCTGTGGTCCTTGATGGTGATGAGAGTGAAAGAATGGAGAATATGGAAATAATCTCGCCTTTTCTCCACTTTCCAAATGAGTTTGATGATATAGCAGCCATTGAGCATATATAGTGTGTATGTATGTGTTTAATTTTTCCTCCAGTTGATTCATTATGACTTAACTTTGGTCAGAAAGTCTCTTTTTTATCCAACTTTTGTTACCTTTTCCTGGCAATATTATCATTTTTCTTTGGAGATTACCTCATCAATAGACAATCATTCTGGGTAGTTTATGTACAGTATTTGGAGAGGCAGGTTGACAAAACTAGGTTTTAAGGAACTTCCAGAAGGAAACTAAGGAGAGGCCAGCCTCATCTTGGGGAGAGGGAGTTATCATATTTCACAGGGAAGACACCACAGCAGAAAAGGCCCTCTTCCTAAATTCTGCTAAATGTAGCTCCTTAGCAGACTGGACCAGGTGCATACTTCTACTGTCATATCTAATGGGATGGGTGGAACTAATCACAAAAAGGCAGTCCCTCAAATTTATCTTTGTTGGAGAGCAACCATCCCAGTCAGGAGGAGGGCTCAAATGGGGAATTAATCTGGACTTGTTATGTTAATAAAGAGGGCAAAGTCCTACCCCGTGGAACTGACATAGAATAATAAAGTAGCTACTTTGAACTCTGTACATGTGGGTTTGGTTGCTCATAACTGACACTTTGTCCATAACACTTGGATAATTGATGACCCCATTGATTGGGATGCATTCCTTCTGGACAATCAAGTATGCAACTTTGGGCTCCTCTTGAATTCATAGCTTCTGCTGTAACAGGAGGTAGAAATTATGGCCAAGGGTTATTTACCTGTTTAAACTGGTCCATCAACAGTGGCTCTATCTGAACCATGAAACCCTGGAAACAGTGAGTCATACACTCATCATTATCTGTTTAGACAGCCATAAAACACACTATGTTTGGTACAATTGGTGTAAAATGTAGAATGTTACATGGTGAGAGCTGCCATACAATTCTTGGGAATTGGTAATGGTGTATAAATCTATGTAGATAGGTTGATTGACATATGGTTAGATTCTATTTCAGTCACTACACTTTTTCTTTGCTTCATTCCTTCATTCCTTCATTCTTCAATACCAATATCAAAATTCAATGTTTTTCAGAATTGTTAGGGGGAGCTAAATTAATTCTTTCATTCTGGGAGACTTGTCAGTCAGCTCTACCACAAACACATTTTCTTTTGAGGGAGAGCATGTAGTTTTGTAAAAAGCACCTTATCCATTTCTGTTTACAATCTCCTTGATGGCACTATAATTTAGAAAAAGTTGTTTCCCAGAAATTGCATTAAAAATTCTCAATAATGCAGGGTTATACAGATCAAATAGTCACAGGCATGTGTCATACAATCAAAATGATTTGTCTTTTATCACTCAGAAACAATTGTTGAATTAAAAAAAACAAGTTTGTACTGACTAAGGCCCTACAAGGTGCTCATTGTCTTAAATGACCCTTTGTCATACCTTTAAAGAAGACATTTCCAGTTATTTACTCTAAAGAATTAGCATTGTATTCAGTCTGGATGACGGACAATATCAAACACACAAGCAATCAATATTATGAATGCTTACAACCCAATTCTTTGCTCAGAAGTATATCTAAATGGCTTGAAAAAAAGGCAAAATATAATATAAATGGCTTGGGAGTGGAATAGCCTACGGTATGGACAATTATTGGTTGATTAAGCATGGCTGAGATTTTATTCTTGTTGCTTGGTTACTTATATATTGTAATTCTTGCAGGCTTTCTTGTAGCTTGTTCTGGAAGTTTTGGAAAATCAAACAATAGAAAACTTTTTTATCAGTAGACAATATACAATAGAGTGTCTGATAAATTAATGATTAGGAATTGGTTATATTCCCATGGCATTTTGTAAGAGCATTCATTCATAAGAACATAAGACCAGTGGTGAAATCCAATTTTTTTTTTTACCAACGGTTCTGTGGGCGGGCTTGGTGGGCGTGGTGTGGCTTGGTGGGCATGGCAGGGGAAGGATACTGCAAGATCCCCATTCCCTCCCCACTCCTGGGGGAAGGATATTGCAAAATCTCCATTCCCACCCCACTCTGGGACCAGCCAGATGTGGTATTTGTCAGTTCTCTGAACTACTCAAAATTGGATCAACTTATAGAAAAGAATAGAGTTGGAAGGGACCTTGGAGATCTTCTAGTCCAGCCCCCTGATCAAGCAGAAGACCCTTTACCATTTCATACAAGTGACTGTCCAGTTTCTTCTTAAAAACTTCCAGTGATGAAGCACTCACAATTTCTGAAGGCAAGCTATTCCACTGGTTAAGTGTTCTCACTGTTAGGAAATTTCTCCTTAATGCCAGGTTGCTTCTCTCCTTGATCAGTTTCCAACCATTATTTCTTGTCCTGCCCTTTGATGTTTTTGGAGAATAATTTGACCCCCATTTGAGGCTGCTCCTCAAATGCTGGAATACTGCTATCACGTCATCCCTAGTTCTTCTTTTCTCTAGACAAGCCAAACCCAAATCCTGCAATCATTCTTCATATGTTTTAGTCTCCAGGCCTTTGATCATCTTAGTTGCTCTTCTCTGAACTTTTTGCAAAGCCTCAACATCTTTTTTGTAGTGTGACAAAAATTGGTTGTAGTATTCCAGGTGTGGTCTTACTAAGGTTATAAATCTGTGTAGTCCATCATCTACCAGCAGGAACCTTGCAAGCCTGGAGGTTTAATAAGATCAAGGTTAAGGATACCATAAGGTCAAATACAGTAACAAGATCTTTGAAATGTTGGCTGTGTTAAGAGATAACTGTGACTATTAGTTATTGGCACCCTGGTGGTCATTATTGTCCATAATGAACAATGATATATTGATAGCATTGACCACCTTATTTCTCATTTTCAATAGTGTGATGTCAGCTATGACATCTCCTTTCCTACCCTTTGCCTCCTTTTCAAATTATCCCCCCCCGTGTGTTTGTGTATGAGGGGGGGGGAGGGAGGGAGAGGGAGGGAGGGAGAGATTTCAAACCTATGTAGGAAGCTACTGTCCTCCAATCACACTAACTTATCAAAGGAAGCATTCAAGTACTGTTTTCAGAATTACCTTTCCAGTTCCTTCTTGTGGAATTTTCTCAATTAAATATTTCCTTCCTCAAATCATTTTCCAATGATGGACTGTGTTATCTAATGATTTATTATCCTCCTTCTCCAAAATAGCCTAAAGCCTCTTGGCAGTTCCCAGATTTTATCATTTTTGACAAGGCACATAATTGCTCAGTCTTTACAGTTCAGAGCCCGGGTGACAGAAGCTCCCTATTTAAACCTGTTCCATCTACTTCTTTTATTTTGTCAATATGGATTATAACATTAATGGAACTCAGGAAGATGTGACTGGGGGGGGAGGAGAGGGGGAGAATCAGCAAAAAGATAACTCATTAGTGAACAACATCCAGAATCACTAAAGATAGAAAAGTTATTGTTTAATTTCTTCACTTATTTGAAGTTTCCCACCCCCTTAAAAGTCTACATTTCCAAGTTTCCATCTCAACATTTGTTCCAAGGTTGCCTACATACACACATTGGAATAAAAACATGAATCCTGTGATATAAGCTCCATGTTTTATTAAATAGTTTGAGAATTATAATAAGAATCTGTGTATCCTCCCATTAACTGTGCAGATCTTACTCTGTAGAAATGCCTCGAGGCAAATCAAGACATTTTCACAACGGAGAAGACCAACCTGGCTCAACGCAATAGTTCATCTGTGCTTACTATCCCACATCCGATAATCTAGCTAAGCCAAGGGGCTTTTGCCTGCACTTTGCCATATCCCTAGGCAGCATTCAGAAGTACAATATGAGGCTGCCTGCCAAAAGCCACTCCATTTGCCATCCCCTCAGATTAGCTCATCATAAGGGATCGCCAGACATCCTTCAGCATTAAAATGTCTCGGTGTATTTACCAAGTCAGCCTGCTGAAATTGTCCCCTTTGAAGTCCATTCTTGCTAAATGTGATTTTGTGATACAGAGTTAAAGTTACAAATGGTGCAGCCAAGAGAGCAAAGATAAATCAAAGGTCAAATGAAGATATAATCCCTAGTCTTCCTGCTCAAGCCCAAATAGTGATAACCTAAACCCATTCTATAGAGAAAAAACACAGAACATTTTTTAAATTAAAAAACCAGTTTGAGTTGGACACTTTGGAATGCACTCTATAATAGGGATGGTTGACTTAATTTAATCAAATGTAGGCTTAATTTAGAATTAATTTGTTATTGGGTAAGTTCTCACATTTTATTAAGATTTTAACCAATTAATTGTTATTGTTGTTCAGTCATTTCTAAATCCTTAAGAGAAAACCATATTAAATGTGCTCATGCATACAAAATTAATAAATAATAGGATTGTCTTCTTCCTCTTCCTCTTCTTCTTCTTCTTCTTCTTCTTCTTCTTCTTCTTCTTCTTCTTCTTCTTCTTCTTCCTCCCCCTCCCCCTCCTCCCCCTCCCCCTCCTCCCCCTCCCCCTCCCCCCTCCTCCTCCTCCTCCTCCTCCTCCTCCTCTTCCTCCTCCTCCTCTTCTTCTTCTTCTTCTTCTTCTTCTTCTTCTTCTTCTTCTTCTTCTTCTTCTTCTTCTTCTTCTTCTTCTTCTTCTTCTTCTTCTTCTTCCTCTCTAACAGTTGGACTGAGACGTAGCTGTGGTCTGCCCATTCTCAGTCTCCCCAGTCAGATCCCTGTCCTGCCTACTCAGTCTCTAAGAGTTTTCAGGCTAGCTGTCCCAAAAGCTCCTAAGGAGATAAGATGGACTTTTGTGGTCTCTCTAAGTTGAGGACAGATCCGTTGATCTCTGAATCCAGTACTTCCCTGTTTCGTACATTTTCCTCCACACTGGGGTATTTTATGCAAGCTGTAGCCAAAAGATTTTGATTCTTTCTCTTTTCTGGCCTGATAATGGCATCACCATATACATTGTGCCAAAGTTCCAGAATGGGACACATGATTCAGGATTTACTGTGTTTTTGAAGCTGGTCAGAATAATTTAAAATAATTTGTCCACCTCAGCTGAGTAAAAACATGTCCAGTTATAAGTTTGCCTTGTATTCAGACTTCATTCTGAGCTAAACCACAATTTACTAGAAAATCCAGGCACTACAATAAAATTGGGGTTTATTTCATAAATTCTCAGTATGGTATGATGCTTTGACAAAAGACTTCAGATGGACTTTATGCAAACCTGAAATGGATGGGAAATATACTGGTTCATATATCCTTATTATAAAGCTAGGAGAAGCAGATCTAAGAAATAACAATCTTGCCAGCTTTTGGATTCTGAGTATCACAGCATACAACATACAATAATGCTTGTGTCTGTTTTAAGGTAGATATTAATGTATTCCTCTAAGTAGCCTTGCTTTAACTCAAAGCATTGACTTAAAAATGCTAATCTTTAATTAATTGTCTGAATCCAAACTGCTTTAGTAATATAATTTGAGGTGACACCTCATCTTAAAGAATCAACTCACTCCCCCTCTCATTATAGTTGTTGCTTCAAAGAGGTGCTTGTATTGACGTTTTTTCAAAGTAAAGTGCTCTTTTAGAGATCAACAAAAAGATCTTCAAAAGTTTGTTAATTATGTGTTTATACGATTCCTGTTCACCAAGCAGCTAAGAAGAGTTAAAACATCACAACATGAAAAGAAGAAAACATACACCCACTATAGTAGATACAAAACATATATTATATAAAAGTACAGTGGTCTCAGATACTGTCCTGGCTCACTGCCTTGGAGAAGAACTGGGTCCCCAAGATCTACTTAAAGATTGGGGCATCTGGATCTTGGAGCAGATGTTATTCCTTATAGCAGGAACTGTGACAAAGAAGGTTCTCTTAAGATGACCCTGTTTAACTGTTGGGGCCCAAAGCCTGCCCATGGATCTTGTAGGACAGGAGGAGATAACTATAGACAGATGATCCTACAAATATCTAAATCTCAGAAGCCATACAGAGCTTTGTAGATAACCAGACTCCCTGGGAAATCCACTAGTGATTACTGCAGTTCACTAATTAACAGTTTTATATCAGTATATCAAGGTGTGCTGACTTAACTTTTTATGTTGCAACATTTTGGATAAGCTGTAACTTCTGAATGGTTTTTAAGAGTAACCCATGGCATATTCCACTAGTCCAAACAAAAGGTAGTTATGGCATGAGGGTCTGTGAGTAAGACCCCTTGATCCATAAATGTACACAATTGGCATTCCAATGAATTTGTCACAGTCATGGCTTCTACCTGCTCTTCAAGCAAGAGTCAAGAACTGTCGGCTGCCACCTTACTCTTGCTTGTGTGATTTTCTACCATGTGGTGACAGTCTGCCATGAACTCTGGGGAGAGTGGATGGGAGGTGTGATGCTTGGGGGAAAGTGAAAGTAACATCTGTATCTCCCTGAGATGTTGCTTCAAGATCATCCAGGTGGGAGTAGAAGATGGCTGCACTGTTACAATTGAAAATACCTAACTTGTTCTCTGTAAATATGTATATTTGCATATATGTTATTGTGTGATGTCATTATGATCTTTGTCATTGGTTCCTACTTACCTTTTGCCCCGCCTCCTCTGTATATAAGTCGTTGCTCCTGTCAGAACCTCGGCTGTCCAAAAGTATTCCTGAGGAAGACAAGAAATAAATACCTTTGTTATAAGAAAGGCTTCAGTCTTTTATATTGGGCCTGACCAGAATAAATAAACAAGTAACAATTTGGTAGCAAGAGGATGGTTTGGTAGGCCCAACCAAAAATAAAAATGCAAGAATCACAAAAATACAAAAGAAGACCTGCCACTAGATATATAACAAAAAGAATGGCAGTCCAGCTGACTCCTGACAAAAACACACTAATTGAAGACATGAAGAAACACATACAATTACAAGAAAATGAACTACTAACACAATACAAACAACCACTAGCTGGAACAGAAGAAACCCCCTCAGCCTCAAACAAAGAAGGTGAAGTAAAACGAAAAATACTAGAGTTAATAGAAACAACTACAGATGAATCAAATCTGCTTGTGAAAATCCGCAGCATGATAAACAATCACGGAACAGCAGCAGATAACGAATATAATAAACAAGAAAAATCCAAGGTAAGAAAGTCAACCCCTGACTACAAAAATAACGCTGAAGATGGCGATAGTTTTGCGCCTTTTTCATGGCGGCCATCTTATCTACCTAATACTCCCAAAATGGCCAACCAATCATTAAAGGAATCCCAAATTTTAAATTACAAAGCGGGAAGCAAAACCTACCAAGAAGATGCCTATCCGAGTCCAGAAATAAATAAAAAACAACTATTTAAACAATATAACGCTCAACCTACTGAACTTGAAATAGATAATGCCATGCAGGTGTTAACTGCAGCATTCGGGACTAAACTAAAAATACCAAACAAACAATCAGAAAATGAAAAAGAAAATTCTAAACTAACACCTATCAAAAGTCAAAAAGAACTAAACTATCTAAAAGAAGAACTAGTCGCCCGAGAAAAGACGCACTGGCAACCATACTTACCTGCCGAAGAACACCTTGCTGAGCGACCTGACTTCACCGCCAATGACGGTCCGCATCGAGCTCCGCTTCCCGGCCGCATCGAGGAACATGGCTGCCAAGCCTCCGGTGGATTTTTCTTTGATCGCCGCGACTCCAGAGACTTCCCGATGAGATGGACAGCATCCTGGGCATTCTTCAGTCACCAGAGGCCCTCCGGAAACAAAGCCGAAGAACAGAAGGCCGACTGGGACTTCATCCCGGGAGCTGCAGGCACAGGATCCTCTCTCGTCGACTGCTGGGGAAGAATGAGGACTGAGCATGTGCAGAACGAACCTGCAAAGAAAAAAGAAGACATAAATACAAGTCAGCACAGATCCAGCCAAAACATAGAGATAAGTAAATACAGACATGCATCTACCATACCTATGCCTTATTGCGAGTATGCTAAGGTCTTAAACCATGGACAGCTCCTGAATATAAATAATTTCTCACAACACTCTGAGACACTACCTACAGACTTTATAAAATTAAAATTAGATGGAAGCAACTTAATGGAATGGAGCCAGTATTTACAAATTATATATTTGAGGGAAAACATTTTATTCTTTATTGATGATCCACCAGACAAACCTTGGACTTATGAAGTAGACTGCCTCCATCATAAGGCTTATTATTTATTAATTGCTTCTATTTCCCCAAGTATCTTTCCTAGTCTTGAACATAATCTAACCGTATCTGAAACATACCAAAAATTATTTAATTTGTTTTATAGCAAAAGTGTAGCCACAACTACTAGAATTTCAAGAGAATTCTATTCTGCCAGACTAAAACATAATACATCTATGAGCGAACATATCCTAAATCTGAATGCAACCAGAGCAGAGCTCATCCAAAGGGGGGAAAATATTTCTGATAGCACTATGAAAAGCATTATAATCAATTCATTAGACCCCAGCTGGGATAACTACATTACTTTAATTGATAACTTAAGTTTAGAACAACTTACCTTAGAAAACCTTACCAATAAACTTATTGCTGAAGACAGACTTAGAAAGGAACGATCTGTAAATCAAAGGGAAGGTAGAAATCAAAAAAGGACAGATTTCAGAGTCAGAGACAGGTACCCACATGAATGCTCAACATGTGGATCTGAAAGACATCAAAAAAGAGACCGCCCCAAGAACGCAGGATATAGAGATACATATCATCACAAAGATAGAAGAATACATTTCTTAGATAGAACTTCTCCTGACTACAGATATAAATGCAGGGAATCACCACATTCAGAAGAAAAGAAAATATACAGAAACAACCCTAGGGAAAACAAAAATGAATCACTATATGGAATAAAAGACAGCAATACATCAACATCAGATTCACTCAACACATGGCTCATCGACTCTGGAGCCACATGCCACACAACTCACAATAGAAAAATACTCAACAACTTCACAGAAAGGGAATATTACATAAAAGTAGCAAACCAAAATGAAGTCCTAGTAAGAGGAGTAGGTGACACGCATAATAAAAGGTATAAGAAAAATAGAGGGGGTGCTATTTATACCCGAAATTCCAAATAATATATTGGCAACTCTAAAACTAAGCATAGAAAATGGCGTAGAGACCACGTTCAAAAGTGGAAAAGTATTTATGACTAAAAACAACAGGAACATTGGCAAACTATTCACAAATGAAGGACTAACATATCTACTACCACAAAATAACGAATTAATCTATGCACACTATCAATTAAAAAACAAAGAGGCAGAGCCAGATAGTCATGAAGGGGGTAATAATACACCAACTGTTGAAACCACTATATCAGAGAATTTACACAATGGTAAACCTATACATGACAACTGTACCCATTTACTCCACAGAAAGCTGGGACATGGAAGTTTCCCTGTTATACGGAAAATGTTAGAATGTTCCGAAGACTTAAAAATAAAAAATTGTAAAAATTATTTGGAATGCTCCGTATGCAATTCATCCAAATTCAAAAACAAACCTAAGCCCCAAAAAGCCACTCGCACCACACATTCAATTTTTCAGCTAGTTCATATGGATGTTGTAGGCCCAATGAAACCTTCAATTAAATATAGAAAAAGATACTTTCTAACTATAGTCGATGATTACAGCAGGTTTGGGTTCGTGTACACCCTTAATCAGAAAAGTGAAGTTTTCAAAAAATTCAAATAATTCTTTAAAATGGTAGAAACTCAACATAATATTAAAATTAAACAAATAATGACCGACAGAGGGTCAGAATTCTTATCCATCGAATTTTCAAATTGGCTAAAATTACAAGGAATATTACACTTTAAATCTTGTCCCTTCTCTCCCTTTCAAAATGGAGTCTCAGAGAGAAAAAATGGTTTGCTACAAACCATGGTTAAATGTGTGTTAGACGATGCTGGTTTAAGCCAATCATTCTGGGCTGAGGCCCTTACTTATTCTAATTATACTCTAAACCGCTTATGGTCAAGTACACTCAACAAAACTCCATATGAACTCATGTATGGCAAAAAACCAAAAATTGGACATTTACACATATTTGGCGTAACTGCTGATGTATATGTACCTAGACAATTGAGACACAAAGGAGAGAAAGTATCCAAAAGACTAATATCCATGGGGTACGAATCAGGAACCAAGGGATATCGCTTCATTGATAAAAATAACCATTTCATTGTATCCAGATCTGCCGTGTTCCATGAACATGCAAATTGGTCACAAATACACCTCAACAAGATATACCCAGAATCAAAAAACACTACACACACACACAGAGAACATTATTCACCAGATTCCAACTCCAAAATTATAACAACAAACAAACCCAAATACCCAAAAATAATTAATGATGAATGGAAGAAAGGACATCCTATATTGAAAGTAGACCCACTAACTGAAAGGGAAGCTAAATATATGCATAGCAATGAACAACCTCCGGATAGACCCATTAGATCTAATAGGGGTACAATTCCTAAAAGATTTGATGATTGCGTACTGTCTCTCCATGCAAAATATCTGACTCCCAATACATATGATGATATACTTAAATTACCTCTAGAAGAAAAAAAATAAGTGGGAGGAAGCAATGAAAAAGGAGATGGATAGTTTAAAGGAACTAAACGTATACTCACCAACAGATCTCCCCACAGAAAAGTCCCCCATTGGCACTAAATGGATATTTAAAATCAAAGAGCTAGAAGATGGCAAATTCCTATATAAAGCTAGGTTAGTAGCTCAAGGGTTTGCCCAAAGATTCCCTGATGACTATGAATACACATACTCTCCAACTGTTAGATCAGAAAGTGTAAAGACCGCATTGGTATTAGCTTCCATTTTAAATTTAGACGTATATCAATTTGATGTACAAACTGCATATCTACATGCTGATCTTGATAAAGAACTATATGTAAAGGCACCCCCCAGGAAAGAATACAAAAAAGGGAGAGATTTGGCTATTAAATAAGAGTCTTTACGGATTAAAACAGTCTGGTAAACGATGGTATGAATGTCTGTCAAAAATACTTAAAGATATGGGTTTTATAGCTACTTCATCTGATCTATGTTTTTTCACTAAAAGAAAGAATAATTCTATTGAATATGTATTGATCTATGTTGACGACATATTGTATTTTGGACATGATAAAATCAAATGCGATGAATTTGCTGAACAATTGGGTAAACATTTCAACTTAAAAATATTAGGAAAGGTAACAAATATTTAGGAGTCCAAATTGATAAAACCGATAAGGGGTTCAAATTGTCCCAAAAAGAAAAAAAATATAGAACTCATACAAAAGTGCAATATGATAAACTCAAAAACATGCGAGACACCAATGTCAACTGACTTCAATAGAAACATGCACAATGAACATGAGCCATTCAAAGTAAACACTTTATATCGATCAATTATTGGGTCATTATTGTATATTTCTAATTGGACCAGACCTGATATCACCCTTGCTGTTAATTTGTTGTCAAGACATGTAAGCAACCCTAGCATATATCATTGGGAAGGAATCAAGAGACTTCTGAGATATCTGAAATCTAGCACTGATGTCTGTTTATATTTAGAACCATTCATTTCTGAAAAGCCAACTTTGACCTGTTACGCTGATGCAGACTGGGCTGGTGACCCAAAGAGCCGAAAAAGCACCTCTGGTTATGTTTTCCTTATAAATGGTTGCACGGTACATTGGTATACTGGCAAACAAAATTTAATTGCCACCTCTACAGCAGAAGCCGAATACGTTTGTCTATCTAAAGCAGTCAATGACCTAACCTGGTTTGATGATTTGTTATCTAATATATGGGATGAACCCATTTATCCAATTATCATCAATGAAGATAATAAAGCAGCAATAGATATATCAGCTTCCGAGGCAATAGGCCAAAGATCTCGACATATCGATATCAAATACAAACATGTGAGACAATTATCGAGTATAGGATTTATTAAAGCTGTTCATTGCGATACTTGTGAACAAATTGCTGACATTCTCACTAAACCCTTAGCAACCAAACAACATCTTCTAAACTTAATGTACATATATAAAATTAATAATTTACTATTGGTTAGGTATTTTAGAGGGGGATTTGTTACAATTGAAAATACCTAACTTGTTCTCTGTAAATATGTATATTTGTATATATGTTATTGTGTGATGTCATTATGATCTTTGTTATTGGTTCCTACTTACCTTTTGCCCCGCCTCCTCTGTATATAAGTCGTTGCTCCTGTCAGAACCTCGGCTGTCCAAAAGTATTCCTGAGGAAGACAAGAAATAAATACCTTTGTTATAAGAAAGTCTTCAGTCTTTTATATTGGGCCTGACCAGAATAAATAAACAAGTAACATGCACACCAGCCTATGCTTGAAGTGTCCATTCTGAAAACATCTTGCTTGAACTTGATTGATTGTGAGGGTGGGTCAGCGATAGGAGGCAGTTAAGAGAGGGAGAAGTTGAACTTGGGGATTTTGGTGTGTGATTCCCAGTTCTGGCTATGCATTACTGCAATACACTTGACTTCTAATAAAATTATACCTTTCTCAACAAAAGGAGCCAAGGATTGTTTTTATTTAGAGATTTAAGTGCTGCCAAATCTGACATTGATAGTCAAACTGCATACCAGCTTCATCCAGAGAAGTGCAAATTCATCCAGAATTAATAATAGAAGGTCTCTTAACCTGGGTTGCTACAAAATACACTCTTGTTGGTGGTCAAGGCCCTTCCCTTCTCACTTCCTCAAAGGTACTTTGAAATATTCAAAAAAACAGCAATTTTCAACTTGTCTCTGAAACCCTAATTTGGTGTCCGTGTTGGAAAGGAAGGTAAGAGAATATGGCAAATTCATTCCTCTGATGCTATAATTGGTGCTGTTCTCCTTTGCTCAAAACAAATTGAAAGAAAGTTTTTTGAGTTTCAAAACTTTTAAAGTTAAAATATTTTTATAGTCTGAATCTTTGGCAAATGAAAAAAAAACAGATTAGAGGAAAGCTTTTAAGAATGGATTAGATGGGTTACGTTATGTTTCATTTTCTGATTTGATTTTATGTCAGGAATACAGGAAATTGGACCATGGATTTTTCAAATACAGATTATTTTGCCACCAATATGTGCCATTAGGAGCACAATTGCTGCATTGTCAAAAAAAAAAGCATGACAATAGATAGAAATAACAAATGATAAACAAATCATTGCCTTATTCATTTATTCGATATTCAGGCATTCCACAAACAAAATGTTATGCTAGTTGTGCTAGTTTGATATCAGTATTTTAATCAATGAAAATGCTCATATTATAAAAAATAAGTAGAAGATTTAAATATTATTTTAAAAACAGGGTTGAGTCTGGACCATGACGTAATTGTGACCCATGGTCCTGAGGGTTCTTGGTCCCCATTTAAGATTATTTTTAAAGGGTGACTTCCTGCAAACAGAAACTGAGGAGGAGATGAAGATTGGATACATACTGTAGAGATAAATAATGAGGCCTTGTTGCAATTACAAAAAATTCTGCTCTCTTTCGAATATAATTATACCCAACGGTCAGATTCAGATTGATTTATTGGAAGGTATAATTGATGCCCTTCATGGATTTATCCCTTAGATCAAGTGCCCTGTCCTAGAAAAATGGTGCATAAATCTGCCTCTTGAGTGTTGCCATTTTTCAATCTTCAGCATCTCTGTTCAAGTTTCATTTTATGCTTTTCATATTTTATAAGCTTTCCTTTTTCTCTGGGCATTTTCATTTCTTGAGGCGATGGATCTGATCTCTTCAACTTGTAGTAGGGCCTTTTTAAAGCACAGAAAATTGATTGCACAAAGGTAAGCTATAGCATTATAGTAAACACAACAAAGTCACTCAGAACTTTGAAAAAAAACTCGCAGTAAGCAAGTGACAAAATGAGAAGTCCTGTGTAACCATGAACCAGAAATCATATTTCCATTTGAAAATAGATGTCCTATTTAAAATGTAACTTCCAAGATAATAATCCTTTAAGATATTCATGAAAAATATATTATCTGCAGTGGCAGGCTTAAAAAACTGGTAAATACTAAGACTCTTCTTCATATTATGAATGAATCTATTGAATGTTTATGAATTAATGAACTGTAATGCCTAAAAGTTGGATTGTTATTAAATCTTGATATAATACTCATAATATACTAAATAACCATAATAATATGTATATAGGTTTCAAATTTAGAGATGTTCCTTTTCCATTCTATGCATTCATACTTTTCTTTAAGCTTTGAGGGAAAAAATATTGACATTACCAATATATGTATAGTAATTTTTATAAAACAGAATAATAAGGAGACTGGGATGAAAAATATGAATATTAGGATAATTAATGATAATATATTTTAGAACCTGAGCTAAAAAAAAAAGAGGCAAGAGTTCAAAACTTTTATCTGGATACCTGCACTTGATGATCTATGGATAGATTAAGCATTTTACATAACTTGAGAGATGTTTGTGTGAATCTGAAAAATTAATACAGACTGAAAAGGATGTAAGGTTTGCACTTGAATCAGGAAAAAAAAATCCCCTTAGGATTTAATGGACATATAAGAAGTTAGTGAACTTGGCAAGCAAACTACTGAGAATATAATTGTATGATGAAAGATAAGAGGGACATGAACCTTGCAACCAAGAAAAAAGGGCAAAACTCTTACATTCTGCCTGTGAAAAATAATATTGGAGACAATTTTCATTTCATCAACAAAGTGATAAAGTGGATAAAGAATATAGGGTGGCCACATCGTTTGATGAGATGGAATGACATCTGGATATCTGTCTAGAGCAGTGGTTCTCAACCCTGTGGTCTGTGGTACTCTAGGCGGGTGCAATGTCATCACAGGGGGTTTGCGAACGCTTGAAGAAATGTTATGATCTAAATCTTGAGTTACATCTTAGTGGTCTTTCACCATGGTCTGTCATCACAAAGGGTATTTAAAAGGGGTCTGTGGTGAAGAAAAGGTTGAGAACCACTACTCTAGAAAAAGAAGAAATGAATTTATCTATTATTTATACAAATGTTTACTGAATGTTTTCAAATAATTATCAGCAATTGACATTATTATGTTTGCTCACAATACTAGTTTGAAATAGATTGAGTATAGATGTTGTTAGTTCTGTTGGCAAGAGATCCTACAATTAGACTGGTAGATTGGCTTGATTTGAGTGCTTTCATGCTTTTGAATGTGTGATGGAAAGAAGTTGTAATAAATGAGGTCACAGTTGATTTATTCCCTGTGAATATTTAAATCTGAATTAATATCCTTTCAAAATGTTCAGAAACTTCAACTTCAAGTAATTTCCTCTGCATTGTAATTGAAATTAAGTTGTGAGTTTCAATGCTTTCATTAGTTTTGCATTCTTTGTTGAAATTAAATATCACCTTTGATTAATTTGACTGGTTCACTGAAAGCAAACTGGTCAAAGTCAAAAATGTGATTTTGATTATCATGCCAACAATGTGTTGAAGAAACATGATTGAAACGAATCCAGCATTTTAATCACCTACTGGGTAGCACTGAGCAAAGTAATGGAAAATGTGGTTTGTTTTCAGAAAACTTTCAGGAGAGAGGCACCCTTATCCAGCAAACATCCAATGGCTCTGATTGTACAAGTAGAAGAACTCTTTTGAAGAAAAATTCTTTTGTAAATGTATATGCACCAAAGCATTCCCTGAATCAAGGACGTCATTTGTTTGAGCTTTTTCAATCCTGATTATTATCACTCATCTCTGACTCATTTCACATAGTCCTTAAGTAAATTAAGTGCAGATCTTTATGAGACCTCATGATTTAGTTTCCTCCATTGGCTAGCTTCCAGCTGTTAACTTAATTACAGAGGCTTCAGAAGACTTAACTAATTTGGTTATCAGATAGGTTTTAGGGAATATGTTAAGTGCAGATACCCTATAAAGCCCTTAATGACTCGACTTCGGGTATCGCAGATATGCCTTCTTTAACCTGTATCAGCCTGACCTGCTAGGACATTGAGGGAGAAATGACTCTACAATTGTCTCTCACATCTGGGAGGTCAAGGAAGCCAATGCTAGAAGGTGCTACTTCTCACTATAGCACTGAATGATAACTATGTCTGCAGAGGTGATGGCTTTCAAAAAGTTTTTAAAAAGTGAGTTTTTCCAAAGAACCTTCTGAGGTATCATCATTTTCTTTTTTTACTTTTTACTTTTGCTGTTTTTATTCTTATGCTTTTGTTTGTTATTAATTTCCTCAATATAGTTTATTTCTTATAGCAATAGCACTTAGACTAATATACCACTTCATAGTACTTTTACAGCCCTTTCTAAGTGGTTTACAGAGTCAGCATATTGTCCCCAACAATCTGGGTCCTCATTTAACCCACCTCGGAAGGCTGGAAGGCTGAGTCAACCTTGAGCCGGTGAGATTTGAACTGCTCAACTGCAGCTAGCAGTCAGCTGAAGTAGCTTGCAGTACTGCACTCTAACCACTGCGCCACCTCGGCTCTTATTGTTTTAGTCCTATTGTGGATGTTTTAATTTTTGGCATTTCTTGTACAATAAAATGATGAAAGTCAGAAGATTGTGGCAGGATAGAAATTCAACAAACAAATAAATTATTTTGCTGCTGTGGACTATTGTGGTGGAGATCAGTTTAAGAACAGTATCATTTTGTGATAAAATTCTGTAATTGATATTTATTTACCATACAAGAATCTATAAGATAAAGCTATCCTTGGATCAAACCTATTCCTGGCTATTTTATGATTGCAAATATGCAATTTTCTTGGCAATGTTATTGATGTTGTCCATTTCCATCTCCTTCTTTTGGGACAGTTTATATTTTTTTTCAATTTATTACAGGTATCACTTAGTGATTTCCATCTCATTCCACTATACCCAATCCTTTTTTTTTTTTTTTACAAATTCAGACAAGGATGACCAAATGACGCTGCTTTCTGAAATACATCTGTGCATACATATCAGTGATCTTTTAACAGATTATTTTATGAAATATTTAAATGCCAACCCTCCAGCTTCATGTTTCAAGCTTATACTTCCCAAATGCCAAAGTTTCATTAAAAGTATGTGCGTACATCATTAAAAAGAGAGATGGGTTAAAATGTTTCTGTCTTTTTCTTTGTCCCCCCCAAATATTACCGTGTATTACATCAGAAATTTGTAGCAATTGTCACATCTTGCTTCTCTTGGTTAAACATCTTTTAGTTGGTTACTGCATATTGAACACGGAAGGCTATTTTCCTTTGGAAAAAGTTCACAATGAAGACAAACTCTGGATTTTCTGAATAGCAAATGGGCAAATCTGCAAGGCAGTTGGAGAGAGGGGTATGTAATAATTTAGGGCCATGTTAGCCTCATTCAATTGGATAGAATGCAATGTAATATTTCATAGGCATCAAATGCAACTCACTGAATATTAAATGTGATCATCAAGCACGAAATATCAAGTTAAGCAAATTGCAAGGCTAGACACCTGGATTGACACACTGCTAGATTTGGAATTCTAATATTAATAGAAAAACAGGAGACTTCTTAAATCTTGACTCTTGCGGTTTGTTAAAAAGCGTTGTGATGTGTGTATAAAATAAAATGTTACGCTAATAGATAGACCAACATGATAGATAGATATGAGTGAACCATTCCCCACTAATCGTGGATTGAGCCAGAGATACAATTTCTTTTTCTAAATGCATGAGATAAACATTTGGGTCATTTTCTCCATCAATTCATATCTCTAGAAAAGAGATGCTAAATTTCTATTTTCTTAGCTTTCCCAATAGGTTCTACTTCTCAAAACATTGGCCGTGGAGTACTTCATTGATCATTTCTATACTAGTCCCCAGTCCTGGTTGCAAAGAATCTCAGAGTATGGTAATAGATCTTCCTTCCCTCCCTATGAATAGAATTACCTTTTGTGTCCATTATAGCTGATCAGGTATGGAAAGAATATATAGTTCATAAGAAAGTTATTTTGAGGGTGAGAAAGCTCAACAAGATTATTCAACTCAAAATAATTGCATGGAACAAAAATTCAGGTTTTTATATAAACATGAGATGAATTTTGGAATATATAGAACTACCCTGACATCAACTGAGAGACAAGTGGAAGATCCAACAGGTTCCTAACAAACCTAGCAGACAACTTTGTTTCCCAAAAAGGAGAGAAGGGAACAAGGGCATCAGCCATATTGGACTTAATTCTCACTAACAGAGACAAAATGTTAGAAGGTGTTGAAGCTACAGGAACCTTGGGGACAAGTGATCACACAATATTGGAATTCAACATTATGCAAACACAAGTAGTAGAACAAAGTCAAACTAGAGTCTTCGACTTTAAGAGAGCTAATTTCAATAAACTTAGAGAGAGCTTGAGAAGGATTCCATGGATGAGAATCCTCAAGGGGAAAACAACTCAAGAAGCTTGGGAAACTTTGAAAAGTGAGATTATAAAAGCCCAGTCTAGCACAATACCAATGAAGACGAAAAATAATAGATCTCAAAAGAAACCAGCATGGCTGCATAAAGAACTCTCTAACAAATTGAAAGACAAAAAGGACAAGTATAAAAAGTGGAAAGAGGGGCAAATAACTAAGGCAGAATATCAGCAAATAGCCCAAGCCTGTAAAGATGAAGTGAAGGAAGTTAAGGCTCACAATGAACAAAGGCTTGCGACTAAAGTAAAAAATAACAAAAAAAGCTTCTTCCAACATATTAAAAACAAGAAAAAAGTCAAGGAAACAATTAGCCCATTGCTGGGGGAAAGTGGCAAGAAGGGGACAATCAACAGAGAGAAAGCAGAACTACTTAACTCATTTTTTGCATCTGTCTTTACACAAAAGGAAAAAACAGTCCAACCTATCAAAAACAGCACCACAAAAAACAGATTAGGAACACAAGTTAAAATAGGGAAGAAAATGGTAAGTGAACACCTGTCTACCCTAGATGAGTTCAAATCACTAGGACCAGATGGATTACACCCCAAGGTTCTGAAGGAACTGGCAGACGAGATCTCAGACCCACTGAACTATATCTTTCAAAGATTCTGGAGCACCGGGAACCTGCCAGAGTACTGGAAAAGAGCTGATGTAGTTCCCATCTTCAAAAAAGGAAAAAAAAAAAAAACAGATCCAGGAAACTACAGCCCTATCAGCCTGACCTCAATACCAGGGAAGATTCTGGAAAAGATAATCAAGCAACGAATCACCAAACACCTAGAAGCAAACAAAGTAATAACCAAAAGCCAACATGGGTTTGTCAAAAACAGATCATGCCAGACTAATCTTATTGCATTCTTTGACAAAGTGACAAAATTAGTGGACCAGAGGAATGCTGTTGATATAATTTACTTGGACTTTAGTAAAGCATTTGATAAAGTAGACCATAACCTACTACTAGATAAAGTAGAAAAATGTGGGTTAGACAGCATCACCACCAGATGGATTCGTAACTGGCTGACCAACCGCACTCAACATGTAGTCCTCAATGGAACTGCATCTACATGGAGGGAAGTATGCAGTGGAGTACTCCAGGGTTCTGTTTTAGGCCCAGTGCTCTTCAACATCTTCATCAATGACTTGGACGAGGGGATAGATGGGGAACTCATCAAATTTGCAGATGACATCAAGCTAGTAGGAATAGCCAACACTCCAGAAGATAGCTCAAGATACAGAAGGATCTTGACAGACTTGAACATTAGTTGAACTTGCATATACACATTGTTGACTACTCTTTTTTGGTACAAAATATGATAAACCACCGTTTACTATGACATCTCCTATTCCTTCACCATTATTGGACATGAATACTCTACCACTTTTGAACACAACCTCCACATTGGTATCTTGGTATAGTTTTATGGTGGCTAGTACATTGTATGGTATTTCAGGTACAAATAGTACCCCCTCTATTTTACCAATCCCTGGTATGAATATGTTCCCTTTACCTACTACCCTGGCGTTGTTTTGATTTGCTACCTTTATCATGAAATCCACTTCAGTAAATGAAGTGAATAGTTTGACATTAAATGTAATATGGCTAGTGGTTCCTGAGTCTATGAGCCATATGTTCTCCTTCTCTTTTTGGCTAAAGATAAAATTTCTGTTTCTAAAACCATATATGGAACCCATATTGCTGTCTTGTGAGTTGTCCCTGCGTTCTCTTACTTGTCTGGGGGTAGGGGACCCTCTACGCCCTCTCCCACCTGTGGGTCTGCGTTCTGGGGAATGCCTTCCCTGATACCTCTGCCTGGAATCAGATCTTTCTCTGCATTGATTGTACTCTCTATTTCTGATGTTTCTAGGGCAGTCTCTTTTGAAGTGATTTCTAGAACCATATAGAAAGCATTCGGGAATGCTGTTTACCCTTTCCTGAAATTCTACCCTCTTAGCTGGCCTGAGATCCTTGCGTGATAGGGTTCGGTCTCTCCTTAAATTATCCTCAGCGATTAACCTATTGGTGAGGCTATCTAGTGAGATATTTTCTATACTTAGACTATCTAATTGGGTGATGAAATTGTCCCAGCTGGGATCTAGAGAGTTGATGATGATGCTCATCATGCTTTCCTCTGTAATTATTTCACCCCTCTATAGTAATTCTACTCTAGTGGCATTTAATTTTAGTAGATGTTCACTCATGGACATCCCAGGTCTAAGCCTAGCTGAGTGGAAATCCCTTGAGATCCTTGTAGTTGTAGCCCTGCTCTTGCTATAAAATAAACCATAAAGTTTTTGTATAATTTCAGATACAGTCATGTGATTACCAATACTGGGATATATGGATGGCGCAATACTAGCTAATAATAGACAGTAAGCTTTATGATGTATGCAGTCAGTTTCAAAAAACCATGGTTTCTTTGGTGGTTTTAAGATCAGGAACAATACATTTTCTTTCATGAATATGATCTGAAGTTGTTGGTACCACTCTAGAAGATTTTTTTTCCATCTATTTGCAATTTAGGAAAGTCAATTGGTAAAGTTCCAGAATGATGAGAATTGCTATTTGCAAATGGCAGCTGTCCATGGTCCTGAATGTGTGGGTAATCACAGTAAGGAATTGGTATAGCAGCAGCTAGATTAAACAGGCAGGCTCCAATTTTTTTTTCTTCAGTTTTATTTGGAAGGTTCTGTGCATGCGCGAAGCTCATTCTTCGCTGGAAGCCATCGGGTGAGGAGCTCTTAGCCGCGGCCTCTGAAGCTAGGCCCAGCCCTGTTAGGGGAAGATCAGAATTACCCCAGGGATGGGTCTGAGTCGTAGGATCCTTACCGTACATTGGTAGGAAGCCCGGAAAAGTTGCGGTCACTGGGTGGTATCCCCAGAAGTTTGGCTGTGCAGTCGGCATGGCAATTGGCTTTAGGTTGGAGGCGTTGGTCGTGGAGAGAGTCGGGAAGCCCGGTGGATGCTGCTGCACTGGTAAATAGTTTGTTTGATTTTTGGATCTTGGTGTTTGAGGCAGCAGCGTGACAGGAGGGTGATTCGAGGAGTGTTGTGGTATGAGATTCGGAGCTGTGGTTATTTTGTTTTTCAGATGGCTTGCAGTTGTTGTTTGTAAATCATCTAGAGGTTTTTTTTTTATTGCAAAAGTTTTACAATTACATTTTCACCCCTTTTTCCCCCACCACCACCCACCCCAAACTTCCCAACCGCCCTAACCCTCCCTAACCCTCCCCTCCCCCCAGACTTCCACACAATATACTCATATCAGGTAAAAAACCCCCCTTAGTATAAAACTTGTATAAAACTTGAACCCCTCCCTCCCCCTTATAATTTTTCTTTTTATCTTCATTACATTAAAATATTTCTAATACATTATTTTCAAATAAAAGCTATTTGATACTTCCTAGTTTGATATTTGTTCTGAACATATTCTATCCACTTTTTCCATTCCCATTCATAAGTCTCTTGTGAACAATCTTTTTTTTTTTTACTTTAAAATCGATGTTTATTTTAGTGAGAACACAATTTAGAACACAATTTGAAAAACACAATTCTTGAAGGCATGTTTTCCTTTTATAGGTATCTCTCTCTTTCGTTATTCGATGGAGTGATATCGACAATCCTAGGACTCTTCTTTAAAATTAGAAAGGAAGCTTCTTTCAACCACAGCTAGTCCAGAAGATTCCAGCAAAGGCTCATCCAAAAAACCTCCTTCAGCGCCCTGCATTTCCTCTGGTTCCTGCTTAGACTGTTCTTGCAGATCTTGTTGAAGTTGCTTCTTATCACTCTCCTTAATCTCCAAAACTGTGGATGTACGTGGAGATGGTGTTCTTTCTTTAAAAATAGTAGTGTAAAAATGCTCCGCCTTCTCCACAGTGTTCAAGCGATATCTTTCTCCCTTGTATCTCAAAATTATACCAGTTGGGGCATCCCACCGAAATGGTATCTGTTGGTTTTGCAATTCTTTAACAAGAAAGCCAAAGTCCTTTCTGGTTTTCAACATTTTAGGTGGTAACTCTATAAAGACTCCGATTTGTGAGCCCCCCACTTGTACAGAAGTATGAAAGGATTTTTGTCATTCCTTATTGCTCTATCTGTAAAATATATAACCACATCTCTAGGCAATTGTCTTTGTCTGGCCACCCAAGAATTCACTCTGTAAATTTTATCTATTTTGTAAAAAACCACATCAGGATTAATTTTTAAAATCACAGCCAAAGCCTCAGAGCAGACCTGTCTCAAATCCTGTCTGTCATCTTCTCGAATTCCTCGAAGCCGTATAGCAAATTCCATTGCCCTGAATTGCATCATAACAATTTCGTTCTCGACTCTCTGCATTTTATCATCAACATCAAAAATTTTATAGTCATTATCTTTCATCTTAACATTAACTTCTGATTTAAGTTCTTCCACTTTAGAATCAACTTTAATAATAAATTCTGCCAGGCCAGACGCAACTTCTGATATTTTTTTGGTCACCTTATTTTGATTCTGTTTGACCATATCTTTAACTTCATTAATTTCCTGCATAATTTCCTGATGAGACTTTTGAAGTTTGTCATCTATTTCTTGTTGGGATTTTTGAAATTTATCATCCAAAATTTTAGAAATAAATTCTTTTAAATCTCCCGCATCAAAATCTTTTTTCTGAGTCTGTAGCTGTTGAGCAGGGGGAAGCTGCGTTTCATGTTTATGTGTGGGGGATCCCCCCCCCCCGTTGCCTTCCCTTCCTGCTTCTTTGAAGCCATCCTGCCACGTAGGCTAGTTTTTCTGAAGAGGGAAGTTCCTTTTCCTTTCCCACCTCCACAGAGACTTCTAAAAAAGTCCCCCAGATTTAGTCAAATAAGAACTGAAGTAAAGCAAAGTCAAGTATTAAAAAGGGAGAAATTTTTCACTTATTTCTCTTATTACAAATGAGGCAACTTTGTAGCAACTTGGAAACTTTGTAACAAAGCAAGATGACTTCACCAATCCACACTCGCTGGCTCGTTAACTCTAAGGCTGAGCGCCATGTTTTTTCAAATCACTTTCACTCATTCGCATTTTTCTCAGGTTAAAGAGTCAACAAAACGCTAATACTTGCATTTCCGAGTTTCAGGGTTCAAGTAGATTTTCTCTGCTTATTAAGGCTGGTTCCTTTCGCTTTAAAGTTTCCTGCAGCCGGCTTGTTCCGCAAGAGCAGAATCGTCCCACGCCGCCCGGAGTTTCAGCAGGTTGGAAGGGAGCCGCGCCTGTTCCTCCCCAGAAACAATTCCTTGGGGGGTTACAGGGGCTCGACCTGTGCCCTGCGAACTCTTCTTCAGCAATCCTGAGGATTTTGAAGTTTTCGAGCCGCTTCTGGGTCGCAAAGCGGCTCTACAGGCGGCGGGGCTGGCGGAGCTTCAAAAGGAAACAAGGAAACCGGAAGTCCCAATCATCTAGAGGTTTGATAGTGTTTTGTACAATTAGGAGAGATGGAAGTGGTGTAAAAATGGAGCCAAACGCCGCAGTAAGGGTTTCTATAGCCTTTTGTATTTCAAGTTCATAGGGAGAGTTTATGTTATTTTGGGTTTGTTTTTCGCAATTATTTTTGGTGAATTCCTCATTCTTTTTCATGTCAGGACTAGCTCCCACCAAATGATTTGAATCTTGTTCTCTCATTGGTTGCTGGTTTGTTATCTTCTGTGGCTGTTCGTATAAAGATGGCTACTGAAAAAAAAGCGGGAAACTAGATCCTGTTGTGTTGTGGCAAGATGGCATTTCTCTCAGTGACCTGTTGCTCATTTGGTTTGATTCTTGTTTTTCGGTCGCTGCTCCATGGTTTTTGAGTAAGCTCTGGAGGTTTGCGATGAGATCTTTGTTAGTGATGGGCAATTCTAATATTTTAAAAACGGCTAGCCTGAGGTCTTCCCTTTTTTGCACTGTTGTTTTAGATTCGTTCTTTCCTTCATTCCGTTGTTCTTCTTTTTCGAGTGAGGTGTATGGTTCAGGAGTCTGCTCGTTTTTGTCTGAGGTGATTTTTGGTATGTTTCCGTTGAGTGATAGTTGTGCAGCCATTTGTTTCGTCAAGGCCCTAGTAGTTATTCTATTTCTTTTTCTTAAATGTTCAGTAGTCTCTGACATATTTCTTTTTGGAGTTATGGGCAACCATCCTCTGCTACCATATTTGTTAAATTTCTAGGATCTAGCCCAATAACTCTCAGTACTTCATCAATAACAGAAATAACTTATTTATTTATTTTTGAGAATATAACTTAACCCATTCATATACATCTATAACCTTGCTTCTGTATCTCATAGGTATTCATCTAAATCTGAGGGAGAAGTTTTACAGACAAGGACTTATATACCCGGAGGGAGGAGTCAAAGGTAAGGCAGAGTTGGGAATGGGATGGGTTTAAGGGATTTAACCCATGCTAAACCATAGAATGCAGAATAAATACAAGAGTTAGACATTTTATCTGACAAAAAAGCAAGGTTCTACATTTAGGGAAGAAAAACAAAATGCACAGGTACCATATATGTGGTACCTTGCTCAATAATAGTAACTGTGAGAGGGATTTTGGAGTCCTAGTGGACAACCATTTAGATATGAACCAGCAGTGTGCAGCAGCTGCAAAAAAGCCAACACAGTTCTGGGCTGCATAAACAGAGAAATAGAATCAAGATCACGTGAAGTGTTAATACCACTTTATAATGCCTTGGTAAGGCCACACTTGGAATATTGCATTCAGTTTTGGTCGCCACGATGTAAAAAAGATGATGAGACTCTAGAAAGAGTGCAGAGAAGAGCAACAAAGATGATTAGGGGACTGGAGGCTAAAAACATATGAAGAACGGTTGCAGGAACTGGGTATGTCTAATTTGATGAAGAGAAGGACTAGGGGAGACATGATAGCAGTGTTCCAATATCTCAGGGGTTGCCACAAAGAAGAGGGAGTCAAACTATTCTCCAAAGCACCTGAGGGTAGAACAGGAAGCAATGGGTGGAAACTAATCAAGGAGAGAAGCAATTTAGAACTAAGGAGAACTTTCCTGACAGTTAGAACAATTAATAAGTGGAACAACTTGCCTGCAGAAGTTGTGAATTCCCCAACACTGGAAATTTTTAAGATGTTGGATAACCATTTGTCTGAAGTGGTGTAGGGTTTCCTGCCTGGGCAGGGGGTTGGACTAGAAGACCTCCAAGGTCCCTTCCAACTGTTATTCTATTCTATTCTAGAAGAGTTTTCTCTTTCTTTCAATTGTTATGTTCAGTTTTTATGTTCTTAATATTTTTATTTGTACACTGCTCAGAGGGATATGGGCAGTTTCTAAATTTGAGCGATAAATAAATAAATACATATGGCTTGAAGGAAGATCACTAGGCACTCACATGGGTGAGCACAGGAACTAACCTATATCAATAATGGATTGCAATTAGCTGGCCTTCAGTAGTTGAATTTCAGTCAAGTCACCATGAAGTCAAGTGAAGTCAGTGTACAAAGAAATTGCAATTCTGGGCAAAAAAAAAATAGGTGCTGAATAGTTTGAATGTTGTCCTACAAATCTATAAAATAGCATGATAAAGTAAACATTATTTATTGAGAATCCAAAAGCCAGTTTGCAATACTGTGTATTAAATTTTAATTCATTTCCAGATAACCCCCTGCACCCAGTCTCTGAAAAAGGCAGCAGAACCAGCAATTTTCCCAACCACTTGAGTCAAATCATGGTTCTCTGTCAAGTCTTAAAAGTTCTCAGAGGGCAAGTCTTTTGAAGATTGCATTCAGGTGATCCCTAATTCACCTTTCAAATGCCTCCAAATGCTTATTAAAAATTGTTCCTCTACTTTTCAATTCTGCCTATTCTGCTCTGCCAATCTGATATGGCCTGAATAGGTTTGAATCATTTTATCAGGAACTATTGAATATGTTTGTTCCAACAACCGAAGTCAACGCAAGATAATGCACTTAGTGATGTAAAATCAGATGTCCTACAGCCATGATGGCGAACCTATGGCACACATGCCAGAGGTGGCATGCAGTGCCCTCTCTGATGCCATGTGAGCTGTCACCCCAGTTCAGCTCTGGCATGCAATCGTGAGTGCCTCCTGCCAGCCAGCTGGTCTTTGGGTCTCTGACGTGCATGTGTGGGGTGTGTGCAGGGGGATGCACATACACACAGGGGGAGCACATGCATGGGGCATGCGTGCATGTGCACGGTCCCGCTTGCTCATTCCCGGGGGTGGGGCACATGCATGGGGGCTGTGATCGCATTGCATTTTGGGGGTTTGGGAGCATGCGTGCATGCTTTGGGCGCTCGGTCCAGAAAAGGTTAGCCATCACTGTCCTATAGTATGATATATTTATACCTAATATAGTACAATAGATTAAATAAGAATGCCTTGGCTTTGCCATCAGTCCTTAGATACTTTATAACACATTTTCCTCAAAACCAATGCCAATTTAGAAGTATGAAGAGAAAGAAATAAGTCTCCCTCTACCATTGTGTTGAAAATCATGACCCAAAACATTTGTTGTTGCTGTGTGTAATATTTCAATTGGCACCAAGGGAAAATATGCTTATAGACTAACAGCAAGAGTGATGTGTGCGATTCTGTGGGTTTTTTTTTTGTGTGTGTGTGTGTGTGTGTGTGTGTGTGTGTGTGTGTGTGTGATTTTGATCTGGATGGAATGGGGGAGTGTAAGAAAATAGTGGGTGAAGGCCATGTTTCCATTGCTTTACGCCATAGTTCCTCTCCTGTGCACCCTGTCAAGATATAGTTGAACATTTAATTTTATCTCCTCTTTATATTTATAATATAAACACAATTAATTAAACATGCATGTAACCCTCACACCCTGGTCAACTTGGGATTTAAAAAAGAAATAAGGATCATATTCTGCAATGTTTTTTTTACTACTTTACATCATTATTTATCCAGGAAAGGATATCAAAAGGTGATTTCCCCCCCTTTTTTTTATTAAATTAAAGTAATTGTAAAAATGCTGCCATTGCACAGCTGTTTTTTCTTTTAACTTTTCTTTTTATTTTCTTTTAAGTTTTATTTTTAAAACTCGACTATATTCAATGAGGGCTTATTATGGAAAGCATAAATGGCTGTCATTTGATCAGTCATTGATCAGGTAATACAGTATATCTTAAGTTCAGAGTGACTTTTGGCTCAGAGAAAAATCTTTGTTGGATTCCATCATTCCAAACATGTAGTTGTAGTTGAATTAGAAATGATTAGTAACTTGATTTTGCAGTGATGGCGGGATTTTTATTCTTGAAAAACACCACACAAAAACACATCAGATATAAAATTAAATTCTGAGTCACCATAATTTTTCAAAGCAGGTGAATGTGAAAGAAATAATTTGTTGGCATTAGAGATTTAGGAAGGAACTATAATGAAGGAGACGCTCAGAATAGATATAATTACAACTAATAAATTAAATGTTTGTTTTGTGTTTGGAAATTTACTAAAAGCAAGAATACAGGAATACAGCTTTGATTAGGCAACATGGTTTGCAAAATTAGTTACTGAGTATTAAAGGGAAATAATGTATTACCTATTGTTTCAGATCTAAACATTCGTTTATTTTACAATAATGCTAAGTCAAATGAAGGTATATACAAATACTTCAATTCTGGGTTTCTGTGCTGAATGCCATTACAAGTTTGACATATAGTAAATGACTACACTTACTTCTCCTGTGTTTGTGTGTGTATATATGTGTTTGTATGTATGTAATATATGTATGTGTGTGTGTATATGTGTGTGTGTGTGTATCTGTGTATGAATATAAATATGTATATGTTTGTATGTGTGTATATGTGTATGTATTTGTATACCGGTATGTATGTGTATCTGTATACATATCACAAACACACACATCTTTTAGGGAAGTGAGTTAGAACTCTTTATTATAACAGAATCTTAATTCTTATGAATTAAATTTCCAAGCTAGACTATAAATTTATAATCCCTATTTTTTTGGAGTTTCGCAATTATTTTTGATAGAGAAACAGTCATAATATCATCAGCATATAAAGATAATTTATATCCAGTTGTGAATGCCACCCCATCTTTAATATCTTGAAACTATTGTATGGAAGAACTCATTGGTTCAAGGACCAAAATGAAGATTAAAGGAGACAAACTGCATCCATGTTGGGTGCCGCAATACAACTTAGATAGCTTAAGAAACAAAACCTTCTGTAATTACTCTAGCTATTGGATGAAAATTCAGAACAATAATACAAAGAATAAAAGATGGCAGAAACCCATATATTCTCAGACCACACTTCATAAATTCAGTCTGGAATACTGTACATCAAATTGTCCAACAAAATTAAAGCAGCTAATTTATATGGAACAATATTTGTAATATCAATCATTGGTTGGATATTGTCAGAGATTGTCTATTTTTTATAAATTCAGTTTGAGATTAATGTATTATAGATAGTATCATTTCTGCAACCTCCTGACTTGCACTGAAGTTAATATTTTGCCATCCACATTATGATCTTGGTCTATAGTTTGCATATTTTGTGTCATCTTTATGTACCATCTTTATCATATGGTAATTAATATTACCTTAATCTAAGCCTCATGAAATTTAGAAAGATGGATTGTAGACCTCCAATAATATACATGCCAATAAGTCTTTTAAAAATATGTTCCTGGGGTTTTCCATAGTATATATATTGTGGGGTTTTTGTTTGTTTGTTGTTGTTATTTCTTGTAATGAGAATGGTGGTGCCAATTAGGGTATTTTTCTTCCTGAGAAATTTCTTCCATTTCAGCACTTCCAGGAAATTTATAATTAGCCATTTGATTTCAGGACTCCCTAGTTGGCAAAACTGAGTGTAAAACTGGTGAAATGTGTTTCAAGGGATAAACCAATAACTGTCCAATCCTTTCCCCGGATTCCCAATATTTCTAGATAATGCATTTCAGAGATGAGGGGTCCTTGATACTCTCTGAGCTTGATTGTTTTCTTGCAGACATTTCATTAGCCAACTAGGTAACATGATCAGTGCTCTATATTTACATACTGTGTAAGAGAGACAATCAACACGCCAAAAAGGGAGCAAAAAGACAAAAACACCTCCTCACCAGCAATCAACACCCAGATGTGCATAGATTAACACCAATACTAGCATCAAACCAACAATCAAGAAGTGAACAATACCCCAATCAAAGAACTGCCAAGCAAGCCAACAGTAAACAGCCCAGCCAAAGTAAAGAAACATCTGCAAATAAAGAACCAAGCTTATAGAGCACCAAGGTCCCCTCATTTCAGCCCTGAGCTACAAATATTCTCCTTTATCAGTACATTTCAGAGAGTACTCTGATGTAATACAAATTAAGAGCCACGGTCTGAGATCTAATGCTTATCTAAGTTTTTGTACCAGATCTAGTACAAGTAGCTATGTTATCTACCTCTGTTATGCAGGATGACAGCCCTTTACATGGAATAAAATAAGCTACCTTGGTAAACCATTCTACTACCACTAGAATGGTAATAAAACCATGTCAAGCAGACTCATTATTGTGGCAAAGATGCAACTCCGCTTCCTGGAGGGGAAAAGAAGCATCTAACATTGTGAAAAGGTTGTCTTTCAGCTACAGAAAAACAGAAAAAAAATCAATCTGTGGGTCTTCATGGAGATCATTTGACATTTGATACAGGAGTTTCCTTGTAAAAAAAAAGAAAAATCCAATCAAGCGAATGTACTGCTTGTCTCTCCACTCCTAAGATCTTAGGAGTGTCCCTTTTTGGAGGGAGTGGCAAAGTTGTCAGTTTTCAAGGTGGCAGCAGGAGGGACAGATAGGGAATGTCACATTCAGGCTTGTGTGAAAGAGCATCTGGCACTTTATTTTGTGAGTTAGGAACATGAGTAATATGGAAGTTAAAGTGAGAGAAAACTTGTGCCATCCTTAACGTTAGTTTTCTTTCAAAAAGGCTCAGAATGAAAGCCATTTTTTCCTGTTCTATGTGTGCAAGCTTGTGATCTGTGTTTCAATTTGCTGCCTATGCTACTTACTCTTCCAACAGCAGGCTGCTTCACAAATCTTTAGCCGTGATCTAGGTGCAGAATACAGGATCCAGTGTCTCTATGATCAGAAAATAATGAGGCTTTCAAGATTATTGTCAAGCTCTTTTAGGCTGGCAAACTCGGGAAATCAGACATCCTTTGGATTTCTGGAAAGGATCTTTATTTAGGATAATGCAACAGAGTTTCCAAAGCCTGCCAAAGCAATTTTCCAGATCAACATATATTTGACATAATCAAGGTAGAATTACTGTGAGTAACTTTCTCATACTTCCTCTGCACTGAGGAACCTTTTCTGTAAAGACCAGGCATCTTACTCTGGATTTTCAGAGACTGCTAAATATTCTATTATATCTATGGATCCAAAACATGGCAGTTTTAAATTTATAAATGTATTATTCATATGTTTAGAAATGAATTGGTGTTTCAACACTAATTTCAAATATGTTATCTGTTCTTGCTGGGGCAGCAATAGAGCAAAAGTTAATACTGTACAGCTCTGTCTGACTGATCAGAGCTTGGGAAGGGAGATATTAGAACTAAGGAGAAATTTCCTGACAGTTAGAACAATTAATCAGTGAAACAACTTGCCTGCAGAAGTTGTGAATGCTCCAACACTGGAAGTTTTTAAGAAGATGTTGGATAACCATTTGTCTGACGTGGTGTAGGGTTTCCTGCCTAAGCAGGGGGTGGGACTAGAAGACCTCCAAGGTCCCTTCCAACTCTGTTAATGTATTCTATTCTCTGTATCCAGGATTTCAACAGTGAGCAGAAACAAGTATGCAAAAGCAGCAGTCTTCATCTATAGTAATGAAGTCTATAAAAGGGGGGCTAGTAGCATTGGTGCCTTGTAGAAGCTTTACTTCTGTTATTTGCATTATGTGATACAAATGACACAGATTATGGAATCACAACATGGCACAAATGATGTACAATACTTAATTTGTGCAATGACTTCATGACATGGGACCCCCAGTGGCCCAAACCTTGCAGACATATTTGATTGGAATGATACTGAGATAGCTATCACATTCAGATTTATATAGTACCCCATAGCATGTTTCATTACTCTCTGGGTGGTTTACAATGTCAAAGCATTATTTGTATATTGCCTCCAATAATCTGGGTCCTCACTTTACTAAACTGAATGGAACGGTGAGTCAAGCTTGAGCTGTTCAAACTCCAGGCAGAGTTAGCCTGCAATACTGCACTTTAACCACTATGCTACCAGGGCTCTTGGTTCTTCCGTATTCCCTCTTCTGTGTGGCTTCCCCTGCCCATTCCCATTTCATGGAACCTCGGTGATTGCCAGGTAAGAAACTGCACCATCGACACAAACTACATAGGAGGGGAGAAAAAAACCCTCCATGTTACCTATTCATTTATCCATTCATTATTTAGCCAAAGATATATTCTGCTTTGTATAATCAGATAGGGTTTTTCTAGAGTTAAAAAAGCCAGACTGGTTCAAATGTTATTTTAGTGCCTAATTGTGCTTCAGTCCAATTATGCATTTCACCCTTTTCTGCAAATCGTTCCTTCATCCCCTCAGTGTGAATCCTGTTTTGAAATATACAGTGTTCTGTTCTAAGACACACAGTAGCCACCATCATAACAGTAAATAATTCCTGGCATTTCAGGAAAGGATGTATATGATTGCAAGCTAATAATACTGAATGAATAAGGAGCCCAAAGGAGTGTATAGTCTGTGTGAACACAATGGAAACAATATCGCTGGTTAAAATTAAGCAGCTTAATTTTATTATTTGATATTTTCTAGGCTTTCCCTATTAAA
Organism: Pituophis catenifer annectens; assembly: GCF_029215685.1. Classification (NCBI taxonomy): domain Eukaryota; kingdom Metazoa; phylum Chordata; class Lepidosauria; order Squamata; family Colubridae; genus Pituophis; species Pituophis catenifer. The sequence goes on from NW_027256882.1 coordinate 95,185,925, forward strand.
AAAACCCTTTGATTTCAGATGAGCTTTTAATAATATGATTAACTAATTCTCTATGTTGTCTTGTTGGGCTGAGAGAAATCATCCACAATTACTTGGTAAGAAGAGAGAGAGAGACAGAGACAGAGACAGAGAGACAGAGAGATAGAGAGAGAATAATAAAAGGGGTGTTCTGTTAATATCCTTTTGTTCCTAAGAATCAAGCAATTAACCTGAAATTCTAAAACTTTTTCATAAAAAATAGCACATCAAACATTCCTGCTATTGCCTGAAGGCTGACAAATATTAGAACAACTTTGGCCAGCAAGGTGCATAAAGGAAAGACAATTAGCAAACTCACTTATGCCCTTGGGCTGTTACACAATTCTAGGTGTAGTTATGTAAGATCAGTCCTCTGTATATTCTTAGCAAAGGATACTTAACTCTGAGAAAATGAAGGTCAACCCTCCAGTAGCTTGAGTGAAACTTTGATACCTCTCCCAAGAGTTTTAAAGATGCTCCAGGTTCAGCAGCTGACTTTTTCTTCTCTGATGTCCTGCCAAGCAACATGTAGGTCATGATGTCATTGTGTCATATATCCGTTCCACTTTTGCAAACAAAAACTACAATCACAGTATAGAATTTTTTCGATACAGTGACAGATTGCGACCAATTAAACCTTTTAGTTAAACACTTCTGAGCAGTATGATTAAACGAAGGTTTTGAAAAGTGCAATATACAAAATATTAGATGAAAGCAGCTAATGGTGCACTAAGGCTTCTGTTGTGACATCTGCCTTTTGGAACAACATTGCAGGAGAGTTCTAAATGGCTCCTACCCTCCAGATGTCTTTGAAAAGCTGGCTTTGCTCCAAGATCTAGAGTTAGAATGGCTGGCAAGGTCTTGGGTCTCTTTTTTGGCATGTTGTGTTCGTCCCCCCCCCCCACTTTTTAAAAATTTTCCTCTTTTTTAAAATTGTTTCTTGTTCTTAAGATATAAGTTGCTCAAATTTGATTGGGGAGTTGGGACGCCTCTGCATATATATATATTTTTTAAAAAATTTGATTTATATGCCGCCCTTCTCCAGAGACTCAGGGCGGCTTACAATGCGTTAAGCAATAGCCTTCATTCTTTTGTATATTTTATACAAAGTCAGCTTATTGCCCCCACAAACTGGGTCCTCATTTCACCTACCTTAGAAAGGATGGAAGGTTGAGTCAACCTTGAGCCTTGGAGAGATTCGAACCAGCAGAAATTGCAGGCAGCTGTGTTAATAACAGGGTGCACTAAACTCCTGTACTATCAAGGCTCTTATATAATTGAATAAACAAACAAATGAATGAATGAACAAACGAATGAATAATTGAATGAATGCGATAGACATAAATAATTATGATAGACCTAACATTAGCAAAACCCACAACATATTTAGTGTCTAATCAAGCAGTTCCTGCTCTGTATAACAAAGGAATTAAGAGTCACAAATGGAATCCCAATGCATTCTAAATTGTTATAATGGATCTTTGTAGGGAAACTGAGATGTCCGATAAAGTCATACATGGAAATCTTGCTGGAGTTATAGAGGCTTTAAGAATGAGTTCATGTATTACATAGTCCCAGTGTGATTAATTTGGCTGGGGCTGTAGTTGAATTGTGAATTCTGGAACTATGTTTTGCAAATTATTGTTTATGGAGTCTTTGGTGTTCGAAGTTGTTTGCAGGCATCTTGTTACCAAACTAATGCTTCAGGGATAGAAGGGAATAGGGTTTGTTTTGTCTCTGCTTATATACAGTAGCTTTCTCTATCAGTGTTGGTGTGGGTGTTGTTTCCTCCTTGGTAGTTCGTTGATTAGGAACTGTTGTTTACTGCTTTGTTTGTCTAGTGTGAATCCTGCTGTTCATTCTTGCTTATCTGGGTGTTGATTACTGGCAAGGAGGTGTTCTAGTCTTTTTGTTTCCTTTTCAGCTTTGTTATTGTCTCTTTCGAATGGTGTATAAATCTTGCCTCTCTATGTAATTGTTGATGGCTGATTTGTCTGAATATCAAGCTTCTAGGAATTCCTTCATGTTTTGGGATTTAGCCTACTTTAGGATGCTGATAGTTTTGCAGTTGGATGCTGATAGTTTTGCAGTTGGTTGAGTCTGCTTAAGTGTTCTAAGACTGAGAAGTTTTCATTGTGTCTTTGGACTGTTGGTTAGTGACCATGGATGTGCTGTGTTAGTCTTCCACCTGCTTGTCCCATTATTTATGGCTTGTCATTATTTGTGTGTCATTGTGATTTGTTCAACACATGTCAATAAAAGGAGCCATACTGTAATGCAATATATGAAATAAGTAGTCTTCAGTTTATGACAATTGATCCAAAATTACATTGGTAAGTTATTGCAGTCATAAGTTGAGGCATCGCATAACCAGACCCTTTTTTTTCTTCCTTTTTTGGAGCGGTCGTTAAGTGAACATTATAGTTGTTAAATGACCGTGATGATTTTTAAGCAAGCACTGTAGTTGTTAAGTGAATCCATTTTACCTTATGGATATTTTTTAACAGAGACCAAAAGTAGATATTGGAAACCAGCAAAAAGCACCAAAAATTGAGGTCATGTGATTGCAGGATGCTGCAAATGGCCACAAAGGTGAGCCAATTGCCAGTGCCCGAAATGCAATCACATTACATTACATTACTCTTGTGTTTGTGTGTGTTTGTGTGCACAGCCATTTTAACTTCCAAATAGGGTGGTAAGTAGTCTTTTGAGATTCTGTCTTAATTCCAAACAGTTGCTAAGCAATTGGTCATAAATTGAGGACTGCCAGTATCAAATTTTCTCAAAATTCTGCCTTAGAGTCCACATAAGTGCCTACAGGGAGAAGCAAAGGAAGGGGAAGCAAGTGACATAGAAGAAGCATAGTACACATGATAATGTCACCATGCAAATGCCATAACAAACACATTGGGACATATATGTAATGAGAACATTTGCATGACTATAGCAGCTGTGTGCTTGTCATCATTTTGGGCATTATGATGGTTTTGCTGCTGATTGGGGACATTAAGATTGGCAACTGGGAATGATGCCAGAAAGATTTGGTAGGTTTGAACAAAGTTTACACATGGTTTTGTTTACATATCATACTAAACTTCTTTGATACATGAAGCAGGTTTGATTTAAACCTGTCTGCTAAATAAATCAATAGTGGCCTGATTCATGCATAATGCTAACACATAAATGATGGATTTAGAAAGAACAGTGGCTAGATATGTACAGACCTTATGCCAAAACCCAAATGATTTGCATTCTTGAGTTCAATATCTGAAATTAATTATTCCAAACTGTATGGAGGAACAAGTTTGCTCTATCCAGAGATAATAATTATGCCGAGCCAGATAGTCCCTAATAGCTCTTCAGTCACCTGATCCTGCAGTTCCTTTTGCCTGTGCCAGCCTTTCCCAACCTACTTGCTGGATTTTTTTTTTATTATTATTCTCTTATAATAAAAACAGGCACTCCCTTCCCCAGGACACACATAACTGTGCGTCCAGGGGAACACACATAACACATATAGTCAATTCATAGCAAAAATAATTCCACAAATTCACATTCCATCTAAGCGGATGTCCTCAACACTGCTTTTTCCTTTAGAAACAAAACACTCCCACCCCCCCATATCTTGAGTAAGAATAGGGGGGGAAATGCAATCTCTTCCTTCCCAGCACAGCACCAGTTTTAGATTTGTTAGCAGGAGGGAAGCAAAAGGAAATCCCCCTCTGTTTGCTGCAGGCTGATTTTGCCATTCATGACTCCAAAGAGATTTTAAAGTAGAACTCGACTCACAGGAGGGGGATGAATTAGAATTGTACTGGATTTACTCACATCCATTTAGCAGCATCATGCCTCATTACTTCAATGTCTCTGCCTATGGAAAAGAGCCAGACCTGTATGATTTATCCCACATTGCTGTTGCTTGTTGGACAGCAGCTCACTGCAAGGGCAGCCTAGAGGTCAAAGCCTTGAAGAATGATTGCCTCTGCCATTACCATAACTGGATAACAAATATTAGATACACCGCTACGTATGATAAGAGTTTCTGTGGGGTCTCAGGAACTGAGGAAACCTGGCTCATTCTGTCATCTCTGCTGACTTTCAGAGAAAACAGATCACCTTTTCCAAGGATTACTTAAACCGATTGCTTTGAAAAACTTCCATGATCTGGTCCTCTTCCTTTCACTGGACAAAATTCTAGGGGTTTGAAGACTTTAAGCTGGTCTATCGTTCTATAAATGAATGGTACTTTTAATTAGCAGTTGCTTAGTCAAAGTAGTCACTTCCTTGTTTTCTCTACAAAATCACAGGTACTTTCTTTGCTCTATGTCAGGGGTGGGTTCTACTTATCTTTACTACTGGTTCGCAATGGGGCTGTGCACACGCGCTTGCTTCACTTGTGCATGCGCACACTCTTCTGCACATGCACAGAAGTATTTTGTTGACATCGGGGTCAGTGGGCGGAGCCTCCCGTCGATTTTACTACTGGTTCTATAGAACCGGTGCGAACTGGGGGCAACCCACCACTGCTCTATGTGTGTGTGTTTGCCTAGCATTAAGGAACTTCCTGCTCTGGCCTCAATTAGGTAATTATTTCCCACTTTGGCCTTTACACCTAAACTTTGCTAGACACTTGACAATGTAGCTGATCCTCTTTAATACGCAACTTTCTCTTGCTGATGTCTCAACTATACAGCTGATTCCTGACTTATTTTCCACAAAGCAGTCCAAACTAGCATACATGATGTTACCTAATTTGGGTAATGAAATGTCTGCAAGAAAACAAACAAGGTCAGAGAGCACCAAGGATCTCTCAATCCAAACTTTGGCGGGGGAATGGAAGGGCTATAACATTTACCCAACAAAAGGCAGCTCACTTTCAACATGGTTCATCTCTCCTATGCTCACTGTAGTTGATGGAGGAAAGGAACTCACTTGTGTAACTACAGTTATTCTTGTTTTCATTGTCCATTCTTTCTTTGACATCTTAACTATGACTACCTCAGCTGGCAACATCCATAAAGATAAAAGGTAAAGGTTCCCCTCGCATATGTGCTAGTTATTCCTGACTCTAGGGAGCGGTGCTCATTTCCATTTCAAAGCCAAAGAGCCAGTGCTGTCTTAAGACATCTCCGTGGTCATGCGGCCAGCATGACTAAAGGCCAAAGGCGCACAGAACGCTGTTACCTTCCCACCAAACGTGGTCTCTTTTTTTCTACTTGCATTTTTTACATGCTTTCAAACTTCTAGGTTGGCAGAAGCTGGGACAAGTAACGGAAGCTCATTCTGTTACGCAGCACTAGGGATTCAAACCGCTGAACTGCTGACCTTTTAATCGACAAGCTCAGCATCTTAGCCACTGAGCCACCACATCCCTTTGGTATGTATGTATATACATACCCTTTTGTATTTATGGCAACATCCATATACCTCTATAAATTGTAAATGTGTGTTTTATGCAGAGGTCATTATAGTCTATGAAAATGGAGAGCAGATGGAGAGAAGGAAATATGTCAAGTGTCATGCAATGAGTTTTATAATTCATTTTTAAAATGAATATTTTCTGTTTTGAATCTGTTGTATGTATTTAAAATCACAAATTATAACTGTTAAATAAACAGGACAAATGCACAATTTGAATAAGAAGTTCCTGGTTATATAGTATCTGGTTGAATTTTCTGTTGAAAATACATTACAAATAACTCAGAATGTTCTTATTATAGCATCCGTCACCTGTCATAGGCCACATGTCTTTTAAAGAAATTATATACGTACAATATGATGAACACAATGTATTGAATAGCATAAAGTAGCCAAGAATGGTAGTGTTGTGAACAGGGGTGGGTTCTAAATTTGTTTACTACCGGTTCTGTGGGCGTGGCTTATTTTGTGGGTGTGGCTTGGAGGTCATGTGACTAGGTGGGCGTGGCTACCTGGTCAGAGTCATTTCTGAAAGGTCCTCGCACTTACGACCAAGTCCTCGCACTTACGACCTGACTTATTTGTTTGCTTTTAATACTGATCAGCTGTAGGACGGCCCTTTGAAGCCCCCTGGCAAGAGTTTAAACAGTTTTTTTCCCTCTAGTCATCAGCTGGGACTCAGGAGGCAGCAATAGATTGAGGGTGGGACCAAATAAAAGGTAAGAATAACATGGGTGGGAGGGCAGGAGGGAGAACCGGTTCGGTGACATCATATCGTCACTGCTACTGGCTCAGCTGAACTGGACCGAACTGGGAGGAACCCACCACTGGTTGTGAATGCCAGAGTGCTTGATGCCCAATCCACTTGTTCACAAGAAGTGGATGTTTGTCACCTCAGCAGAAAGAGTCCCCAGCCACTTCCTCTATCTTGGATATAGAAAAATGTGCTTTTTAAAACCAAAGAGAAGACACTGAACTGAGAACCAGATTAAAATTGAGACTCCTAGAAAAAAGGGGAAGTCTGATTAAACAGAAAAATAAAGCCATTTATGTAGAAATAGGTAAATGTGTTCTAGACAGGGTATGTACTCCATTTTATTAACTTTTAATCTTGCTCTAAAGATTCATTTTCCCTGAACGTTTAACTCCTTTCTTCCTTCCTTCCTTCCTTCCTTCCTTCCTTCCTTCCTTCCTTCCTTCCTGCCTGCCTGCCTGTCTGCCTGCCTGCCTGCCTGCCTGCCTACCTCCACCCACTCTTTCTGCTGTTTTTCTTTTGCTGTAGACCTTTACCATCTTGTATTCTGTCTGGAGCATTGCAATATTCTTTTGCAATTTCTTTCCAAATGTATTGTTTTCCCATTATTTGAACAGCTGTGTATTTACCTCTTTCAGTGTCAGCATTTTAAATCCAAACATGTTTTCTTTTCCTTCGTAATAAAACTTTGTTTTGTTTATGTCTTATGAGAATCAACCTCCCAAGGAATATCTGAAACTTTTAGGCAAATGCTAATATTCTCACCATAGGATTTATTTTTTTCATTTAACTTTAATTCTCAGGGAGTTAGCATAGGATATGAAAGTCTTATTATCTCTTCTTAAAAGATAAAGTAATCCTTGCAGTAGATACATGGAATATAACTGGAACTGTCATATTGCTACTTCCTAGTGGGACTATGTGAAATTGAGAAGGCATCTTAATTTCCAAGGAAATTTAAGACTTTCACCCTTCCACCCTATAATTAGTGGTGTCAAACAGACACTAGAAAGCAATGAAGAATATATATCTCTATCATCTATATCTATATCTATATCTATATCTATATCTATATCTATATCTATACCATCTCTCTCTCTCTCTCTCTCTCTCTCTCTCTCCTCTCTCTCTCTCTAATCTTCAATAAAGGTGAATATTTGTAGCTCAGGGTTGAAATGAGGGAGCACCAAGGACCCCTTATATCTAGATATCTACTTATAGATAGATAAATAGATAGATAGATAGATAGATAGATAGATAGATAGATAGATAGATAGTAGATAGAAAGAGATCCTTCTTCCCTTCCTTCCCTTCCCTTCCTTTTTCTTCTTGTAAATTCTAATCTAGTGGGGAAACTATGCACACACAAAAGCTGCATAACAAAAGTTATTTTTGTTTCCAGCTTCTGGGTTTGATGGGTCAGCTAAATCAGAGTTATGGGAGCAGATTTCTATAGCAGACTGTGCAGTTTCCTGCTCATCCAGCAGAAGATATATTGAAGGTCATGGTGATATATTCCAAAACAGGCATCCTCAAGGCCAGACCAATGACCCAATCACTCCAATGGGACACTGTGTCTTTTAAATTGAAGGAATTAAAAATCCATCTCCATTTAAAAAGAGCTGTAATTCTGCAGAGAGAAAAATCATAAAAATTCAGAGTTGGATACGACAAAGGGAGGGATGCTTCCTCTCACAAGCAATCCAACATTCTCAGCAGATCCTGTGAAAAGATATTTGTTTTCAGATTACAGGGAGAATATGGATTCTGAAAAGGTTTTCCATGGCCACAAGATGGAGGAAAATCAGTTTTTAGGAACATGTATGTTTCTTGTTGTTAGTGGTCCACAAAAAACATTGACAAAATGCACACAATTATTGATTAGTCACCAATTATTCACCAATTATTCACCAATGTCCCATTTACATGGCATCAGAAAGTACAAGAAGGATGTTCAAGGCTTAATGGTGGATCATGTCTCGTTCCTAATCAGTTTTTTGCCCATAAAATGAAAAGGACTCAGATTAAATGAGTTGTTTGTGCTGGAGCAAAGACTATTGAGGTTGTCATTGACTTGATGCAGCTTGAACGGTTCATGCTAAAATCATCTAACAGTTTTTTATATAGTAGGTGCTATATGTTTGGCAAGATTTAATGAGTGAGCTTTCAGGGATTCTATAATCAAATCTAGAGAAGATGGGTCCCCTAATTTAATATCCAAATATGTACCTAATGAAAGAAGTCCCATTGCCATGTTTTCAGTTTGATAAATGGTTGGATTTACTTGCAGATTTTAATATCAAAGGGCAGTGAAATGTACTGTGACTACCCCAATATATTTTTAAGTCAAGGAAAAACCCTGATAATATTTATTTTTCAAATGTAGACACCACCCATTTCACTCTCAGAATGACTCTGAACGATGTACAATGAAAAGAATAAAAACCATATAAAAATTCAGTACATCAGCAAAAGGGATCCAGATAGGAATAAAATTAAAATAAGTTAATGTGCCAACCATCCTCAGAGTTACATACAGGCAAGCCAGATCTTCAAACTCTTTCAAAAGGCCAGGCGAGAGAGAGCCTACCTTACCTCTGAGGGGTGGATATTCAATGGGACAAGGGTAATGGCAAAGAAGGCTCTCTTATGGACACCACCATTTGAAATTCTTTAACTGATGGGGTCCATCATGTACCTTCCCTGCCTGACCAGGTGGGATGGTATGATGTCATGGAGATAAGACAATTCCTCAGGTCACCTGTTCCCATGCTGCATGGAGGTTGGTAGAACTAAGGAAAGGCAAGGAATATTTTTACTATATAGATTATGTCAGTGATATGACTGCACATATCAAATTCTGTGATGCGTGCCACAAGTGAGAACAATAAGATAAGATGAAGTCATCCTTACACCTTTGCCTAGTATGGAAACTCCATTCTAGATAGTGGAAGGAGTTATTCTGCAACCCACCCAATCCAGGAAACAGTATTTATTAACTTTTGTGAACATGATCAGTAGATTGCTAGAGGCAGTAGCTCTAAATTGGTTTGATACCTATTTCGCTTTCTGGGATTAAAGGGATAGACAGTAAATGAGGAAAGAAATGTGTTCTGAATGTGAAGTCTCAGAGGGTTTCTAGGTAAGGATGTTTGAAATCTCCAATCTTCCACCATGCAGAGTCAATCAGATTTCTAGCAGAACATGTATCTTGTTTCCCCGAAAATAAGACCAGATTTTATTTTCTTTTGGGCCCCAAAATAAGCACTAGGGTTTATTTTGTGGAAAAACATGGTATATGTGCGTGTATATGTACCATGTTTCCCCAAAAATAAGACCCTGTCTTATATTTTTTTTGAACCCTGAAATAAGGGCTTGGCCTTATTGCCATGTGCTCAAAAGCCTGATTGGGCTTATTATCAGGGGATGTCTTATTTTGGGGAAAACATGGTATATATATATATATATATATATATATATATATATATATATATATATATATATATATATATATATATATATATATATATATAATATTATATTATATTATATTATATTATATTATATTATATTATATTATATTATATTATATTATATTATATTATATTATATATGTTCTTTGATATGTCCACTTTGTTTAATTGTGTAATTCAAGTCAGAAGCAATTAAAATAAGGCATAATATACAACATAAAAATTAAAATGTAAAATTATCCAAAGTGTAGTGAGGTGCTCGTTTCCATCTGTGATACTATGTCCATATTAAACTAGCTATTAAATAAGGCTCTGCAGTCTATCCTACTTCTTGGTAAGCTAGTAAAATGTGGGATAGACAGCATCACCACCAGATGGATTTGTAACTGGCTGACAAAATGTACTCAACAAGTAGTTCTTAATGGTATTACATCTACATACAGGAAAGTAAGCAGTGGGCTACCACAAACTCAGGTCCATTACTTTACAATATCTTCATAAATGACTTAGAAGATGGAATAGAAGAAGAACTCATCAAATTTGCAGATGACACTAAGCTGGCAGGAATAGCCAACACCCCAGAAGACACTGGCAAGAATAGCCAACACCCCAGAAGACAAGCTCAAGATCCAAAAAGATCTTGGCAGACTTGAACAATGGGCTGTATCCAACAAAATGAAATTTAATGTGTAGAAAAGCAAGGTTTTACTCTTAGGTAGGAAAAATGAAAGATTAGATGAAACCTGGCTCAAAAACAGTAACTGTGGGAGGACCTTGGAGTTCTAATGGACAATCACTTAAATATGAGCCAGCAGTGTGGGGCAGCAGCCAAAAAAACTACTATAATCCTTGGTTGTATAAACAAAGATATAGAATAAAAATTAAGTGAAGTATTAGTAACACTTTATAAGGCCATAGTAAGACGACACCTAGAATACTGCATCCAGTTTTGGTCACCACATTATAAAAAAGATGTTGAGACTTTGGAAAAAGTGCAGAGAAGAGCAACTAATATGATTAAAGGCCTGGAGACCCAAACATATGAAGAACAGTTGCAGGAATTGGGTACGGCTAGTCTAGAGAAAAGAAGGACTAGGGGTGACATGATAGCAGTACTCCAGTATTTGAGGCAGGGGTGACATGCTCCCGGTTCAGACCGGCTTGGGCGAGTAGGTAGCATTGATGGCCGGTGGTTTGGAGAACCGGTATCAATGGCAGCTGGAGTCTCTGCTCACCCGCCCACCCACTCCATTACCCGGAGTCAGGGAATGCACCATTCCCGGACTCCTACTGCTCACCTTTCTCCTGCGGCTGGCTGTCAGGGAAGGCAAGCGCCTGAAAGGTAGCAGAGTCACTCACTCTCCTTCTTGAATGAGCCGCTCTGGTCCACGCGCCAGCTGCGCAAGTGCACATCCAACCTGCCGCTGAATTAAATAAACTGTGCACTTGCGCAGCTGGTGCATGGACCAGAGCGGCTCATTCAAGAAGGAGAGTGAGTGACTCCATACCTTTTGGGCACTTGCCTTCCCTGACAGCCAGCTGCGGGAGAAAGGTGAGCAGTAGGAGTCCGAGGAATGGGGCAGGTGGGCGGAGCTGCGGGAGAAAGAAATTTAAAAAGTTTTCCTACTGGGTTCTGTGGGCATGGCTTGGTGGAAGGGGGTCGTGTGACTGAGTGGGCGTGGCTGTGAGTGACATTGAGTTGGCCACGCCCACTCAGTCACAGGACACCCCCCACCAAGCCACACCCACAGAACCGGTAGGGAAAAATTTTAGATTTCACCCCTCATTTGAGGAGCTGCCACAAAGAAGAGATGGTCAACTTATTATCCAAAGCACCAAAAGGCAAGACAAGAAACAATGGATGGAACTAATCAAGGAGAGAAGCAATCTGGAATTAAGGAAAACATTCCTAACAATGAGAACAATTAACCAGTGGAACAATTTGCCTTCAGAAGTTGTAGGTGCTCCATCACTGGAGGTTTTTAAGAAGAGACTGGACAGCCACTTGTCTAAAATAGTATAGTGCAGTAATGGCTAACCTTTTTGCCATTGCATGCTAGGAGGGGGGGTGGTCATGCGCAGGCGTACCCACACCCATAATTCTATGTGCCCCACCCCCATTCATTCATGCACGACACCCCCCCTGCTCCTGGCACGTGATGGACCGGTAGGCCTGTTTTTCTCTCTCACCTGGCTCCAGAGTCTCTCTAGGAGTCTGGGGAGGGAGAAAACAGTCTCCTTCCACCCGGAAGCCCTGCAGAGGCTAGAAATGTCTTGTTTGCCGATGAGGATAGGACCAGAGGATAGGACCAGAAAGCCCGTTTTTTGCTGTCTCCCACCTCCAGAGCCGCTCTAGGAGTCTGGGGAGGATGAAAATGGCCTTCATCACCCACCCACCCCCGAGGCCCTCCAGAGGCCAGAAATGGCCCATTTGCCAACTTCTAGTGGGACCGGAGCTGAGCTCGTGTGCCCACTGATATGACACAGGTGTGTGCTACCTGTGGCACGCATGCCATAGGTTCGCCATCACGGGTATAGGGTCACCTGGTTGAGCAAGAAGTTGGAAGACCTCCAAGGTCCCTTCCAACTCTATTCTGATTGATTGGAATATTCAGGACCACAGATGTAGTACTTGAGCTCAATTCTTTAAACCAGCTGCAAGATGCCAGGGAAAGACACAGCCAGCTTAGCTGTCTCATGAATTCTGGGAGTTGAGGTTCACAGGTTGTAAAAGGGCCAGAGCTGCCCACCCCTGTGCCTTATCTATGAAGCTGTTTTACAGAGTTGAGTGGGATCAAGTGGGAAACTTTGGAAAACTCACTGAAAACAAAGGTTTCACTCTTAGGTTTTTTAGTCACCAGTAACTGCAGTTAAGAATGATTACAAACTTTGTATGTATTTTTTTTCCAAAATGATATTTGTCTAGTAGAATATGTTTCTCCTTACACTGCTCTTTAAAATATGCACTTAGATTGCTATTGGTTGCGAGTGGGTTACAAAATTTTTGATTTCTTGTATTGATGTACATCCCCAACATAATTTAGAAAATAAAAATAGAATAAGGATATAAAATTCAGACAAATTTCTCTGTCTTCTATGGAAATGCTGGCACTTCTGATTAACATTTTATTCACACCTACACTATTATTTCAGGTCTGGCTTTTACATTGAAAAAAAAAAAAAAAGCAAAAAAGTTTAAATACCAAACACTTAAACGTCATGTTTAGTCCTCTGGTTCACTGAGTTGTATGCTGTATAAACAATTTTATTCTGGCATTAAATCAGATGGCTCAGACATTTATTGCTTTTCATCTCACAATGAGGCAGTAACCTCTAGGAATACTTTATTGATTAGGTAAAAGAAAGAAAGAAATATCATAGCTTTGTGTGGGGATAATCCTATTTATGCAGAAAGACTTTCAAAAGCCAAAAAGAAACAAAACAGAACAAACTGTACATCAAGCCCTTCCCCCCACCAAACATATAAGCAAGTGGGTGCTACATTCTCAACAATATATAAGCACAATCATTAGCAGAAGCACTAATTGCTGCTTTTATGAGAAACTGACACAGGACATCGAACATAAAGTGTGTGGATCTGCCTAGGAGTTCTGCTTGTTGTTGCTATTACGTGGCAGAACATTGCCCTTTGTTCTTTTCCTTTTTTATTTGGGGGTGGGGGGGAGAGAGACCAGGAATTGGAAAGCAGCCTCAATATCTCCCCCTCATAAATTACAGTCCAACAATGTTCCCTCTTAATAGGCAAGCATATGGTTATGTCATCATGCCACTCTTTGAGAAGTGTTTCCAGATGTGATAATTATTTTGTTTTTCTGTAGATGTCTATTCTTAGCTCTGGCCATTATTTAAGAGAAGCTTCATTTAAAAAGGGCTTTGGTGACATAGGTGACTGTGGTAGTATCTAATACATCTGCTTCATCCACATCCACATGTACAAAAAGAAAAGGTTCTTAACTAATAATAAAAAGGGATGCATGGATTCCAATTGGGAAGCCATGTTCAAGATTTCCAGGAAGCCCTTGACTTGAGCAAGCAAACTAGGAGAGCTAACGAGTTTGTCAGAAGAGTTCAAAAGCATGATGGGAGAAGAACCAGAAAAGCTGTATATTCTGAGATACTTTGTACTACTTTGTGCTGTGTGAGTTAAAGGTCATCATATCCTACAGAGTTGTTATTTCACATGATATGCCCTGAAACCTCAAACCTATTGAGGTTGATTGAGTATTTGCTTCCTGTTGAGTAAGCAGTGACTACAGGAGGAATATAAGGCAGCCATGATCTGGTGAGTAGTCTCCCTAAATTAAATGAACAGGGAGAGCTAACAAAAGTTTGCCAATAGTATTTAAGGGGTGGGGGGAGTAGGTTTTGTTCCCTAAAATAACAGCTTGTACGTGGCTACTTTGGGAACCTGGTAGAAACCATAAGAAGTTGTCTGCTTGCACGGAAAGCTTAATGAAAATCTGAAAAAGGAAAAAAAGATAAAAATAAAATGAAAAAATATCTGTATTATATAACAATTACATATATAGATAGATATAGTTATACAGATAAGTTAAGAGCTGTGGTGGTGCAGAGGTTAGAATACCGTATTGCAGGCTAATTCTGCTGACTGCTAGAAGTTTGATTCGGACTGACTCAGGGTTCCATCTTTCCGAGGACCCAGATTGTTGGGGGCAATATGCTGACTCTGTAAACCACTTAGAGAGGGCTGTAAAGCACTGTGAAGTGGTATATAAATCTAAGTGTTATTGCTATTGCTAAATAATGTATACTCTGTGTGTGTGTACACACACACACACACACATACCTACCTACTTACATAGTATGAAAATGACAGTCGGAACATGTTATGAGAGAGTAAATTGTAGAACTACTATGAAAGAAGGCAGACTGTGTAAATCATACTGTAAGTTAACTTCAAAACCCTAGCCTTTGAAAAATGCATGTTTTATATTTGTAAAGTGAAAGTCTCATTCAATATAACCATTGGAGTATGCTAAAATTTTTAAATTCAGATCACACTGTTTCATTTATTTGCAGCTCCCAGGATACATAGGTAGGTAGGTGATAGAGAGATAGAGATAGAAAAAGAGAAAGAGATAGGTGGTGAGAAAGATAGATGGGGAGATGGGGAGGAAGCGAAATTATTTTAGCTTTTAAGGGTAGCAACAACCAGATCTGTTTCAGCCAGAATAAAAACTGCACATTTGGGCAAAGTCTGGTTGCTCCCCTGGGTTTATATTAGCATTTGCTTTGACATAACTACTTTGCAGACTGTTGTTGGCAGGGGGTGAGTAACTCCCAGGTAAGTGTAAATGAGGCACAAAGGAACTTCGAATAGAAGATGAACCGTATTGAGAGAAATGTTGCCTTCATTTCTCTCTCTCTACTGATTGTCACAGTAGTATTACACTGTATTATTCACAAAATTTCATAGTTTCCCTTGTACTTTCTATTAAAGTCCTTCCTTGAAATACTATGTAAGAAAGAAATGGAAGGATTTCATGGGACAAATGATCTTTATATGGAAAAAAAGCCTTTGCATTGAAAGACTGCATGAATAGGGAAGAATCTGTTTAAACCTTCTTAATATCACACACCAAATCAGTGAAATGCTTTTCCTTATAAAATAATGTGATTCTTGACCTTTTCAGCTAAAATAACATTGGTATTATAATACCAATCAATCAAAATTGCTTATGATACTGATGCAGTATCCTTGTTATCACTCTTGTTTGGATCTGATAGGATGCCCCCATCCTGTGTCATAAGCATGTTTGTGCTATGTTTTCTTTCATAACAATTTCCCTTCCCGTCCTTTATCTTTTCTTGCCTACATTGCTGGTTATTGGCTGGAAATCATACCATTCTTGCAATGTAAGTTGTCACAAAGTGTAATGTGAGAAGTGACAATCATAGCTGTGCATATTCCAAGTGTGTGGGTTGCTACTAGATGTGGGTGACATTTTTATTTGATTGTTCTTCTAATAAGAAGCCTACAAGATTTATATGTTTCTTCCCAAATGTGGGAGAAAACATACTTTGTGCTGGAGAAATGAAGTCAACAGGTTTCTCTGTCTAAATTTGGGGTGATCAAACTTTGGTTGGCTCAGGCAGTACTTAACACTTTTGGGGGGAGTTCAAGAGATGCCATCAGTCTAGGGATGATTACATATAAAGAAGTTACAGGTGTCATCTGAATTAATCACAACTTCCAGCAATAATTTTCCAAATTTTCTCTTCAAGATGAAAAATATCAAAGCAGTTATAATCATAAAGTGCATCTTTAAAAAAAAACCTGTATCATTTCAATAAAGATAAACAATACAGTGAGTCACAACAGCACTAGTAAAACAAGTTTCTCAAACTCGGGTCTGATGAATCATTAACATTTCAAACAGAGTTGACCTTTCTCATCATCCTGATATCACAGATTCCGGAATATGCTCTAAATAGTACAGTTTCATTAAACTTAAATTGAAACCCCTGAGAAATACAGCAATTTTGGAATGTAAGACTGACCCACCAAAAATCCCTCATCTTAAGAATTTCTTTGAGATAGATGCTATTTCAGTAAATAACTAAATTTGTTCCTGGTTGCTTTAAGAATGGAAGAAATAAAAAAAAAATCACTCCTGAGTACATGAAGAGTAAAAGACTGAATCTCTAGAGCAGGGGTTCCCAATCTTGGCAATTTTAAAATGTGTAGACTTCAACTCCCAGAATTTCACAGCCAGTAAGAGCTTGGCAGAGACTTTCATCCATAGATTTCAAATAGGCGTATCTATTTTAAAAAAAGAATTGAGTGAAACTCTTCACTAGATACACAAGTCTCAGTATTATTAATTCATTAGAACCACAATATAATTTTTCAAGTTACTCTCTGGACAAGCTATCTGTACAGAAAGGACTGGATATGGTCCCATCAGGGCTCTGTTTTTTTTTTTTTTTTTTAATTTGATTTATATGCCGCCCTTCTCCGGAGACTCAGGGCGGCTTACAATGCGTTAAGCAATAGCCTTCATTTTTTTGTATATTTTATACAAAGTCATTGCCCCCACAAACTGGGTCCTCATTTCACCTACCTTAGAAAGGATGGAAGGCTGAGTCAACCTTGAGCCTGGTGAGATTTGAACTTATAGTAATTACAGACAGCTTGATGTTAATAACAGTTAATAACAGTGCTTTAGTCTGCTGCGCCACCAGGCTCCTTTTTCCTTTCTTTTTATTTTATTTATTATTTTTGCAATTATTATTTTTACTTTTTAAATTTTGATAAGCCAGTTTCTCCAGGCTGAGCACGAGAAATGGGTGCAACAACTCAACAACTAGTTTGAATGAATCAGACTGAACACTCCAATTACAACACACGCTTGGATCTCTGGATTTTTTTTCTCTGTGCCTTTTGTAGGGATGGTGGCAGTTTTGCCATTTTTCAAAAATAAAATAACTATGTGTAGCTCATTTTATATTCATTCAATAATCTTTGTTTGCCAACATGTAATTTAAGAATTATTTAATTTAATTTTTTAACTTTTTTTGTTTTTTGTTTTGCCCAGCCCAGCTCCACTACTCTAGATGTTGACCTGGACCTGGAAGTTGAGTACCAGAAAGTGATACTTTTGTGGAGAAAGTTGTGTCTATTGTGTTTCTATTACAATATTATTGTTTTAATTTATCGGGTATCTTCATTTTCTTTATTTTTTCCTCCTTTTCTTTTGTAAACTTTAGTCCTGATCAAAATGAATAATATTTGATTGAGCAACTATTTTAATATGCTTCCTGCCTCAAATGGATAGGAAATGGTGCCGCCAATTTTGGGCAATATTAATCAGAAGACTCCAAGGGTCAAGACTTCAGCCCTAACACTCAAATGGCCTCTTTCTCATTTATATAGATAAGGTTTGGAGTATTTAGCCACCAAAACCCTACTATCCATCCTGTTGTGGTCTGCCAGCAGCCTGAGGAGCTGGCAGCAGAGTCGGACAGTGCTCTTCATCGGAGGCAAAGATGGGGCCATCTGGGAGGTACGTGCTGCCTCTGGAGCCTCCAGAATTGGACCTCAGCAAGGCAGAGAAACAGGGGGAGCCTGTTCCCAGTGTACATATACGCAGAGCTGCCAGAAGGCAAGAACAGCTTAAACAAAAGAAACGACTCGGGAGTAGGACTCGGAAATGATTGGCCCCTCCCATAAGACTTAAAAGAGGAGCAAAGGTACGTGGATCTTTGCAGGAAGCAATGTTTGTTCATTCAGTTCAGCTTAAAGCCTGAAGCTCTGTTTGATTCTGGACTCCATGTGGCTTTGCCAATTAGGTCTTTGGCAGCGTGTCAAGGGAGATAAAGGTGGGTGATTATCCCAAAGGACTTCTCCGGAAGGACTCTTTATAACTAATTGAGACTCATCTGTGAATGAACAGAATTCACACCTGTTGCAATAAAAGAGGCTTTTGGGACTACTCGTGTGTTTTAATGACTCAGGAAGCCTAGGTCAGAACACATCCTGGTTTTGGTGCTTAGATTACAACTCCCATTTGTTTTTCCTCTGCGTGGCTTCCAGCCTCAGTATCTGCATGACAAGAAAGTACTGCATATTTGTCTCTATACCTGGAACAACTCTGCCTTGTGAATTTGCCTGGAACTAATTGGTAAGATGTCCTCTTCCTTCTTCTTTATATGAGTTGAACTTGACTCATGAAGATATTTATTTCAATTTTTTAGGGTGGGGGAAATATGGAGTGATTTATATTGCCTTCTTCTGGAATTTTTTAAATTAATATCCTATTCCTAAGATTACTGGTGGCCTTCCATTTAAAGAGTGGTCATGTCCATCTTTGCTTAACCTGTGGAGATCAGCCAAGTTGCTTCCACCTAGCCACGCAATAATTTGAACTGTAAAGAAAAGAAAGAAAACAAGAAAACAAGAGAAAAGAAAGCCAAAATTCTTTTCTTGTAAGTAGCGCATGAAAGTTATTTTAAAAGTTATACAAAATACAAAAAGCAACCACTGGCAAGAGGTTTACCCATTGTACCTGACACAGGCAATAAAATAAAATCAAACAGCAGCATGAGCAAACAAGGAAAGGATATCAAGGATAAAAACAAAGAAAGGAAAGCAATAACCAGCAGATAAAGAATACAGAATGTTATGCTGACAAATAACAAAAAAAAAAAAAAAAAAAAAAAACACCTGGAATTTATTCTGCCACTTTAAATATTTTCCAAATAGACCATGAAAATTAGAGATGATTTTATACAATTCTTCCCAGAACCCAAATGTGAAGCTCTTAACTGCATGGGAAACAAAATATCCAGATACCAAATTAGAGAAGAGAAGTAAATTATGTGAAATGTGAGGACTTTCTTGAAATCAATGCTTATTAAATAGAACTATATTTAGCTGCTGCTTGCAGTTAAACTGACAGCAGTCTTGTCACAGGAGCTGACTTGAAAGGTCCTGTCTAACAAAATAATGGAAGCCAGAAGCATCAGTTAATTACATTTTTAGAAAGCAAGTGAAAATTCATGGAAAACCTCAGTGTTGAGGGTGCATACGTCATTACACCAGGGCATTGCATTAAGAGTTCCATAAAATAAAGAGTGTTTTTTTAATTAGTGGTTCATAAGGAATTGCATAACTGACAATCTCCTTTTCCTTATTTTGAATTGCATTTTATACTGGAAATCTGTCGGATGTTAGAGACATTCTGCACTAAACCATGGATAACAGCACCCCAGGGGAGTTACTTTCCTACCCTTGCAATTACCGCTATACTTAGTCAAATGCTTTTGCACAGATGGTGTAGATTTGGTACAATATTCTGATAAAAATCAGTTGTCAGGAACAGATCCAAGATGCGACTTTTAAAAAGTTTTTGGATTCTACATTTTACAAACTATGAAGTATAAAACTGTTATCCAAGTGATGATGTTGATCATCATCATGTATGTGTATGCATATATGTATGTGTATACGTATACGTATATGTATATCTGTTGAAAATGAAACTCAGTAAGTTCAGTGGGACTCTCTAGAAATTAAATATGTACTTTGCAGCCTATAGATAATGGTCCTTTCACAAAGCCTTTGCCCTGTACAGCTGTCCAATAAGGTTCACCAATCTTCTTCACATTTCTGATACCCAAACTACTACTGTATAGAATTTGGAAATAGATGAAATAATTTTGAAAATTATTATGAAAAAGAAGTCAGAAATAGAACGTTATGCTCAAATTCAAGGACACTGACCTGAAAAGAAAAGGGTTTTGCTGATTTTCCTGCCTGTTTTCATATCTCCCCCTCTCTCTCCCTCCCTCTCTCCCCTCTTCTTTCTCTGTGTGGGTGTGTGTTTGCATCTTGGTTTTTTTCTCTGTCTCCTTAATGGACTTGGAAAAATAAAAACTTAAGCAAAATGAGAAAATATCTTGCTGATACTCTAAAATCTTCCTCAGTTTAAATCTTGTTTCTTGTGGTTTGTTGAACATCTCCATGTTGTTTTCTTTGACAAAAAAATCAAAGTTATCATTCCTTTGTTTTGTGATGCCTTTATGATTTCCAGTGTAGCCCACAGAACTGAGATTTTTCTCATTGTCCCTCATCCAAAGAGTAAGCAGATCTGACCCTGCTTAACTTTTTGTTAAGCTTGATTTTATTATTTGCTATAACATTTGTTTAACTCGCTGACACTAGAATCAGTTGTTGATGTTATTTTACAGTAAATGCTATAGAAAAGCACAAGAGAAGGATTAATTAACTCTTTCTTTTTAACCAGTTAACACAGACTGGCAAACTATTCCTAATAGCAGCACGGGCACCCAAGACTGTTTTTGATTTCTGGAAAAAGGAACAACTAGAATAGAATAGAATAGAATAGAATAGAATAGAATAGAATAGAATAGAATAGAATAGAATAGAATAGAACAGAATAGAACAGAATAGAACAGAATGGTTTATTGGCCAAGTGTGATTGGACACATAAGGAATTTGTCTTGGTGCAAAAGAAAAGATACATTTGTCAAGAATGATAAGGTATAACACTTAATGATAGTCACAGGGAAACAGTCAATATAAATCTTAAGGATACCAGCAACAAGGTGAAAAGGTTATTAACAAGGTTAACAAGGTTATTGTGAAAGTCACAATAACAATGACAGCCAGGTTAATTTAGTGGCTTCAGCCACAAGGCTAGAGACCATGAATTCTGGTCCTGAGTTAGGCAAAAAACCAGCTGGGCCCTTCTCTCTCTGTCAGCCCTAGGAAAGAATGACTTGAAGGCCCACACCACACACACACACACACAGAGAGAGAGAGAGAGAGAGAGAGAGAGAGAGAGAGAGAGAGAGAGAGAGAGAGAGAGAGACTAACTCAGAAAACTTCATCAAAATACATTTAAAAGAAGCACCCTGGAAGAAAAACCTTCTTATAAAATCCAATCTTCATAGTCAATAGTTAGGGCTCATGGAAACGTATTCCAAAACATCTGTGGAATTCTAGCTCTTTAATTATCTCTCAGTGAAATAACAAGGATGTACAATATAAGCAATGTGTGTCTCATGCCATCTAGGCTTGTTTTCTTTATTAAAAACAATCCCTTACATCAAAAGCAGGTTAAAGAGAAGTTTTCTGTTTATCAAAGACTGGGGCCTGTCAAGGTTACAGTCAGTCTTTTCCTAATTGTATAGTGTTTGCTTAACTGCAGATGTTATTTTAAAATAATCTGTGTACCTCTTATTAAGGTAAATGTTTCATGAAACATGTACAATGAACTATATACTATAGTTCAGCAAGAAGGGAGATGCAAAGATGTGCATAATAGAAGACTATTAATTTATACAAGATTTATTTAAATATTCTATTCTTTGTTGAGTGGTTGATTTCCAAGGCCAGGGTTTATGTGCAAACTTCTAAGCAGAAGGCTTCTGCTCTGGAAGCAGAACATAAATTAGTAGTATGACTTAAATCAGAGTTTTGTTGGAGGTCAGCATGAATGCAGTTCTGAGTTTCTATTGGAGATCCTTCAGGAGCAGAATTTCTTTTGTGAAGGCATTCCATTCAATAATAGCAATCAAGATGTTTTGGCAAGTTAGCAGGCTTATGAATGACTAAGACAAATGCTGCTCTATGACTTCTCTTTTGGACATTAGTGCAATGCTTCAGGTTCAAAAAGTGCAGGATACTTGGTTGTGAATTCAATATAGGTATTTGCCACAATTTGCCATATACAGATGGAATCAGAACATTTCCAGTGAGATCAGAACAGCTCCGCTTGGAACTCAGAATGGATGTTTTGAGCAAAAAACTTTTTCAGCTTGAAATGCTCTGTATACTATTGGGTAACTTAGTCTTTGCAGGTTCAGCATGGTAGATCAGGGACAAGTCCCCATTTGTTACCACGTGTTGTGATGGATGTGTGGTTTGGCTGAACAACTATTTCCCTTGATGCCTAGCTACCAGTACTTCTCAGAACAAGGCAACAGGGCGGCCATCTGCTGTGGAGAATTGTACTAGCCCCAGTGCTTCATTCAGATAAAGTACTGAGGTCATTGTACATATTGCAGATTTCTCTAGGGCTCGTTCCCTGCTATTGCAGCAGAAGAGGGAATGACCCAGCTTTTAGGAAAAGGCCCTGACTCCAAATTGTCTTGTTCTGAGGGGTCTCCAGGGCGATCTGGATGGGATGGTAAAAGGCAACCATGGCAAACTCATCTGAAAGGCATTGTTGAGAGACTCAAAAATATAGACAGGTCTTCTAGAGAATACGAGAAGTTTGAAAGCACATTGAGGTTATATTATTGCAATATTTAAATTAGAAGTTGCTTTTGAAGACAGGATTTTTGATCTCTTCCATAATATGGGAATTTAAACATAGAATGTATTTTATAAGTGTTACAAGACTTATAACACTTATGCTTAGATTTCTAGTTTTTTAGGGGATATAATTAAAAAGATCAGTTTCTATTTTAATCTATAGGACCTTTTACATGTTGAGATAAGAACAGAGTAGAATAGAATTTTTTATTGGCCAAGTGTGATTGGACACACAAGGAATTTGTCTTGGTGCATATGCTCTCAGTGTACATAAGATATGTTCATCAAGAATCATAAGGTACAACACTTAATAAGGGTACAGCATCTTCCCAAATTTTCAGAAATCAAGACATGACACTTCTGTGGTGCGATAAACAGGAGAAACTTTATTGATTAATATAACGAGCAATCTGGAAAATAAAATAAAAAACAACAGTTGGATGTTAGTCAAATTCAAAGCTAGCAAAACTTTAAAATCTGGCCACCAAGTCTCAAATTTATTTATTAAATTTATATGCCACTTATCTCACAGTGTGAAGCAACAGTTAAAATGTTGAAGATCAGTTCTTCCACTTTCACTATTATGCTCCTTTAAATACATTTGATTTTTTTTTATAAAAAACTGATTTTTTTGGTCCCGTTTATGAACAAATCTTACTATTGCTAAGTTCTAATAACAAAACGTACTAGACAAAATATGAACCCATTCCTAAATGTGGATGAGGCTCCCTTGATATTTGGATAGGTCATCATAAACCCAATGAGGATGAAGCAGGACCCAATCTGGGTCGGTCACCTGTACCAGAAGTTTAGTCTTCCAAGTTTTTGGACTTGTGCTGGAGCCCATCCTCAGGGAACTTCTCTCTAGCAGAATGACACACTCTGGAAGACTAAACCTCTGGTCCCAGTGACGGATCCAGATTGAATCCTGCCATATTAACTTGGGACACATATATCTGCCTTCATTCATGACAAAGAGGATGAATAGGGGGAATTTCAGCATCGTTTCCTAACCATAATGTCAACAAGGCAAACTGTGGGTCATGACATTGCAATGCAAATCTGCCCTTTTGTATTGATATTACGATGGCACAAATAGGCACATAAGAAGTAGAGTGTTTGTCCTGATGTCATAATGCACATTTCGTCACCTGACCCCGTTACCATCTGAACTCCCTTCAGATGCCTATGCTAGCATGCTCATATTTTCTTTTCTCTTAACATATTGGCCATGTATTTTCAATTCATGATAAATTGTTCCTAATTTTAATCAAGAAACTATATATACATGCAGGTATCTATATCTCTTTTTATATTTCTGTTGTGTATATCTATCAATATCTCCTATGCTAACCACATAATAAGGCTTACATACATTTATCTGGAGTGGAAACATTTAATTCAATGGGATTTTTTTTTTTTTACCATAGAATAAGTTTACAGTGCAAAGCACTAACCAGGAAAGGAGAGATTTAATCTAGGGTTTAAAACAAACTCTGTTCCGTGCAGATTTGGAAAAAAAACCCATTATACATAGATTTATTATAGTGGTATTTGTACATTCAAAATGAGTGAATATAAAAATAGATCACACAGATCTGAAAAGCCAAGCATAAGCAATGCAATATGGGAAACAGCTAACAGATCTGAAATATCATATGACTAATATCTATAAAATGTTTAACAGTACTTGGTTAACACAATCCTATTCATTAAAAAGAAATGTGGGGGAAAGTTTCCCACTCAATCGAAAAAACATATAATTTAAATGTAAAGTTTTGGATTGGGTTTTAATTTTGTAAGCATGTTCATGCTTATTCAAAATATGTTCCCTTCAATCAGCAACACTGAATATTGAGATAGGAGAGAGATAATTGCAACCACAGAGGTAAATCCTTTTTTTCTAGATTTCCCCAAATAAGACTGCTGTCAGGCTGAAGTCCCAACACTTCTAATGTGTCCAGATTTCTGACTCTTTTTACCCAGGGGATCTTTATTTAAACCAATTCTGGGAAGAAAAGAAAGAAAGGTGCTTTGGATCTTGCAGCTCAGAGACAGCAATAAAATGCTTAACTATCCTGAAATGCCAAGGATAGCTTTGCAACTGTGCATGATGCAGGCTTGGAAGGTTTCAATGAGAAAGATTCTTTTAAACCCAAGGAAGTCAAATCTGCAGATATAAAAATGAGTCTATTGAGAAAAATCAAGGAAAGGCAAGAGTTTTTCTCTCACACAGGATTCCAAGGAAAAGCAATAATTAGTTTGGTCAAACTAATTATTTTTTTTACCTGTTTTAGTAAACTGGATTACACCATGTATTAGATTTCATTACAAAAGGTATAGTTCTGAATCTTCTGCAGGGATATTTTTAAGCAGGTTTTTTTCTGATTTATCCTTGTCCTCCCTTTTCAAGTGCTATCGTCAGTTTTGGAAGACAAATGAAAGACACCTTTTGTGTCAATCCACCTTTCTAATGATCTTCAGTTGAAAAGAAAAGGGCCAGATACTTTTCACTGGTTGAGTTACTGTATGTGCATAAAGTTTTGGGAAATGGGGGATAGGTGGTAGAAATAATGCACTAGAAGACATTGTTATACCATGTTGAAAACGAGAGATTTGTCATATTCAATTTCTAATAATGGCTTCCAAGGCCAGGACTTAGAGTTGATGTTCTTACTCCTGTTTATTGGACTATGGACCTGGAGGAAAACAATGGTGAAAGCAATCACGTACACATAAGATGTGTGCTTGTATATGAATGCATTTGCCTTTGCACAAATGAGTAGTATGCCCCTAGATTGCTCAGGACCCTAAAAATTCTGGAGGTTTGCTCAGGTAACTGTCTGATAGGCATTGCCCAGTAGGACCCCAACATGCAGAACCCCCATCAAAAGAATTGGTAAGCTGTCCCACAGATATGTACTTAGTATATTTCCTTCTGTGGAAATAAAAAAACCCTTTTCTAAGATCTAGCTGAATTTGAAAGATGAAAAGAAAGTCACACAGTATTCTTATTGTTTATACAAAATGCCGCGCTTTCTTTGAAAAAACAAGCAGAATTGTAAACGAAATTATCCTCATAACTTTATTTTTATAGGTATAATCATTTTATTAAAAAATATATTATAGATATAAAGCTAATGCAAACTACAAAAGATAAATGATACAAAAAGATAAGCAAAATTAAACAAGAAAAAAGAAAAAAACACCCCCCTTTATCACAGCAAATGTAGTTAACTTTAACAGATTATCACCATCTCTTAAAATACCATATCCCACCCCATTCTCTTTAAACAAATCTTTAAAACCTATCATTCCATCTTGATCAGCAAAAGTTCATTAAATGTTAAGAACAATGTAATTACTGCAAAGTGTATATAATAAACCTAGTTAGAATTCTTCCTTTTACATTGAACAACCCCTCGCCCATCTCATTTCTTTAAATAAACCACCCTTTTAAAACATTGTCGTCCAGTCCCAGTCCGCATAAATCCGTTAAGCAAATGATCCTCGTAACATGATCCTGTCGTAAACAATAATTTGTTTGTACCTTCAAACAAATTATTTTACTGCTGTCTGTTGTCACCCATCTCTATTGATGGGCTTCAGAGGCTGCCACTTGTTTGATGTGCTTTACCTCAGATGTAGCTTTGATGTGTTTTTAAAGCAAACAGATTACCTGAACTGCTAAACAAGGATTGAGATAGAAAAGCCTTACTGGGAGTTAGAAGTATCTCAGCGACATCATCTGTCATTCTTTGGGTGAAAAACAATGACTAAATTTGGATACCTTGTTTGCAGTAATTGGTGCAAGTTTTATCTCCAAAGGAAATCTGGTTCTACCCAATTCTTCTGCAGGTATAGAAGTTGCCTGCTATCTGTATATATTCTTAGGAGCAAAATAAAAGTGGAAATCTTCTATAGGAAAGATGGAATGCTTGCCCCATTAATTTAATGAAAGCTAATCACGTAAAACCATAAATTGGAATAGACGGTAAATCCTGTAATATTCTCCTTACATACATGATACTGAATTGCAGACCTGGCAGAATAGTCAAATTGAAAGTGTCTGTGGAAGAGAAGGAGATAGATAATAAAAACTTGATGGTTTCCTTTTCTATGACATGAAGGGAGTCAGTATATGGTATATATAATAAAGGCATTGTTTATGAGAGTAGGTGCTAGTATTAGTAGAAAGGATAGGCTTGGAGTTTCTTTAGAAGAGCAGAATATTGAGGTACCAGATCATTCCACATTAAGATCATCCCATGTTGTTATCAGATACTTAATTCCTGCAATAATGATCATGTTATAATTTACACTGCTTTCAAAATCCTATATATCATTTCCAAAGGGTATATAACCTACAACTTTATCAGCCTTGGAATTCTTCTGCATTCTTCTGGTGGGGAACTCAATGTACTTTAGCTTCAACCACAACAATGCACAAGTAAACAATAGATACAAACTTAAAGTGAACCACTCCAAACTCGATTGCAGAAAATACGACTTCAGCAACAGAGTGGTCAATGCCTGGAATGCACTACCTGACTCTGTAGTCAGGTAGTCTAACCTTAGACTGTCTACTGTCAACCTCACCCCATTCCTAAAAGGTCTCTAAGGGGCGTGCATAAACGCACCAGCGTGCCTACCGTCCCTGTCCTAATGTTCCCTTTTATTTGTATCCATCTCATGAATTATGTCTATACTTACAGTATATACGTTATCTAATACATGCTTGATGAAATAAATAAATAAATAAAATAAATAAAAAATAAAATAAAATAAAATAAAATAAATTGTTTCCATCGAGATGCTTTGTTGCAGCTATCTCCAAATGTATCAGGTGGATCAGAAAGTCAGGAGCTGTAGAAATTTACTATGTTTGATATATCCTTGCCACTTTTGCTGGTTCTTAGTCTTAGTCTTTGCCTTTACCCTTTTCTCTTCTCTGGTCTCAAAACTTTTAAAGTTATTTGATTGAGCGTTAGGTAGCATGGAGTTTTGAGAAACTCTGTAGGGATTGAAAGGGTGTGAACCTGAGTGAGTTGCAACTCTGAATGGGTAAGAGGTTTATAAAACAAGCCTCTGCCTCCTCTTTCATGGAGACTATATTTCTAATTCCTTGAGACTTGGATACAACTATATGAGCCAAGATAATTATCCATCCTATATCTTTTGTGAGCAGTCCATTTTCCACACAATGATGAATCCCCCTCTAATCTATTGTTTTAATAAACAAACTGATAACTGAAATATTCTGTGGAGAGATATGTTGTCTTTCAAATGTTTTGGTCTGCAATCCAGCATTTGGCCATGCTGATTGGAAATGATGAATGTTTGTCTTGCGAGCAGGTAGTAACAGTGCCAGGAGGCTCCGCCCGGATGTCATCATGAACGATCTGCGCATGCGCGCAGTCCCATTGCGAACCGGTAGTGGAGGTAAGTAGAACCCACCCCTTATTTGGAAGGCCATCTATCCATAAAATATAGGGCCTTCTCTACAATGGCAAGGATGTTTCAGAACTTTATCTCTCAGTAGACTTGTAACATGTAAGTTCTCACCAGCAGTTATGAAAAGTCCTTAGATATAAATTACACGGAACTGGCAGCTGCTACCTTTCTTGCCCCTTTCATCATGCTCTTATGAATCTCTTATGTTTTGCCATCTTAGGGGTACAACTAGACCGCAGATGATTGACAATTTGTCTGTAGTTGCCAGGCAACTGCAATATACTATTATTCTCCATTTCAACCAATCTTGTGAAATGCTTAGTTATGTACATAAAAAAGCATAGTCAGAGGAATCATGGGCATAAGCTGAAGATAGACTACTACAAATCTATGTGACTGTCAGGATGACCACCATAAATTCCATTTAAACAATATTCAAACCATAATTGTGGATAATACTATTAAAAATATTTCAACTTGTGCATAATTCTGTGCTTTTTCTGATGTTCTCTAAATCATGCAGAGGCTAATTAGAGCTTCAACAGAAGGGGAAAAAGATTTTTGATGGAAACCAGAACGTTTGGATAAGGAAAAGTGTGTTAATTTATGATGGTTGCATGCTTTTTTATGCTTGGATGCTTGAAAATCTAGTGGTAATGCAAAGTATCTAAAGGAACAACTCCTTTCTTTATTTCTGAAGTCATTCTGAATTGTAGATGTCTGGATTTTTAATATCATATATCTTGGAGTGTGTTCACAAATGAAGGAAATGCACCTTTGTAAATAGTTATGTTCCCATGGTCAACAAAAATGGTATGTGGAACTAGCATATTCAGCCCAGTCACTCACTTTATCTGCAGAATTTTAACAGAAGGAGAAAACATCTCAGCAATTCAGCTTCCACTAATTTGATGCCCATCAATTATCAATTTTTTCCCTCAGAGGATGTTGGGATCCAACAATTCCTCAGAATACCAGACTGAAAAGGCAATCTTCAGGAATTTCTAGTTCAGCAGCAACATTATTAGATTCTTGGAATTATGGACTCAAACAGACATGGTCCTTCCTCCTGCCCTCCCTCTCTCTAATTTATGTGGCTGCATATAGCAATAGCACTTAGACTTATATACTGCTTCATAGTGCTTTACAGCCTTCTCTATTACATAAGATGAACCTAGGCACAAGCAAGGTGTTTGCCAGGGTTCTGAGTAAGGCATCCAAGAAAATCAGAGGTCCAAGGCAAGAACATTCCTCAGAGAACATGTTTATTGGACACATCATATCGGCACAGCTAGTGAAAACCAACTCTGAAGTTTCCTGTGCTAAAAGCATAAAGAATAACTGTTTCCCTCCCCAATTATCCCAAGTCACATTGTCCAATTAAGACAGTTGGTGGGCTCCTCGGTCACTCCACTCCTTCTTTAATTTCCACCTATTGGGATGACCTTGGTTCCCATGGGAAGGCTTGTTGTGTCTGCAGACGGTCTATCTACTCCCCCCCCCTTTGAGTGTGTGGCAACTATGAAGCAGCAAAAGATGGCTTCAGTCAGGTTCAATTCAGAGTGGACAGTATACAAATAACAAAATATATTAAGTTAAAACTCTTGGGTGCCATAATGCTCCTTTGTAAGAACACAAATACTGGGCTCAGGTTCCATTTTGGCCCAACACCTAAGAGAAAAGCCTTAGAAAAGGTTTCCAGAAGGCAAAGAGGATAGAGTCCTCCCATACCTCAAAAGCTATTTCATAAGGAAGGTGAAGCTATGGAAAAACTTCTATAGCTTGCTGGGACTCACCAGATGACGCTTTTAATAGAGGGGACCTGGAACGAGTCTATTGAATCTAATCTAGTGGGATGGTAGATGTGTCAGGAAAAGGTCAATAAATAACCTAGACCCATGCAACATTAGAAGTGTTAGAAGTATCATTAGAAGTGATAACCAGCCTCTTGATTGCATCTGGAAAGAAACAAAAAGCTTGTGCAGTTTGTGGAGCAGTGGTATAGCACAGATGAACTATGGTGTACTCAGAACTGTATGCACTACTGCATTTTGAATCAGTTAAAATTTCTGACTGGTCTTCATCTAGAGGTCTTCATCCATATACTAGCACTGCTAAGGAGGGAACCTTTTACACATTAATAAAATTAATAACCGATATCCCTTGAGATTGCAAAATCTTGCATGATTTTGGGCATCCCATGGATGATTTCTGGACAATTTGAGCAGAATTATCAAAATCTGTCATGCATATATATAAAACACACATATTTTGCAAAAACAAACCATTACCTTCTAATAGTTAATTAAAGATAATACCTTTTAATAACCTCATTTCAGATCTCTCAAGATAGCAATTGCCTAGAAAACATAGTCAACCCCTGCTTTGTGTACTCTCACTTATGAATGCAAAATCAATGCAGGTATAAATCAATGCCTTACCTGATTTTTTGCCTACATCAAACAGTTAAAGGGTATTTCATTGTTTTATCAAGTGTCAGACAGTGACTAGGAGCCAGACAATTAGTTCTTTGAGAATCCAGAGACAATGAACCCACCAGTAGATAAGGACATTTAAAGCCTAATCAATAATGTTAGCAGACAGATGTAAACATAAAAGTATAACACACCAAGCCAGATGCTCTTGCTTCATATATTTACACCCCTCCAAAGGCTGGGATGCAAAGTGCTGAACACAGCCTGTGTATTAAAAAGCTTAATGGCCAGTTTCAGGGTTTTGATATGGTGATCAAGGTACTAGCCTAAAAACTAGGACATCTAAACATTAGTTTTGCCTTAGGCATGAAAGCCGTCTGGGTGATTTTGGGCCAGACACTCTCTCTCAGCCCAATCCACTTGACAGGATTGTTGAGTGGGGAAAACAGGAGGAGGAAAGAGTATTATGTATATTTGCTATTTTGAGTTACTTACAAAATAATAAAAGGCAGGATTAAAATCTAATAAATACATGCCTACATACATAATACATATATACAATGGTAACTAGACTACAGAACCTGACCTTGACTGGAGGGTGCATAACTCTGGAAACTTTACAGAGGAGTCAATGCTAATCTGAACAATCTACAGCTGTGGGAAGATTTTTCTCTCCCCTTTCCTTATTCATCAAGAAAGAATGAAAACAGGCAGATTAAACATAGCTCAGAATGAACCCTAAACTTCTTGAAATTCCTTAATATAAAGGAAAAATCAAAATACTACATTCCTCAAAATACAATGGTCTTCTGCATTGCCACTATCTTCATATACACTAGAATGACTTCAGTTTTTAAATGTTGTTGTTATGCATACTGTAATTGTTGCTGACAATGATTTCTGATTTCTTTGGGTGTGTTACTCGAAACCCCGACATACTGTTGATAAATATAGCAATAGCAATAGCACTTAGACTTATGTCTAAGCCTAAGCAATAGACTTAGACTTATATACCGCTTCACAGTGCTATACAGCTCTCTCCAATCAGTTTATGTTGCTCCAACAATCTGGGGTCTCAGAAGGATGGAAGGCTGAGTCAACTTTGAGCTGGTCAGAATCAAACTGCTGAACTGCTGGCAGCCGACAATCAGCAGAAGTAGCCTGCAGAAGTAGCCTGCATTCTAACCATTGCAACACCATCATCATCAATGGATTTTCTGTTTTTGCTCTGTATTTATTGTAAGTTTTGCACTGCTTTAGTGATATATCACCTTTAAATAGCTTGGGCAAGGAAATGAAAAACATGTTAAATAAGAAGATATGTTAAGAGAGAAAAGCAAATATTATTATTATGTTTAATATTATCATTTTAATAATATAGAATTAATGTTAGAGTAATGAACATTGCTGTAAATTTTGATTATTACTTTATGAAGATATCTGTACCCAGACAACACGCTGTTTAATTGAAGATGGAATTATTATATTAAAAAAACAAATAATAATTAAAAAAACATGTTAAATAAATAGATAAATAAAGCATACTTCAATATATCCAACACCTTTTGAAAATAATTCCTTGTCATAAACAATGTAATATGCCCTCTGCAGGGAGAATATGCATCCAGAACCAGATTTACCATACCAGCAATCCCTGCAGATGAAATAAGACATTTAGTAAAGTACTTTCAAATCCAAAAATTATTAGTTAAATCACTACATGTAACCTTTTTTTGCAGGTGGGATCTCAAACGTGACTGTTGACAACATCTACCATGTCACAAGTTGTACAGATGAAGCAGCAGCATTAGCTTCCCGACTTCCCCCACAGTTCTTGAAAATCAGTTTCGAAAGCCAGGTTTGAAAAGGCAGCTTCTGTCTTTTCCTTTTCCTCCTACAAAAAGTCTGGGTGACCTATTAAGGGGACATGATCTCAGATCATTTGCAAACTCTTGCAACTTTGTAAGCACCAAACCACTTTGTTTGCATGTACAGAAACATGAGTTTTTAAAACTCCAGATTTTGTAGGGTCTTTAGGCTGAGCTGCTGATCAAACGCTATGAAAAAGATTACATCATAAGCCCATTTCAAACAGAATTAAAACATTTAGGATCTTCTTTTAAAAGGTTGGAAAAATAGTATGAAAGGTATTGAAGTATAATTGATTTTTCCATGAAAAAATGATTATTGGATCCTATGAAATATTCAAATATACCAATATTTGATTGTGAGGAATAAGTGGATATGTACAATGTATTAAGACATGAGCAAAACTTGAAACTTAAACACTGGCCATGAATCAAGAACCTGTTCATAACCTAACCTATATTGCAGGATTCTTTCATGATATCTCAGTGAGGTACAAGTTTTAAAGTCTATTGTCTTAGTATCAGAGTGAGAAAACTACTAATTTTTCATACATAGGTTAACTTGGACTGAATCAAGATTCAAAAAAGTCTCCAGCACCATAGACTGTATGTATAGACTGCATACATTTCTTTCAGACGTCAAAAAAATAATAATAGTCTTTCAACTTCAGAAATATTTCAGGCAATTTACTTCTCTCTGCTCAGATGGCTTCCCTCAGGCTTCCTGGTGAGACTAAAAAAAGATGTAGCTACTTTAAAGAGTAAGCTCATGAGACAGAGATGCTGCGGTCAGCTTGGACAAGATCTGATTTTTTTTTAAAAAAAATTGTATGTAGCCTTATTATCCAATATTGTGATCTGTATCTAATGCAAGTGGACTTCAGAACAAGCAAAGCAGTTTCCCTGGGTTTTGTACCCTAAGCATTTGATGCACCTTCAGACTTTTTTGATGGTTCCCCAAAGAGTTTGGAGCACATATAGAGGAATGGACAGAATTGTATAGATCTGTGTGTCTTTTCCCATAATGGATAGATACAATTGCACACAATCAGTATCCCAAACTGGAAAAATGAGATGCTAAAGCCTTTTTTCCACGTTAGAAAACAGCTGGTCATGACAGCTTTACTACCTGTCTTTTACTTCATAGAAATCTGTGGATTATGTGACATTAAAAAAAGTCAGAAAAAGGGATCAGACTCAGAGGGTTGAGCATATTAGCCAGAAACACTTCATAAATTATATAGTTATAATTATTATAGTTATATTATGAGTTATTTTTATCAAGTCATTAATGGTTAGATCAATAGGTGGACTCGCTTTTCAGTGTCCGGGTAACACTGGTCTTAAATCTACCTTGCAAATTCTCAAATGATCCAGGACAACCTCTTCATATGTTTGCCAAGAAAATTCCACAAAAATTTCTATAATTGCTATGAAATCTTCTTGAAAGAGACTTATCTTCTCCTCTTTATAGAAGATACAATTTCCCCACATAAAAGATGAACTTCAGAATTTAGAACTGAAAGGGATGCTCCTTATTAGGGAATAAATATCATTGAACATAATATGACTTACTTCTGAATAAACATCTACTTGAACTGAGCATTAATTTGTCAATAGATGAAATGACCAAATCATTTTGTTAGAAGCATATGATTATTATTTTATACTCCTTTAAAAACGTAACTCGTGAAAAGGACAAAAATAGCACACAGAGACAGAAACACAATTTTTATTCAGTTTGCTGAAAGAGAAATGTTTTTTTCAATGGAGTTTTTTTCCCCACAAAATTCACATGGATGGAACAGGGTGTTTTTGCGTCTATTTAATTACAAATGTTTCAAGGGATGTGTATGAACGCTTTATTGTCTTGTTTTTCATTGTATTACAATCTTTCCGCAGTCTGTGGCCTCTCTAGCTTCACATGCTTCAGTTAAATCCCAAGAGAAGTCCTCAGTCAGGAGAGATGTGCAACAGGAAACAAAATGTCTAGCAATAACATTCATTATCATTTCGAACAGGTAAAATAAAAAAAAAATGAAAAAAACCCAAACCCCTCAAGAGAAATTTTAAAGAGAGATTAGTTAAAAGCACCCCAGCAGCAGGTACAATTAAAAAAGAGACTGTGGAAAGTTATTAACACTGCTTGAAACAATACATTTTAGTTCTGACCTGTAAAATAATCGTTTCTGTGCAGATGCCATTCAGGCTGATCTCTCTGAATCTGTTTTGATTTGCAATAACTCTCTCTGCAAACAACCCTTTTGCTAAATAGCTAGAATGCTATCCAAAATCTTCTCATCCCTTTTGCGCTGAGGCTTCTCGGCTGGGGACATCATAGCACAAAATGTCAGATGTAATTACCGTTGACTTTGATCCTTATTGACCCAGAAAATGAGAAACTACAAATCAGCTTCTATTGGAGGATTTGTATGTCAGGTTTCCTATTCCACTAGTTGAATGAAACAGGAGCTAATTTTTTGAATAAAAATTGAGAAAAAGAGGAAAACAGAAAGGCATCAAGATATCATTAAGATTAAAAAGAACAACATTTAAAACATGGAGAGATATTATGGTAGCTAGCTACTCATAATGACAAAGGTAACTTGAATTATCAAAAGCTTGATTAGTAATTTCAGCTTTCATTTACCACATAATCTTTCTGCAGATCCTTCACCCAAAACTGAATTCATACCTTCAACAAAGAAAAGTTCAATATAAAATTGAATATTTTGTATTTGATAAAATTATGATTTTTTTAGTGCTGCAAATATTGTACATGTAGCATGTGTGTATCATTTCATGGAAAAACTCATGGAAAAATTCAAGGGATTAGAAGTCTACATAACTCTTAGATCTTATGACATGAGAATTATGTCTTTGCCTGTTAGAACTATAAAAGCTAATATTGTTTTCATAACAGTTAGTTATATTGTGTATCTGCCTTATACATTTTTCTTTCTGTAGCAGTTGCTAAAAAGCTGAGGCAATTCTATTTCTCAATTCTGTCCTGCAAATGATACAGTCCTAAACTAGGCATATATATATATATATAAATATATATATATATATATATATATATATATATATATATATATATATATATATATAGTCTGTCCTTGATTTACAACAAGTCACTTATAGTGATTGTTTGAAGTTATGACAGATACCCCCAAAAGATACTTATGATCTAGTTCTGAAGTTATTTATTTATTTATTATTCATATTTCTATGCTGCCCACTCTCCGAGGACTCTGGGCGGCTTACACCAAAGACAGTATACTAAATAGCATATTGCCCCCAACAATCTGGGTCCTCATTTTACCCACCTCGGAAGGATGGAAGGCTGAGTCAACCTTGAGCCAGTGAGTTTTGATCCGCTGATCTGCTGAACTAGCAGTCAGCTGAAGTAGCTGCAGTACTGCACTCTAATCACTGTGCCACCTTGGCTCTGTACAATTGTGATAGGTGGTGGGGAGAAGGCCCAAGTCACTGAGGGGACTCAAAGGGGCAGGAAGCAGAGGAAAGGAGGTATCTCAGGGGATGGCATGGAAGGTCTGAGGCAGGTGGCTTGTGCCTGCACTAGACTCCCTCCAGTTGTCTCCAGCCACAAGCCATCCCGTGCTCACTTAACAACTCACACATTTGTTTATTGAATGCATTGGAGAGAGCAAGGATGGGGAGGTCATTAAATGAGGTGGTTCACTTAACAGCTCTCTTGACTTCTAACCATCAGGGGCAGGCTCAGAGGTGAAATCCAGCAGGTTCTAACAGGTTCTGGAGAACCGGTAGTGGAAATTTTGAGTAGTTCAGAGAACCGGCAAATACCACCTCTGGCTGGCCCCAGAGTGGGGTGGGAATGGAGATTTTTCAATATTCCTTCCCCTAGGAGGGGTGGGAATGGTGATGTTGCAGTATCCTTCCCCTGTCACACCCACCAAGCCACGCCCACAGAACTGGTAGAGAAAATTTTTGGATTTCACCCCTGGGCAGGCTCCATTATGTTTGTAACTCAATGACTACCTAAACACAATTATACTGCAAATCCTGTCTTCCTTTACTTCATATTGTAAATCTTTTGTCCATTTTGATTTAGAAATAAGAGTCTAGATGAATGGTATTGAAAAGGATGCTGTACAAGATATATAAGTGAATGGTTGATGTTTTAATAATTAAAAGGAATATACAAAAAACAAATCAAAAGAGTCACCTGGATAAATTTCACAAAAAGATTTGTTAAGCTTTTGAAGAATTTTGTGAAGAGGGACATATGAAAAGCAAAAAGAAATCAAGTCCTGGGATATTATGTGATGGAATTAAAGATCAAGATTATTAAAAGTAAAAATAAAAAGGGCTAGAAAGTTTGTTTATTTAATCAAACTTAAAATAGATCTTTGGCAACCATTAATGTATTTTTGCTGACCAAGACTGAGTGACAAGATGTTCAGGATTTATTTATAGATAAGAGATGGAATATGGGTAGAAGAGATTTTTTTTATATTTTAAGAGAAGGTAATAAGTTATTAAAATTGTTGTGATGAAGGGGAAAATAATTTTTTGTATTTATTTTCTTTACTATATTCTTATTTTCCTTTATTTTTATTTTTTAACTTGTTTTCTTTTCCGCACTTTCTATTTTTTTTCTTTCCATTGTTACAGGGGATTTTTTTTTTGTTTAGTGGTTATCTTTTTAATTGTGATGTTGAATAAAATTATTTTAAAAAGAGTAGTGGAAAGAAAAGCAATGTGAACAGCTTTACTTTGCTCTTAAAAGTATGGGGAAATATACTGCTTTGTGAAGCAATGTCAAAATGTCACTTGAAGCAAAGCTTTACAGAGTCTAGTATGTTTAAAATTTTGTATACAGTCACCTTGAAGAAGGATTACTTCTGTGACATCAGAAAACATAGCTGCCAAGAGTGGCCTTAAACTCTGCTGTTGCTTACTTATTTTCATAAAGTGGTAAAGAAAGAGACAATGCATACCACAGAAGATATTATGAATATTAGGATTATTTTGGATTATTCAGGAATAGAGCAACGTGGTGGGCTAATGATGCCTCCCACTCGGAAGGTTGAGAGTTATAGTAGGTAGAGGCAGAAGTTTCTCTCTTAGGGTGCAAAGAGAAAATATCTGCTGGGAATTCTATATAGGCATCAGGAAGGGCATCCATCCAGTAAATGCTCCACTCCATCCAGTCTGTACCCTAAATAGGGACTACAGGTTCCTCAAAAGGGAGGGGTGATATTGTTTTTTTGGGATTGTGGCAAGGATGAAATCTAAAATTTTTCCCTACCGGTTCTGTAGGCGTGGCTTGGTGGGGGGGTGTCATGTGACTGAGTGGGCGTGGCCAACTCGATGTCACTCACAGCCATGCCCATTCAGTCACAAGACCCCCTCCTACCAAGCCACACCCACAGAACCCGGTAGGGAAAAAAATTAAATTTCTAGTCTGCCGGCATGTTCTTACCTTTCTCCCACGGCTCCGCCCACCCACCCCATTCCCCGGAGTCAGGGAATGCACCATTCCCCTACTCCGGCCTTGCCACACAGCTGCTGCCTGCTCGCCCTTTGTCATGTGGCTCCACCCACCCGCCCCATTCCCCGGAATCGGGGAATGCACCATTCCCCGACTCCTACTGCTCACCTTTCTCCCACGGCTGGCTGTCAGGAAAGGCAAGTGCCTGAAAGATACCAGAGTCGCTCACTCTCCTTCTTGAGTGAGCCACTCTGATCCATGCACCGGCTGCGCAAGCGCACACCCAACCTGCCGCTGAATTAAGTAAATAGTGTGCGCTTGCGCGGCCGGTGCGTGGACCAGAGTGGCTCATTCAAGAAGGAGAATGAGTAACTCCAGTAATTTTCAGGCGCTTGCCTTCCCTGACAGCCAACCGCGGGAGAAAAGTGAGCAGTAGGATACACCGCGTGGCGAAGGGCGAGCAGGCAGCGGCTCCACGGCAAGGCCAGAGTCGGGGAATGTTGCATTCCCCGACTCTGGGGAATGGGGTAGGTGGGTGGAGCCACCAGCTGCCATTGCTACTGGTTCTCCAAACCACCGGCCATCATCGCAACCTACTTGCCCGAGCTGGTCCGAACCGGGAGCATTTCACCCCTGGATTGTGGGTATTATTCAGGAATATTAAGATGGGATTCACATGGGATCATAATCATTAGAACTTTAGAGTGTTTAGGTCTTTTTTCAAGTGCATATGAAAATCTGAAAAAGACAGATTAAAGAAATACTGCCTCTGCATATTCTAAAAATTTCTTCAGAATCATTCTCAGACACTCAGAAGTTTCTCTCTTAGGGTGCAAAGAGAAAATATCTGCTGGGAATTCTATATAGGCATCAGGAAGGGCATCCATCCAGTAAATGCTCCACTCCATCCAGTCAACTCGACTGTACCCTAAATAGGGACTACAGGTTCCTCAAAAGGGAGGGGTGATATTGTTTTTTGGGGATTGTGGCAGGGATGAAATCTAAAATTTTCCCCTACCGGTTCTGTAGGCGTGGCTTGGTGGAGTGTGTGTCATGTGACTGAGTGGGCATGGCCAACTCGATGTCACTCAGAGCCATGCCCATTTAGTCACAAGACCCCCTCCCACCAAGCCACGCCCACAGAACCCGGTCTTATTCTAAAAATTTCTTCAGAATCATTCTCAGACATGTACATTTTATTTTCTCCTTTGGTCGTGAAGTGTAAACCTGTCTGAATGTGAGTGTTCTGCCATTTCAACATTTCAAAATATGGATCCTCATCTTACAGTATATAGCACCTTCCTGCTATCTTTGAGGAGCAACTTGAACAAACCATGATCCTAGAAAACATAAAGATGCCAACAACCAGCATCAACACCACATCTCAAAAAACAAGCTGGAAAAAAAAAAGGCAAACTGTAAACCAAACTGCTCCAGTTAAATTCTGGAGGTAAGGATGTAGGTGAATCTGAGTGGGTGGTAAATATCTTCAGCTGCCAGTTATCTACTTCAATATGCAGTATTCCCCAGAAACAACTCAAGAGCAATATAGAGAATGCAAATGAGATAGAAATCTCTGCAGCCTTGGAAAAAGCATTCAGAAGAACAAGACTTGTGACACTCCCCACCAAAAAAAGATTCTTACATACAGTATTCCAAAAATTCAGAAAAGAATCTTTGGAATACAAAGAGGTAGAAGAAAGAACAGCCCTGAAAATTCTAAAGGGAGACCAAATTTTTCATTATTTTCATAGCAATCAAAGGGCAAATCACTCTTATCATGGACAGAATGCAATATTTACAGAAAGTCCAGAGTCACTTTGGAGAATAGAACAGACAGAACAGAATAGAAAATAGAATACAGAACAGAACAGAACAGCTTTATTGGCCAAGTGTGTTTGGACACACAAGGGATTGTGTGGGATTAGTGGCAAATAAATTTAATAAACTAAATAAATAAATAAATTTCTGAAGATCAATATTATCCTTATGGTTTGAAAACTGGACAACCAAATGAAAAAACCCTCTCAATGATCTTACCAATAAAGGATACATTAAAAAAAAAGAAAAGAACAATGGCAGACAAAAAAAGTGGTGGACCTGTTCTCTTACACTTCTATGGATATCCAAAAATACATCAACCCAAGATGACAATTTGTCCAATGTATTTTTATCAGGGACCCCTACATATACTGTAATGTAACCAAAAACTCATCAAAGCTTGGACTTCTAATAGATAAGAGCAAATCCTCTATCAATCCTCCACTACAGTGCTTACAGAAAATCAAAGAACTAAGAATAGAAGTAAATAAAATCATGGTCTTGTTTAATGTCATAGCATTTGTCATGCTCACAGATCCAGAACTAGAAAAAGAATCCATTGCAGCATGACTACACAACACAATGAAGCCAACAGAATACACAGATTGAAATACTGATGGAACTCATCAATCTTTGCCTCACTATTTACTTTTAAGTTTGATGGACAAATATATCAATAAATCAGATGTATAGCCATGAGATCACTACTCTCATAATTCATAGCAAAGACAATACTGCAACAGCACTCCCATACAGCCAAAAATATGGATCTGCTATGTAGATGATACATTATCATAATAAATAACAATTAGAGAAGCCATATCAGAGAATCAACAACCACTTTAAAGGAATAACATTCACAAGAGCAGAATAGGCCAACTACTACTATTCTTATCTTCATTAGTAGAGGAAATGATGGGAAATTAATCAAAAATCACTTGCCTGCTGTAAAGGGAAGGGTAGAGACAGAAAAGGGGAAGGAAAGAAGGAAGGAAAGAAGGGAGGAGGAAGGGAAGGAGGGAGGGAAGGACATGGAAGCAAGAACTCTTGCAGACTCTTCCCAGCCCTTGCCATCCCATCACATGCTCCCCGATCCTTGTCATCTCCTGCTTGTCTTCCTGACCTATACCACCCCCTTCCCTGACCTATACAACATCCCAGACTGTCTCTGACTTATGTTATTCTCATGTACCTTCACTGACCCATGTGGCACACATGCCTCTATGCACACGTCCTGACCTGCATTCCCCCCTGAATGCCCTATTTGACCTGTGCAGCATCTCTTACATATGCTTATGACCTCCACAAACCCTTCTTGACCAGTGAGTCCCATCTGCATGACCAATACAACCCACACAGCACCTCTCACACACACCCAGGTTCTCTTCCTAACCCATACATCCCCCCTGACTTGTGCAGCATCTCTGGCACATATCCACATATCCTTCCGGAAGGAAAGGGAGGGAGGGAGGGAGGGAGGGAGGGAGGAAGGAAGGAAGGAAGGAAGGAAGGAAGGAAGGAAGGAAGGAAGGAAGGAAGGAAGGAAGGAAGGAAGGAAGATTTCTGAAACTCCCTGCCAGTTTCCCACAAAGAAACTCAGTGTTGAAACAGGCAGGAAATTGGAAGTCCCTCTCATTTATATTACTTTTTTTTCTCCCAGCCATGGCTATTCTATTTCTCTAAGAAAGTATCTCTGAAATGATGACCCAATAAGTTGACTAGTTACATATAAACAACCAGCAATAACCCCTATCCCTTGCATTGATGATGTTACTTAGCTGGGTAATCAGTGTCCATAAGGAAACAACCAAGCTAAGGAGAGTACCAAGACTCAATAATTCAGCCTGAGGTATGTTCTCTTCTATAGAAATGAATACTACATGCTGATCATCAACTTTCCTTGAAATGAAAACAGAAACCAAAGGAAATATTGATTTACTTTAGGCAAACCTACATGGAGTTTCAATATTTCAGAACATTAGAGAAAATCACCTTCCATCATGTTTCCCAAGAGAAACCATTTTATATTTGCTATCTTGTTAAGGGAGACAGTAAAGAAAATAATTCATAAGCCTGTATAGGACCAGCAAGCAAATCAGGCTGAAAGAAAACCAAGTTCTTTATACAAATCCCAGAATGAGTCATTGACTTTTATTCCTGTTTTTTCACTGGAACAAATACCATCGCTTCATCAAACTAACACATGTATAATCAGAGAAGTCAGCCAAGTTGATTTTTTTTTAAAAAAATTTCCATGCTGAGCTTCTTCACTATGAGGTCAACTGTTAATAAATTAACTTCTGAGAGGTCTTTAGAAACTGGGTAGGTGGAGAAATTAAGCAGGAATTATTTTGTTTCCTCCCACGCCCCTGGCCAGTTTAGCAACAATTGGTGTATGGCTACTAACTCATCCTTCATATCTCTTATCTCAGGGTTTTTCCCCACTTCCACCTACCCACAGCTCACACATGCCCTGGCAATATATGTTTGTCTCCTTGTTCTCATGACATTGCCTTTATTTTATCCTCAGTCCATCAGTCAGTCAACTTAAGTCTTCCCTAACAGTATCAATGTTAAAATAGTATCCCCTCATTTTTTAAATAGCAGCTTCAACTCCTGTTTCCATGGTGTGAGGTGAGATAGGAACAAGCAATGACAATAGAAATTTTCATGCTGGTATAATATAATTTTTCAGTGGCTTGTGGAAGAGTGGATAGCAATCAATTTCAAGCGGAAGCTGAATGACATCAATACAATTGGGAGGAGAGGGAACACTTCTCCCAATTGTATTGATGTCATTCAGCTTCCGCTTGAATGCGCACATAATATTGAAACTATATGCTTACTAATGCAAGGCGCTCCATATCCATATGCATACTATATGTAATCATAGTGGGTTTTGGGACTATGCAAAGACTGTTCAACCCACTTTACTGTTGGATCTTCAGCTCAGAAAGTGGCCCAATATATAATGTTTGTGCTATGAGAATAACAGAATAGGAAGAGACCTTGGGGTTCTTCTACAGTGTAGTCCATCTCAGGCAGGAGACCCTATATCATTTCAGACAAATAGTTATTCAATCTCTTCTTAAAAACCTCTAGCGATGGTGCACCCACAATGTCTGTAGGCAACCCATTCCACTGATCAATTGTTGTCACTGTCAGGAAATTTCTTCTTAGAGATCATCCTAACCATCTCTGTATCTTAAACATTAAATGAAACTAATGCTACCTTCCCATTCTTCAGCATAAATAGAGCTATAACCTTAACTCACCTTTTAAAAAAGGATTATATGTGGAGACCGTATACCAAATTTTATAGAACTATGCACTTTTATAATCTATTCTTCTAAGGTGCTCCTAGCATTGTTGTTTTTTTTTTTTCACATTGTGCTAGAATACAATGAAATTTTCAGATCAAACTAAATTACAATTAAGGGATGTCAAATTTAACAGAATTTGAGAATATGAAACTACTTGATTAATTTACTCATAGTTTTTCATAATAAAAATCTTACTCTTAAGCCAATCAGATGAATCCACAATGTTTAGAAAAAATTCTAAAGATAGGCTGCAAGAACTTATGAGAAAAATTATGTGATCGTAGCAACCAATTATGATACAATTTATTATAAAAGGGTGAAACGGCAGGCTTGTCCAGCACCATATTCAATATTATTGTTCGTCCCATCCCCACCAATCTGTTCTAGTATACTTCTAAATGTCATAAGGTAAGTTTTCAAAGAAAATCTTTTCATCCGTTTTTGTACACTATGCTTGGCTTTGTATTCAGCACCCTGAGCAACCAGGTAGGAGGAGAGGGTATCTCTTCCATTATCAGACTGTCAGGATTATCAGCAGGAAAAGATCTGCAGGATCTTTAATTGGTGACCCTATTGTCAGGGATCTGTCTTCCTGGCACAGAGAGCAACTTTTCTCACATTGCTTGGCTTCTTTTTCAGCAACCCTTCAATGTACTTTTACATTTTGTAAGCCATTTTGAAAATCCTTGGTAGAATAGAAGGGAGGGGTATTGCATAAATAAATTTAGTAAATACTGTATAGGAGAAGAAACAATTTTGAAGCAAACAGAAAAATACATTTCTCTACAACCTTGATTGAGTTGGAATCTTCCTGAATACTCTAGGCTGGATTTAGAGATTGGGCAAAGATGGGAACTTGGTCATGCTTACTTGGAAATAATACAAGTAGCTAAAAGCTGCTAAAATTACGTTTCACCTGAATTTGGAGAGGGGTAGTTGAATTTCTAAATGATTCTTATCGATGTCTAGTGTATGCATCCATCTCTATTTGTTTTTTGAAGGTCAAGACAGAATATACATGATGAGCACAATTGCTAGTCCGACTAAGCTTCTTCCAGATGTCCTTCCTTTCTCTTTCAACTTATCATGCTTTACTAAATCTCTCTGTATAAGCTATTCAGGGAATTTGATTATGAATAAAGCTGGTTGAGTATTGCAAAATTCCTGCCAGTTCTTTGTTTGTATGTGTAATTAAACACATTTCCAGACTTTTCTCATATGCAGACTTTCAGCAAACAATCCAGCCTCTAAGTTTTAAAGGGTTAGATGTTTGCAGAAGATAATTTCAAAGTGTCATGCATATTTGCACAAAAACTCATTTGAGATTTGCATATATTCATATTCATCATAGAAATGTCTGCAGAGTTACCCAACTGGGAAGCTGGGACAATGTAATGTGAAGTCCAACAATCTATAACTGAATGATTTTTTTGGGGGGGTGGAGTGGGGTGGGGAGGTACCTTAAGTCCTTTTTGACTCTTGGCATCTGCCTGTACAGATTCCTGCCATTTTCTTGACAATATATTTCAGAAGTAGCTTGCTGGTGCTTGCTTCCTAGGGGTGGGACCTAATTGGCATTGTACCTAAGATGGGCCTCATGATCTCCCACTTTCATTTAGAATGCTATGTCACACCATGTAGCTTCTTACATTCTCATCCAATTTGAACATATTTTCAATTTTAACATAACGGTATATGGGGGCTGTACAAATCTTAAAAATGCCTATATAAGCACAACCATTGTCAAAAGACTTTAGGGGAAGGTATTGAAGTGTTCATGTTCTTTGAACAGGTATGGATGCTTCATGGTTTAGAAGAATGGAGCCAAAAATATTATCTAATGGTTTACCTGGATCTGTCCCTTACTATCAAGTTTTTACTTGGGAATCTAATATGAGGAGAAAAAACAGAAATCA
Organism: Pituophis catenifer annectens; assembly: GCF_029215685.1. Taxonomy (NCBI): domain Eukaryota; kingdom Metazoa; phylum Chordata; class Lepidosauria; order Squamata; family Colubridae; genus Pituophis; species Pituophis catenifer. The sequence continues at coordinate 95,230,710 of NW_027256882.1, forward strand.
TCTGCAGATTCAATGCACAGAACAAACATTTGCAGTGACCAGTCCATGCTTTTAAGAAGGAAACAACCATGGTATTTAGCAATTAATATTCCTTTGATTCAGGAAATACCTATGTAGCTAACACAAGTAATTTTATTCTCCATAAATGCAACTTCCCTTTGCATTTGTTTGAGTTAGTAGCCATCAAACATCTTCTACATCTCTGTAGAATTATTTTATTTATTTGTACCTTACCTTTATTATTTTTACAAATAACTCAAGGGAGTGAACATATTCAACACACCTTCCTCCTCCTATTGTCTTTACAAGAACCTTATGTAGTTAATTAAAGAGAGAGAGAGAGAGAGAGAGAGAGGAGAGAGAGAGAGAGAGAGAGAGAGAGAGAGAGAGAGAGAGAGAGAGAGAGAGAGAGAGAGAGAGACTGGCCCCAGATCACCCAGCTAGCTTTCAAGGTTGGACTCATGGCCTTCCATTTTCTGGCCTGGTGCTTTAACGACTAGACCAAATTGGCCCTGAAATTATGCACTCAGAAAAAGAAATCACTTAGATTTACTTACCTTAATTATCCTGTGTTCTTAGATTCTTATATTATAAAAGAGGGAAAATATTTTTCCTGTTCTGGAACGTACAAGATTTAAAAAAAAAATCAATACTTTTATAAAATGTTAACGTGTCAAATTTTTCAGAAAGCTGATAACTATCAAAAGGTTAAACTGTCACTGTTGAGTCTAATGAAAGTATCCAAGCATCTTCTCTTTAGCCATATGCCATTAACACTGCAATCCATGGGTGCGTCAATGACTTAACCAAGGGTGACAAATTCAAGCACTGAAGGCTTCCTGTATCTCCAACCCATCTTTTTTTCCTAGTCTCTAAAGAGCTCACCATCAAATTTGAACAGAAAAAATATGACTTTCAGTGAGGAATTTTTTTGTGATTCTTCTGTAAAAGTATGTCTATTTAGACATCTATCCTATATTGAAAGAGAAACCCAGAATCTCCCAAACTGGATGCAAAATGCAACCCTGCCTCCTCAGTTATCATCACTGGATCAGCATCTGAAAAAGTAACAGCAGTTGCCTTCATATCAATCAGGAGACTACATGTTCTAGATGTGGCAAAAAGACACATTTCTGGAGACACTAAAGTATATAAGTCTGTATAAGAAGCATAAATCAAGGACCCCATTAGAAGAAATGCATCCCTATATTTAATAGAATAACAGTGTTAAAAGGGACCTTGGAGGTCTTCTGGTCCAATGTCCAACCCCCTGCTCAAGCAGGAAAGCCTATAACATTTCAGACAAATGGTTGTCCAATCTCTTCTTAAACCAAATAAACAAAAAATTGCAAAAGGATGAAGGCTCCCCATAATCCTTAAAGGTGATTCAAAATTACAATATTAAATGCATAGGTGCCGTAGAAGGCATATCTTATATCAAGAAAGGTGCTCCTGAATCAGAGGATACCATAGAAGCTAACAAGCAGGGTCTGAAGAGCTATTAGAAGCAGCAAATTCTTCCTTCAAAGAATTGAATATTTGCCAGAACAATAGAGGACAATTTTGGCAAAATAAATGCCAGGTTCCAATTAAAAATGAGTTCAGTTATTTTAGCAGTGATCTCATTGTTAGGATTGTTCTGATTTGCTGAATACAGTGGTACCTCAGTACTCGTTGTTAATTGGTTCTGGGAGGCACAATGAGTACCAAAAATGATGAGTACCAAACAAATTTTTCCCATAAGGAATTGTGTAGTGAGTTATAAGGCAACTGACATTGACAAGTTCTACCTTGTATGTTGAGTACCAAACAAACAATGAATTTTCATGGGAAAATACGTTGAGAACCAAGGTACCACTGTATAGCTGATATTCACCCAATTGTCTTCCTTCCTCCTTTTTGCTCTATAGCATTTTATGTAAACAAAAAAAGTACTTTTCCCCTCTATAGCTTACATGGTGCCATTCTCAGCAGCCGTGCAGAACGCTGGAAACAAAGGATGATTGGCATATTTGTTTTATATTACAACCCTGCCTTTATGTGAAGGGAATTGTGGAGGCTCAGATCTGGTTTTGTATTTACTATTTTCTTGACAAAGAAATACCATGTTTTGCCTTGAGAACTGAGGTTAATTAATTTAATGCCCAACCATGATATGGAGAGAGTTATACCTTAATTAATTTACTTTCTGGGAATACTAATATACAGACAATACAAATCTCATTTTATTGAATTTTCTGTATCAATGACATCTGTATCTAGTGTATTAAGAGTATATACATGATTGTATTTTATCTATATCTCTTGAATGAAAGGTATTTAATTCTCTTAGAAAGTTTTGTATATATGAGAAAAATGGAACTTTAAAAGCTTCAGAAAAGAAAAATCTATCAAGCACTTTGAAACACAGCAGACACTTGAATCAATTTGTACCTATAAGCAATATGGGACACTTAAGACAATTGTTAAGTTGTTAATAATAACAACTATTCCCCGAGAAATTTTTACAAATAAGTAATTTATAAAATTTCTCAATATTCGGAATTGGAATGGGGAATAAAGACAAAATTCATTTCATTTAGTGAACTGGTAACAATTAGCAAAGAGATTGTAGCTGAAAATAACAAAAATAAAGTTTCAAGGACTGTGCTGAAAAGCTAATCTGGAACGTCAACAACTTGTCTTCAAATCTAAATATTTATCTAATTCTTAGCAAGTAAACCAATTGGTTCAATTCCCCACAGGAGCTGAAATAAGAATTATTAAAATAAATCCATGTTTTCTCCCTACATTGTTTTAGAAAAGCATACCTGCAGTGTTATTTATGAGTAGATGGATATTTTTTGTAACAGAAAAGTCTACATTAAGAGAGGAAGAGGTGGATCTCTGAATAATGTATCTCAAGAGATACTGGATTATCTAATAGCTACTCAAAAAGGTTATCAATGGGTTAAGACTTTTGTGTGGAATTTTATCAAAATCCATTAACCTACTCATAAATGGGACTAGAGAATATACAAAGTTTTTATTTAAAAAAAAAACAAACGGGGGAAAATGCAGTAATTTGTCCACCCCGATAGAGTATTTAGCTTTTATAAGTTTTAATGCAAATCTAGGTTCAACTAACAACAATCAAGTTTGTGTGCCAAAATTAGGGGTGCTACCTGTTTCTTTTTCTCTATTAGGTCCCTTAACTTTAATAGTTACATGCAGGGTGAAATCCAGCAGGTTCTGACAGGTTTGGAGAACCGGTAGCGGAAATTTTGAGTAGTTCGGAGAACCAGCAAATACCACCTCTGGCTGGACCCAGAGTGGGGTGGGAATGGAAATTTTGCATTATCCTTCCCCCAGGAGTGGGGAGGGAATGGGGATTTTGCAGTATCCTTTCTCTGCCAGTCCCACCAAGCTGCACCACACCCACCATGCCACGCCTACAGTTTTTTTTATTAATCGGTAGTAAAAAAATTTTGGATTTCACCACTGGTTACATGGCAATGCTGACAATACCTTTTGGCTCGTATAGTCAGATAAGTGGTTCATGTGATATATTTCCAATAGGATATTATAAAAATGAGACTTTTCTTCATTGATTAAATTAATATCAGATATTAAAAACTGGCATGAAAAAACCCTGACAGGTATGGTAGTACACCAATTGGAATTTCCACTTTTTCTCCTTTGAAAACCTGAGAATCCAAATTTCAAAAGCAGTATCAAGAGAATTTTTTTTTTATTTCAGAAAAGCATATGAAACCTTGTTAATCTTTTGTACAGTTCTTTGGTATAGTTATACAAAATGGAGCCTTGGTGGTACAGTGGTTAGAATGCGGTATTGCAGGCCTACTCTGCTTACTGCCAGGAGTTTGATCCTGATTGGTTCAAGGTTGACTCAGCCTTCCATCTTTCCAAGGCTGGTAAAAGGAGGACCCAGGTGGATGGGGGCAATATGCTGACATTGTAAACTGCTTAGAGGGGGTCTGTAAAGGGGTCTGTAAAGCACTGTGAAGCAGTATATAAGTCTAAGTGCTATTGCTATTTCTGAAAGATGATCTCTTTCTATTATAAATCATGTTTCATGTAGAGCTTCCACTTTTGAGCTTGACAATATCAAGGCAAGATCAGGGATTGGAAAGATGCGAGCCAAGCATTCAGGGTCATAGTAGAAGGACCAGCATTTGCAAACCTGTTGCTATTCCCAAAATTTGTATGCATTAGGCAAGTACTTGAACATTACTGCCTTTGAATAGATCCCTGCCTTTGAATCTCTGACTATGCGGCTTTTCAGCTATGCTGTCGAAGTTTGCTGTTATTTCTCTTCATGTTTTGTTAGCAAAATAATGCTTAGAATCATCCAATGCAGATTGGAGCCCTACATGGAATAAGACATGCCAGATGTTCAAACTGGCTTTAGAAACAGGCAAGGGACACAAGACATTATTGCTGATGCATGCTGGATGATTGAGAAAGTCAAGGAATACTAAAAAAAGAAGTCACGATGTGCTTCATCATTTATAAGAATGCCTTCAATTGTGTTGATTATGTCAAACTGTGGAGAGTGCTCAGAAAAATGAGAATCCCAGAATATCTCATTGTCCTCATGAAAAATTATATACAGGTCACAAAGTCACAGTACAGACAGAACTGGGCAAACCAGCCTGGTTCCAGATTGGCAAGGGGGGAGAGGGACAACAAGGCTTTATACTCTCACCTTATTTATTCAACCTATAAGTGGAATATATATTAAGAGAAGCTGAATGGCAAGAAGATGAACATGGTTTAAATATTGGAGAATGAAACATTACCTATGATGTGCTGATACCATTGTGCTGATAACTGAAAATACAAAGGATCTGAAAGCCCTAGTACTTAAAACTCAAGGAACACAGTGGAAAAAATAGGACTAAAATTAAATATAAATAAGACCAAATTAATGACAACAGGTAGAAAAACCAAACTGAATGACAAAGAAAGTATCAATAGAAGGTGGATAGTTTCTGCCTGTTAGCATCAATCATCAATCAATTTTGCCTGTTAGCATCAATAGTAAAGGAACAAGCAGTCAAGAAATACACCGTAGATTAACTCTTGGTAGAGAAGCTATGATAGACCTTGGACAAGATATTTTAATGCTATCATGTGTCTATACCTTATTTGTAATGTATCTTTTTACTTTTCATAAGCTTACTTTGTCATCATCCCATTAGTAGCCATTTTTTTCCATTTTTTTCAGTATCATATTACATTATCAAATTAAAAAACTGGAAAATTTTAAGTTCCCCTGGTGTGGATCAATAGACAAAAGACCTTTTGAAGCTTGCAGCTGATGAGCAGATAATTTACATAAAACTGTGTGAAAACGTCAAGCAGATAAGGAGTAGACTGTATGTTTCTTCTACTTGCATTTTGCACAGTCAATATAATTCTGTTTTATTTCAATTCCTTAGATAGAACTAGAATAGGAAAATTAAGAGATGTCAAAATAATTGATTCCTCAAGGTCCCAATATACTTACATCTTCTTAACACTGGAAAACTTTTCTACCAGATTGACCTTTATTCATTTTAAGATCCCTTTATCTATTTTAATAATTGTTAATAATAAAGATGATGCATTGCACGACTGCCTTTATTTTGAAAAGCACCTGTGAGACTCACATCAACCTCATGGAGGTAGGTTTTCTTAAAAAGCAAAAATAATGGGTATTTTGTATGGAACTGTGCCTAACTATGCAGAAAATGATACAAAGGTAAACTGGCATGGTAGAGAATATCTGAGAAAGAAGGCAGAGGGATAGCACAGAGAGGCTTTTGATACTGTGCATATTGTAATAAACTATGGCCGTCAAAGCAAACATTTTATGAATAAACAATCTCTATCTATGACATGCATTTTGCAGGAATCGCATAGTATACTCTCAAAATTGTAATTTTAGAGTTAAATGTTTAATGCTGCTCAGATTGGCTGCTCTCCAACAACAGCAAAGTAGGATAGAAGAGAGTACTTGAAGAAATAATGAGAGTTGAGGGGAACACATAAAGCTTGGTCATCTAGGCACAAGTGGAGTATTGTAAGCAGCTAGGCCCACGATTGACAGCCATTTTATAAATTCAACCTCAATCCATAGTGATTATTTTGTGAGAGGATACAGAGCAAGTTCTTGTAATTCCTAACATGCTTAAAAGTTCTAAGAGGTTGTTTGCTCTCAAATCATGGCAAAACCCAAAGGTGGAGGAATGCAAACAGAATGGAGAATGTGCTATGTTTTAAAAAGAGAGAGAGGGAGAGAAAAAAAACACAATAACTATGCAGTTGATAATGGAAGGAATCATAGTGTGATGTATTTATTTTTTATATCAATAATCATGAGGAAGAAAGAAGGGAAGGAAAGAGTGTAAATATGAGTAGGATTTTGAAAATGTTGAGACAGGTATTAAACATTATAGTAAGGAGCCCAGGATACAGGCTTTGTCTCTCACCCTATCTGAGAAGTCTTCTTCAGCTACAAACCTGTCCATCCTTTTAATTGCTTTTGTCTTGTTAATATTTTTAGTTTCTGCATTCCCATTTAAAGTGAGACAGCTCTCAGGATTTCTATAATAAACAGATTTGATGAGCCATTTTATTGTCCACATGCTTTTAATAATTTTCATAAACAATTCACATGAAGTACAATACAATCAGCTTTTCTTTCTACATTTGATCAGATATTGGCAGGGGATTCAAAAAAATATACTTCAATTCTATTTTTTCTCTAGCATGTAGGATGATCTGTGGCACGTAATTTAGAATTGCTCCCCCCCTTTTTTTCCCCTTTTGCTGCCTTTTATATAATTTCAAACATTAATATCAGTTGGGGGCAATGGGAGCATCTTTAGAACCAGACTGTAAAACTGTAATTTATTCTAACACAATGTGAATAAATGTCAACTTTAATAATTTACTCAACCCATTGCTGATTTGCTACATTACCCACGAGAACTGTATTTCCTTTGCATTGTGTGTGGGACAATTCAGTATTATGCCTCCTAAAGGAATGAAGAATTGAGCTTTGCTGAGGATATATGTAAATGGCATTTGGCAGCAAATGACAATCTTTTCTAAAAGTGGACAAAATGCTTTGTAAAATATGAGACAACTGATTATTTTACTAACATTATTATCCATTTTTTTTCTAATGAGGGAAGAAACATTGTCCCTATTCTATTGACTGTAGCCGCTGATATCAGATGTACCACTCTGTCTGCTAAGGAGGCATGTGGGCAGGTATAAATCCAGACTATACGTGTAGTGCAGATTTTCATATATTAATCTATTCCTTCTCATTGTAGATACAGATATTAAAATATGGAATTGTTATTTTGCTACTGCTGCTATTTGTCCTTTCCTCTAAAATTAATTTTAGGTGTCATTAATACAAAGAATAATGTTCATTTGTGCTTCTCTTAATGCTTCTACCTAATAAACATTTAGTACACACTTTCCTCTTCATACATTACTGCCAATTGCACACTTTTGCTCTATATTTTTGGAGGATGCTCAGAAGGATGGAAGACGGATTCAACCTTGAGTTGCTGAGAATCGAACTGCTGAACTGCTGGTAGCCAGCAATCAGCAGAAGTAGTCTGCAGTACTGCATTCTAACCACTGCACCACAATGGCTCTCAGTATTGCAGGCTAACTCTACTGACTGCCAGCAGTTCAATCCCAGCTCAAAGTTGACTCAGCCTTCCATCCTTCCAAGATCAGTAAAATGAGGAACTGGTTTGTTGGGGGCAATATGCCGACTCTGTAAACTGTTTAGAGAGGGCTGTAAAGCACTGTGAAGCGGTATACCGGTCTAAGTGCTATTGCTATTGCTATCATGATCTGCCTGTTTTAGGCAGGTGAATTGGGAAATATAGGTGCTAATTCCAAATACATGGGCACAGATTTGCAGCCTTAGGTGCATATTCAAAATAATCTGAGGGGAAAGGCACATGACATGTTGTGTACTGAAATGAGAAACAACTTTATTTTCATCAACCAAATTTCCACATTCTATTTGGAAGCCTGCTTGAAAATGGCTGAGGGAATTCAGGGTTGGAAATGGGTTTTTCTGAGAGGCTTGTCACTCATTTGGACTCAAGACTCAGGATGGAAATTCAGGGGGCCTGCTGCTTTACTGCTTAGTGCACATCCCTGTGCATATTCATGAGTGCATATTAACCAATTGACAAGCCCAGATGAACCGCTTTTTCCCTTCCTGAACATATTTGCCTATTAAAACATAATCTAATAAACACAAAAATGAAATGAGCTGTTAATGAAGGGAAGATAAAAACTTTCTTTTTCTGTGCCATCTTCTTTTTCCCTAGGAAACAGTATTGTGCTAATGGCCTTCAACAGACGTTTAACCACCCACAGAGAAGGGGAGGGGAAAAGGATTTACAAATTGATGTGCCATGGAGTGTTGACATGTTGTTTGTTTGTTTGTTTGTTTGCATGCTTAGAGATGTGAATTATATCAATGTCCTGGAATAATCTTCAGGCATGTTCTAATGTGCTTTTTATTCCCGGTGGTGTCATTGTTATCTTTTGGGTATCTTTCAGTTTTGGGATGTGACCTTGGGAGCAAAGGTCCCAAGTGAAGGGATGAAGGTGAAGGAGGAAATCTCTGGTTGGTTCCCAGAGCACCTTGCTACGGTCTTCTTTGCTTGGGATAGGAGAGTCTAACAGTTTTCTCTTCCCTGCCTTTTTGTTTTTAAAAAGAAAAACCTAGTGTTGGCCTTGCAGGGTAAACCCAATAGGAATCACAACCAGGATGAGCTAATCCTATTTGTTGTAAAGCTTGCAAGAATCTTGCAAGATTGAACATTGGATCCTCAGACTCTGATGTCCTGCATCTTCTTTACAACCTGAAAAACTAGGGAAGATCTGTTCTGAGCGTCTAGTTTAAATGTATTTATTTGTTTGTTTATTATAAAAAATTGAATGGCAGCCCACTGATTCTCAATGACCCTGGGTGCCTTACAAAAATGAAAACCCCTAATACAAACAATAAAAAACAATACTCCCTCCTCCAGCGACAACAATCAGACAAGCCATTTGATGGGCTCCATCCCACTCTGAGTTACTCAGGCTCATTGCCAGAACCCAGTCTTCAGGGTCTTGCAAAATAGTAAGAAATAGGAGCTGGGTTCTTTCCCGATGTACCATTTTATCTAGTGAGGTGATACTAAGTAGGAGAGAGAGAGAGGGAGGTAAGGAAGGAGGGAGGGAGGAAGGGTTGGAGGGAGGGAGGGAGGGAGGGGGAGAGAGAGAGAGAGAGAGAGAGAGAGAGAGAGAGAGAGAGAGAGAGAGAGAGAGAGAGAGAGAGAGAGTTGAAATGGCTGATTTTGAACTTTTTTTAAGTGAGGAAAATAAAATAAAATAAAACTCCATGTAATGTGAAGTTCAAACTTAAGTAATTGGGATAAGACAATCAATGTCTTCCAGAGTAGGCAGACTGAATTCCAATCCTGTCTTGTTTACTTTTGATTGCTTTATCATTAATGTACCATACAAGGATTTTATGTGCTAGTTTTCATCAATGTAATTCTTTTGTTGCCATGGCAATCAACTCCAATTTTCTCCCACTCAGGCAATTGTATTTTAAAAATCTCCTGCTCTCAAAGAGATAAGCTTCTCTTGTATTTCTCATGCATTCCAAGAATTACTGTGAAAAGCTGATACACAGCCAACCTTTACATTAAAATTGCATTCTGTTTGCAACTGCAGTTTAGAAGTTGCTGCCATCTTGTTTCTCTTTTTATATAGGATCTATTTAATACTCTTTCTATTATATTCTTAGTGCAGGCATTAACTGGGACTGATAGTGGTGTTAACAAGAACCTTTATTATGATGCAACAGGCTGGAAAACACAACAGGGCTAACGCTGAGGTAACATGACAGCTCTTAAAAATACCAACTAGCTGTGAGAGCACAACCAATAGCAAACACAGATACTGCCGCATTTACGAGGCCACGCCTCTTAGCCAATCCCCGGGCAGCATCCCTTGTTGCCGGGAGCTGCTGAACACAACACTTTCTTTTGCTATAATTTATTTGTTAATGCTTATTTCTTGCATTACATTCTTGTGACGAAATAGATTGTAATTATTTTCATTTCATAGTATTCTGAATAACCGATAGTAAAAGTATCCTTAAGTACTATTTAAATATTATTTTCCAAACCAGATGTAGTTCTAGATCTGGGACATAATAGCACAAGGAAAATTCATTTTTAAATGTTATCAATTAATATAGTTATATATATATGTAAAGATGCTAGGAATTAAGCTATTATAAGTCTTTATAACCAGAATAAGAACTGGAAGTGAGAAGTAAAATGTTCATCACTACCCATGTCTAATCAAATGCCCTGTTTTGGGCATTGACTGAAGATTTGAAGTCTTCTTAGAAGAGGGTACAGTAACAAACTTAAGTTTGTTTTATTGAAGCACCATTATAAGGTTGCTTTCAATCCATTTTCAGCAAAAAAACCCTCTTTCTTTCTTTCTTTCTTTCTTTCTTTCTTTCTTTCTTTCTTTCTTTCTTTCTTTCTTTCTTTCTTTCTTCTTTCTGAATGTTATTTCTTCTATGTTATATGATACATGTCATTTCCCAGGTTTGATAAGCATTTCCTCCATTTCTTCATCCAAGTAATTAATAAAACTGGTGAAAAGGGGAGGATCCAGAACTTTTGGAAAACCACTTCATCCATCATTCATCCAGAACGCGGCCGCGCGGGGGATTATGGGGGCGACGAGGCGCTCCCATGTGACACCTCTCCTGCGCGAGCTGCACTGGCTCCCGGTGGTCTTCCGGGTGCGCTTCAAGGTGTTGGTGACCACCTTTAAAGCGCTCCATGGCTTAGGGCCGGGGTACTTATGAGACCGCCTACTGCCACCAATAGCCTCCCACCGGCCAGTACGCTCGCACAGAGTGGGCCTCCTCAGGGTGCCGTCCGCCAGACAATGTCGGCTGGCGACCCCCAGGGGGAGAGCCTTCTCTGTGACGGCGCCCACCCTCTGGAATAACCTTCCCCCAGAGTTACATATAATAACAGACCTCCGGATTTTTCGTCGGGCCCTGAAAACTTATTTATTTCAACTAGCTGGGCTGGCTTGAGCTAAATTTTAAATTGATTTTAAACTGGGTTGTTTTAATTTACGGCCAGAATATCTAATTATTTTAATACTGTTTCTTAAATTTTGTATGCTTTGTTTTTACTTAGGCTGTGCACCGCCCTGAGTCCTATTTGGAGAAGGGCGGTATAGAAATTTAAACAAATAAAAATAAATAAATAAATAAATACTAATACAAGGAAGAACCATTGATCTGTGCATGATTTTTCAGCCAGGTATGAGTGCATGTCTACACATAATTGCCAGATCATCCAGGCCTCTATTAATTCTATTGCTTAATAAGAATGTCATGATGATTAATTGGGCCAGAAATTTCAGACACAATATAGAATTAGAACAATGGGATAAATTATGGGAAAGGAATTACAAATTTACGATGGCAGTAGCCTACAAAGAAAATCTTGACTAAATGTTTTATAGATGGCATTTGCCCCCAGCGAGATTGGCCAAAATGTTTCCAAATTTATCTCCCAAATGTTGGAGATGCGGCCATAAATTAGGAACATATTACCATATGTAGTGGACTTGCCCCAATGTAAAAAAATTCTGGTGTAAAATTAAGAGATGGCTGGAAGAAATTACGCAACTAAAAGATAGAACTTAAACCGGAGCTATTCTTATTAGGAATATTAGACCCAAAAATGGGAAAAAACTTGCAATATATAATACTACATATATTAACGGCAGCTAGGATTACCTTCGCACAAAATTGGAAACAGATTAATATACCATCAGAGGAAATAGTGATCAGAAAGATACTTGAATGTGCAGAAATGGACAAAATGACTATAGAAATAAAAGAAAGAGAAGATTCAGATCACTATAAAGTGTGGAATAGAATGTACAAGTGGCTAGAAAACAGAAACCAAAATAAGAAATAGGAGTTTTAAACTAATATTGATCAAACAAAAATTAAAGTTATTAAATACTGTCAAAGTTAAATTACTGATTATGTAAGTAAGTATAATGTAAATATACGAAGCTAGTACAGTTATAATAGCTGTTAAAGTTGTTATAAAGGATAGAAAGGTAAAGTAGAAAACCTAATTATAAAAGCAGAATATATAAGCCGATGCAGAAGGCTGTAAAAATACAATACATTGTTATGTTTGTCATAGTCTAAAATGTCTTAAAGACGCTTACCCTATAGGTATATATCAAACTTCCATTTTGCAGTTGTAATTCACTGCACTGCATTGTTTTAACCCTTGTAAATTTGAGCATCCATTGAAATTATTCCCAAACATCTTATTAAAATTTAAATCATGCACTGCAAAAAAAAAAAAAAAAGTCATGAAGTACTTTGTCAAATGCTTTGCTAAAATCAGAACATATACACTACATCTACAGCATTTCCATTTTTCTAAATGAAATCTGATCTACAAATGAGATAAAATTAATCTGGCACAAGTTATCCTTAAGAAATCTGTCTGTCTGTCTGTCTGTCTGTCTATCAATCTGTCTATCTATCATCTAATCTATCTATTTTTGGAATTTCCTTATTGTTTTCAAGTGGCTTGAAATCATTATCTTTATAATCTGTTCTAGATTTTTGCCAGGTATCAGTATCCAAAGACATCTGCAGGCTCCTGCAGCTTTCATCCAAATGAAAAAAGCAGTTTTGCAGCATTGTTCCACAGCTTCAGCTCCTTTTGGTCATGCCTGCAATGTTCTGATCCACTATATTGGTGAGAATGATCTTGGAAAATAGGAGGAAGAGCCACTGGCTGGTCTGTAAAAGGTATCTCCTTCTCCACAGAAGGAGAAAGGGTGTGAGAAATGTTTCAGAAGAGACGCTCCCTAGGTTTTCAGAGAATAAAAGGAATGAAGGGGTGAAATACTTGCATGATGAAAGGCTTGCATGATTGATGTTAGTCCTTCAAGATAAAAAGCACAACAATGAATACCAACTCTATCTTTAATGTAAGGTTACATTAACAGAATCTTCCAAGATTGAAAATTACTGTTCGCTTGTCATTTTCACTGCCATACGTCGCTACACAGATTCTTTTCTGAACATATCTGTTGAAGCTCTTTCTGGTTTTTGTAGATCCTTCACCAGCTGTGAGCTTTATCTTTCAGAACACTTGACTACATGGAATGGTATGACCAGGGGTGGGTTCTACTTATCTTTACTACAGGTTCACAAGGGGGCCATGCGCAGAAGCGTTTTGATGACATCAGGGTCAGTAGGTGGAGCCTCCCGCCGGTTTTACTACCGGTTCTATAGAACCGGTGCAAACCAGGGGCAACCCACCACTGGGTATGGCTTGTTGTTATCTTGTGCATTATTAACATCTGTCAACCACCTACAGTCCATTAATATTGAGACAGCAGATAGGTTGCACAAGTAAAAAGTTGACAAAGGTCTGAAAAGTTATTCTTTTTATTTGTTCTTCCACAGTTTAATACAAATGCTCTCTATGGGGTCACTAGATTGCATTACTACACAGGTGTGCTTAGTTTTAACTTTTATTTACAAGATTCTTCTTTCCCCTTCCAGTCCAATTCCCCTGACTAAAAGATCAACACAGATTCTTAAGCTTCCTTCCTAGATCTTCAAAATTTACAGTAATAGTATAGAAATATGCTATAGTTATAGCATAGTAATACGGTTGTAGCTATTCTTTGCAACCTTGTTTATTTCTACATGGGGGAAAAATTGTCAACAGATTTCATGTGTCTTGGCAACTGCTATATTCTTCATCTGTGCTATTAGGACAGACACACTTCAAGAGTCAATAGGTCTGAAGGATTTATATTTATTTTGGTTTTTCGTGTCAGTAAATTCCAAATACCGCTTTTCTTTCAGGGTCCAAATGCTTTATTTAGGGCATTCATATCCTGGCTTTTCTGCAGTGGCTCTTGTTCTTCCCCTTGAGGCTCACAGTCCTTTCCTTCTGTACAGTCTGAGTTTAGTCATCCAAGATCTGTTCTATGTCTCTTGATTTTGTTTGTCTACTGGGCTTGGACCTTTGTTTGATTGTCTTATTTATGGAGAGTTGTTTCCTTTCACATGATTCCTGTTGGTGTACCTGCATGCTTTCATCTAATAAATCTTTATCCTCTTCTAAGGTGTAGCCTCTCATTGCTCCAACTTTCTGCCTTTTACATCATGCATGTTGCAAGCTTGCATTTACTGAAATAGATTCCAGGACATATTATAAGCATTGTGAGTCATTGCCTCAGATTCCTGTCCATTTATTTTCACTTTCTTTCTAAAGACACCATTAGTGGAAGACTTTTAAAGTATTCCTTCATGTTGCCTTCTTAAAAATGACAGATTATAAAAATACATAACTACAGATAGCCCTCCAGTTATGACCATAATTGAGTGCAAAATTAATGCTGCTAAGTGAAATATTTGTTAAGTGAATTTTGCCCCATTTTACGACTTTTCTTGCCACAGTTGTTAAGTGAATCATTGCATTTGTTAAGTTAGTCATTTAAGTTAGTCTCAGGCCTCAGTTTTCATACAATTGTTATAATTGTGCATCATTTTAAAAAGTATATAAAATAAAGAAATTAAAAATCAAAGTATACACAAATTGCTTTCTTAAAATACATATCATAATGTATATTTGAAATACGTTTGATTCATTTGTGACCCATTCATATAAATTCATAACACAGAGAGTAATGATTTCAGAGGAGGTGGCAGATTTGGCCAGGGCGAGGGGTGGGTGTGTGTGCTGTTTTGCGCAAATTCAATTTGTGCAACTTTTGTGCCCATTCCTGGTCTGGGAAGCCTTGCTCAGTAATTTAATAACCTCCCATTTGGATTACTGTAATATACTCTACATGAGACTTCCCTTGAACACTATCCAGAAGCTGCAACTGGTTAAGAATCCAGCAGCATGAAATTTTATATGCCCTATAGTTCACTTGACTTCGCCACTCCTGCATTAGCTGCATTGCCCTCTATTTCCAGGTCCAATTCAAGGTGCTGGTTATCACCTTTAAAACCTACATGGCAGAGAGACAGATTTTATGCAGGATTGCTTCTCTCTGAGGGTATTTTCCTGCCCCATCAGGTTAAATAGGATGAGCATACTCCTGACCCTCCTTAAGTAGTGCAATCAGATGCAGGGATGAAATGTAAAAATTTTCCCTACCAGTTCTGTGGCGTGGCTTAATTGATGGACGTGGCTTGGTGGTCAGGTGACTGGGTGGGCGTGACCAATAATAATAAATGATAAAAGTATTAAACAAAGTACACAAAACAATAAGAGGTACCAAAAACCAACTTTCACACTTTACACACACACACACACACCACAGCACAACTGACTCACACACAATGTAAAAGCAGCTGCACTTCACCCAAAATGCCCCCCTGCAACAAGCAGGAACCTCACACAGCCACAAAAAGCTCAAAAACCAACTTTCACACTTTTTTCACACAAAATACCACATACAGCTTTGTGAGATTTTGTGTGTTTGTGTAGTTAGAGTGTGTTGCAATATTTTCAGGATCAGACTCAATAATATTAGTGAGAGTTGTAGGTTTAAATATACTTCCTTTTATTTACAATAGGCATTCTATATTCACTGAATATTCACAGATAGAAGCCAGGAAAAGGGTGTAGGTGGCTCCTTATATATACAATGGGTGGAGCTATAAGTGGGAGTGGTGAATTATGAATACATTAAGAAGTGAAGAATAAATTAACCCCTGATACCCCATTCATATACTATTTACACATTAGAGAATAAGGCATTTACATCTGACAAATCCCCCTCTAAATGCCGATTCGTTATACAACACCAATTACATTCAGATTCAGGACAATACAAGACATACAATTTAGATGTTAAATATTTGTGTTGCTTAGAAGGTAAAGGCTTTGTCAATATGTCAGCTAATTGTTCTGAAGTATCACAATGCACTGCTTTAATAAATCCATCCTGAGATAATTGTCTTACATGTTTAAATTTTATATCTATATGCCTGGACCTTTGTCCAATGGCATCAGATCTAGATATTTCAATGGCTG
The DNA here is from genome assembly GCF_029215685.1 of Pituophis catenifer annectens. Classification (NCBI taxonomy): domain Eukaryota; kingdom Metazoa; phylum Chordata; class Lepidosauria; order Squamata; family Colubridae; genus Pituophis; species Pituophis catenifer. Next base: position 95,246,873 of record NW_027256882.1, read on the forward strand.
CTTTATTGTCTTCATGCATAACAAAAGGCAAAGCAGGTTTTTTCCAAACATCTGAAATTAAATCATTAAACCATACAAGGTTATTTGCAGCTTTGGATAAACAAACATATTCCGCTTCTGTCGTTGAAGTGGCTACTAGTTCTTGTTTACCAGTATACCAGTAAACTGGACAGTCATTTAAAAGAAAAATATAACCAGATGTACTTTTTCTGCATGATGTGTCTCCAGCCCAGTCCGCATCTGCATAACATGTAAGCTTTGGTTCTTTATTATTACTAGGTTCTAATACTAAGCAAAAATCCAGTGTACATTTCAGATATCTTAAAATTCTTTTAACAGCTTCCCAGTGATACATTGTTGGTTTGCTGACGTGTCTGGATAATAAATTGAGTGGTAAGGCGATATCTGGTCTAGTCCAATTAGATATATAAAGAAGTGAACCTATGATTGATCTATAAAACGTGTTATCCTTGAATTCAGGGGAAGATTCATCAGTATTTCTAAGAAAATCAGTTTGCATAGGAGTATCACAGGGTTTGGCATTGTTTAAATTGCATTTATTTAAAAGTTCTATAATCTTATCTCTCTGAGTAAGTTTGAATCCCCTTCTAGTTTTATTAATTTGAACACCAAGATATTTGTTCACTTTACCTAGAGATTTCAACGAGAAATGTTCATTTAACTTATTTACAAAAGTTTCTCTTCTCTCTTTGTGTTTTCCTATATATAAAATGTCATCTACATAAATCAACACAAATTCAATGTAATCATCACCCTTTTTGACAAAGAAACAGTTATCAGCAGTGGTAGCGTTGAAATCCATGGTCTTAAGTACTTTTACTAAACAATCATACCATCTTTTACCAGATTGTTTTAATCCGTATAAACTCTTGTTCAACAGCCAAATTTCATTTTTGTTGGTGTATTGACTGTGAGGTGCTCTTACGTATATTTCCTTATCTAGTTTTGTGTGTAGATACGCAGTCTGTATGTCATATTGAAATACATCAAGATTGAGTGCTGATGCTACCACTAGAGCTGTTTTGACACTCTCTGTTCTTACAGTGGGGGAATACGTGTCAGTATAGTCCTCCGGATATTTCTGTGCATAACCTTGTGCAACTAATCTAGCTTTATATAGAGTATTGCCTCCTTCTAAGTTCTTAATTTTGTATATCCACCTGGTACCAATAATTGTTTTATCTTTAGGTGCAATTGCAGGTGTAAATACATTTAATCCTTGTAAACTTTCCATCTCTTTTTTCATAGCTAATTCCCATTTTTCTTTTTCTTCACGAGGGAGTTTTAACACTTCCTCATAAGTATTAGGTGTTATTGGCTCACCATCCATATGCATTATGTAATCTCTGTATTTATTTGGCATTTGATTTCTGTTGTTTCTAATGACTCTTTCAGGTTTGCTATTGTTATCATGCAAATATCTTGCTTCTTTTTTTGTTAGTGTGTCTGTCTTTATTTTGTGTTGGCTATTTGTCCAAGTTTTGGTTTTGCTTTTATATTTGTTGATATTCTGTTTTTCTATGGTCCCTTTCTCATGAGATTTTGTATCTTTACATTTATTTGGAAATATTTCATTAAGATGTAATTTAGACCAGTTGGCCTGTTCATGGAACACAGCTGTTCTGGAAACTATAAATTTGTTATTATTATCAATGAATCTATACCCTTTGGTGCCAGTTTCATATCCCATAAATCTGAGTCTTCTGGATACGTTTTCTCCCTTTCTTCTCAACTGTTTAGGTATGTGTACGTCTGCAGTGACTCCAAATATGTGCATGTGTGCTAATTTCGGTTTCCTATTATACATTACTTCATATGGTGTCTTATTTACAATACTGGACCAGGTTCTATTTTGTGTGTAATTTGAATAATGTAAGGCTTCTGACCAAAATTGTTTGCTTAAGCCAGCATCCTCCAATGTGCATCTAATCATGGTTTGTAATGTGGAATTCTTTCTCTCTGCAATCCCGTTCTGAAACGCAGAAAATGGACTAGACGTGTAATGTAGCATTCCTCTATCCTTTAACCATTGGGAGAATTCTTTAGACATGAATTCACATCCCCTATCTGTCATAATTTGTTTTATTTTGATATTGTGTTGTGTTTCTATGCGTTTGTAAAATTCCTTAAATTTTTGAAAGGTTTCATCTTTGTGTTTTAATGTATAAACAAACCCATAACGGCTATAATCGTCTACTATTGTCAGGAAGTAATGTTTTCTATAGGTGATTGATGGAGTTAATGGGCCAACTAAGTCCATGTGTACTAAGTCAAAAATTTTGTTAGTTGACCTAGTAGATTTTCTTGGCCTGGGACTAGTTTTTAGTTTTGTAGATTTACATACTGAGCATTCCAAATAGTTTTCACAATTTTTTATTTTGACACCTTCTGCGTGTTCAGTCATTTTTTGTACTACAGGAAAACTGGCATGTCCTAACTTCCTATGTAAGATGTGAGCACACTCATCATGAATTGGTTTACCTATTTTTGGTTTTTTTTCATTGTGTGCATCTGCGTGATCATGAGATATTTTACATTCATCATTGTCACTGTTGCTAATATTTTCATCATCTGCTTCAATACAATCTTCCATATTTGAATCAATGTTATGCAACCATTTTTCCTTTGTTATCAGATAAGGTAGGCCTCCTTTAATCATCACAGTGCCTATATTTATTTTATTCTTCTCCAAAGTCGCTTTTCCCTTTGAGAAAACTATATTATTGTCAGAATCTCTACTTAGTTTTATGGCACTTAGTATGTTATGAGGTATTTCAGGTATTAACAATACCCCCTCTATTTTTCCTAGACCAGGCAAGGTTACATTTCCTCTGCCTAATACTTGAACCTTTTCTTGGTTAGCTACCTTTATTACAAATTTATCTTCTGTAAATGAAGACAATATATTTTTGTTATTAGTGGTGTGATTAGTTGCTCCAGAATCAATAAGCCAATTATTGTTCTCATTTTGCTGTATTTTAGTGTTGTCTTGTTTATTTAATCCATTTAGTGAACCAGATTTTCTATCCTTTGAATTATCTCTGCCCCCTCTATTCTCTTTGTAATTTGGTGGGCTTCTATATCTATGTCTATCTATGGAAGACTGTCTATAATTGTATTTGTTCCTATATTCTGACCTATGTCTTTCCTTTGAAATTTTGGGACAATCACTTCTATTGTGTTCCCTGGATCCACAGTTATGACATTTAAATGTTTCATTATATTTTTCTTGGAAAGCTACTTTCCTATAAGGTTTGTGTTCTGTGTGATTGCTAGAACGATTTCTTCTTGAATTGTCTTCTGCTATCAATTTATTGGATAGACTTTCTATGGATAAATATCCTAGATTGATAGTGTCTAAATGTGACATAAAACTGTCCCATGATGAATCAAGTGAATTGATAATAACACTTTTCATTGTTTGGTCTGAAATCACCTCCCCCCTCAAATGCAGCTCAGCTCTTATTTTGTTTAAAGATATTAAATGCTCACTTATGGAAACCCCTGGTTTCACTCTAGATGAAAAGAAATCCTTAGACATTCTTGTGGTGGTAGCCACACTATCGCTGTGAAACAAATTAAACATGCATTGAATAATTTCTGAAACAGTCAGATTAGGTTTGATGCTATGATACATTGCAGGAGACACACTAGATATTATTAAGAAAAATGCTCTATGGTGTAAACAATCTATTTTTAAAGTCCAAGGTCTTTTTGGGGGACTAGTGATAAAAAATAGTAAATTTTCTTTCATAAAGACAACCTGTAGCTGTTGATACCATTCTTGCAAGTTAATGCCATCAACCCTTAGTTTTGGGAAGTCACTGGGTAAATTTTCGACATTATTTTGTCCATTACTTACGACCTGAGGTAGTCCGTGGTCTCGCAAGTGTAGAAAATTGCAAAACGGCATGGGGATGCTCGCAACGAGTCTGCGTGGTTCTCTCGCCAGTTCATGTCTTCCCGGACCGTCTGCGTAGTTTCGCGCATGCGCGTTGTCCATTTCTTCTTTGAAGTCGTCGTGGAAGGTTATCTCCGTTGCGGCTCGCTCGCTCTGCTCTGCTTCAGACAAGTCGGTCTCTGGTTCGACCTTGGGAGTTCTGACGACGGCGGCTGCTCTTCTTTTTCTTTTGGGGGCGTTGGCACTTGCTTCGGTCTGTGGTGTAGGGCGGAATCGACAAGGCTCTCTGGGTTCGGGCGTCGTCGCTTTCGAAGTCAGGATGGGAGCGGGCAGGTCTTGAGGTATCGGCTTGCTCGCTCGCTTCTTCGGTGGCTCTTTGGTAATTTTTAGTTTTGGTCCAAATGCAGCAAAAAGTGTTTTCATTGCTGATTTTATTTGGGATTTTGTTGAGTCATCTTCACTTTCTGATTCTGATTCTTCTGAGGAGTTCGAATCTTCTTTTTCATTTTCGTTGTCTGATAACGTTCTTCGCGCCAGAAATTTTGAATTGAGCATTTTGATTGGCTCTGCTTCGCTCACCTTGGAGGCCTGTTGAAACCAAGATGGCTGCCATTCAAAATTTCGCGCGGGATCACTGTTTTTCTTCTTCGTAATGACTTTCTCTGCAGTCATATCACTCACTATTTTTGGGTCTTTAGACTTCTCATTAGTGATGTTTTTCTCTCTCGCTGCTCCGCTGTTCTTCAGCATTTCTTGGAGGTTCGCGATGAGGCTTTCATCATTCTTCTGGCTTTTTAATAGTTTTAATATCTCTGACCTGAGTTCGTTATTCTCTATTTCAATTTCCTCCTGGTCATCATTTTCGTCTATTATTTCTTCGTCTTCAGTGGTGTATTCTTCGGATTCTCTCGAAATCGCGTTTGTGGATTCGTTGATTATTTCTTGTTCTGTTTCCATTTCTTTGCTGTAGGCCCTGGTGTTGGGCCTATCTTTCTTAGACATTTTTAAGTTTTTATTGAGTCAATTAACCATCCTCTGCTACCAGCTTGTTGCAATATTTTCAGGATCAGACTCAATAATATTAGTGAGAGTTGTAGGTTTAAATATACTTCCTTTTATTTACAATAGGCATTCTATATTCACTGAATATTCACAGATAGAAGCCAGGAAAAGGGTGTAGGTGGCTCCTTATATATACAATGGGTGGAGCTATAAGTGGGAGTGGTGAATTATGAATACATTAAGAAGTGAAGAATAAATTAACCCCTGATACCCCATTCATATACTATTTACACATTAGAGAATAAGGCATTTACATCTGACAGAGTGAAACACTACAGAAACACTACAGAGCCTTGATAGTACAGTGGTCTACGCACCCTGTTATTAACACAGCTGCCTGCAATTTACTGCTGGTTCGAATCTCTCCAAGGCTCAAGGTTGACTCAGCCTTCCATCCTTTCTAAGGTAGGTGAAATGAGGACCCAGTTTGTGGGGGCAATAAGCTGACTTTGTATAAATATACAAAAGTATGAAGGCTATTGCTTAACGCATTGTAAGCCGCCCTGAGTCTCCGGAGAAGGGCGGCATATAAATCAAATTAAAAAAAAAAATACACCAAGTCTCAGAAAGCTGCACAAATATTTTATTTTATTTTATTTTATTTTATTTTACTTTATTATTTTATTTTATTATTTTATTTTATTTTATTTTATTTTATTTTATTTTATTTTATTTTATTTTATTTTATTTTATTTTATTTTATTTTATTTTATTTTATTTTATTTTATTTTATTTTATTTTATTTTATTTTATTTTATTTATATTTTTAGATAAAAGCAGCTAAATTTAAAACTTCCTTAACTTTAAATTGCTATGTCTAAAAAAAAATAAAACTCTTTTAAAAAACCCCAATTAACTATTTTTTTAAAGCTCCCCCCCAAAAAGCCAACCCCAGTTACTTACCAAATTGAAGATTGATTGCAACAGCCGAAGCAAGGCAGGAAAAGTGAGCGAGCCAAAAAGAAGCAGAAAGCTGCCAAGTGGGCAAGTGGGGACCGGGCGATTGGGTGGGCATGGACGGGGGGGCGGGGCAGGGATTTTTACTACCGGTCCTCCAAACCACCCGACACCATCACTAACGGATCAGCTGATCCGGTCCGAACCCTGACCAGACGCGACCTTGGAGGTGTGCCTTCCCAGTCACCACTGGGATCTAAGGAATACCTACTCTTTTGGCTTTCTGGAGGGCGGTGAAGACCCAGTTCTTCCTCCAAGCATTGGAAGTCAGATGGGGGTTGACCTGGAGGATCATTGGTCTGGCACCAGAAGGGACATTTTCTTTTAGCTGTGTTTTTATGGGTTGTTGTGAGATGCCTGGAATCATTATATGAGATAGATAGTTATATAAGTCCTGTAAATAAATACAAGTAATTAAGTTTAAACCATTCTTTAAAAAATGAGCCTCCTTAGTTAGAACAATGTGGTATTTGTTGTTAGAAAGTTAGAAAGCAATGAGAAACATGGCATGCTTCACAAAGTTAAAAGTGATTCATCCTCAACTGATCACGTGACTATGTGGAACTCCTCATCTGTTCTGAGTGGGTAAGGCATATAAATTTGTTTATTTATGCATAGAATTGATTTATGATAATAAGAATACTAAAACAATATAAACTGTAAATATATTGATCTTTCATTATTCTGGATAGAATCCATTACAGCTGAATAGCTATCTTAGTTCTTATGACAATTTCCCAGAGTCTATTTTTCACCATACATGCTCTGTGTGTGTGTGTGTGTGTGTGTGTGTGTGTGTGTGTGTGTGTGTGTGTGTATTATCCTATTTTATGTCCTTCTTTTTGGCCTTATCACATTCAAGCCTCACTTGTTCCTTCATATACTTTGCTATCTTTCTTTTGTCTATGAGAATGTTGTTTTCTTGAATTGCTGATATTGGACTTCCAGGATGTACTATAGTATTTTATTTCTATCTTCTTTGCAGTTTTTTTTTTATTGGCTTTCTTTTTGCTCTCATTTCAGTTTTCAATTATTTTTATGGTGGAGTTTCCCCCACTAATTCAGTTTTCCTTCTCACTAAAATGCAAACCTATGTACTCTCCTAGTGTCAGCCTTTAATGGATTATTATCAGCATCTGGTAATTGACCTCAAATTGAAAACCATTTCTCCCCTCTCGCTGTCATTGCTTTGTATATTTCTTCACTTGTTGATTAGGGCAAGGAGGAGGTGAACGCTCCAGCAGGAAGGAGATTCAATTGAAAAGAATCTGGACAATTTCCCAATTATTTTGAGGTAGGAAGGCTTATTTTCAAACCAGACTGTTGAAAAGAAAAGAGACTTGCTCTTCCTAAAGAATCTTTTAGGTATTCATGCCAGTTCAAAATGAATAATCTACTGGTCACAGGAATTGACACTGGATAGCTAGATACTTGTTGCTGATAATTTAGAGTGACAGATTGATGTTATTTTGTAGGATAGAATTGTATTATGCACACTCTCGGCAGTTTATTGCAATGAGATTCATTATGCATGATGTGGAAACCTCTCCCACTCTGTCTTTCACACACACACACACAGATACAAAGCAGAGAATGTTACAGTCCAAATAGAAGCAATATAGTTTGCTTGGAACAATCATGCTGTTCAGGAAGAAAACAGAAATCAGAAAAATGGCAATGTTTAATTCTAATCTACTGTATGTGTGTATGAGCACCCCAAAAGTATGCATAAATAAATCTTCATTAGGACCACACCATACGGAGAATTATTCTCTTCCTCCCATGAGAGCTTCCAAAATTTTTTCCCAGCTATTAACAATAATAGTTAAATAGTAAAATGACCCACCAAATTATCAAAGGGCCTTTTATTTACTGTGACAACATGTCATGCCAATGAAGTCAGAGATTGTGAAGAAAAGACTGGATCACCTGGACCTAATCTACGATTAATTACTTGTATAATTTATTTAGCTCACGATATAATTTTAACCTGACCTTGATAGAAAATAGAGATCTCCATTTATTACAACACTAGCATTGAAAAGCAAAAATGTAATAACTATCTTATATAGAGGGTTAGGGTTACCAAAACAGTATTATACCCTGAGATCTCTCTCTCAGTTCTGTGATGCGTTGAAAAACTGGATTGGTTTGACAAAGGCAATGCTCTCCAGAACTTTGCTTAATTTTCATTTTGCTGCTCAATGATGATGAGTTTTTTAAAAAGAATATAAAGTAGCATTTCTCTCCGATGTGCCATTTTTTGCTCATCACAGAGAGATCAAACTCTCCCAAAAGGAGTATTTAAGACAATAAACTGAGTATTCCCTGGGGAGAAGACTATAAGAAAGAAGCTGTTACTGAAAATGGGTGGAATCTAGGAGACAAGGATGAAGGGATGCAGAGCTTCCTACTCCTGCACACATAGATGCATTCATCTTATCTTTCTTCTCTCTTCCCTATTTTTCTCCCTCTTTTTCTCTTTTGTCCTTGCTTTTGAAATTTCCTGCCTTCTTAGAAAAAGACCTCTGTGTGTGTGTGTGTTTAGTACCAGTGGATATATCCTGCATCCACTCATGTTGAGACACAGTTGAGATGAGTTGGATTCCTAGGGATTTCATCGATGTCACAACAATGCAGTTTTCTAGGGAAGATAAACAGCTGCTTTTAAACTGTTATTCCTGTTCAAGTACTAAGAATAGTCCTGCCTAGCCAGTAAACCCAGAGAGAGCAGATTGGATGTTGCCTCAAAAAGTAGTTATATCAGAGGTGGTATTCAGCCGGACCGGTAGCGAGAATCGCAGGTTGCCCCTGCCCTGGGTGGCCCCCATCCCAGCTCTATGCTGTCCTATTTATTTATTTATTTATTTATTTTTGAGGCCGGACACATGCACAGAAAGCTGGGCGCATGCGTGAAAAGTCGGGCACATGTGTGGAAGGCATGCGCGAAGCAAAGGTGCGTGCTCATGGTGAACCGGTGGTAACAAAATGTGAAACCCACTGCTGAGTTATATATTATAACTACGTTAGAGATTCAGCTTAGGAGGAAAGAAGGATAAAAGAAGACATTAGAATAAAGAGATCCTTTGTTTTTTTCCAGCCAAGTTTTCTTTGTCATGCTTGCATCAGAAATATTCTGTCCTTGTTCTATCAGGTTTCCAGATTACAAGATTACCTTTCTTCTGACCTGTCCTACCTGTTTGCCCTCTTCAAACAATTTATGTACCTGGATCACACACTGCCTTGTTCCTTTTACCCATCCTGCCATAAAAGAATGAGAAATTCTGAGGAATGAAACAGCAAAACTGAAAGTAAATAATGCGAGAATCAAGTTCTTAAAAATGTTATCTGATCACCTTGAAGTTCAGTAGAAAGTAGTTGTTCATAAATTTTCTTCTTTATTGAGGTTCCCATGGTTTTTTTTTTTTTTTTTTTTCAATAAACCTAACTTTCTCTCACTTGGTCATGATATCAGGATCTTCTATGCTTCATTATTCTTTTCTATAAGCATGAATGATTTATCCCCCCTTACACTGGTTAACTCTAGTTAAGACAGCATATTCCTTCCTTCTTTTTTTTCAAAGACTCCAGATATAAAGTTACACAAAGTTGGTACCTACAACTGCTGTATTTAAAATATCTAAGAGCATCCTTTATTCCTAGTTCTATCCTAAAAAGAATCCAGAGGAAAGATGGGCTTGAAATAAAAACTGATCTCATCAATTGTTTCTATCCAACTTCAGTTTTAGAGAGCCGGGTGGCGCGGCAGACTAAAGCACTGTTATTAACAGTTATTAACAGCTGCCTGCAATTACTGCAAGTTCAAATCTCACCAGGTTCAAGGTTGATTCAGCCTTCCATCCTTTCTAAGGTAGGTAAAATGAGGACCCAGATTGTGGGGGCAATAAGCTGACTTTGTATAAAAGTATACAAAAAGTATGAAGGCTATTGCTTAACACATTGTAAGCCGCCCTGAGTCTCCGGAGAAGGGCGGCATATAAATCAAATTAAAAAAAAAAGTGTGAGAGCTTATTTTTTTAAAGTTCTAGCAAAAAATAATAATAAAAGTTCTTTGAGATTGCTTCCATGACAACACAAGGATTCTTGAAGCAAGCAAGCAAGTCCAAGGTCAAAATATTGAAGTTAATGCTAAAAAGAAAGTTATGGTTCTGAAACTCTAAACTCTAATCTTATCTCTAAATTCCAGGCATTAGTATACATTGGCCAAATCTGCCAGTTAGAACATTTTGCATGATTACAGATTAGGGATGTTTATTGTATTAGGGTAAACCTGTTATATCTATTCTGCCCATCTGCAGAAAATGGCATTCATCACTCTATTGTTAGAATATTGTGTTATGGGATAATTCCAGAACTACAAGTTACTTTCGGAGTTCTATTCCAGCTACCAGAGAAATTGAATTATGATGGGTATCTGTTGGCAAAAGGAAATGCCAGATTATATTTTTTATTTCTTCTTCGGTCTGAACTCCTGTATGTCTCCCATCTAAATTTGTTAGCTAGAAGATTTTACTATGAGTGGATGTGAGAAGGGCTGTGTGTGAATAAATTCTTCCTTGCTCTATGGTTACTCTTTTGAAGTGCAAGCCATTTTGTGAATGGAATAAGTTTTTTTTCATTCATAGAAACTGAAAGATTCTCCTAGGGCCATTCAAATTTTGCTCCACATTTTGTTTGCTTTTTTAAAAAAGTAAAATGAAAATATTAAATAGCTGGAGGACAACTTGTCAATGTTATTTAACTAATTTCATTACATATTATTTAAACATAAATGAAATCAAGTGTAGATGTTATTTTCTCTGACAGGTTTTCCTTCAATTGCACAAATTGGAACAAAGGATGCATGAACTTCTCCATTTTTCACTCCCCTGGATTCACAAATTTTAAGGTTTTCTTGTTCCACTACAAGAGAGAAAATTATGACTATCCTTAAGATATCCTTTAAGCAATTAATGAAACTTTGAACGTATGTTAGTGTATTTCTGCTTGTCTATTATTAGATTTTAATTTTCAAAATCTTAATATAAATATATTTATATAAATAATATATAATTTATAAACTATAATTAATATAGTTCTGTTCAAAAGTATTTACCCCCTTTTCATTGTTGTGAATTTTTGCATATTTTTCCACTGAATATTATCAGAGTTGGAATAAGCATCAGGCTTTGGTGTTATTTGTCCACTCAGGATAAATGTGGTTGTGGAACATTTGGGGTATGAATTATGATTTCCTTATTTAATATACCTTTCGTCTTCTCAAGGAACCTACAAGCAGTACACATCACTATAAGTGCATGTCTCTGGTAAAAACGTCTGGAGGAAAAGCAGTATGTACATGATGATAAGAAACCTTTCATTAAGACAATATTAGGAAAAATGATAGGGAGTAGGTTGCTACATTGAAGTGGTTGAATGAATGATAAGAGAAGAAAGGAGGTGGCATAGTAAGAACAACCCAAATCTGTTTTCGTAAAGTGGAGAAATTTTCATTTCATTTATGAAATGCATTATTTCTGTTGCAATATTTTTCAGGATCAGACTCAATAAATTTAGTAAGAGTTAAAGGTTTAAATATATCTCCTTTTATTTACAATAGGCATTCTATATTCACTGAATATTCACAGGTAGAAGCAAGTAAATGGGGACAAACAGCTCCTTATATATACAATGGGTGGAGCTAGATGTGGGAGTGGTGAATCATGAATACATTAAGCAGTGAAGAATAAGTTAACCCCTGATACCCCGTTCATATATTATTTACACATTACAGAATAAGGCATTTACATCTGACAAATCCCCCTCTAAATGCCGATTCGTTATACAACACCAATTACATTCAGATTCAGGACAGTACAAAACATATAATTTAGAAGTTAAGTATTTATGCTGCTTGGCAGGTAAAGGTTTTGTTAATATGTCAGCTAATTGTTCTGAAGTCTCACAATGCACAGCTTTAATAAATCCATCCTGAGATAATTGTCTCACATGTTTAAATTTTATGTCTATGTGTCTGGACCTTTGTCCAATGGCGTCAGATCTGGATATTTCAATAGCTGCTTTATTATCTTCATGCATAACAAAAGGTAAAGTAGGTTTTTTCCAAACATCTGAAATCAAATCATTAAACCATACAAGGTTATTTGCAGCTTTAGATAAACAAACATATTCTGCTTCTGTCGTTGAAGTGGCCACTAATTCTTGTTTACCAGTGTACCAGTAAACTGGACAGTCATTTAAGAGGAATATATAACCAGATGTACTTTTTCTACATGATGTGTCTCCAGCCCAGTCTGCATCTGCATAACATGTAAGCTTTGGTTCTTTATTATCGTTAGGTTCCAACATTAAACAAAAGTCTAGTGTACTTTTCAGATATCTTAATATTCTTTTAACAGCTTCCCAGTGATACATTGTTGGCTTGCTGACATGTCTGGATAATAAATTGAGGGGTAAAGCGATATCTGGTCTTGTCCAATTAGATATATAAAGAAGTGAACCTATGACTGATCTATAAAATGTGTTGTCTTTGAATTCAGGGGATGATTCATCAGTATTTCTTAGAAAGTCAGTTTGCATAGGAGTATCGCAAGGTTTGGCATTACTTAGATTGCATTTGTTTAAGAGCTCTATGATCTTATCTCTCTGAGTAAGTTTGAACCCTCTTTTTGTTTTATTAATTTGAACACCAAGATATTTGTTTACTTTGCCTAAAGATTTCAATGAGAAATGTTCATTTAGCTTAGTTACAAAAGTTTCTCTTCTCTCTTTATGTTTTCCTATGTATAAAATGTCATCCACATAAATCAATACAAATTCCATGTAATCATCACCCTTTTTAACGAAAAAACAGTTATCAGCAGTGGTGGCATTGAAGTCCATGGTTTTAAGTACTTTTACTAAGCAATCATACCATCGTTTACCAGATTGTTTTAACCCGTATAAACTCTTGTTTAACAACCAAGTCTCATTTCTGTTAGTGTATTGACTGTGAGGTGCTCTTACATATATTTCCTTATCTAGTTTTGCGTGTAGGTACGCAGTCTGTATGTCATATTGGAATACATCGAGATTAAGTGCTGATGCTACCACTAGAGCTGTTTTGACACTCTCGGTTCTTACTGTGGGGGAATACGTGTCAGTGTAATCCTCCGGATATTTCTGTGCATAACCTTGTGCAACTAGTCTAGCTTTGTATAGGGTATTACCTCCCTCTAAGTTCTTAATTTTATATATCCACCTGGTACCAATAATTGTTTTATCCTTTGGTGCGATTGCAGGTGTAAATACATTTAGTCCTTGTAAACTTTCCATTTCTTTTTTCATTGCTAATTCCCATTTTTCTTTTTCTTCACGAGGGAGTTTTAACACTTCCTCATATGTATTAGGTGTCTTTGACTCATCATCCATATGCATTATATAGTCCTTATATCTATTTGGCATCTGATTTCTGGTGTTTCTAATTGTTTTTTCAGGTTTACTATTGTTATCATGCAAATATCTTGCTTCCTTTTTTGTTAGTGTGTCTGTCTTTATTTTGTGTTGGCTATTTGTCCATGTTTTGGTTTTGTTTTTATATTTGTTGATGTTTTGTTTTTCTATGGTCTCTTTCTCTTGAGATTTTGTATCTTTGTTGTCACTTGGAAATATTTCATTAAGATGTATTTTAGACCAGTTGGCCTGTTCATGGAACACAGCTGTTCTGGAGACTATAAATTTGTTATTGCTATCAATGAATCTGTACCCTTTAGTACCTGTCTCATATCCCATAAATCTGAGTCTTCTGGATACGTTTTCTCCCTTTCTTCTCAGTTGCTTAGGTATGTGTACGTCTGCAGTGACCCCAAATATGTGCATGTGTGCCAATTTTGGTTTTCTATTATACATTACTTCATATGGTGTTTTATTTACAATGCTGGACCAGGTTCTATTCTGTGTATAATTGGAATAATGTAAGGCTTCTGACCAGAATTGTTTGCTTAAGCCAGCATCTTCCAATGTGCATCTAATCATGGTTTGTAATGTTGAGTTCTTCCTCTCTGCAATCCCATTCTGGAACGCAGAAAATGGACTAGACGTGTAATGTAACATTCCTTTGTCCTTTAACCATTGGGAGAATTCTTTAGACATGAATTCACATCCCCTATCTGTCATAATTTGTTTTATTCTGATATTGTGTTGTGTTTCTATGCGTTTATAAAATTCTTTAAATTTTTGGAAGGTTTCGTCCTTGTGTTTTAATGTATAGACAAATCCATAACAGCTATAATCGTCTACTATGGTTAAGAAGTAACGTTTTCTATAAGTGATTGATGGAGTTAGTGGACCAACTAAGTCCATGTGTACTAAATCAAAAATTTGGTTGGTTGATCTGGTGGATTTTCTTGGCCTGGGGCTAGTCTTTAGTTTTGTAGATTTACATACTGAGCATTCCAAATAGTTTTCACAATTTTTTATTTTGACACCTTCTGCGTGTTCAGTCATTTTTTGTACTACAGGAAAACTGGCATGTCCTAACTTCCTATGTAAGATGTGAGCACACTCATCATGAATTGGCTTACCTATTTTTGGTTTTTTTTCATTGTGTACATCTTTGTGATCATGAGATATTTTACATTCATCATTGTCACTGTTGCTATTGTTTCCATCATCTACTTCAATACAATCTTCCATATTTGAATCAATGTTGTGTAACCATTTTTCCTTTGTTATTAGATAAGGTAGGCCTCCTTTAATTATTACAGTGCCTATATCTATTTCATTTTTCTTTAAAGTCGCCTTTCCTTTAGAAAAAACTATGTTAATATCAGAATCTCTACTTAGTTTTATGGCACTTAGTATGTTATGAGGTATTTCAGGTATTAGCAATACCCCCTCTATTTTCCCTAGACCTGGCAGTATTACATTCCCTTTGCCTAACACTTGAACCTTTTCTTGGTTAGCTACCTTTATTACAAATTTATCTTCTACAAATGAAGACAATATATCTTTGTTATTAGTGGTGTGATTAGTTGCTCCAGAATCAATAAGCCAATTACTATTTTCATTCTGCTGTGTGTTAGTGTTGTCTTGTTTATTTAATCCATTCAATGAACCAGATTTTCTATCCTTAGAATTATCTCTGCCCCCTCTATTGTCTTTGTAATTTGGTGGGCTTCTGTACCTATGTCTATCCATGGAAGACTGTCTATAATTGTATTTGTTTCTATATTCTGACCTATGTCTTTCTTTTGAAATTTTGGGGCAATCTCTTCTATTGTGTTCCCTGGATCCACAGTTGTGACATTTAAATGTTTCATTGTATTTTTCTTGGAAAGCTACTTTCCTATATGGTTTGTGTTCTATGTGGTTGTTAGAACGATTTCTTCTTGAATTGTCTTCTGCTATTAATTTATTGGATAGACTTTCTATGGATAAGTATCCTAGATTGATTGTGTCTAAATGTGACATATAATTGTCCCATGATGGATCAAGTGAGTTGATAATAACACTTTTCATTGTTTGATCTGAAATCACCTCCCCCCTTAAATGCAGCTCAGCTCTTATTTTGTTTAAAGATACTAAATGCTCACTTATGGAAACCCCTGGTTTTATCCTAGATGAAAAGAAATCTTTAGACATCCTTGTGGTGGTAGCTACACTGTCACTGTAAAACAAATTGAACATGCATTGAATAATTTCTGATACAGTCATATTTTGCTTAATGCTATGATACATTGCAGGAGACACGCTAGATATTAATAAGAAAAATGCTCTATGGTGTAAGCAGTCTATTTTTAGAGTCCAAGGTCTTTTTGGGGGACTAGTGATAAAAAACAGTAAGTTTTCCTTCATAAAGACAACCTGGAGCTGCTGATACCATTCTTGCAAATTAATGCCATCTATCCTTAGCTTTGGGAAGTCACTGGGTAAATTTCCGACATTATTATGTCCATTACTTACAACCTGAGGTAGTCCGTGGTCTCGCAAATGCAGAAAGTTACAAAACGGCGTGGGGATGCTCGCAACGAGTCTGCACGGTCTCCTCGCCAGTTCATGTCTTCCCGGACCATCTGCGTAGTCTTGCGCATGCGCGTTGTTCATTTCTTCCATGGAGTCGTCGTGAGAGGTTCTCCTCGTTGCGGCTCGCTCGTTCTGCTCCTCCTCAGACGAATTGGTCTCTGGCTCGATTTTGGGAGTCTTGATGATGGCGGCTGCTCTTCTTCTTCCTTTGACGGCGTTGGTGCTTGCTTCAGTCTGTGGCGTGGGGCGGTATCGGCAGGGCTCTCTGGGTTCGGGCGTCGTCGCTCTCGTAGTCAGAATGGGAGCGGGCAGGTCTTGAGGCGTTGGCTTGCTCGCTCGCTTCTTCGTTAGCTTTTTTGTAATTCTTAGTTTTGGTCCAAAAGCAGCAAAAAGCGTTTTCATTGCTGATTTTATTTGATTGTTTGTTGAATCCCCTTCATTTTCCGATTCTGATTCTTCAGAGGTGTTAGAGTCTTCTTTTTCATTTTCGTTGTCTGATGTTTTTCGCGCCAGAAATTTTGAATTGAGCTTTCTGATTGGCTCTGCTTCGCTCACCCTGGAGGTCTGTTGAAACCAAGATGGCTGCCATTCAAAATTTCGCGCGGGATCACCGGTTTTCTTCTTCACAGCAATATTTTCTGTAGTCATATCACTCACTATTTTGGTGTCTTTTGATTTTTCATTAGTGATGTGCTTCTCTCTCGCTGCTCCGTTGTTCTTCAGCATATCTTGGAGGTTCGCGATGAGGCTTTCATCGTTCTTCTGGCTCTTCAATAGTTTTAATATTTCTGACCTGAGTTCGTTATTCTCTATTTTGATTTCCTCCTCATCATCATTTTCATCTATTATTTCTTCGTCTTCAGTGGTGTATTCTTCAGATTCTCTCGAAATCGCATTTGTGGATTCGTTGATTATTTCTTGTTCTGTTTCTATTTCTTTGCTGTATGCCCTGGTGTTGGGCCTATCTTTTTTAGACATTTTTAATTTTTTTATTGAGTCAATTAACCATCCTCTGCTACCAGCTTGTTGCAATATTTTTCAGGATCAGACTCAATAAATTTAGTAAGAGTTAAAGGTTTAAATATATCTCCTTTTATTTACAATAGGCATTCTATATTCACTGAATATTCATAGGTAGAAGCAAGTAAATGGGGACAAACAGCTCCTTATATATACAATGGGTGGAGCTAGATGTGGGAGTGGTGAATCATGAATACATTAAGCAGTGAAGAATAAGTTAACCCCTGATACCCCGTTCATATATTATTTACACATTACAGAATAAGGCATTTACATCTGACAATTTCAAATATAGTTAACCATTTCCAACATTGTTATCTTAAACATTGCCATTCAACAGCAGTGTTTGAAGAAAAATACATATACCATACCCATTGCTTTTGGGGAGGTCAAAGCAGAGGTGAAATCCAGCAGGTTCTGACAGGTTCTGGAAAACTGGTAGCGGAAATTTTGAGTAGTTCAGAAAACTGGCAAATGCCACATCTGGCTGGCCCCAGAGTGGGGTGGGATGGAGGTTTTGCAATATCCTTCCTCCAGGAGTGGGGAGGGAATGGGGATTTTGTAGTATGCTTCCCCTGGAGTGGGGTGGGAATGGAGATTTTGCAGTATCCTTCCCCTGCCATGTCCACTAAGCCACACCTACAGAACCGGTAGTAAAAAAAAATTGGATTTCACCACTGGGTCAAAGGATTTTGAAGCCACAGGTCACATGCTATTTCTAGAGCAGAGGTTGGGAACCATTGCCCCTTTATGACTTGTGGACTTCAACTCCCAGAATTCTGTTCTAGAGGGTCTTGCTCAGTTTCTTTACTTTGAGTAATCTTTTATTCAGGTGATTTCAGGTTTGAAATTATTATGCAACAGTTGAATATGAATATACTTTTTGTATGGGGAAGTGAGACTAAGAAACTCCAAAGAGAGACATAATCCTGTCCCCAATTTACAAATCCTGCTCTTCGCTTGGTTGTAGGAGAAATTGCATGTCAGAGCATGCAAGCTAACACTATAATTAATGTTCTATCCTGCCTCCACTCCCCACCTGAGTGCCTTCAGATTTTACAAACACCAGCTAAGCCAGGATCAATGAAGGTTTGATTAAATTCTTAGGCAGATTTTAATATGACCAACCTTTTATGAGAGTTGCTCACAGCAGAAAGAAAGACAGTGGTGGGTGGGTATGTAGTGTAAATGACAAATGGAAGGAAGGAGAAGAATCGTAATTTATAGGAGCAAAATTTTGTTAATATCTTCTTTCCCTAACTGTACAGATAAATATTATTGAAATTCATAGCAACAAGGAATTATCTTTGGAAAAAAAGAAATTATAACTGAATGTAACATTATTACATATTCAGAATATATAACATTATTTTGTGTAAATTTTAATCAAAAGGAGGCTGTTGGAGGCTAGAATATAAAGGTATGTGGCAGTGGTGGGATTCAGCCAGTTCGCACCACTTCGGGAGAACCGGTTGTTAACTTTCTGAGCAGTTTGGCACACTGGTTGTTGGGAGAAATCATAAGGTCAGAGAACCGGTTGT
This sequence comes from Pituophis catenifer annectens, assembly GCF_029215685.1. Lineage (NCBI taxonomy): Eukaryota > Metazoa > Chordata > Lepidosauria > Squamata > Colubridae > Pituophis > Pituophis catenifer. The sequence goes on from NW_027256882.1 coordinate 95,265,398, forward strand.
TAAATTACCTGAATCCCACTACTGGTATGTGGCTTCTACTAGTTGCTAGTTAGTAAAAGAAACATATGTATTTTTAATGAAAAACTACACATTAGATATATTTAGATACTACACTAGCAATTATTTATTCTTCTCCTATCATATACATACCACCAAACCTAAAGATAATTTTAAAGTGTGTTGGAGAAGTAGAAACATCTCAATCTGGCTCAGAAGGATGATGTACATGGGTTGTTGGGTTTTTTTGGCTACTCACTTTATAATTTTATACCTTCTGATATCTTTTCAAAAGACCCTCCCTTTTTGAATATCTAATGTATATCTCATTGGATGCACCACATAGTATATGATCAGGAATCTGATGTTTGTACAGTAATGCATCTGTGTGATTCAGCTTGACCTGATTGTTTTGTGATAAACATATTGTTACTGTTGTCATTCTTCCTCCAACTTTCTGAGAAAACATATTGTTAATGTTCTACATTAACAGGATTATGATCTTCTGGCATTAGTGCTTAGTTTATGCCAGTTACTTTATCCAATGATTTAACCTTGATTTTGTTATTTGTAACTTTTGTTTGTGGATTATTCCTAGTCTCATGTCAACCAGCAATGTTCAACTGAACATAATATTGTCGATATGTTAACGAAGCTTTAAATGTAGACAAGCATCGAGAATATGTCAAAGCATTTGGATTGACACCTGTTCAGCTTTAAATGGGAGGAGTGTCAGGGTAGTGATTTAAGAACTGACCAGCTGCTACAACGATGCAATGATGCACTGATGTAGTGTTGTGAATAAGTCAGCAAGGTTTTTAGCTCTTATCCCTTTAAGAGGTCTGTATAATAAAAAGAGGCCTGTTAGGGAGTTTCTCTCTCACTGTGTGTTCTTCCCTGTTGTAATTTACTGATTGTTTCACTTCTGCCTATAGTACATAGTGTATATATAGTATACATTCTTTTGTAGATAAAACCATTATTTATTACAAACCTGTGTTTGCTGTTGTTGCTCCTGGGTTGTCTCACATAGTAAAGCTGTGCACACTCTGATAATTCACACACTAACATAATAATTTATTTATTTATTTTATTTTTATTTTATTTCCAATTTATATACCGCCCTTCTCCCTGAGGACTCAGGGCGGTGTACAGCCAGAATAAGAACATAAAATACAAATATTAAAAACAGTTAAAAATATATATAAATTTGGCCCAGAAGTTAAGAAATCACAAACCAATTAAAACAATTTAAAAAATTTCTTCTCAAGCCAGCCCGGCTTGCTGGAAAAAATGGGTTTTAAGGGCACGACGGAAGGCATTGAGGTCATGGATTCTCCTTTTTTTTTTTTTTTTTTTTTTTTTTTTAATTTGATTTATATGCCGCCCTTCTCCGGAGACTCAGGGCGGCTTACAGTGCATTAAGCAATAGCCTTCATACTTTTGTATATTTTATACAAAGTCAGCTTATTGCCCCCACAAACTGGGTCCTCATTTAACCTACCTTAGAAAGGATGGAAGGCTGAGTCAACCTTGAGCCTTGGAGAGATTCGAACCAGCAGTAAATTGCAGGCAGCTGTGTTAATAACAGGGTGCTTTAAACCACTGTAGTACCAAGGCTCTCCTTATCACTGGGGGCAACTGATTCCAGAGGGTAGGTGCCCCCACAGAGAAGGCCCTCCCCCTGGGGGTCACCAGCCTACATTGTTTGGCTGATGGCACCCTGAGGAGGCCCTCTCTGTGGGAGCGCACAGGTTGATGGGAGGTCGTCGGTAGCAGCAGGCGGTCTCGCAGATAGCTAGGCCCTATGCCATGGAGCGCTTTAAAGGTGATGACCAACACCTTGTAGTGCACCTGGAAGACCACCGGGAGCCAGTGCAGCTCGCACAGGAGCAGTGTTACATGGGAGCGCCATGTTGCTCCCATCACTACCCGTGCTGCTGCATTCTGGACCAGCTGGAGCCTCCGGGTGCTCTTCAAGGGGAGCCCCATGTAGAGAGTGTTGCAGTAGTCAAAGTGAGAGGTGACGAGGGCGTGAGTGACTGTGCACAAGGAATCCCGATCAAGAAAGGGCCGCAACTGGCGAATCAGGTAAACCTGACAAAAGGTCCCCCTGGTTACAGCCGTCAGATGTTCCTCCAAGGACAGCTGCATATCCAGGAGGACTCCCAGATTGCGAGCCCTTTCAGTGGGGGCCAAACACTCGCCCCCAATAGTCAGTGATGGAGTCAACTGACTATATCGGGATGCTGGGAGCCACAGCCACTCTGTCTTGGAAGGGTTGAGCTTGAGCCTGTTCCTCCCCATCCAGATCCGCACAGCCTCCAGGCACTGGGACATCACTTCAAGGGCATCGTTGGGGTGGCCTGGGGTGGAGATGTACAGCTGGGTGTCATCAGCGTACTGATGGTTTAGACCTTTTTTTTATTAAAAAGGTAACATCCACATTCATTTATTAGCTACTAAAAGTTAACTAACAACAGCATCTTCTGAAAAAGAATCACAGCAGGACATTTGGTCAAGTCCATCAACTGTACACATTTCATGTATTAGGCTGTTAATGAAGACCTTCTGAATTTTTTAAATATTAGTTTACCAGGGCATCTACCACTATGATACCATGTCATCTTCAGATAATTACCAATCATTTAAAAACATTTCACATACTCTGTTTGCCCTATCAAGAGATCAAAGGATAGAATAATATTGACCATACGCTTGTGATCCTGAAGTGCTCAGAGACCATTTTCAGCCAATTATTGCTCAATGTAAACTGGTCAATAGCTGAGTACTCATGCTTATTGCTTAAGATATGCCAGTCATTATATTCTCTTCACTCTAGAACTTCCATTGTTCCTTGAAGTAAATCAGCTGTCTATTTTATCACAGACCAAAATACCGTATGTATGTATGTATGTATGTATGTATGTATGTATGTATGTATATATTGGTATGTATGTATGGCAAGATAAGACTTATTTTTGTAAAAAAAATTAGCAAACCAATTGAGAAGCTGAAAAAGCCTTCCTCTTTCCATGGTGACTGAACAGCTAGGAGGAGGATGGGAATATAATCCACAGCAGCAGTCTAGCTGAACTTTAATGCCCATGAGGCTGCATTTAGCATCTTTTCCTGAGATGTGCGGGAGGTGTGCGGGAAGCAGGTAGTTTGTCCAATAAGACTTAATGCTTCTGCAGACTATAATAATAATAATAATAATAATAATAATAATAATAATAATAATAATAATAATAATAATAATAATAATAATAATAATAATAACCTTTATTGTCATTGTACATATATAAAATGAAATTGATTTCATTGTACAACGAGACAGGATGATCTCAGAAGAATGTGAATTTCATCTACAGTTGAAACATGGGATGGGGGAAAAAACCCTAGTTTTATAAGAATTCCAAGGAACTGCAGATTATAGAACTTTATAAGGGATCTGCAATGGTTTCTTTTTTTTTTTATTGCAAAAGTTTTTCAGTTACATTTTCACCCCACTTTTTTCCCCCCCAACCCACCCCTCACTCCCCACCCTAACCCCCCAAACCCCCCCTAACCCTCCCCCTCTGACTTCCACAGAATATAATCCCATCAAAATCCCCTTTTTTTATAAAAACTTGAACCCCTCAAGCCCCCTTATAATTTTTTCTCTCTTCACAGTTCATACATTTCTATTTTTATATAACTTTCAGTGAAAAACAATTTGATACTCCTAACTTGGTATTTTTTCTGCACATAATCTATCCATTTTTTCCATTCCCATTCATAAGTCTCTTGTGAGCGATCTTTTAAATATGCTGAGATCTTCGCCATCTCCGCAAAACTGGCCATCTTGAAAGTCTATTCTTCAATGGTGGGTAAAGCTTCATTTTTCCAATATTTACCTATCAATAATCTCGCTGCTGTTATCATGTACAATATCAGCTTAGTTTCATCCAATGTAAAACCCTTTACTATACCCAATAAAAACAGTTGTGGAGAAAATTGAATTTTTTTCTTCAAAACATTCTGCATAACCCACCATATTTTTATCCAAAAAGCCTTAACTTTCTTGCAATTCCACCAAACATGATAATATGTAGCATCTAGACTATCACATCTCCAACATTTTGGCTGAATATTAGGATACATACAGGATAATTTTTTGGGATCTAAATGCCATCTGTAAAACATTTTATAGAAATTTTCCCTCAAATTCTGCGATTACGTAAATTTAACGTTCTGAACCCATATTTTCTCCCATGTTTCCAACATTACTGGTTCTGCAAAATTCTGTGCCCATTTAATCATACAATCTTTAACCAATTCAGTTTCTGAATCCCTTTCTAACAAAACATTGTAAAGCCTTTTAATATGCATTGGACCTTTCTCTTTTATATGTCTAACCAATTCTTCCTCATGCAACATAATACCAGTTTTTTGGTCCTCTTTCCATCTCAATTGTAGTTGATTATATTGTAACCAAGTTAAATTAATCCCTTCATCCAACAGTGTCTGTAATGTCTTCAATTGCCATCTGCCCGCATCTGTAAAAAGAACCTCTTTGTATAACCCCCCCCCCCCCCGAGTGACATTATATTTGTATTCCATATAATATGACCAAGATCCAGCCATAGCGGTATTTTATAATCCCATTTGAATCGGTGCTTCTTCCAAACTCTCATCAAAGAGTCTCTAAGTATATGGCTTTTAAATACTTTATCCACTTTGTTGTCATAAAATAAGTAAGCATGCCATCCAAAATCAAGGTCAAAGCTTTCTATATTCAATATTCCAGTCTTTTTCCTTCCGAACCAATCGCTTGCTTGAGTCAAAGCTGCTGCTTCATAATATATCTGTAGGTTTGGGAGTTTAAGGCCTCCCCTTTCTGGAGCATCTTGCATAATTTTTAATTTCACTCTCGGTTTTTTCTCATTCCAAACAAACTTATTCACTCCACTTTGCCATTCTTTCAGTTGTTTATCACTTTTAAGCACCGGAATCATTTGAAACAAAAAAAGAAATCTTGGCAAAATGTTCATCTTAACTGCTGCTATTCTTCCAAGTAACGAGAGCTGCAGCTTTTTCCAAGTCTCCATATCTTTTCGTACATCTCGCCATAACACCTCATAATTGTTTTGAAATAGTTTCATATTTGATTCTGCAATCTGAATTCCTAGATATTTAACCTTTGATACAATCTCAAAGCCTGCCATCCTTTCAAATTCATGTTTTCGATCTTGTGTCATATTTTTAACTATCATCTTAGTTTTTTTCTGGTTCAGTCTAAATCCTGATACTGTACCATAATCTTTTATAATGTCTTTCATCTGGATTATTGATTCCATCGGTTGTGAAAGGGTAACAACCAGGTCATCTGCAAATGCCCTTATTCTGTAATCCTCTTGCCTTATCACTATACCTTTCAAGCTGTTCGAGTCCCGTATTGTATTCAACAAGACTTCTAGTGTTAAAATAAATAACAAAGGGGATAACGGACAACCTTGTCTTGTTCCTTTTTCAATATTAAAATCTGTTGTTAAATTTCCATTAATAATAATCTGTGCCTTTTGCTCTTGGTAGATTGCTGAAACCGCTTGTATAAATTGATCCCCAAAGTCCATCTTTTTCAAAGTCTTTAATAGAAAATTCCAATCCACTCTGTCAAAGGCCTTCTCCGCATCCAAAAAGACCAGCACTGCAGGGATCTGTTTATTCTTCTCAAGATATTCCAATAAATCTATAACTTGCCTTACATTGTCCTTCATATATCTACCCTAGATCTGCAATGGTTTCTAATTGGCATCATATAAACCTCGGGCATGTGCAGTAGTGGAGACATAATATAATAATCCCATCATGTGGCTTCACAAGGTATTCAGCCAAAAGGCCAATATTGACTGAACAGTTTTTCTGAAAATGGCCTCCTCAATTACTACTCTTTCTTAGTTGACTTGGTAAAAGTCTCTATTTTCTAATTTACTGTACTGTATATCAAAGATTTATATTATAATCCAGAATCTTCTCTGAAGTGCTATCTTTATATGATGAAAGTTTGTCCTCTACCCAGAAGTCAGCTAAGTGTAGTTACCAGTGAAGATTTGCAAACTGTGGATTTAAATCCACGTAAATGGATGTCAGGATTAATGCTTCAGTTAGTAACACATACTTTAATAAAACAAATCCTACTATTTTCTGATTAGTCCAGGCATATTTGATTTATGAGACATTTATCATTTTTATCTCTGTGTTTTAAATACCATGGAGAGTTTATTTTTCTCTAGTTAGTCTATGTGCAAAAGGAGAGAAAGTGAGAGAAACATTTGCTGACATTTACCAATGAAAAATGAATACTTTCTGGAATGGCTGAACATAAAACATTTCTAAAGGACTTTTTCTTTCCTAAAATGTTAAGAAAAAGAATGAATGTTTAAGCATGATATTTCTTACCTGATTCATCTTTTCTTCTCACACTTTTAATTTTTTTATTTTAGCTTGGCAGCAGAACTCGAAAATTTGCTATGTGTGATCTATGCCTCTTTTCTTATCTTTAGCAATTTTTAATCAGTTTTTTTTAAAAAGCATTGTTCAAGTAATTGTTCATTTCTGCCACTTGACGTTGCAAAATGAGTTGTACTGAATTTAGTTGGACTTACCTCTGTGTGTGTGTGTATTTCAGTTGTAAAGCTCCAGGTATGTTCTAAAATGTTCTAAAAATCTTGTGATCTAAACTAGATTAGATTCAATGCACTTGCAAAGAATGAAGACATTTGTTGATTTATTAAAAAAAATAAATGATACACACATTTCTAAATTGCCATTTTATGGATGACAGTTGAAAAGAGAAGATCGATTGTTGTCTTCCGTTTTTGTTGAAGCTCATGAATCATTAGATCTGCATAGATTTCATGAAAACCGTGTCAGTTCTTTCAGGAATGGGATATTTTATTTTATTTTATTTATTTTGTCGAGTACGTATTAGATAATATATATAAGTATAAGCATGAAATTGAATACATAAAATGAATACAACTAAAGGGAACATTAGGACAGGGACGGTAAGCACACTGGTGCTCTTATGCATGCCTCTTACAGACCTCTTAGGAATGGGGTGAAGTCAACAGTAGCCAGTCTAAGGTTAAAATTTGGGGAGTTTTAGGATGAAACCACAGGTTCAGGTAGTGCATTCCAGGCACTGACCACTCTGTTGCTGAAGTCATATTTTCTGCAATTGAGTTTGGAGTGGTTCACTTTAAGTTTGTATCTATTGTGTGCTCGTGTATTGTTGTGGTTGAAACTGAAGTAGTCACTGACAGGTAGGACATTGTAGCAGATGATTTTTATGAGCTATGCTTAGGTCATACTGAAGGCGGCGTACTTCTAAATTTTCTAAGGCCAAAATTTCAAGTCTGGTGGCATAAGGTATTTTGTTGTGAGCAGAGGAGTGGAGGACTCTTCTTGTGAGATATTTCTGGACACATTCAATTAATGTCCAATATGCAGTGCGGGTTCCAGACAGATGAGCTGTATTTGAGAATTGGTCTAGCAAATGTTTTGTATGCTCTGCTTAGTAGTGTGATATTACCGGAGAAGAAGCTACACAAGATTAGGTTTACAACCCTTAATGCCTTTTTGGCGATGTTGTTACAGTGGGCTTTGGCACTTAGATCATTTGATATGAGTACTCCAAGGTCCTTGACAGAGTGACATATTGCAGTAGCAATATGGAAAATAGGGATAGACCACAGTAAACTACACATAACATCAGTAATAGAATATGATGAGGCACAAAGGCAAGATCTAATCATTTAACAGCTCACCTCCTGATACCATTTTTTTAGATTGCTAAGATTGCGAACTTTCCCAAAGTCCCCATTGCTTGTCCAAACAAACTTGTAGAAGAGAAAATAAATTGTTCAACAGTGACACAGAGCATATACTATCCTAAAGATCTCATTGTATGATCTAATTCTTGCCCATGCCAATGCAAAAGCGCCTCCCTACTGATTCTAAATATGCCCACATATCCAGCTGGTACCTATAGCTTATTATTGTCAGGCTGATTAGATTAGATGTCCACTGTCTTAGAAGTCTTTTGATAACAAACCAGGATCATTTCTGAGATCATATACTGTATGTTCAAAGAAAGCAACTCAATCATTCGACTTTAAGTGAATGAAACTATCTTTTGGGGTATCTTATTTTAGCTTGTGCACATTTACTTACTTTTAGGACTTATTGGGAGGAATATACATGCTCATTCTTACAAACATATATGTTTGTAAGAATATGCTCATATATGCTCATTTAGGAATACATGAAAGCAGCGTCTATTTTCCTTTCAAATTCTTAACTATAAAGACAAGTCCTTAACTCTTCTTATTCTGGGTGTCTAAAATCCTGAAAAGGATCCATCAAATAGATGGAATGTAGAGAAGTGATAATGGCACAGCAGTATTTATTTGAAACAAATGGAGCAATCTGAAAGTTATGGCAAGAATAATGCTAATGTCACCTATTAGCCTGGATAAGGAAGAAAATTGGTCTTCCCTGGGAGATCCTTTACAGAGCCCTACAAAACAAGTCATTTAGAACTGGACCTGAATCATTTTGATAACCAATGATAATCAACCTTCCTTTTATTAAGAGATAATTCTTTCTATTTTTCTTAATATTTCTATTGAGTTGTACATGAAAAAATGAGATCATTGATCCCTATGTAAGTCGAACTCACATTTTCATGCCACATTCAATGAGTGATTTGCATTTCTAGCCTTTCCTTAAGCAAGTTCCAGTTATCAGTCTGTCAATAGGATTCCCAGTTCAGGTTTATTTATTTTTTTCCTGGAGAACTTTCTTCACTTTTTATGTCTGCATGACAAGTAAAAAATGCTTTCTCCAATCTGTGGGCTACAGAAAATCCCTAATGGCATTACTGTGGGTGTGGAGTATACCAGGATAATCTGTTGATTTAATTTTGGTTACCATTCCAATTTCATTACCAGCTATTTGGACTGCCTTTCATGAATTTAACACAAAATGTTAGCGTGGCTATTCATATGCATTCTTGTGCTCACCATATTTAAGGTATGCAGTTTTATTGTAGAATTTTCTTCCATGGGCTTTTTGCAAGCAGTTAACCTTCTCTAATATGTGCATTTTCATTGATCTTTTCATCTAAACTGTTTAATTTTAACATGTATTTCTTTTTCTTTTTAATTGTGAGTCATATAATCACATTCTGAAACATTTTTATTTTGGTATATATATTCATTTAAATCCTCTAGTGCAGTGATGGTGAACCTTTTTCTCGTAGCATGCTGGAAGTGTGTATATGCGCGCGCAACAGCTCATGTGCGTGCCAGCACCCATAATGCAATGCGAACCCTCCCACATGTGCATGCACATATGACCCCCTGTGCATGCGCCTCACATTGCGCATGCGCGCCTTGCACATGCACTTCGGGCACCCCTGTGCCCCATTTTGGGCCTGGAAAGTCGTTATTTTGAGAGCAGTCCGGGGTTTCCCTGTCTCCCCACCTGATAAGACTTCTGGCATAGCCCTAGGCCTCTGGAGGAAAGCCCCGGCTTCTGCTCCTGCCACCACCACCCCCTTGCCCCCAGCAAGAGCGGTTCTTGTACTGCCCCAGGAGGACTAGAGGAGAGCGCAGCTCCTCACTCATGGAGATCCACCGGTGGGGAAGTGGTCGCGGAAAGCGGTAAGAAATGCTCTGACCAGGAAGTGGTCATGCTCCCTGGCAGGAAAGGGTTGCACGTTCACTCCAGCAAAGGTTTGTGCAACCCTCTCTGGCCAGGGAGCATGAAGTAGCAGCCAGGGCTAGGCTTTCAGTGGGTAAGCAATGCTGCATCTGCCATAGGGAACTTTGGAGAGGGCGGGGGCAGGCTGTCTCTTAGCTGGCGAGAATGGCTACAGCCTGCCCCCGGCCTCTCTCTCCAAAGTTCCTCATGGCAGACGCAACGTTGCTTACCCACTGAAAGTGCAGCCCTGGCTGCTATTTCTGTCTCTTCTCCAACCACTCGGAGCCCTGCGTAATAGCGCTGCAGCTTGCTTGAGGTAGCCGCCATTTAGACTTCTCCCGCCCCCTTCCTCTGTCTTCTCCTTGAGTTGGAGCCTTGCGGCATGACCGAGGCTGAAGAGGGGTGGGATAGTAGCTGCACGGATCCCCTGGTGCCGCCCGTGTCCCCTGCCCTGCAATAATGAAGCACTTTGCCAAGGAAAGCAGAGTCTCTCGGTCGGGCAGGAGGCGAGATCTGGCACCGCAGACATGGGAGACTGACAGCCTCCTATTTAGACTTTAGACTTCCCTCGCCATTTAGACTTTCCCCGCCCCCCTCTTCCTCCGTCTTCTCCTCCTTGAGTTTGAGCCTCGCGGCATGGCCGAGGCTGAGGAGGGTGGGATAGTAGGTGCACGGATCCCCTGGTGCTGCACGTGTTCCCTGCACTGCAATGATGAAGTGCTTTGCCAAGGAAAGCTGAGTCTCAGGCTTCTCCTGGAGCAGCAAGGAGAAGGAGAAGCTTTCAGCAGGGAGGCAAGCGGCCCCAGGAGGACCAGAGGAGAGCACAGCTTCTCACTCATGGAGATCTACTGGTTGGGAAGTGGGTGCGGTAAGAAGTGCGCTGACCAGGAAGCGGTCATGCTCCCTGGCCAGAGAGGGTTGCACAAACCTTTGCTGGAGTGAACGTACAACCCTCTCCTGCCAGGGAGCATGACCGCTTCCTGGTCAGCGCATTTCTTACCGCTTTCCGCGACCATTTCCCCACTGGTGGATCTCCATGAGTGAGGAGCTGCACTCTCCTCCAATCATCCTGGGGCAGGTTGCCTCCCCGCTGGTGGCTTCTCCTTCTCCTGCCTGCTCCAGGAGCAGCCTGTCTGTTACCCAGCGAGAACGGCCTGCCACCACAGCCTGCCCCTGCCCTCTCTGCCCTGGCAGTTGCTCCTGGTGCTGCCGGAGAAGCGGCAGCACAACAACCGCTCTTGCTGGGGGCAAGGGGGTGGCGGTGGCAGGAGCAGCAGGTGGGGGCTTCCCTCCCTGGGTCTATGCTAGAAGTCTGCTCGGGCAGGGAAACAGGGAAGACCCAGACCGCCCATCCTTGCCACCACTGCCCCCTCACCCTTGGCAGCAGCAGTTCTTGCACACAGCCGCTTCCCTAGCAGTGGCAGGAGCAGCTGGCAGGGGAGAGGGGATGGCAGCAGGCTGCGGCCGCAGACAGTTCAAGCCGGCTAAGAGGCAACATTCTTCCTCCTGCCAGCCTCGAGCTCAGCTCCAGGCAGCATCCAGCCAGCCATACCTAGCCTCCCACTGCGACAGACCACGTGGATTCCAGGCAGCGCAACTTTGGGGCCTTTCCTCATGGTGGCGGTGATGAGGCAGGCAGGCAGCCAGGTACACGGGAGCAACTGGTGGCAGTGCTCCCGGCTGGCAAAGGGCGGAGTCCCGGGGCTGCATGCGGGAAATGACAGCATGGCCGGTGCGCACGTGCACTAAGACATTAAGGCCAGCTGATCATTGCACACACATGTGCACCAGTAACCAGCAGACTAGCTGGCTGGTGCGCATGCATGCCCTGGAAACCCAGAAGAAGAATGGGCGATGCCATGCGTGCTGGGCAACATGGCTCTGCGTGCCACTTCCAGCACACGTGCCATAGGTTCGCCAACACAGCTCTAGTGCATTGGAAGATAAAAAACAGTACAGTCTTTTAAAATTCTAATAAACCAAACTTCTCATATATCTCTAGGAATAGACCACCCAGTTGGCCATTCTCCATCAGTGAAATCCATGGGACTTTGTCCCAGCTGGGTATATTGGGAGATGGGGGCAGAAGGAAAAATACATTGCTATTTGATTGGAATTTTCTTCCATTCTAAGGTTAGACTCCAGAAGTGCAGAAATGAAATTGACTCCAGGTTATCAATGTTCGCTTCACAATTGATTGGCATTGTTCAATTAGTCTCCAAAATTTGGCCTGTAGCCACAGCTAATTTGTATTCTGAGATAAGTACATTTTATAAAAGTTGACTCCCATCAGTGTAATTGTGCCAAGGATTTCTAATGCCACCTACTAATAGTAGCTGACTGTTCTAGCTTTAACATAAGCAGCAAGGAACATTCATTTGAAACAAAATACTGTAGCAAGAGTAGAAACACACACAGACACCCCCACATTTAATGTATTATTAATATGTACTTATACACATGCACATATGTGTATGTATATATAAGATACATGTATAAATATAAGCACTTAATGTACAGATTTCAGTGAGTAATTTTAGTAGGCTGTAAGAAAGACTGGGAAAAGCTGTTTCTGAAGAACATCATACCAAATTTTATTACAAAATAAATGAACGTAAAATCACTTTGCCTCTGCAAAAAAATGATTAGCAGAATCAGGGACTTGCAAAATTCCGAAATATCTAACAAAATAACAAAATTGGAAGGGACCTTGGAGGTCTTCTAGTCCAACCCCCTGCCCAAGCAGGAAACTCTTTACCATTTCAGACAAAAGGTTGTCCAACCTCTTCTTAAAAACCTCCAGTGTTGGAACACCCACAACTTCATGAGGCAAGTCGTTCTAACTGTCAGAAAATTTCTCCTTAGTTCTAGGTTGCTTCTCTCCTTGATTAGTTTCCATCCATTGCTTCTTGTCCTGCCTTCAAGTGCTTTGGAGAATAGGTTGACTGTCTCTTCTTTATGGCAACCTCTTAAATATTGCAACATTGCTATCATGTTACCCCTAGTCCTTCTTTTCCCTAAATCTGTAGAGAAAAGACATCTGTATGACAAACAGCTGAGGAAGCCTTAACTTTAGCCCTATTTAAGCATTGCCTTCATTAGTTCAATCCGTTCGATGTGAGTTGGAACTTGAGAACGGAAGGCTTTCTTCAAACTTCTTTCCAAGTCAAATCCAGCACTCAATTGAAGAAACCTCATCTTATGCCAATTTGCATACAGAGATGTAACAGTAACAGAGTTGGAAGGGACCTCATCTAGTCCAACCTAGTGATTTGTTTAAAAATTGAAGATGAATAACAAATTAAGTTAGTTTTTTTTTTTAAAAAAAAAGTTTCATTTTTTCCAGATCCTTCAGCCATAGGATCCCGCACCTCAGAGACAAATAGCAAAATTGTGTTTCAGAACTCTTCTTAGTTCAATAGCTCTACCACACTGTGATTTTATACTGTAATTCCTCTGCATGTTCCTCTGGATGAACTGTGCATGTTCCAAATGGCAGCACAATGTCAAGAGAAATTCACAGCTAATCCATTGTCATCTTCTAAAACCTCTGATATAGTCCAGTCAACTCAAAACAATGTTTCTTTCTGTTAGATTAGGCGCAGGAAAGGAAGACTGAACCAGCTCGATACATTTAGCAACTTTTATTAAGTACAAAGTAACGAGTCAAGACTGCTGGCGCGCTGCCGGAGCTCTCCTTATATTCGCTCCCGGCAGACGCACCGCCCCTTGACAGGGATTCAAATTTCCCGCCCGATGGCTGGCAGCCAATCAGGGCGGATGTCCTTATAAGGACATAACACTCCTCCCCCCTAGTCCGAACTGTCAATCTCGTTCACGAAAGTCACGTAATCGCGCAGGTACGCCGGACGCCTCGGCACCCTAGCTGACCTGCGCAGTCTCACTTCTCCTCCGTCTCCGACCTGGAAGGACGGGGCTCTTCCGTCTCCTGGTTCCCTCTCCGGAACCGGGCTCAGTTCGGCTGTCGAGTGAGCGGGGCCACCCCCAGCGCCTCCGGCCGGACCGCAGACCTTGGATGGCTGGTCCTGGTGGTCTTCCTCCTGGCCTGTGGATCTCTCGGCTCGTCTCGGTTGCTCGGTTCCGACCCGGGAAGAGGATCTGAGTATTGGTAAGCCCATTTCTTGCTCCTCCCTGGTCTCCCGGGCGCTGTGGTTCGGTCTCGGTCCGGCTTTCTGTCGCTCGGTTGGTGGTTCCGCTCGGTTCGGGTGGTGCTGGCTTGCGTTGTTGTCGTTGTGCCGTCCGACCTCGCAGGGGTGGCGTTGGTCCCCTTGGTTGGGCTGGCGTTGGTCTCCCTCGTCTGGTCGGCGGTGGTCAACCTGGTCGGGGTGTTGTTGCGGCGCTACCTCTGCGGGGCGGCGGAGGTCTCCCCTGCCGGGGTGGTGCAGGTCTCCCTGGCCGGGTTGTTGTCGGCTTCCCCTTCCCCCTAGTCCCTGGTCTACCGTTGGTTGGTGCCTGGGGCCATCCGGGTCGGGGTGTCGTTTCTTGGCTGTCTTCTGTGATGGGCGGGGGTCCCCCACGTCGGTGAGTCGTGTGCCACCCTCGCCCGTGGGTCGTGGGGTGCCCGTCTTGGCTGGGTCCCGGTCTACTCGCCTGGAACTGCAGTCTCCCTGGCTGGGCTGGCATAGGCTGCTGTAACTGGTGGGGTGCGCTGCTCCTCCTCTGGGCAGGTCCCGGTCTACCTGCGGGCTGGGTTGGTGGTCCCTGGCCTTGCTGTGCCCGGTGCCCACCTGGCTGGGTTGGTGTTGCCATCCTCCGTGCGGTTGGCCCCGGTCTACCTCACTGGGCTGCTGACGTGACAGCATCTGGTAGTGGGCTGGGCCGACCTTGTCGGGGTGGTGCTGCTCTGCCTCGCAGGGGTGTGGTAGGCCTACCTCGTCGGGGTGTCGCAGGCCTACCTCGCCGGGGTGTTGTAGGCCTACCTCGTCGGGGTGTTGTAGGCCTCCCTCGTCAGGCTGGTTTTCATGTGCTCCCCCCCACCTTTTTCGGAGTTGGTCGATGTGGCGTCTCGTGAACTGTCCATCTTCCAACTCGACGATGTAGGATTTGGGCCCGGTTGTGCTGGCAATTTTCCCCTTCAGCCATTTAGGAGAGCCGCTGAAATTCAGCGCGAAAATTGAATCTCCGTTGCTGAAGGCGCGAAGCGGGCGGCTGGCGGTTGCGGTCACTTCCGGGCTGTATTGGGGGTGCAGCCGGTCCAAGGGTGACCTCAACCTTCTGCCCATCAACAGTTCGGCCGGGCTCTTGTGGGTGGTGGCGTGTGGCGTGATGTGCTGGGTGAGGAGGAAATTGTCTATGCGCTCTTGCCAGTCCCCCAGGCCCATCTTGGTGAGGGCCTCTTTGGTCAGTCGGACCATGCGTTCGGCTTGTCCGTTTCCGGCCGGCCTGTAAGGGGCGGACAGGGCGTGGCGGATGCCCAGTCCTGCCAGGAAGGACTCCATGGCCAGGGATGTGAGCTGGGGGCCGTTGTCTGAGACCAGCACATCCGGTAGACCATGTGTGGCAAAGAGGCGGCGCAGGGCTCGGATCGTTGCGTCTGTTGTGGTAGATGCCATGGGCACCACCTCGAGCCATTTGGAGAAGGCATCTACCACGATGAGGAGGTGTCGCCCTTGCATCGGACCCGCGAAGTCAATATGGATCCTCGACCAGGGGTTGCTGGGGGTCTCCCACTTCGCGACTTCGGATTGCGGTGGCGCTGGGCGAACTTCTTGGCACGGGTCACATCTGGAGACCCATTGTTCAATGTCTCTGTCCATGGAGGGCCACCAGACATAACTCCGTGCCAGGGCCTTCATGCGGACGATGCCCGGATGCCCCTTGTGCAGGGTCTCTAACGTCCGCCGTTGCAGAGTGCTTGGAATCAGCACCCTGTCTCCCCATAGCAGACAGCCTTTTATGGTGGACAGCTCCTCCTGTTTCCTGGCGAACAGGCTGAACCTTTCCTCTGGCTTTTCCGCTGGCCACCCTCTGAGGATCCAGGACTTCACTTGTCGGAGTGTGGGGTCCTTTTGGGTGTGGACGGCCACATCTGCGGATGACACCGGGCAGCTGGCGTCGTCATCAATGTGAAGTAGGTGGAGCGTGGGGGCTGGGTCTTCGACCGGCTTCTTCGACGGGCATCTGCTGAGAGCGTCAGCGTTTCCTATGGCTGTGCCTGGCTGGTGCACGAGCCTATAGGAGTAGCCAGCTAGGAAGATGGCCCATCTCGTCATTCTTGGGGACATGAAGGTCGGGGTTGGTTGGTCGCCTGCGAGGAGTCCCAGGAGAGGCTTGTGGTCTGTGACTATGGTGAAGCGTCTTCCGTAGAGGTATTCGTGGAAGCGCTTCACTCCAGCCACGATGGCCAGGGCTTCTTTGTCCAGCTGGCTATAGTTTCGTTCTGCGCCGGACATAGTCTTTGAGAAGTACGCGATCGGGGCTTCCGAGCCATTGGGCAGTTCTTGGCTGAGAACTGCCCCTACCCCGTACGGCGACGCGTCGCAGGTCAGTCTGATGGGGAGCGTCTCGCTGATTGGATGAGGATGCTTTTGGACGTCAATAGTCCTTTGATGGCCCGGAATGCCGCTTCCTCTTCCTGGCCCCACTTCCAGGAGGCCGATTTCCCCAGCAGGCGGTGGAGTGGCTCAGCAACTGTGGCTTTCTGTTTTAAGAAAATGGCGTAGAAGTTGAGCAACCCAAGGAAAGCCTGAAGCTCCGTTTTGTTTTTTGGGCTTGGAGCTTCATGGATTGCTTCCACTTTTGATTTGGTGGGGTGTATGCCTGTGCTATCAATGAGGAAGCCCAGGAACTCGACTTCCTGTACTCCTATGATGCACTTGTCCCGCCTGACCCTCAAGCCCTTGGCCTTGAACCGCTGCAGGACAAGCCTGAGCCTTTCAAGGAGTTGGGCTCTTGAGTCCCCGGAGATGAGCACATCATCGAAGTAAGGCACCACCCCTGGAACGCCTTGGAGAAGGCGTTCCATCATGGATTGGAAGATACCAGGGGCAGCGCTGACTCCAAATTGGAGGCGGTTACATTTAAATGCCCCTCTGTGCGTGACAATTGTTTGAGCCTCCGCCGTTTTGTCATCCACTGGCAGTTGCTGGTAAGCCTGGGCCAGGTCCAGTTTCGCGAAAATTGATCCCGACCCCAGGGAATGCAGCAGATGTTGCACCCCTGGGACTGGGTATGCGCTCTGTGCCAACGCCTTGTTGATGGTACAACGGTAGTCAGCACAGATGCGCACAGACCCATCATGCTTCAGTGGGGTCACAATGGGGGTCTCCCATGAGGCATGATCGATCGGTTCCAGGACGCCCTGGGCGATCAGCTTATCCAGCTGTTCATCTACTTTAGGCCGCAGGGCAAATGGAACTCGGCGGGGCTTGAGCCTGATTGGGGTGATTCCCTTGTCCAGATTAAAAGAGATTGGCCTCCCCACAAATTTCCCCAGCTTACCATCGAAGACTTCTTTGAACTCTTCGATGATGGAGTCGAGTTCGTCCCTGCGGATCTCGTGGATGCCCTGAAGTGAAAGTCCTAGCGGCTTGAACCACTCCACACCCAACAGGTTCGGTCGGCTGTGCTGCACGATGGTGATGGGTAGCTTTCCGTCGAAGTCGTTGTACTTCACATGGATGGTGGCTCTGCCTAGGATTTCAATGGGGTTTCCGTTGAAGTCCACAAGTCTCGCTTTCGGGGTTTTCAGCTGGGTCCTTTTGTATGCCGGTTTCAGCTGTTGTAGGTGCTGCCAGTCCATGATGGAGTAGGCGGATCCGGAGTCTACCTCCATCTTGCACGGAGACCCCTCTGCTAGCAGCGTCACGTGGAACTTGGTGGTCCCCTCGTCGCTTGTGTGAGCAATGGTGGTGGTCTGGTGCACCGTTCTGCTTCGGGGATATTCCTCCTCCCCGCGCCGGGACTGGTTTGAGGACCGTTTGGATGTCCTCTGGTTATCTTTGCGATTTTCCCAGAATCGTGGTCTGGGCGGTTCCGGGGCTGGGTCTGTGGCTCTGCAGGCCTCGGCGATGTGGCCCCTCTTCAGGCATCGGCGGCAGGTCGCGTCCCTCCATCTGCAGTTTGCCCTGGGGTGGTCGCCTCTGCAGCTGCCGCATCGCTCTCCCCGGTCGCCATGCTGTGGGTCTTCCCGCCTGGGGGGGCGGGACACCTTGTGGACGGCCATTTCCTCATCAGACTCGGATTGAGTGGTTGCCTCGTCTGATGAGGTCGGGCCCGACTTGTGGATCTTATGGATCCCTCTTGCTTTTACCATTGCGGCGGCTGCTTGCTCAGACGTTTCAGCCGCTGTTGCCTCGTCGAGGACGTCTTTCAGCGGAATCCTCTTTCGGCTGAGGAATTTCTTTTGCAGCCCCACATCTCGCATTCCAAAAACAATGCGGTCCCGGATGGCATTGTCCACATTGTCGAACTCACAGTTGGCAGCGATTTGGCGAAGCGCTGCCACGAATTCCTTGATGGATTCACCTTCCCGCTGGTTTCTTTGCTGGAAGGTGAACTTGTTTGCGATGGGGGTGCCTGTAGGTGCATAGTGCTCCTGTAGGACTTCCTGCAGGTCGTTCCAGGACATCTCCTCGATGTCCCTAGGTGCCACGAGGTCAATCGCCATCTCCAGGACGTCCGATCCGCAATGAGCCAGGAAGAGGGCTCTTTTCCTCTCATCGTCGAGGTTCTGGTATCCATTGCCTCGCAGGAACTGCCGGAATCGGACCATGTATGACCTCCACTTCTCCCGGGATGGGTCGAACGGGTTCAGCGCAGTCATCGGGGCTTGCGGGGTAGCCATTCTGGAAGGTCGCTGTGGTGTGGTGATTCTGTTCGGTGGGCGATCGTGCCACGAGTCTTGTTCAGGTTCTCTCCTCTAGTCCTTCGTCGCCAGTGTTAGATTAGGCGCAGGAAAGGAAGACTGGACCAGCTCGATACATTTAGCAACTTTTATTAAGTACAAAGTAACGAGTCAAGACTGCTGGTGCGCTGCCGGAGCTCTCCTTATATTCGCTCCCGGCAGACGCACCGCCCCTTGACAGGGATTCAAATTTCCCGCCCGATGGCTGGCAGCCAATCAGGGCGGATGTCCTTATAAGGACATAACACTTTCTGCATAGGAAAAATAAATCAAGTGAGGTCAGACTATGTTTCTAGGCATTTGTTTTCTCATTGGATAAGATTGTGTGAATATCCTTTGCTCCAGACTCCGGTTCACTCAACACAGTTTGCCAGAAGGTCCTGGAATACATTTTGACTTTCTGGCTATATTCAGAATTTGTAGAGGTAACACATTTCACTGAGCTGGATGGAAATATGCCATGTAAAGTCTATTTGGTTCCTTCCTTCCTTCCTTCCTTCCTTCCTTCCTTCCTTCCTTCCTTCCTTCCTTCCTTCCTTCTTCCCTCCCTCACTCCTCCCTCCCTCCTTCCCTCCCTCCCTTCCTTCCTTCCTGTGGACTCCAGAAGGTCTTTGGTAGGAAGAAGAAAAGCCAGACGTTTTGAAACTGAGAACATGTCCATTGATCATTTGGCATTCTTAGAGCTCCACTATTGATTTGCTTAGCCTGAGCAAGGATAGCTAGCAGCACTTTCAATAAGCTCTCAACTCAAGCTCAGTGCACTTAGGGATCCCCAAATGGTGAGGATGAAGTGTGAGTAAAAGGGTTTGCTTTTAAAGCAGGTTGCATATTGATTTACTGAAAGAACAAATGTATAAAGAAACACCAGCTCATGTTTCTAAAGGTCACAGGTTTCTGCAATTACTGTTTCTTTTACCCATTTATTATTTTTTTTCCAGTGCCAGCCATAGATATGGCAAAAGTGAGGCAGTCACTTTAGTTGATCTGGAGAGCTAGAAACCAAAGTCAAACTATTGGAAGACAGAAAAGTGCATCAGGGAATCTTCCCAAACTCCTAACTTATGCTTCTCAAGTATAGAAGAAGTTGCTCTTGTCCTCCCCCCCTTTTTTTAAAAAAAAAAATACATCTTCAACTTTTGTTTATAGAGTGGTGGAGGGGCTGATTTCTCCCCCTTCCCACTTTTTAATGTGAACTTAATTCTGCATTTTAAATACAATATGTAGACATAATTCAATTATCCTTTTCCATGCACAAGCAGCCTGCCCAGTTCAGAAGAATCAAAATAGCTGTCCCAAAATGCAAAAAAACATACACTCGTGAGAATAATATACCAATTTTAGAAAGCTTAACAATCCTCTTTTTAAAAAAACCCATGTCTGATATTGTGCAAAACTGTGCAAAAAGTCCCATTTTGACAAATGTACACATGCATATATCTGTCACAAAGCTTCCGATGCAGAAATGAGCTACAAAGTGTTTCAGTTTTGAAGATGAGGACTTGAAAGAAACTGAAAAAGTCAGATTGGTTCATCTCTTAAGTAGTGATACAATTTTTGGCCTGAATGCTTGGTATCTTAAAAGTTGCAAACCAGTGGACACTCCTGCTTCAGACGGCTTATCGATATAAGACATAGCAGCAGAAAACAGATAGAGATGAGACAATGAGGCAATAAGCAGGACATATATCCCGAAGGATATAAGGTTTTAAAGAAAGAACTTAGCTCTAGTGCTGAGGTGGAAAGGAGGCGAGAGTGCTAGACTTTGCAACGTGATAGAGAGCAAGGAAGTAGGTCTGGGAAATTTACACCAAGCAGGCTGATAAAATAACAAATTATGCAGAACGGAGAGTGAAAGGAATCACTGCATCAAAAACTGAAGAAAGCCCGCTCTGAGTCATCTATTCCACCTGGAATTCAATATGGGAAACCCAGAATTAAAGCACCCCCAACAGTTCAGCTTCTTTAAGAAATGGAGACTGTCACATTCTATGTAAATGATTCCATTATTGAATGCTTTTACACTCTGGCATTTTCTTTTAAAATTCAGTAGAAATCTCCCTCCTGGTAAATTTAGCTTTTTAGATTTAGTCCTGTTTTTCAGAGAGCAGAGAACAATTTTTGTCTTCAGTGTGACAGTGCTTCAAGTATTTGAAGAATGCCATCATTTCCCCATTCTATAGAAACTTCCAAAAGGGGAAAAAACCACAATTAAACATAACAACAGTCAGCATGGGATGTAGAAGAATATAAAAGGTATAAAAATAGCAATTCCAACAAAAGCACAAATGTGTTTTGAAGTGGAATGATTACTGCTTGTGTGACTTAAAAACTATAGCTTTATTAATGCGGCTTAGGATTCCATTCACCTTTGGCAGCGTTGCACTGATGAATGCTGTTCAATTTGTGATTAATTGCATCTCTGAAATCCTTTCACACCTCTAATCATGCTGAGCCCTCTTAAGCCTGTTTTTCTCCATTATCTAAATGCAGACCTTGGCATTTGTCAGCTGAACTTCATGTGCTCTAAATATCTATTTTGTGCAATTCATTTTGAATTATATTTCTTTAGTTTAGATCAGTGTTTCCTAAAGTTTGGCCTGAGGATCCTGAAAGTTCCCTAAGATCCTCTCAGGAGTCCAGTTAATTAAAATTATTTGCCAAATATTGAAGGTGTTTGCAAAAATTTAGAACAATGTCCTTTCCCCATATTGCTATTATTTATTTGTTAGTGTTTTTTCATGAAAATTGTCAAGATTCCAAGTAATGAACCCAACCAATTCAGCAACTCTGAGACTTTTAGCTTTCTCAAAGAACTCCTTTATTAAGTACATCGTTTAGGCACAGTTGGAAAACAAACCAGCTCTGGCTATTTCCCGCACTTTTGGTATAATTAAATATTAGACACCTCCCTCCCTCCTTCTCACAGGTCACATTGTCCAATTAGGTGTTCTGGCATCTCCTTGGTGGTCTCTGGCCAGCACATGTTGGGATGACCTTGGTTCCCAGACAGTAAATTGTTGATGTCTGTTCTGACATTCCAAAGCTGCCTCCCCCCACACAACAGAGAAAATGGCTGCGAAAGGCCCAATCCATTGACACTTTATTTATGTTAATATTTAATGGGTTTAATATTGCTATTTTTACATGGTTTAATAAACAAATATTCTAAAAATGTTTTAATTTTTAATGTGCTAATATCAATCACCACTATAACCCATTCAAAAAAAAAAGTTATTTTGGGGTCCTCCATAAGTTTTAAAAGTGGGGAGAGGTCCTGAGGGGAAAAAATGTTTAGAGAATATTACTCTAGATGGTAGAAACAATAGCTGATGACTCTCTGGTACCAAATCTTAACATGTTAACACTGGTGGTATGTGATTTTTTTTTTCCTTTCCTATTTTCTCCCTTTGCCCCTACAGTCTCCCTTTTTCCCCCCTGGGATTTTCCTATTGTGGTCAGATTATGCTTTTCTTCCCCTCTTTTTCACCTATTTCTCTGTCTGCTGATGTATTCAGTCAGCTTTTCCATTTCTGCTTTTCTCAAACCTGGCAGGATTTTTAAAGAAGACTAACTGCATTACAAGAATAGTAATACTAAGGAGATTCTGCATATCTTGAATTGGCCAGCAGGGGGTGTGACAAGAGTGACATCCTGGGGAGGAGTTCTTTGTCTTTTCTCGTTTTCGTTTTTGGCTGATCATCTTGATGCTCTGATGTCAGGACTATACAATGCCTTACTGGGACCAATTGCCAAAGGAGAAGAGGAAGAATGGGATGCATCAACCAAATGCGACAAATGTGCCCATCAATATTTCCTGAACAATTCATTCACATAATGCATTGGGAGGTTAAAAGACAGAAGGTCTGAGCAGAACTGTCACTGAATGAGGGGGGGACGGGGGGGACCGCTTTTCTGTCAGAAGAAAGCCTGCTTTCCAGGACAGATATTCTATTCCTCTCATTTGTAAATGCAAACACACAGAGTGACACAGAGCATATGGGGTGAGTATCCTTAAAAACCCACATACTGCTGGAAAATTACTGTGGGTAATTTCCAGTTTAATTTGCACCCATCACATCCCCAGTCAATCCTTAGATTATGGAAAACAGACACACCGCTCAATACTGCTAGAAAAAAAAACAGCTTGTTGCTGGTTTATTTATTAAACACCTGCAGACATAAAACAGCTAATTGACAAACAGTATAAAAGGCAGGCAAAAACATGAGAACACAAACAACAGGCAAGAATTTACATTGTCTATATATCTACAGCTATATATCAAAGAGGATTGTAACTGGGGGAGAGAGTGAGAGGGAGGGAGGGAGAGAGAGGGGTGAAGGGAGGGAGAATAAGAATGATATTGGTTATTCCAGCCTTGACACTTCTGTGTACGTAACAGTAATAGAGGAAAATAGAAAATAGGACATCAGGAGATCCCTCCTCTATTCTGTACTAGTAAGGAAATAATCTGGTAGATTAAAAAGATTCATCAATGCATAGATCCAGTACATGTTTCTCTTTCTTTAGGTGTATTTGTTGAAACTTTGAATAAAGCAGGAGCTCTTATGAGAAGATCAATGGATGCTAACAAACATTCGTCATCTTTGAAGCAAAAAGGAGTTAAAGAATAGATTCATTTCTATTTAAATTGCAAAGAGGGAAGGATGGGGAAAGAGTATAAAGGTGAAAGTTTTCTTTCCTCTTAAATACAGAAGCTAATTTCACCAGTGGCAATCTATGTTAAAATCCATAAAATAGCAGATGCCTTTTTAGGTTCAGATATCAACAGTAAAGCAATAAGCAGGCAGAAAATATGCTGCAGATTAGCACTTGGGAGAGCAGCCAGGAAGGTCTTGGAAAAGATATTCAGATGCTGCAACCTTATATCTTCAAGGATCAGAAATGTGCAAACCATAGTATCCCATACATCAGAGGTGGGTTTCACATAATTTTACTATCGGTTTGCCGCACATCGAAAATGTGAGCATGTGTGGCTTGCACACATGCGCATGGCTTAGAAAACATGGCTAAATAGGACGTCATAGTACAGGGGTGGGTGGGCAGGCCCACCTGCAGGTCGCCGCTACTGATTTGTCCGAACTGGCTGAATACCACCACTGCCATACATCTATGGAAGTAGAAGTTGGACTTTGAAAAAAAACAGAGGATTATTGATGCTTTTGAGTATTGGTGTTGGAGACGACTCATGAGAATACCATACATAGCAAACAAACCAATGTATCATTGAACAAATCAATCCAGAGTTCTCACTGGAGGCATACATGACCACACTAAAGTTATCTTTTTTTGGACACATTATGTGAAGACCAAGTTTTCTGGAAATGGCCCTAATGCTGAGAAAGGAAAGGAAAGAAAAGAGAGGAAGAAGGCAACTAGGAGCAACATGGATAGAGTCGGTTACAGTGATTGTGGATATATCACTGGAAGCCCTGAAATATTGGCTGTGGACAGATCACTGCGGACAACTTCTATCTATGTATTCACTTCATGTTGAAGCCAATATATGTTAGGTTTTTGTGAGAAAGATGGAGTGATGCATAAAACCATGTGCCTTTTAAGCAATGGTAAAATAATGCATCCAGATTTATATTTTTTTTTAAAAAATGGTTAAATATAAAATTCTTCAAAAGAGGAGAATTGGATTGCCTGATTTAGAATTGTATTTTGTAGCCTGCTATTTGATTTGGATGAAAAAGTGGCTGCTGTTAAAAGATAAAAGAACATTAAAATTAGAAGAGCATAACCTGATGTTTGGATGGCATGGGGCTTAACTAATAAGGTTAAGGTTAACATTGTTATTGAGCAAAATATATTAAAGACCAATATACAGCTGAAACCAGGGCTTTTCTTACTTGGACTTATGGAAAACCAATTAGAAAAGGCCTATGGAAGATTGGTTTTATATGATAACTGCCTCAAAACTATTATATGGAAAATGCTGAAATGCCCATTATGGAAGATGATTAAATTTGCAAAAATGGCAAGTTGACCTGTTTGATCAGGAAAAAGAGAACAAGTATTTTTATTACAGACTGGAAATCTGTTATGTATATTTTGCTTAAAAAAGGGGGGGGGGATGAATTGACAATTTATGGATTTACTGATGAACAAGGTTGAATATGGGAAGAAGTGAATTTTGATGTAACTTCGGTGAAGGAGGAAAGAGAATAATTTGTCTAACTGCCGTAAAGAAAATCAGGAGTTACTTTTTTATATATCTTCTTTCATTTACTTTTTTTTTTTTGCTTTATATTATTTCATGTTTATCTTTTAACCCTGTGAAAATTTTTAATACAAATTATTAAAAATGCCATATATGTGTGGGAAAGAATTCTTATTGTATACTTTTTGATTCAGAAAAAGTGCATGATAAAGGGAATAGCTTGAGTGATGGAATCCTTTGTGCAAATGTGGACTGGAATTTTGGTTGCTCAATGCAGGAAGAGTGGCATATAATAGAAGTAACACACATGAGAATCAAATGCTTAGCAAAAGGTTTAACATTGGGCAGTGAGTAACAGATGTATGATTTTCTCATTACTTAATGTAATTATGAATACATATGGAATATTTCTGTTGACATTAGAAGTGGATTGGTTTGAGAAAAACAAGATTATGATATAGATATTTACTATCAGTAAGGATTGTTAGGATTATCTCTTATTAAGACAAAGGCATGTGACAATTCAAAGTCCTATATCTTAATAACTTAGATTTACAATAACTTTATTGTCACTTTGAATGTACACTAATCGTCATACATTAAAATGAAATTTCATTGCATATGGCTCTCCTCCTCCAATACACACTTCATAGACATGATAGATAGATAAATAGATAGATAGACAGACAGATAGATAGATGATAGATAGATAGATAGATAGATAGATAGATAGATAGATAGATAAACAAACAAATAATTATGCATATACCCACATATATTATATGACATGGAGAAACAACGCAGTTTAGTTCGTTTGTATACATGTATATGGTGAGAAAAATGAATCTTGTGAGTTTACCAGACAGATGGCATAGGGATCAAAGCTGTTACAGAATCTGGTAGTCCTGCGAGAAATACTTCAAAACCTCCTCCCAGAGGAGAAGCTCTAAGCACATAGCGCTTATAAATAGTATCCTGAAAAACAGGAAGCGAGCTTCCTATAATCTTCTCGGCTGTCCTTACCACTCTCTGAATGGACTTTCTCTCTGAGGCACTGCAGTCACCAAATCAAACAGTGATTTAGTTTGTTAAAATGCTCTCAATCGCGCCTCTGTAAAAAGTGGCCAGGATAGAAGGAGAAAGATGTGTTCTCCTCATCCAATGCAGGAAAGGCAGATGCTGGTTTGCACACTTCACTAAGGATGACATGTGGAGAGACCAATTCAGATTGTTAGTTATCAGCATCCCCAGATACTTAATACTGTTGACCACCTCTACAGCTGCATCCTTGATATTCATACTGCAGTATGACTATGCCGGCTCTTTCTAAAATCTACAATGATCTCTTTTATTTTATTAACACTTAGAACCAAGTTACTTTCATTGCACCAGTCCACCAGAGCCTTCACCTCTTCCCTATAAGCATCTTCATTGTCC
This sequence comes from Pituophis catenifer annectens, assembly GCF_029215685.1. NCBI lineage: Eukaryota > Metazoa > Chordata > Lepidosauria > Squamata > Colubridae > Pituophis > Pituophis catenifer. Next base: position 95,291,636 of record NW_027256882.1, read on the forward strand.
TCCCAGATAACACCCACACTGACTTGTCATCCACATACTTCACAATATGATTTGTAGCAGATTTGGCACAGCAGTCGTAGGTCATCAAGGGGAAAAGTAGTGGACTCAAGACACAGCCCTATGGGGAACCCTTACTCAAGGAGATGTAGTAGGAAACTTTTCTTCCACCTCACACAAACTGGGACCTATCAATAAGGAAATCCAGTAATAGTATTGGTACATACTGTATGTACCAAATAGAATCTTCAGAAAAAGTCATTAACCTTTGTCCAGATTTGCTGAGCTTGTGAAAATGCTTCAGTGTTTTTTTGTCTTAGTTCTTTTCTCAGTTTTTGAGCTAAGTAAATTTTAAAATGAAGTGCAAATTATACAAACATGATCATTGGGTGAAAAATCTATGCATGCATAAATCAATAACTATGATTAACTTAAAGCTGACTCTTTCCTGTACAGCTACAGAAAGCCAATTTTTGTATTTTTACAGTCAAATCTATCATTTTTCAGGGCAAGAGTCATTTTTAATAATGAAAAATAAATGTTCCGTTACTTAAAACAAAGAGAATCTGGGGATATAGAAGCTGAATCTATAACTTAATCTGGGTTTGGAAATTGATATAATTTAGAATGACTGATACAATGACCCACAAAAGCACCTCCTATAGTAAAGCCATTTAGAACAGAGGTACATAAAGCAGGATTATTTACTTGAATTCCTCCACAGATTTTGACCATTCAAGTAGTTCATCATTGCAGAACAATCTTTAGGCTAGTTTTTAATCTGGCTCAATAGCTGTTGACACAAGAAACTATTCAAACACACCATCCTCCTCCTACGCACCAAGGTGGCACACCTCATGAGGGATTAAACATGCAGTGCATTGCTGTTTTTTCTTGAATAGCTGAATTAGTACAATGGCTGCTGCTATTTTACAGAGGTCAGAGGCTGAGGCAGAAATGTCTTTGCTCCAAATATCGGGGGGTGGGGGGGAATCCCATACATTACAGAGGTTTGTGCATCACTTCACCATATAGGCACTGAAATTCAAATACATTTAATACATTTGCTGTTCCAGCTCTGTAATATTCAAATCCTAATTGGTGGATTTTGAGGCTGCCAGATTCCAAACAGACTCCGTGCTGCTTATAAACTTTAAAACTGAAACATAGCATGGCATAACATAAAACATAATGTATGTATCACAAGGGGAATGTTGTTTTACAAGGCAGGCTCCCTTCCTCAATCCACAAGTTGACCATATTTAATTGAAGGGGACACAGAACACACCCACTCTGCCCAATAGCAATAGAACATAGACTTATATACCACTTCATAGTGCTTTACAACAGTTTCAAAGAGGTTTACAATGTCAGTATATTTCCCCATATATAATCTGGGCCCTCATTTTACCACCCTTGAAAGGATAGAGGCTGAATCAATCTTGACCCTGTCAGGATCAAGCTCCCAGCAGTTGGCAGAGTTAGCCTGCAGTACTGCATTCTAACCACTGGGCTTCTCATATTAGGCAGAAATTTTTAGAGATGGATGCTGCCTCAAATAATCAGGCCCTATGCCCTACAGGTCTTTATAGGTAATGACCAAGATCTTTATTTGTACAAAAAGCTGACTAATAATCAAGGAAGTTTGGAAAGCAAAGATAATACCTGCTTATGGTATCCCCAGATGACCTTCACCATCTTCTTCCTCTTGCTGCAGCTTTACCCTAGTCATTAAATGAAGACCACCTGTACTGACAATACCAGACACTGATCTCAGCAGTTTCACATAAATGTTAAAGAGGAGGGGTGTCAGTGTCAGCTGTTCAGAACGTTACAAATAGGCACAATCTTTACTCTCCTATTAACATTTACAGGAACCTATTGCTGAAGGAGGAGAGGAACCTCCGCAACAGAATGCCCCCCCTCCCAAATTCCCAATTCCTGCAGCTGATCCACTGGGATACCATGGTCAATGGTATCAGAAGATCAAAGAGCATGAGGATGGACCTTCCTTATCCTGGCTTTCTCAGAGATTATTTAAACTCTGAGAAAGAGATTAAATAATTAATCAGCAATTATTTCCAAGCATAACCAGTACTGTCTCAATACTGTACCCTCACCTGAAACTCAACTGGAATAGTTGCAGAAAATTTATTTCTTCCAGGTCCTTGTGTAACAACAACCTTCCCCATAAAGGGAAGATTGGAGACTACATGATCTAGCAAAGGCTACTGGAGAAGATGATGCACCATTGCATCTTTCAAGGCCAGAGGGATCACCCTATTCCTGAAAGATCATCTCTCATGTCACCTTAAGAAGCTGTGGTGACTGGTTCTAACATACCAGAGGCCAAACTCACAATTCAGAGGTTCTTGTCCAGTCTCAAGAGTTACAAATTCAGTCCTCATAACATCACAAGACTGTCCTTCAGCATCTTATTTGGCATTTCTGCCCAGGCAGAGTCCAACTCTAAGATGATCTGACCAATTTTATCTGTCAGACAGCATGAATACTTACTGTGGTATGTCCTTTTGATATTTCTGGAATCCTCCTTCCCACAGCAAAGAGTGGCTCACCCTTAACAGGGCAGTCAGGCAATTATAGACAGATGCTGTAAGATTGGTGAAATAATGATGCTTTGCTGCCCTTACAATGTACAAGGTCCAGTATGGCTCTTACTCATGTTGGGTCCAGTTTGCACTTTGTCTTCCTCCAGTGAAATTCCAATAATCTCTTCCCAGAGCTCTTCAAAGAACCAAGGTGAAAAGAATTTAGGAAGGATAGTTGCACAGACAGAGGTGCATAGGACCAATCTAGTATGAGGTTGTAGTTGCTTTCCTATTCTAGGTTCTGAGATCCTCAGGTAAAGCCCCATTTCCCTAGTAGAATGCATAAGACCGACTTCTGCCACCAATAGCCTCCCACCAGCCAGTTCGCTCCCACAGAGAGGGTCTCCTCAGGGTCCCATCAGCCAAGTTATGTCGGCTGGCGACACCCAGAGGGAGCCCCAGCCCTGTGGAATGAACTGCCCCCGGAAATACGTAAGATCTCCGACCTCCGGGTGTTTCGCTGCGCACTGAAGACCCTATTGTTCCGCCAGGCTGGGCTATCAACATAATAATTTTAAATTGGGGTATTTTAAATTTGTGGGGTTTTAAATTGAGCCAAATTTATTTAATTATTTTAAATTTTTAATCGATGTTTTGTCTTGTGTTTTTAAATAGGCTGTACACCGCCCTGAGTCCTTCGGGAGAAGGGCGGTATAGAAATAAAATTATTATTATTATTATTATTATTATTATTATTATTATTATTATTATTATTATTATTATTATTATTATTATTCACTTAGGATGGGCTGCTCAAACAGATTTCCCCATTGGAATGAGTGGCACCGTTGAGCTACAAGGCAATTAGACAATGATCTGTCTGTTGCAACACAGTGATAGTAAGTGAGTTAGGGGGAAAATGAACTCCCTATGGCACATTAGCAAAGGGTGGGACAAGACATCTACCAGCTTACTGATTTTAAAGAAGTAGATAATGTGTACAGCAATGAATTGACCAAAAATGTATATAATTTCTGATCACGAATGATGGCAGCAATTGTGCAACCTGGATTAATTTTTAAAAAGTTATACTGAAGCAGACCCAGCTAGTCCTTAAAAGGGAGACTATTAGGAAACTGTAGGTCAATAAAACTGGTGCATAATTGGAACAAGCAGATGACAAAACACTTCTGTATTATAATAAAATGAAATCTACATGGATGTATCCATACAGTCATCAAGAATCAAGCTTCACTTGAGGGAGTCTTTACTTTTTACAGTAGGGCTGCTACACTTAACTCTGAATCCAAGAATTGTCTTTGATTGACTTTTAACATTGGTTCCTCTGAATGCCTGGGAAAGGTGCACGAACAGTAGGGGTAATTAAATGAATAAATTAATTTAATTGAGTTAATTAATTAAATCCCACCCACTAGGGAAGTAAACAGATTGCGAAGCTTTATGAAGGTGTTAGACTGCAGTGCCTTATATATTTACATGGGGAATAAGTAAATAGGTCTTGCTTCTGAATAAACACGTATAACACTTAAATGATAGCCAAGGGTACAAATTTGATTTAGGTATTTAATAGAATCATTGAAGCATAGGAGTTAGGTCATTTAGACCATCAGGTGCAGCCCCTGCTCAGTGCAGGTATCCAATGGAGGCCTTGCTAGTTTCTGCTTCGCTTAAACATATTCCAGGATAAGAACGGCACTAGCTCGCTTGATAATTAAGTTAATTATTGGGAGGGGGCTTTTTGCCCTTTAACATGAAATTGGAATGTCATTTCCTATAACGTGCGTCCATTCTGCAGTGATGAAATACTAGGTTTATCCTCTTCTGAATGACATATTTTTCACATATTTGAAAAGTGCCATCATATTTCTATTAGTCTTCTTTTCTTAGGGCTAAACATTTCTAGTTCCTTCAATCTTTCTTTATAGGACTTAGTTTCGAGACTAAAAGTGCACTTCTTTCTTTTTTTAAAAGCTGCATCACATGGTTGGCTCATATTTGGTTTGCAATCAATTACTATTTCAAGATCTTTTTCACAAATACAGTGCTAAACTAGAGATCTAGATATAATTCTAAATTTAATTTCTATTTCTTGTTGAAGAACTTTGCAGTTTGTCTCTGTTATGTTTTATTTTCAATTTTTACCTAATCAACTTAGACTCTATCTTCTAGGGCAGGAGGGCTAACCTTTTTGCCATCGCGTGCCAGGAGAAGGGGGACGGGGGAGGGTCGCGTGCGCACGTGCCCACACGCATGTGCGCGCAACCCCCCCCCCCACGTTCCTGGCACATGATGGCCTGGTAGGCTTGTTTTTCTTTCTTACCTGGTTCCAGATCCTCTCTATTTATCTGGGAAGGGCGAAAACAGCCTTTCTCACTCTCTCGGAGGCTCTCCAAAGGCTTGAAACGGCCCATTTCGCAACTCCCGGTGGGACATTTTTTTGCTGTCCCCAGCCTCCAGAACCTCTCTAGGAGTCTCTAGGAGCCTCTCTAGGAGTCTCTGGAGGCTGGGGACAGCAAAAAATGTCACTTCCTGTTCCACCGGGAGTCGGGAAATGGGCCCTTTCAGCCTCCATAGGGCCTCCAAGGGAGTGGGAAAGGCTGTTTTCGCCCTTTCCAGATAAATAGAGAGGATCTGGAGCCAGGTAAGAAAGAAAAATGGGCCTTCCCCACCCCCCCCCCAGGCCCTCCAGAGGCAGGAAACAGCCTGTTTCCCTACTTCTGGTGGGCCCAGAAGGCCCGAAAATCAGCTGGCCGGTGTGCACATGGGCCCCAGAGCTGAGCTGGCATGCCCACTAATATGGCTCCGCATGCCACCTGTGGCACATGTGCCATAGGTTCGCCATCATGGTTCAAGGGTATTAACTATTTGTTAAGTTAATACTCTACAAGATAGGATATTAACACTATCTGTTAGGTTGATACCCTAGAATAGGTGTATCAAGCTCGCAGCCCACAGGCCAGATGCATCACGCACTGGCCACGCCCATCCCCATTTTAAGTGAAGGGGGGAAAGTTGTGATGTGTCATGTGATGACAATGTGACAGCACAAGTTTGACACCCCTGCCCTAGAAGATAGGGAATACTATCAGTTAAATGCTTCCTGCTTTCTTCATCTAATTTCGTAATTAAAATGATGTCATTTCAGATGGTTGAAGAACCATTAGTATGTACCTATTGGTAAGTTTTGAAGCCTTCTAATTATTTATCTACTTATCATACTGTCCACCCAACACCTAACTAGTTTGTTAATGTAATGGGTTACTTTTAAAAAGTTTTCCCTGGCATCAAGATATACTGTGTATTATGTGGTCTGATTAACCAATCCTCTCCCCCCGCCCCCCATGACCATGAGATATGTTAATCTGGAAAAACTTGTTCTTAACAAATTTGTGCTGTCTTCTAGAAATTGTTATAATATAATTAATATAATTAGTATAGTGTATATAGTATGGTATAGTATACATAACAATACAATACTTCATAGTATCCATCATGTACTTGCATAATTTATTAGTGGATTTATTTGAAAAATCAATAGCAAAAATAAAAATTAAATTAATTTCCATCTTGAGCACTTTCATATACAATAGAAACACCAGTACAGAAAAGTTGTTAAAAAAAAAAAGTACGGAAAAGAGATCCTTGTAGTGGGTGGGACAGGGATACGGCATGAAGAAGGCCATTTCTGCTATATGGATAAAATCATGGGAAAACTGGATGTCTTCTTTACTTTTTTAAACTGTGTTGAACCCATTTTAAGACATACTGTATATTACATTTCTGGCATATTTCCCACTTTCAAATACTAGGAGATCATACTGGTTGTCTTTGCCAATTCCAGTTGGAACGACAACTGTGTTCACTATAAAAACATTTCCAGGGCTTCATGTTGGAGCTGGAATAAGTGCTAGGTAATGAGAAAGTATAAGAAATCTAGTACCATTCAGTTGTTTACTACAGTATTTCAGTTGTGTGTCCAACCTTTTGGCTTACTTGGGCATCATTGAATGAAGAGGAATTGTCTCGGGCCACATATAAGATATACAACATAGTTAATATATAGAAATCACATAATAATATTAAAATATTCCTATCTTGTGGGCTGCATTACTAGCTGTCCAGGACCACACATGGCCCATGGGCCACAGGTTAGACCCACCTGTTTTACACTGATGGCTATGATAGATGGGGCTTTATGGGAGGTTTCATTCAAAATATTTAGAAGGCTTCAAATTGCATACTGCTGGATAAGGAACTTATTCTTTAAATTGAAAACATAAACACGAAAGTCTCAGAGATACAAAGAAGTTTCTATGGTACACTTCCAAAACACAAATAATAAGCAAAAGAATTTAATTTAAAACCAGACCAATGAAGGGGGGGGGGAATCCCAGTAATGACATCACATTTTTAAAAATTCCTCAATGAGAACTCTGTCTTAATCTGATTCCAGAAGGCCATCACTGTCAGGACAAGTCCAAGTTCCATATCATATTCTACTATGGAATATGGAAGCCATAATACAGAGGAGTGGAGGTTTATGGGTTTTTATCAGGGGTGAAATCCAGCAGGTCCTGACAGGTTCTGGAGAACCGGTAGCGGAAATTTTGAGTAGTTCGGAGAACCAGCAAATACCACCGCTAGCTGGCCCCAGAGTGGGGTGGGAATGGGAATTTTGCAATATCTTTCCCCTGCCATGCCCACCAAGCCATGCCCACAGAACAAGTAGTAAAAAATTTGGGATTTCACCACTGGTTTTTATGTTGTGGATTTTTAATTTTATAACCCACCCAGAGTGGGTTGTGAAAATAAAAATAATGGAGAAACACTTTTTTCTTATGGAGATCTTGGTGATCTCTGAGTTGGATTGTTTGCTTGCAGACATTTTATTACTAGTAAACATCTAGTAAACATCTTGTGGTTTACTCCCCAAACAACCCAGCTCAGAGAGCACCAAGGGCTGCACAGTTTAGCTTTGAGCTACATTTATTCTCTTCTATTGGAAATATATTTTCCTGGTTTCAGCTGCCTAACTGCATGGAACTCAGAAAACATGGACATTTTCCCCCAAGGATATTTATATTGAACTGGTTGGTTCTCATCGGAGGGGATAGCCCTGAAAGCATTTCTGCATCAAAAATACTGGAGTAAGATTTGGGTGAAATTCCTTGCAGTCATAAACATTATTAGGTGACTTCAACTCAATATTATAATATCTATAAAGTGAGGCTGGGAAGAGCTAAGTATAAAACTCCTTTAAAAAATGAGTTAAATGAACTGCTACCATATCTCAGTTTCGAGAAATAAATTGTTTTGTGCATTTACCCTTTTTATAATTAACTAGACATGGTTCTTGGCTTTGTCTAACTTCTTTGCAATGCTTTCTCTCCAGCGACCAACTGGCATGATTGCCTGTCGGCTTTCATTACTGAAAGAAAGATGTGTAGGAGACTTTCTTTCTACCAGCCTTGCACAGATGAGGAATAATTCAGCTTGCTGTTCAGACTGGATTTTTATGTTGATCAATTTAACCATATAGCTTTTTAGTCACAGGGCAAGCTAAGAGAAAGAAGGAACTGCTCACTTAATGGGAAGAAGTAGATGTAGAACTCAATGGGAAGAAACAGCTTCCTAAACATAGATGAAGCAGTTCTTGATTTTTGGTTGGATCTACCTCTTGGATTTTAGCTCATGGCCTCTGGGATAATAGCCTACATTCTGAGTCTGACTCATTTGCTGTGTTTCCTAGAACTTCATACATTCGTAGAAATATCTGGTGTTCAGAAATTGATGCTCTGTGTTTTCCAGGACACACAGGCTAAAAGACTATAATGCCTGCTCCACAAACTATTTTAAAATAAGAGCTAGCTTCTTTAGACTAACAGTGAGTTAACTGACTCATCTGCCACCATTGTCTGCTTTCTGCAGACTGCTGGCTAATTCATTCCTTCACTTGAGGCAGTAAAATGTAATTTTAAATGTTGTTATTGCAGATGCCATCTTTAACCTATATCACGGGAGGCCAGAGGTGGGTTTCAGCAGGTTCTGACCAGTTCTGGAGAACCGGTAGCAGAAATTTTGAGTAGTTTGGAGAACCAGTAAATACTACCTCTGACTGGCCCCACCCCCATTTATTCTCTACCTCCCGAGTCCCAGCTGATTGGGAGGAAATGGGGATTTTGCAGTAACTTTCCCCTGGAGTGGGGAGGGAATGGAGATTTTACAGCATTTACTTCCCCTGCCACGCGCACCAAGTCACGCCCACCAAGCCATGCCACACCCACCAAGCCACACCCACAGAACCGGTAGTAAAAAAATTTGTATCCCATCATTGGGGAGGCAAAAGGTAATAGAGTAATCAGGAGGTGATATCAACATAAAGGAAGTAGCTGACAGTGGTGGGATATGTGAATGCAGAAATGAAAGAACTCTGTTTTCATTGTATTAATAACAGCCAAATCATTTGCTGGGGGTGGAAAGGTTGGTTTACTGATTGTGTTTTTCCTTTCATTTAGAGAAGTCATACCATTTTGACTCTGATGTTGAAAGAAGAGTTCTTTTGCCCTTCTTTACTAAGGCTAAGAAGGATGGCCCTCTAGCTTTCTCTCTGAGCAAAAGGATTGAAATACAGCTCAGGCTTTAAATTCATTTTATTAATGAAAATGGAGCAGTTTTGATAGATAATGTTTATGTGCGTGAGGAAATTGCATATGTGCATCGGGAAGAGGTGTGGATGAATTTGAAAAATGTTTTTATACATGTTAAGTAATTTCCTGTATATTACTACTATGTGCGCAAAGTCAAAACAATTGTCTTCCCTTATCTTATAATTTACAGCTGCTTCATACATCAACACAAGAATTGTTTTCTATCTGTCTGCCTCTCTTTCTGTCCCATCTTTCTTTCTGTCCTATCTTTGTATTCTATCTTTATTCTGTCCATCTATTCTATCTTCTACTAATGAAGTGGGTTTTCATTCATTAATTATTTGGCTTCCTGTTGCTAATACTGAGAAAAAGGCAGGCATGCTTTTGTTTATTTCAAATTATATTTGGAACATATGTTCAAGAACAGAACAATGTGTCATATAATTTTATGTCTTTCATCTGAAAAAGCACACAAAAATAAAACACAAAATAATGAGATCCATTTGTTTCATTAGTTTTAGTCATAGAAGTAATAGGAATTCGAGGAGAAGTTCCAAATGAAATCCATTCCTTTCTGTTAATTTGTCATTGATTTTTCATTTGCTTCAATGGGAGCCCAGGAGAAATAGCATATATTTACAGAAAAGTTACAGGGTTGGTAGAAGGATGAGAATTTGGCCTGAATCAGTACGTCTTTTAAAAATGCCTTTAGATTAATTACCCTTTTCCTGACTAGAAATTCAGAAGATATAAACCTTTATAAGGGCGTCATGCAACTACCACACTGAAGTTACAGGCCACAAAAGAAGTGTCCAAGTCTCCCATTGATTTAAATGGAAACCATCATGAATGAGGATATTAAAAAAAAAAAAAGATTGGTTTGGGAAACTGATCCTTACCTCCAATAGCATCAAACGAATCATGAAAGAAATACTATAGTATAGAATAATAATAGAAATAAATGGAGTATCTCATAGCCTCATGTATGGGTGTTTTTATTTGTATCAATTAAGTGTTTTGTGCTGGGAAATTGGCATGTTTTTGCCTCCCTGAAGAGAAGAATTCTCAAATAAGGCACAATAATGCCCGCTACATTGCATAAATATGATTTACAAACTATTCTTAAGTTCTGCCACGACTTCAAAGCCTCTTTTGGCTATTGCTAATATGCTGAGCTTGTCGATCGAAAGGTCGGCAGTTCAGTGGTTCGAATCCCTAGCGCCGCGTAACTGGGTAAGCTCCCGTTACTTGTCCCAGCTTCTGCCAACCTAGCAGTTCAAAAGCACGTAAAAAAATGCAAGTAGAAAAATAGGAACCACCTTTGGTGGGAAAGTAACAGCGTTCCGTGAGCCTTTGGTGTTTAGTCATGCCGGCCACATGACCACGGAGATGTCTTTGGACAGCACTGGCTCTTCAGCTTTGTAACAGAGATGAGCACCGCCCCCTAGAGTCGGAAACGACTAGCACATATGTGCGAGGAGAACCTTTAGCTTTACTTTAAGGATATAATGAGTAGAACAAGGTGAAGCAATAAAGTTCTTTGTTCTTGGAAGTGAAAAGACTGTGCTGCTTTGTGAACTAGTTTTGAAAGAAGTTTCAGTCAAGTCTTCAAAACAAGCACCCTCTTCAAGATAGAGAATACTTCAGCCGTCATCTGGCCCAAACCCCTGCTTATGATCTACATAGATTATTATGGCCAGATGGATATCCAGCCTCTATCTGAAGGTTTGCATTGAAGGGGAACATGGCTCCATGGCTTAGGGCCGGGGTATTTACGAGACCACCTTCTGCCACCAATAGCCTCCCACCGGCCAGTACGCTCGCACAGAGTGGGCCTCCTCAGGGTGCCGTCCGCCAGACAATGTCGGCTGGCGACCCCCAGGGGGAGACCCTTCTCTGTGACGGCGCCCACCCTCTGGAACAACCTTCCCCCAGAGTTACGTATAATAACAGACCTCCGGATTTTTCGTCGGGCCCTGAAAACCTATTTATTTCAACAAGCTGGGCTGGCCTGAGTTAAATTTTAAATTGATTTTAAATTGGGTTATCTTAATTTCGGCCAAAATATTTAATTATTTTAATACTGTTCTTAAATTTTGTATGCTTTGTTTTTATCTTGGCTGTGCACCGCCCTGAGTCCTATTTGGAGAAGGGCGGTATAGAAATTTAATTAATAAATAATAAATAATAAATAAACATCCATCAGGCTCTGATTCTCCTAGCTGACAGCTCATACCGTCAGTTTCTCCTGCACTCTAGCCTGCATGGATTTTGTTTCAGCTCTTTGATTTATTCCTGTAGCACCAAGAAAAGACCGCTCAATCTTTTGTAGGATAAACCTTTAGATATCTGGCTTCTTTTAACATGGAGCCCAGGACTCGATTTCTGGTTGACTCATCATCTTGGTAGCCCTCCACTTCAGTTCGCTAATATCCTTTTTAGATTCCTCAGTACCCCAAAAAATGAATACATTGCAAATAAGGTCTGACCATGGAAGAAGTAAGGTGGAACAATAATGTCTTGCCATTGGTTCTATGTTCCTGTTAATATTGTTCACAATTTTTGAATAATGTTCCCTGTAAAGACTTCCGTATACTACATTGTTATTTGAATTCACCAAGTTCACAGTAGGCAACTGGTCAGAAAATATGTTTTAAATCACATATGGAGAATTTCTGGCCACATTTCTTAACACCTTTCCAGGAATGATAATATACCAACTGAGAAACTGAGAAAAGTCCTTTCTGACTTTTTGAAGAAAAAAAAAACCTTATTCAATCACTTCAGCTCATAGACGTTCTTAATTGAGACTGATAGGGCACTTGATAGCTACTGAAACTGTAATTTCAGGCTGCTTGCAAGTATTAGCCAGTGTGAACCAGAAAATATTTAGTTCATATTTTCAATTCTAGATGATAAAAAAAACTGCTCTCTGAGATAGATAATAAAATGAAGAATGCCTTTGAGTCCATCATCCCTTAAACAAGCAATATCTATAAGCTTAAACTGATTTACAGAAGGTTTTATTGTTCCAAGATCATTTGGAAGAAACTATTCTCTCTCTTTTTTATTTCTTTTATTAATATAGATAAAAAGAGCAACATCAAAATCCATATAAACAGTGTGTTGTCTGGTTACAATTATTTTAAGTAACATTCATCATAGTAACAATAATCTCATTCTCCAATAGTAATCTTATAATAACAGTGCTTTTCCCTCATAATATTAATACATATTAATTATTAATACTAATCAAAATTAATCAAAATTAATCAAAATTAATAAGTTAAGTAAACAACCCTAATAATAAAAATAATCTTCTATTGTAATTTTCGAAGTTCTAACTCCTGTTTCTTTCATCCAAACATCAATAGAACAGATCCCATACCTCAAAATATTCAGTGTCTTCCTTTTTTTTTTAATTTCAAAGGTTAGTTTATTCATTTCTGCACATTCTAAAATGATTTATTATTATCTTTTTGGAAGGAACTATTCTCAAAGAAACAAAATATAAGAACGCCCAAAGTATGAATATGCTGATAAAAGATAAATGCAAAGTGGAGAACTTGGTCTTTTGAAGATAAGAACTTGAAAATTATTGGAACAATGTGACAGATAGCATGGTGATTTTAACAGTGGACTAGAACTGGAGATATCTAGTTTCCCATTGCCTTTTGGTTATGAAACTCACAGTGTGATGATTGGCTATTTTTGCCTCTCACCCTAACCTAATTCATGTTTGTTGTGAAAGCAAAAAGAGAAAAAAACTATAAAGCAACCAAGAGACTCTAGCAGTATACAGTAGTAAATAGATTAAATAAACTCTAAATAGAAATGAACTGACAAAAAGACAAGAGTACGTAAAACTGAAATAAATAATAAATTCTCCCAGTAGTATAACATAAAATAATTGTAAATGTTGGGTTTGACTTAGTAGTATCTAGGTCTCGCCATGCTTCATTCTGAGTGAGAGTGTAAAGTAAGCAGAGGCTATGACATAACTTCTGGAACACAGCCTGCTTAAAATGGCAGGCAGAAGATTTCTTAAATAATATTTGTGAAAAATGGATTCCAGAAAATGATAGGTAATTTTCCCCATCAAAACAGCAACCACAAATGAAATCATTGTGCACAAGATATATGCTGGGCAGTTTAAATAGCGTTTTTTTTTTTTTTTTAATGGAGCAAAAAGATGCCAAATATTATTTTAGGAATAAGTAAATATGGAAAACATGGACAGGAATATTTTAATGCAAAACCGGTAAAGATATCTGAAAGTCAAATCAATAAATAACTAAAATTAATGTTTAGCCATTTCAGTTATACATCTCATTAAGTGTTGTACCTTATGATTGCTCTCCCCCTCCCCCCTCCCCATGCCCCCCTCCACAGGACTGCTTCCAGAACAATCACGCGGGACCTCCCCCTTATTCTTCATTTCACCTATGCCTTAGCCAGATAGAGAGATATGGAGGAGCTGAGGGATCCATTTCTACTCCAGCGAAGGAGCTGTAGTAACACCCCTGGTAAAAACTAGAGGGTTGAGGGGTTTTATATCAAAATTTTTTGTAAATTTTTAAGGGGTTCTAGGGTGGGGGAGGGTTTGATTGGAATGCGGGTCGTGGGTATGGGGGATAGCCCACAAAGGGGAGGGGCGGGCCTGGCAAGGAAGCATGGCGTGGGAGGTGGGGATCTCGGGGTCGAGGGGAGAGTCATAGTTTGTCCAGATAGTGCTCTGAATATCATTACCATGAGTGGGAGGGGTAGGTATGGTGGGAGCAGGGGGCCATATCGAGTCAAGGGAGCATGTACCCACTGTTTACAAGCGGTGACATGCTCCGGCCCCCAAGGCTCCACCCGTTCCCCAGGTTGCACAGACCCTCAGGACCCGACCCTTCGGCTGATGCTGTGCAATGCCAGGTCCGTAGTAAATAAAGCCCCCCTCATTTGTGATCTTATTTGTGAGGGGGGAGCGGACCTGGCGGGTATTACGGAGACCTGGTTGGGCCAGGAGGGGGGGTCCCCCTCGTTGAGATGTGCCCACCAGGTTTCCTCGCATTCCATCAGCCGAGGTTACAGGGCAGGGGCGGGGGAGTAGCGGTTATTATTAAAGAAGGTCTGAGACCGGGGGAGGCCACTGTTCCTCAGACGGCCGGCTGTGAGTCCCTCCTTGTGAAGTGGGGTCATGGGGTTCAGATGGGTTTGCTGATCATGTACCTGGCTCCCTGCCACGTGGCAACAGCCCTGCCCGAGCTACTCAACGTCATCGCCGCGGTGGCGGTTGATACCCCCAGGCTTATGGTCATGGGGGATTTCAACCTGCTGTCCGTGGGTGAGGCGTCTGAGGTGGCTCGGGAGTTCATGGCTTCCATGACAGCCATGGACCTGACCCAGTTAATTCATGGCCCTACCCACATGGGGGGAAACATGCTGGATCTGATTTTTGTCTCTGGACAGTGGCTGAGTGATCTTGAGATAGGGGATATAGTTACCGAGCCCTTGTCATGGTCAGATCACTCTCTCCTTCATCTCGACCTTCCAACCGCTGCACCCCACCGCAGGGAGGCGGAGCCGGTAAAATGGTTCCGCCCCAGGTGCCTGATGGAACCTAATAGGTTCCAGATGGAGCTTGGGCCATTTCCCGAGGCTCTGGCACACGCCTCGACTGGAGACCTAGTGGCCGCCTGGGATAGGGCAGCCGCTGGAGCTCTGGATCGGGTTGTGTCTTTGCGGCCTCTGACCCAGTGCCAATCTCATTTGGCTCCTTGGTTCACTGAGGAGCTGAGGGAGTTGACGTGCCAGAAAAGACACCTAGAGAATAGTTGGAGGGCCAGTCTTTCTGAATCGGACCGGATACTGGTAAGATCCCATATTAGGAATTACCTAGTGGCGATAAAAGCAGCGAAATGTAGTTATTTTGCTGCTCTTATTGCATTATCAGATAACTGCCCGGCCACCCTGTTTAGGGTGACCCACTCCCTGCTCCACCAGGAAGCGCGGGAGGACCCCTTGGAGGATAGAGCCGAGGATTTTGTTCAGTATCTGTATGACAAAAATCACTCAGATCCAGGAAGATCTGGACTCCGACTGGGTAGTCTCAGGGGGAGGGACTGAGGCAGGTCTTGAGAATGTTATCTGGGATGAGTTTGATCCTGTGACCCCTGAGGACATGGACAGGATTCTGGGCAGACTGAATGCGACCACTTGTTTATTGGACCCGTGTCCCTCCTGGTTAGTGCTGGCTTCCCGGGAGGTGACGCGAGGCTGGCTCCAGGGGATTATAAATGCTTCATTGGGTGAGGGTGACTTCCCCGCCACCTTGAAAGAGGCGGTGGTGAGGCCTCTCCTCAAGAAGCCTTCCCTGGACCCAGCAATGTTGGTTAATTATCGTCCGGTCTACAACCTTCGTTTTGTGGCAAAGGTTGTCGAGAGTGTGGTTGCGCAACAGCTTCCCCAGCACCTGGATGAGACGACGTATCTGGATCTGTTCCAGTCGGGTTTCAGACCTGGGTACAGCACGGAAACGGCATTGGTCGCGTTGGTTGATGATCTCTGGAGGGCTCAGGACAGGGGGTGCTCCTCTGTCCTGGTCCTGTTAGACCTCTCAGCAGCTTTTGATACCATCGACCATGGTATCATGCTGCACCGGTTGGAAGAGTTAGGGGTGGGAGGCACTGTACTATGGTGGTTCTCCTCCTTTCTCTCCGGCCGGTTGCAGTCTGTGTTGGCAGGGGGGCAGAGGTCGACCCCGAGGCCCCTCATATGTGGGGTGCCACAAGAGTCGGTCCTATTGCCCCTTTTGTTCAACATTTATGTAAAGCCGCTGGGCGAGATCATCCGTGGTTTTGGGGTGAAGTACCACCAGTACGCTGATGACACCCAGCTCTACATCTCCACACCGGACCACCCCAAAGATGCCCTTGAAGTGATGTCTCGGTGTCTGGAGGCCGTGCGGATCTGGATGGGGAGGAACAGACTCAGGCTCAACCCATCCAAGACCGAGTGGCTGTGGTTTCCGACGTCCCAATATAGTCAGTTGATGCCATCGCTGACTATTGGGGGTGAATCGCTGGCCCCCACGGAGAGGGCTCACAACTTGGGCGTCCTCCTGGACTCACAGCTGTCTTTAGAAGAGCACTTGACGGCCGTGACTGGGAGGATCTTTCATCAGGTTCGCCTGATTCACCAGTTGCGTCCCTTTCTGGATCGGGACTCCCTGCATACAGTCACTCATGCCCTCGTCACCTCCCGCCTGGACTATTGTAACGCTCTCTACATGGGGAGCACCCGGAGGCTCCAACTGGCGCAGAGTGCGGCCGCGCGGGTGGTTATGGGAGCAACATGGCACTCCCGTGTGACACCTCTCCTGCGCGAGCTGCACTGGCTCCCGGTGGTTTTCCGGGTGCGCTTCAAGGTTTTGGTTACCACCTTTAGAGCGCTCCATGGCTTAGGACCTGGCTATTTACGGGACCGCCTACTACCACAAACTGCCTCCCACTGGCCGGTATGCTCTCATAGAGAGGGGCTCCTCCAGGTGCCGTCAGCCAAACAATGTTGACTGGTGGCCCCTAGGGGGGGCCCTTCTCTGTGGGGGCACCTACTATCTAGAACGAGCTCCCCCCGGAGATACGGAGGATCCCAGATCTGCGCACTTTCCGCCGTGCTTTGAAGACACTCCTATTTCAGCAGGCCGGCCTTGCCTAATTTTCTCCCCTTCTTTTAAATTTTTAAATTGAAATTTTAATTTGTTTTAAATTATTGGGAGTTTTAAATTGTCTTGGGCAAAAATTATTTAATTGGGTTTTAATTATGTTTTAACTTTTGTATTTATGTGTTTTATTTTGTGCCTGTTCACCGCCCTGAGTCCTTCGGGAGTAGGGCAGTATACAAATTTAATAAAATGAAAAATGAAAAAAAAAATGATTCTTGATGAACATATCTTTTCTTTTATGTACACTGAGAGCATATGCACCAAGACAAATTCCTTGTGTGTCCAATCACACTTGGCCAATAAATAATTCTATTCTATTCTATTCCATCCCAACAACTGAAATGATTACAAGTAACTGTAATCTGTGTTTCGGCCGAAATATTTAATAATTTTAAGGGATTTTTAATATTTGTATTGTCTGTATTTTATCTTGGCTGTTCACCGCCCTGAGTCCTTCGGGAGTAGGGCGGTATAGAAATTTGATTAATAAATAAATAAATAATAAATAACAATTTGATTTCATGGGCCATTCAAGAGAAGGCAATGTCTGTTAAATACAAATGTTCATTATGGGCATTTGTGTATATCAGTTGCATAATTGTGCATTTTATGGAAGTGGAGTCTAAACAAAAAAAAATATCTGTAATATTTGAGATATTACTATTATACACAGAGCTTAATAAGAGGTCAGAACAAACATTTTTTGAATTGGAGATTTCATTCAAACTAAAATAAATGAGCAAGGAATTCTTTGAAACCCAAAAAAATGTTTTGAAAGCATGTTCAGTATTATGGATAGAAAAGTTAAAATCTAAAATATAGACGTAATACAAAAAACAAATCAAAATTATGGTTATTTGGTTAAAACCAGTGTTGGGTTCTACTTACCTTTACTACCGGTTCATATCATGCTTGCATGCGCACACTCTTCTGCACATGTGCAGAAGCTTCTGCTCATGCGCAGATCGCTTTTGATGACGTCTGGGTCAGTGGGCGGAGCCTCCTGCTTGTTTTACTATCAGTTCTATAGAACTGGTCCGAACTGGGGGCAACCCACCACTGGTTAAAATGCTCTTGTTATGTAACAAAATATGTTATTACATGTCTCATGTTAAACCACTAAGAGAATAATTGGTCAACTTAAGGGGATAGATATCATATCAATTATGATGAGTAACTACTATTATGTCTACTCCGGCCATGCAAATTCTTGTTTTGTAGCTTAGTGCAATAGGGTAAAAAGGATTTTGAATAGCAAATGGGGTACAATCAACAGCTATTCAATGTGCCAGCGACTGCCAATCCATTTCCACTGTCTTTCCTTAACTGCTGTTCTATCAGTTTTTTGGCTGTCAGAATAGAATATTCTGCTTTGGGAAGCCAGCCCAACAACAATAACAATAGCAACAACTTTTTTTCCTTCCTTCCTTCCTCCTCCTCCTCCTCCTCCTCCTCCTCCTCCTCCTCCTCCTCCTCCTCCTCCTCCTCCTCCTCCTCCTATTGCAGTTCTACTGAAGATGAAGAAAATATGTTGTGACTCAGGTGGCCTATATGTTTGATTAAGTATATAAATCTTGCAATCTTCTTCAGGTTGGCTAAATTAAACAATTTAGAATGCTGTTCTTTTTAAATTAATCAGCTGCCAGTATCAGTTGATTGCAGTTTTCCCTTGAATTTGAGCAGTTCTAATATATCCAAACCTATTTTATAATTTAGAATAAGCAAGATTTGGAGCAGGTGAGCACAATGAGTTATTTTAGAGATCTGGTACAGACTGCAGAAAACAATTGAAGTATTACCTTCCTTTGTTGTAGAAGAGGATTTATGCAACACATCCAGATATCTTTAAAAGAAAAATGAGCTACGTTCACTTATTTCCAGGGTTTTTCTATAGATTTTTACAGCTCAGACATATTTATTTACTGTTTGGGGTATGTGTTCATCTCTCGTTCTTCTGTCCCGGTAATTTACATTGTATCTTACAGACTTCTTTTCCACCCCTTTCTCATTTTTTTTTTTTTTTTTTTTTTTGCTTTTACAGGCAGCAGGCCTGAACTTCAGACTGGCACACTGAATAGCTGTTGACAATACTTGATCCAGGGTTCTTTATTAGGGCTTAGTTGGCCATGTCCTTCACTCCCCATGTTGGTCTCCCAGCTATGGCATGTGGAGAAACGTCTTCCTTTCTTCTTAGCTTACATTCTAGCTGCTCTTTAACCCTATTTTAGCTCTACAAATTTGACCCCTGTGATTGCTAATCTTTTCAAGATTTAGAGGCTTGAAAAGGCTCAGGTCACCTCTGACCTGAGCTTTTACAACACTTTGGTCTGTCTCAGTTTCTAGCTATGGGGAGGAAAGTTTTGTGTGGAGGAAAGTTTGCTACTGGCTATGGCTGCAGATGCTGAGGCAGAAGTTGGTATGACTGCACCTTGTTCCTGTCTCTCAGTTCTGAGACTCTCTGGTCTTGCCCATTCCCAATTTCAATCCAACTTCTGCCTCTTGGTGCCAGCAATCACCCACTGCATGCTGATCCCATTCCCCACACCCTCACCAAGTCAGGATGTCTTGGGCATCCTTTAGTTTGCTCAGCCATTGCCTGCAGGACTGGCCATTCTCTCTTTCCAATACATATCAAAAAGTGTTTCCTTTTGTAGGTGGAGTACAAGGAAGGAAGGGGAAGAAGGAAAGAAGGAAGGAAGGAAGGAAGGAAGGAAGGAAGGAAGGAAGGAAGGAAGGAAGGAAGGAAGGAAGGAAGGAATCATGAGGCTGTTATTTCACACTGTCATTTTGAGGCATTTAGACAAACTTGCTATCACTGAGGGTTTTCCTAATCATAAAATGGCTGCCTCAGTGAATGTGCCAAGACACAAACAATACATTTGCAAGAAAAAAAAAACATGCATGAGAGGGTTTCGTAACATCTGTTTTTATTTCTTAGGATACTCAGCAGCTTCATTCTCCCTACACCTTGCACATTTATAAAGCATTGGACTTCATTTTCTGAGAACCTTGAAGCCTGCATATTTTCTAAAGCTGTTCTTTGAAACAGATGATACTGTTTTGCTTTGCATTCTACTCTACAGTAGAGATGGGCTCCATGTTGGGAATTCGGCTCATTAAGATTAAGCTATAAAATGGGAGATAGGGAATTGAGTTAAATAGTATTAACTATGATTCAGCTCAACACCAAGTATTCCCAGTCCAGCCTTACCCAGCTGCCATATTTCTGGAAATAGAGGAAATAATTTCATTGTTATAGAGAGCATAAGGAGTCAGATAGCTGGAGATTACAGTCCCTATCTTTCCTGCTAACACCATTTGTCTACAGATGCCTTGTTTACCACAATCAGTTTCAATCTCCAGCATTTTGGTTGCTTTTGCTTGTCATGCTGTGCTTCATTCTGTTTCCTTCTCAGTTATTTCTCCAGTGTTATCTTTGCTGGAATTTGTGAGGGGAAATGAACTGGAGAGAGGTGGGTGAGGGGAGATCCAGGCACATAGCAATTTTCAAATAATGAAACAATACAATTGATTTTTTTCAAATCTGAACCGGCATTCTTCTTTAAATGGAAGCACTGACTTTATATTATTGCCAGAAAAACATGCTAAATTGAATGTCAATAGGCTAGCACAGGAGTATCAAACACACGTCGTTATGGTGGTGTCACATGATGTATCAGGACTTCTTTCCCCTTTGCTAACCAGGCATGGACGAGGCCAGCATGTGATGCATCCGGCCCACTGGCATGAATTTGACAGCCCTGGGCTAGCAGAGTTTGACAGAGAGAACATTTCTGGGCTAGCAGAAAGAAGTGGTCAATGATATCTTAAGGAAAGATTCTAAATCAGGGGTGTCAAATTTGTGGCCCATGGGCTGGATGTGTCACGTGCTGGCCCCACCCCCACCCAGTTTAGCGAAGGGGAAAAAAGTCCCGATAAGTCACATGACACCACCATGACAACGTGAGTTTGACACCTCCCTCCATCAGAAGTCACTATACTTCATTCAGTTCTTTAGGTTTGTTTGTAATGGTTTCATAAAATTTATTGACCAGAAGAGAAAATCCCACAATTCTCCTTTAAGAATTCAGAATACTCAAAAGGTTTTCCTATAATATGAAGCACCTCTTTCACTAACTCTTACTACAGTTGGGGCAGAGTGGAACACCTTTCCTTGATGGCAATGGAAAACCAACAAAAATGCCAAGGGTTGGTAAAAACTGCATCTGTGACATCTCTACATGGCTCCCTAAATGAAAAACTATGTTTATCCACAAGAAAGTCTGCTCTTTTATTCCATTAGTACTACATCTTCTGAGAATAGATGACTTTATAAAAGGCTTTTTGAAAATCTAAGTAGATGCTGATACTAGTTAATTAACAGCCTCAAAAAACACTATTAGATTAGATAGGACCTTCCCTGAAGGAAACCATGTTGGGTATCCTTGAGCCAGACTTGTATCACTAAATGTTTCATACTTTTATTTTTCCACTATCTTCTCCAGAACATACATTAAGCTGACAGGCCTGTAATTTCTGGGATGTCTCCATGAGCCATTCTTAAAACTGGAGTTATTATGGTCACCTTCCAGTCTTCAGTTACAGAGGTAAAGACAGGTTGCAGATTTTGGTTAGAAGGTCCACACTCTTGCCTTTAAGCTCCTTAACAATACTTGGGTGAATGCTGACAGATGAACAGGAATAGACAAAAAAACACGGACATAGAGTATAGCATCATGCATTGGCAACAAACATCTAAATCAGGGGTGTCAAACACGATTTCATTGAGGGCTGCATCAGGATTGTGTTTGACCTTGAGGAGCCGGAGTGGGTGATGCTGGGTGGGTGTGGCCAGCTTGATGTCACTCATGTCAGAGGCACCTGTGGTGGCCCTAGCATTCTGTCAAAGAAAACGGGCTCTCGGGCTCTGTTTTCGGCCTCCTGCATGCGGCCCTTTCAAGCTCCGTTTTCACTGCCAGAGGCACCATGGACCAGTCCTTCACTGTTTCCAGGGCAGCCCCATGGGCCAGATCTAAGCATTCCAGGGGCCAGATCCAGCCCCTGGCCTTGCGTTTGACACCCCTGATATAAATGGATAGCAGAGACCTGTATTGGGTCCAGCTCAATAAAGTTCTTATTTCCAAAGGGCCACCAAGAAATCAGATTTAATAAGGATTCACTACAGATAGATCTCTTATCTATTAGCTCTGGGAAAATAGAAGCACCTCTTATCTTTTTCCTTGCTATGGAAGGTGTAAGTAAGTAAGTCTGGAATCACAGAATAAGTAATGTCTACGAACAACTTTTTCATATAAGTTCAAAATAAAACAGCTGTGTTTATTTGCTTTGTTTATTCTATTTATGTTCGGGGTTGCACCAACTTTTTCAGTTTTTCAGCCCTGTCATTTTTTTATGGTTTATGCACAGGATTCTTAGAAAAGAGAGAACATTTCCTTGAAACATAATGTCAGACCATCGCCAGAAATTATGGCTTGTCATTATAGACAAGATGATTGGAAATAATTGCACATGTAGCCACATTATTAAAGTTCAAAAATCATTCCTTCATCTTTGCCTTACCTGAGTCACTCTCAGAAGCCTGAAAAGGACAGCTTCTTTTCTGTATATGAAATATGAAATATTTGTAGAGGCTTCAGAATTTAGCAGCTATCGGCTTGAGGCCCTGCCTACTAACTACATCAATTCATAAACTGACAGCTTGCAGAGACACCAGTGTAAAGTATGATGGAGCTATTCCTGAGTGACTGAGTAGTATAGTACCTGATTTCTTTACCAGTAGTCTTTTTCAACTGGAAAGTGTTTGTATATCCTTATCTATAGAATAAGTCTCTTATTACTGACTTGCTACTGGCTTGCATTCAACAAAACTGGAAAATAAGTCTAAGAACCACATAACCATATGCAAAGCAAAACAATATACATGTATACAGTATGTATATGCATATATACAGTGTATGTATATGTATAGCAATTGCACAACTTGCTTGCGGCAATCGGAGAAATAACTATTGGAGATGCACCCCAATGTTCTATTTTTCTGACATCATTTTCTATACGGAAGTTATGAGAAGATTACGTATGTACTGAAGGGGGATCATAGGTCATTGAAGGATATGTTTGAATAAATCTAGATTGGAAGGATGCATTCATTTGCTCCATGAAGATATAATGACTAAGAAAATAGCTAAATTCTGTTTTTTTCCTCTTTGACATATATTATTAATACCCAACTCTTTAAAAAGTATAAATATAAATAAAAGTATAAGTATAAATAAAAAATATAAACCTTTTATTAAATTTTAACAATAGTGTGTGTGTGTGTGTGTGTATATATATATATATGTATTTATTTTTACGAAGTCGGTAGGGGCCGACGAAAGCTTAGCACAAGTTTTAAAATAAAAAAATTTAAACTTTTAAACGTTCCGGAGATCGTGATGTCTATCGCCTCTTATATATATATATATATATATATATATATATATATATATATATATATATATATATATATATATATAGATGCATATTCTTTCTAGCCAGGTTTTACCTATGTAAACTTAGTTGTTCTTCAGCCCTAGGTTCTGTGAAATCTCATTCACAAGTTCTTGGGCCCTTTTTCTGTTGACAAACTGCAACTCTGTGTTGCTTCCTGGGAGACCCAGATAGCTATTTCTACCTCTTAAGGCGTCTTCAGTGGGCCACACCCACTTCCCAATTATCCTCCCTGTAAAAGGCATAATGTATCTTTTTTCTTTTTTCATAGGCTTTTATGTGCATATTCTTTCTAGCCAGGTTTTACCTATGTAAACTTAGTTGTTCTTCAGCCCTAGGAAGATAATATATATACATACATACACACACACATACATACATACACATACATACATACAATAGTGTGTATATATACACACACACACACACACACACACATTCTAGTTGAATGCCCTGCCTAAGCAGGAGACCTATAACATTTCTGATAGGTTGTTGTTCAAACTTTTCTTAAAAATCTCCAGTGATGAAGCACCCACAATTTCTGAAGGCAAGCTGTTGCAATGATTAATTGTTCTCATTGTTAGGAATTTTCTCCTTAATTCCAGGTTGATTATCTCCTTGATTAGTTTCCATCCATTGTTTCTTGTCTTGCTTTCTGTTGCTTTGGAAAATAAGTTTTCACCTAATTTGTACTTGTAACTTTGGGGGTTTTTTTTTGTCTATGTGTATTTATATGTTCCTAGCAAATAGATGGGGAAGAAATGGAGGTAGTGACAGATTTTATTTTCCTGGGCTCCAAGATAACCACAGATGGGGACTGCAGCCAAGAAATTAAAAGATACTTGCTCCTGGGGAGGAAAGCTATGGCAAACCTAGACAGCTTACTAAAAAGCAGAGACATCACCCTGCCAACAAAAGTGTGTCTAGTCAAGGCTATGGTTTTCCCGTTTGTATGGCTGTGAAAGTTGGACCATAAAAAAGGCTGAGCACCAAAGAATTGAGACCTTTGAACTATGGTCCTGGAGAAGACTCCTGTGAGTCCCTTGGACTACAAGGCAATCAAATCAGTCAGACCTAGAGGAGATCAATCCTGACTGCTCTTTAGAAGGCCAGATCCTGAAGATGAAACTCAAATACTTTGGCCACCTAATGAGAAGGAAGGACTCGCTGGAGAAGAGCCTAATGCTGGGAACAATTGAGGGCAAAAGAAGAAAGGGATGACAGAGAATGAGGTGGCTGAATGGAGTCACTGAAGCAATCAGCATGAGCTTAAATGGACTCCAGATGATGGTAGAGGACAGGAAGGCCTGGAGGAACATTGTCCATGAGGTCGCAATGGGTTGGACACGACTTTGCAACTAACAACAAAAAATATGTATATGTGTACATATGTATACACATACATTACATATACACATATATGTATATTGTTTTGCTTTGCATATGGTTATGTGTTCTTGGACTTATTTTCCAGTTTTGTTCAATGCATCTATTTGAGGGTTATGCAAATATTCAGTTTGGAGATTAGATTAGAACTTGGAAGGAACCTCCAAAGTGAATCATAGAAAGCATTTTTTTCCAAACAGGTGTAAGAAATGACTCACACACATCCAGTTCAAATTAACCTCATTTGACAATTTGTTTGAAAGTAGAATTCAGATGAATCCATTTCCTGAATAGATTTAAGTCTGTTTTGTGAATGGATACAATAATTCAAATATTTTTTTGTCTAAGACACAGACCTAATGAAGATAATAAATCTTGAATGATGCAAGAGTATTTGGATTGAACTAATTGTTCAGATCAACAAAGTTCAACAATTTCTAAAAGACAGAAACCTTTTTACATAGAAAGAATTTAAAAATAGAAAGCCTTAATATGGCAAAGCATCTCTTTTGGACCTAATTAGAATGTGAACACATTGCTCAATGAAGCACTTGGAAAGCAGACCTAATCAGGAGTCAAATAAAAAAATTACTAACAAAATAGATCCTCTCAGAGAGGGCATTGGAGACCAGATCATTGTTATAAAGAAGAACATTGACAGTAGGTGGTAGAAATAGTAATGATATTTTTTTTTAAAAGGCAAGTATTCATAAATGGAAAAATGACTTTGTTAATTACTAATCTTTCAAATGTGTCTTTTGGATATCAAAGATATTGAATAATAACTTTCATAGAGTGCGATATACCCTACATACAGTATATTGTTTGTCATTATGGGAACCAAATTTGATGCAACATTAATTGCATGATTGTACTTTACACTAGCATTTAATCTAAGGTTCATGAATCTAAACATACAGTGTTTATACATTTGTAAATGTATCTCCTACTGCTGCCCTACAAATCAGTATAACTTACTATAATCACAATCAATTAAAGTGGTACCAATGTATAAAAGAGACAAGGTCAACAGTTTGAAAAAACACAGATAGACTAAATAGAATTTAAATACACATTATTTACATTTTAAAAGCCTGCTAGAAGAAAAACCTACAGCAGCAAGAAAAATGTCACTCAGTGGAGCAAAACACTGGGAAGAAAAGATTGAAGCATAACAGGTGGGAGAACTCATCCTCAGGAGGTCAGGAGTGGCCAGCTGGGCTGCCTTGCCACTACCCACCCCCAGACAGCAAGAATTCTGCAAGTGTTCATTCAAACCCACCCACCCACCCTCAAAGCAGGTCCTCAGAAAGCATCCCTGTTGCACAGTTCTGGATTCCAAAGCAAGAGTCACTGGGCAGTTGAGTCCAATGGGCACACACAAAGTCCAGGAAAGCAGCTCAGGAGTCAGACAGGTCAGGATCCTAGGCACGAGCACACAAGACACAGAACAGGGCACGTTGCTCCAGCAATACTCAAGTCCTCAGGATGGTTAAGTAGGGAATGCTGGTGCAACCCTTCATGAGAGGGGAGGTTGCCTCCTCATGAGTAGCCTAGCTGACTGGTATTGTGCCTGTCTCCTTTCTGCTCTACCTTTTCCTTGGATCAGGAGGAGGTGTGGACTCCACCTCCTCCTCATTGCTAACGGGTGGCAGCTGCTCCTAACCTGGAGCCTTCTGGACAACTTTCTGTAGCTCGCCTCTCTCAACCTCCGCTTCCACCTGTGGCTTGTCTGATTGACCCAGCTGAGGCTGCTCCATCAGGCTAGCATTCTCTGAGCCCTGCCCTGATGCTGACCAATACTTGACTCCATGCTTTTCTCTGCAGACTCAGACTCATCCTCTTCCTCTGAACTCTCAGCTAGAGAGGGATTCAGGGATGGATATATGATACCAGCATGGTGTGTGATGGTTTTTCTTCTTGCTCTGAAGTAAGTTACAGTTGTGTTGCGCTGATGGGAGCACAGGTTCAGTCCAAAACTCTTAATATGTGCAATGTTTTACTTTTACTCTGCTATTTAATAGCTATATGAGGCTACTGGATGGATGACATTACCAGCTATCTTTGGTTATTGAGGATTCTCAATTATACCTCTCTACTTCTGGCCACTAAGTGATGCTGTCAAGCTAGGTGATGCTGTCAAGTAGTCCTCAACGTACAACCACAGTTGAACCGAAAATTTCAGTTGCTAAGGGAGATAGTTGTTAAGTAGCTTTTGCCCCATTTTGTGACCTTTCTTTCCATAGTTGTTAAGAGAATCACTGCAGATGTTAAGTTAATAACATGGTTGCAAATGAATCTGGCTTTCCCATTGACTTTGCTTGTCAGAAGGTTGCCAAAGGTGATCACATGACCCAGGACATTGCAATCACCATAAATATGAGTCAGTTGCCAAGTATCTGAATTTTGATCACATGACCATGAACTGGTCATAAGTGAAAGAAAAGGTCATAAGTCACTTTTTTCAGTGCCATTGTAACTTTGAATGATCACTAAATGAATTCTTACCAGTATAAGTTGAGGACTACCTATACATTCTCTATTTCCATTTTTTTTCTAGATGGAGAGCAGCAGGTTCAGGCTGAACCTAATGAGTCTAAGTGACCATGGATACTGGGACCATGCCAATTTCTGTCTTTTAGAAATTGTTGAACTTGGTTCTGAATAGGTTAACACACGCCCAGATAAATCTGGTGAAGAAACTGGAAGTTATCCTAGACTCTGAAACTCTGCTTGAAGAGCAGATGATAAGCCTGAGTAGGAGGGCTTTTGCTACCTCTTATTAGACTGGGTGACTCTGCTTATGATCACTTATGCTTTGGCCAATTCTTATTTGGATTAAATGTCCTTTAAATGAGGCTGCATTTTAGACTAGTCAAGAGTTGCAGCCACTCCAGATTGCAGTGAAAGAAGTTATAGTTAGATCTTTGTTTAACTAGAAAACACCTCTAGTCTGTTAGTGCACTTGCTCCCAATGAATTTCCAAGTACAATTCAAGGTACTGATTATAATTTTAAAATCCTTCATGGCATGAAGCCAGGTTATTGGTGGCACTGTCTTTCTCCAGTTATTTCTATCTGTCCCATCAGATCTGACAGGATGGGTTTGCACAGGGTTCCTTCTATTAAACAATGCCAACTAATGGGACCCCAAAAACACACCTTCTCAGTCACTGCACTTACCCTCTTGGAAAAGATATTCTCCTGATGTTTAGACAGCCCCAATTTTGCTGATCTTTCTTAAGGCACTAAAATCTGACTCTTCCCCGAAGCATTGTATTTGAGTGAGCCTATTTTAATATGCTGACTGCTGTTTTCTATATATTGCTGTGTCCATGAAATACTGTTTTAATTATGTTTATATCATTGATTGTTCTAAGTTGTGTGTTGATTGAGCAGCTATTAAAAATTAAATAAATTCCATAGATACTTGTAGCTAGTGCAAAGCGTGATTTCTCTAAAAGCCTATGAATCCAACAATATTCTTGATCAGGTGGAGTTGTCCTAGTGAAAACTTTCAAACAGGATTTGCAGAAAAAGCCCATAAATTACAAATCTGGTCTCCTGCTTTCTCCATTTCCCACAACAATTGTTCAGGGAGGATGAAGAAATAATCTAGTGATGCTACTGAATTTACCTTTCCTAGAAAATCATGATAAAAGACTAAAGAGAGGAATAAAAAACAATAAGGCCCATCATGTACACCAATTCCAAACTAAATGAAAATAAAATCTCTGCCAGGGTTTTGCAAAGAGAACTTTGATTCTCTTTGATATACTGCTTTGCACAACTGAGGTGCAATTCTCACATCAAATTAAAGCCTAATGTTCTTTGCTTCAACACAAGGCTTTATGTTGTCTTGGGGTCTTAACCAGCACTTTTAATAGCCAAAAGTGGATGCTGCCCATGCAAAAAACTTGAATAAAAGCCACTTATTGCAAATGCGGAAGGAAGTCTCTAAAGAAAAGCAAGGCAAGACAATGCAGCCACTTTAATCTGCTCTTAGAAATGAGAGGTACAATTTACTTTGTTTACCAACTTTGTGGCAATGCTTCCTTTGAACTAGATTCCTTTCAAAGACTTGCAAGCTTACGTCCAAGAGCTGAAATAATTGCTGTAATAGAGACACGGACAATGGTCAATCATGCCTCCATCCTTTCATTTTTGGACTACAGTAATTTTTTTCTATGTGGGGCTGCCCTTGAGTATCATCCAGAAACTTCAGCTAGTGCAAAATATGGCAGGTTGCATGCTAAAGGAAATAGGAAAAAACCTATATTGTTTTATAGCGCCAAAATGGCCAAAGCAGTCTGTTTTGAGGGTGCAGTTTATGGTGCTCATTATAATCTTTAAGGTCTTACATCAGTGGTGGGTTCCTCCTGGTTCGGTCCAGTTCGGCTGAGCCGGTAGCGGTGACAATATGACGTCACCGAAACGGTTCTCCCCCCCGCCCTCCCACCCACTCACCCACCCACGTTATTCTTACCTTTTATTTGGTCCCACCCCCAATCTATTGCTGCCTCCTGAATCCCAGCTGATGACTAGAGGGAAAAAAACTGTTTAAACTCTTGCCGCGGGGCTTCAAAGGGCCGTCCTACAGCTGATCAGTGTTAAAAGCAAACAAATGAGTCGGGTCGTAAGTGCGAGGACTGGTTGTAAGTGCGAGGATCTTCCAGAAATGACTCTGACCAGCTAGCCATGCCCACCTAGTCACATGACCTCCAAGCCACACCCACAAAATAAGCCATGCCCACAGAACCGGTAGTAAAAAAATTTAGAACCCACCCCTGTCTTACATGGCCTGGAGACTGGCAATCCATACAGTGACTTTCTGCTACCTACCTACCTACCTACCTACCCTGTGAGATGCAGTGAAAGGAGACTCAGAGGCACGCATGCTCTCTAAGTGTCTTCCAACTGTGGAATATCATAATCTCAGAAATAATATTTTAGTGCTCATTCTGGATATTTAGAATACTGTTGAGGACCTGACAATTAAAAATATGTATATTTGGAGACTGAGACATGAGTATCTGAGTGTTGAGATGTACCTAGGATGAATGAGGGCTATGAATTGCTATTATTAATTGATTCTAGCACAAGTTAATGATATATGGTTGTGTTATATTTTGCATGTTGATTATACTCTGATGATATATAGCTTACAGCTGAATTCCAGATTCTATTTGTTTTCCTTTAATAAGTTAGAAGGTTAAATGCTAAAATGTTGAAGAGCTCTGCTCTGCTCTGCCTGGGTAAAATTATTTTATAATGCATTATTATTACCACTTTGTAAAGCCTTAGTTTTATGGCTTAAGGCTATGATTTTCCCAGTTGCAATGTATGGCTGTGAAATTTGGACCATAAGAAAGGCTGAACACCAAAGAATTGAGGCCATTGAACTATGGTGCTGGAGAAGACTCCTGCGAGTCCCTTGGAGTGCAAGGCAATCAAACCAGTCTGTCCTAGAAGAGATCAATCCTGACTACTCTTTAGAAGGCCAGATCCTGAAGATGAAACTCAAATACTTTGGCCATCTAATGAGAAGGAAGGACTCACTGGAGAAGAGCCTAATGCTGGGAACGATTGAGGGCAAAAGAAGGAAGGGACGACAGAGAACGAGGTGGCTGGATGGAGTCACTGAAGCAGTCGGTGTGAGTTTAAATGGACTCCAGGGGATGGTAGAAGACAGGAAGGCCTGGAGGAAAGTTGTCCATGGGGTCATGTTGAGTCAAACACGACTTCACGACTAACGACAACAAAAGCCTTAGTAAGACCACACCTGGAATACTGCATCCAGTTTTGGTCAAAAAAGAAGATTTTGGAAAAAGTGCAAAAAAGAACAACTAAGATGATTAAAGGCCTGAAAACTAAAACATATGAAGAATAGTTGCAGGATTTAGGTTTGGCTAGTCTAGAGAAAAGAAGGACTGGGGGAAAATGACAATAGTATTCTAGTATTTGAGGGGCTGTCACAAAGAAGAGTGGGTCAATTTATTTTCCAAAGCAAGAAAATTGCCCTTTTCCAGAGGGCAAGACAAGAAACGATGGAAACTAATCAGTGGAACAGCTTACCTTCAGAAGTTGTGGGTACTTCATCACTGCAGTTTTTAAAGGAGAGACTGGTTCACACTGGTTCGCAGCTGGTTCACACCGGTTCGGGCGAACTAGTTGTTACGTTTTTTACCAGTTCAGAGAACCAGCTAATCGCACCTCAGGCAGTTCACACCCCTTGCTTGCTGGATCTGGATGTCACAAAGCAAAGCCCACATTTTGTAATTAACCCCCACACCCCATTTTGGCTGGCAGAGTGCTGCAGGAGGCTGAGTGCTGTCACTCTCCCTGGCCATGCCCAACCCGGCCACCCAGCCACACCCATCCAGCTGGACATTTCGGCAAAGAGCCAGTTGTTAAATTATTTGAAGCCCACCACTGATAGGATCTTCTGCTTGAGCAAGGCTTTCAACTAGAAGACCTCCAAGGTCTCTTCCAGCTCTATTCTGATTGATTGAAAATTGAGAAGACTGTAGCTAGGTTTCTCCTTCTAGCCCCAGAGACACAACTATTTTAGTTTCCAAAATATTCCGAAAGTCTTTATATGAGAATAATCAATGAGGATTTATATTTTGTTCCTTAAATTATATTCCCTTACAAAGATCAACATGTATGTTTTAAAATAAACAATTATTACACATGCCTGCAAGCTCCAATGACTTCCTTCCCTTTTTACAAAAAAAAAAAAAAAAAAAAAAATCCTCTGAAAATTCTCAGAACAAATATGGGTCGGTCACTGTCACTTTTAAGGGATTTGTAAAATATGATACAAATGCTAATTTGCAATTTGGCATGCTTTAATTAATCCTGCAGAAAATCCCTTGATTTGTGAACTTCGGTTATCTACTAAAAATACTAAAGTTTCCTGCTTTCCATATCCAGGCATATCTGCAATATTTCCATGTCCATTATCCATGAGAGATGCAATTTTTGGACAAAGGCAGTGGTGAAATCTGAACCGGTTTGCTACCAGTTTGCTGGCCGCATATGCGCGCTGTGTACCAAGCACGCGCTGCGCACACATGCACAGTACGCACCAAAAGGAGGCTTGGGAAGGTAAAGGGGGGAAATCAGCTGTGGTGCATGATCTTGGGAACCTTCTCTTAACTTTTTAAAAGCATTTTTTACTACTGGGTCGGGCGAATAGGTAATAAAAAATAAAAAATTACTTTAAAAAAGTAAAAACAAATGGTTCCAATGATCACGGCTGTGCCGCGCAATCATTGGAACCTTTTTTTTTTCTTTTTTAAAGCATTTTTTTTACTCCCGGTTCAGGTGAATAGGTAGTAAAAAAATGCTTTAAAAAAGTAAAAAAAAAACAGGTTCCAATGATCGCGCAGCACAGCTGTGATCATCGGAACTTTTTTTTTTTTTTACTTTTTAAAGCATTTTTAACTACCAGTTCTGGAGAACCAGTAGTAAAAAAATGCTTAAAAAGTAAAAAAAAAAAAAAAAAAAAAGTTCTGACGATTGTGTGTCACTCAGCTGATCATCGGAACTTTTTTTTTTACATTTTTTAAGTATCAGTTCGGCAAACCAGTAGCATTTTTTACTACCGGTTCGGGCGAACCAGACTGAACCGATAGCATTTCAGCCCTGGACAAAGGATGTGCAAGCAGAGGGCAAATGGAATATTTTAGTTGTGTACATCAGTTACACTTCTTGTTAATCACCATGTTAAGTAGGCCAAAAAGTATTAATTTTCCCCATGAAGTCATTCAAGACAGGCCAACTTAGAAAATAAGAACTCCTTGGATTCCTAGAAAGATCTTTATTGCCAGCAGGCTTTTGTAACAGAGTCTTAAAAACCTGTCAAAGTAATAATCCAGCTCCATTTAAAGCTAGTGATAGCAACACAGACTGTAAGAGATTGTCTCTTTCTCATGTCTCCCTTCCCTTCTCTGTGTTTCCAGGGCCTGTTAGTTGCATGTTGCAGAATTCAGGCTATAGACTAATGGCCGTAAGCTACAGAAAAACAGATTCCATTGGTAAGAGTGGTTTAGTAGGGAAGGGACAGACTCCCCTTCATTAGATTTGCCAAGCAAAGTCATCTGTTCCAATACTTCAGACAGAGCCATGACGGCGCAGTAGTTAGAATGCCGTATTGCAGGTTAACTCTGCCCACAGAGTTCGATCCAGACTGGCTCAAAGTTGACTCAGCTTTCCGTCCTTCCGAAGTCAGTAAAATGAGGACCCAGATTGTTGGGGGGGCAATATGCTGACTTTGTAAGCTGTTTAGGAGAGGGCTATGAAGAGGTATATACTGTAAGTCTAAGTGCCATTGCTATTGCTACTTTAAATTGAAGTTTGGACTGAATACTTCCAATTCTGTGGTTGTCCAATTGTGTGAAAATATATGAAAGAGAATAGCCTGATATTTGCATATGGAGTTCTTATGTAACAGGAAATATTTGTGATTCTAAAGCTAAAGTGACATTACAGGGCTCAGGCATGTCATATTTATAAATGCTGGCAACTAGACAAATGTTCTGTGGAACTAAAATGCAGAAACTCTTTAAAGATGCCAGGGTTACACCTTTAACCATTATCTTTGGCTTGCAATGTGCCCTAAATTAGGAATGAAATTTTAAACATGGGCCATTCTGCCAATGTAAATGAATGGGTAATTAAGTCTGATATAATGTTTATTTTTTACTAAGCATTTCCAGCTGAGGAAAATGTTTAATAATGTGAGAAACTGTACTCAAAAGAAGAATCTTCTATACTTCCATCAGCTTTACAGCCATGTTTAGGCTGAAAATATCAAATGGCACTCAGAAATCATTTGATAGACACATGGAAGCAGAAAAACATTTTTTAAAGCTCCTGTTGAAATAAGAGGCTTTTTCTAAAATTTTGCTATTGTGTTTTGTCTATTAAACTTCATTTTTGGCTCTCAATTTTATATTTGCATTTCATTGTATGAAAGATGTGTTGTTATTTAATCAGTAGATTTTTTTAAAAATTCACTGGTGAAGAAGAAATGTACATGATCCAATCTGCCAATTAATATTAAGAAATAACATTTATTGGCAGATTGGATCATGTACATTTAGCACTCCTAAATTTATACAATCTTGCCACTGAACATAATTACATACATAACTGTTTTCTGCATTTATATACAAAGATAATGGACCATATAATAACAGATGAATTAAACTGTATTTTTTATCCTAATATGTCACCTGTATAACATACTTGGATTTAAAATATTTTGCTACATAATATATCTGAATATAAATTCTATTAATCCTCTCCAAAATAACTATATCTGTTTTTTCTCCAAAAATAAGAATTGCTTTTGTCCAGATCAGTGATGGTGAACCTTTTAGACACCGAGTGCCCAAACTGTGTGCATTCCCAAACTAAAAGGTACGTGCACACGTGCAAATGCATGCATGCACCAACATGTGTGTGGAAATGTGCACAGACATGCATGCATGTACGGACATGTGCAGACATGCGCAGCAGAGACCTGAAGACAAGTTGGCTGACAGGAGGCGGGGCATCCCAATACCGGCAGTGTGGCAAGAAGTAAGATCTTTTTCTTTCATGAGCTTCTGTTTCGTTGTTTGCAGGGAAACAGAAGCTCACAAAAGAAATGCCACGGAGATCTGCCAGCAGAGAGGGGTCTGTGTGCCACCTCTGTGTGCCATAGGTTCGCCATCATGGGTCTAGATTATTTCTTGATTTCTCATTCTTTGTATCTATTTTTTTTTAAAAAAATGTTTTAGATATTATAATTTTAAAGTATGTTTCTGTGAAACATTACCCCGGTGGAATATTACATGCATTGTTCAAATGCACTTGTTTACATTATCATCTTTGAAATACACTATTGCTGAAGTATTTGCTGAAGGTTGCATTATTGCATAGACTTTGTATTAAAAACTAGATTGCCTAAAATTGCATTTTTAGAGGGGAAAAATAATTACCAAGAGGAATGCATTCTATCCATCTTATATATCTTTGGCTTCTGCTAAATTCATACTTAGGCTTCTAAAACAGCATTTTTATTACCCTACACAAGGCAACATTTTGGGAAAAAGAGCTAAATCTAGTAAATTGTGGACATCTGGTTTTCAACAAGTTAAGCAATAAAATTGCTTAAAAAATTAAATCCTCACCAGATGGAACTGATATTCAAAAGTGATTGATCTGGCTTGATTATAGTTATAAAGCTGGTTGTGGAATCTTATATTTGCTAAAGTCTAAAGCAGAGCTGTCAAACTTCTGGCCTGCGGGCCTGATGTGTCATTTGCTGGCCACACCCACACCCAGTTTAGCAAAGGAGAAAAATGTCCCAATAGTCTCGTGATGCCGCTGTGATGACATGAATTTGACATGATACCCCTGGTCTACAGCTTCAAATGAAGCCTCTGGTCAGGAAAGCATTCACCCAGCTTCAGCTGGTACACCAATTGTAAGCTTATGTGGATGGCCTCATGACATCCAATAGGGTCATGTTCATTCTGTAAGGACTTATGTCCTCATATCATTAGGACATTCTTACGGCTTTGTTATCTCACAGGTAAACTACTGTAATGTATTTTACACGAGGCTTCCTAAAAATGACTTAGAAGGTTAAGCTGGTGAAGAATTCAGCAGTTAGTCTACCGACAGGGGAGAATCAGTTTAGTAGAAAAAGATAAGCACACTTCATACTGCACTGGATAACCAAAGGTCTTGTGTGTAATTCAAGATATGGATTTTAATCTATAGGGCCCTACATGATTGACATCAGTGTAGTTACGGAACTATTTCACTTGCCCAATTCAACCTATCCTGGCTGTACATGCTTGATAACTGCCTCCACATATCAGATTTTTAACTAATGTTCTTGCCAGAACTGAAAATAGACCCAGTAGGGTATACTGCAATGGTGAAATCTAAAATTTGTTACTACCGGTTCTGTGGGCATTGCTTGGTGGTGGTGGTGGTGGGTAATGTGTCTGGTGGGCGTGGCCAATTTTTTTTTTTTTTACTTTTAAAACCATTTTTTCTACAACCTCTTCGGTGAAGAGGTTGTAAAAAAATGCTTTCAAAAGGCTCTGACGATCCCAGATGAGTTGCCTGATCGTCAGAGGCTTTTTTAAAAAGCCTCTGCCGATCAGGCAACTCAGCTTGGATCATCAGAGGCATTTAAAAGAAAAAAATGGGTTTTGATGATCCCAGCTGAGCTGCACGATCATCAGAGGCTTTTTTTTTTTTACTTTTAAAAGCATTTTTTCAGCCGAAGAGGTTGTAGAAAAAATGCTTTTAAAAGTAAAAAAAAAAGCCTCTGATGATTGTGCAGCTCAGCTGGACATGGGGGGGGGAGGGATTTTTACTACCGGTTCTCCGAACCACCCGCCTCCAGTGCTACTGGATCAAGCGATCCAGTCCGAACCGGAAGCATTTCACCCCTGGTATACTGTAGTTGTTTTTAGATGCTAAGAAACTATTTGTTAAGGTCTCATGACATTTCTTGAAGTGGGTTTTCATTTCTTTTGGGTTTTTGTATTTTATTGTAGATTGACATGGTTTATTCAATTTCTAAAACACAGGATTATTTTAACAGGACTACATCTTTTTTCAGGTTTATTATTTTTTATTTTGATTTTATCATAGTATATATTTAAACCAGTGGTGGTTTGCCCCCGGTTCAGACCAGTAATAAAACCAGTAGAACCAGTAGTAAAAACCGGTGGGAGGCTCCACCCACTGACCCCAACGTCATCAGGAAGCTTCTGTGCATGTGGCCCCGTGGCAAACCAGTAGTAAATGTAAGTAGAACCCACCCCTGATTTAAACACAATCAACAGGAAAAAAAACAAGGACAAAGAATGATCAATTTTTATCTTCTTGGCCTGTTGTGTTACAGTTAATGTGGTGTGTAAAAGCACACCTTTTCTGATTTTTCTTTCATTGATTTTCAAGCACAATCTGAGTAGGGTTTTTTTTTTATGATTAGTTGTCAAAAATCTGACATCTCTTTTCTTTCAATAATATCCATTATTTTCTTCATGCTATTCATAATTTTATTCTGTAAATTTATTGAATTTCTAAAGATTCATCTTCATCTAAAGATACTCTTTTAATAAATTTTTCATTCCTCTAAGTTTTGCCTTCCAAAATGTTTAAGTATTCCTATGAACGTTAAGTGATTTCTACACAATTCTGTTTCTGTAGTCTCCATAGAGCTTCCTTTGAAGACTATTCAGCTGGTCCAGTGTACAGAAACAAAGTCATTTATTGGCATGCTATGGTATACTCATATTACATTTTTACATTATTGGCTGTATCAGTTATACAGGTTATCAATAGACTTCTGGATATAATTGAAGATCTTGGTTATTACTTGTAAAGCCCTTCTTGGAATATGTTCTGCTTATTTGGGGACCATTTATCTCCAGTAATTTCTGACAATGTTAGCTAGTGGGATCCAGTCTTCTGTCTTACAGTGTCATTCCTCTGGAACAACATTCATCCAAAGATTTGCATACTTCCAACCTTGATTTTATTTAAATGAGGCTTCCAAACCTGGCTATTATTTCAGGCCTTGGGTTGAAGTAGATAATGGGCCACTTGTATGGTGTTTTGGTCCACAAAATGATGGTTTGTTGCTGCTGGGATATAATAACAACTTAGAAAATTATAAGAATTAGAGTTTTAAGTTGTTTTCTGACTCCCTTTTGCCTTGGCATCACAATTTTTAGGGAGCTATTTCTACTGGTAAATTTGAACTAAATGTAAATGAAAGTTAATCTAGATCTAGTTAAAACTCCCTTAAATAGCTAAAGTAAGATATATGTGATGAACAAGAATATAACTCCAAGGCTGGAGACGTCTCTATATTCATTCTATCACATTGCTGTAAATAACTTTACAAAATACTGAATAAATGCCTTTGATAAGCATCTGCTATGAGAGTTTTATTGTGCAAATTACAACTACCTGTTAAGAAACTTCCTCACTTTAAAGTTTATCATTGGACATTTATCTTAATTTCTGCCCCTGTCTGAAGTGAAATTAGGAACTTGAAATGTAATTTCTCTTTGGGCAATGTAATTTCTCTTTGGGTCCAGCTTGAGAATTACAATATGGGTGGATTCCAGTTGATGTCATGGTGCTATCGGATACGAAAAGCAGGGCTCCGCAAACTCGTGCTGAATCCCTTCGTTGGAGAGCCCTATAAAGGGCTAAAGTCACTCTGTAGGGGTGACAAAGAGTGGAGGGGCCCCCTGCAGGTCATGGAGAGTAGTGGTTCTCCTGCTTGATCCAGGGCTAATTCCCTCTCAGCTAACAAAGAAGGGGAGTGGCAGCCATTATGGCTGCCATGAAGCTGGGGCAGCTGAAGAAACAAAGACCGTTCTGGAGCGGTGTGTGAACAGTGACTGGACCTGGGTGAGGTGACTTTTTTTCTATAAGCATTTTAAAATGCTGAAATTACTTGCCAGAATTTTAATTATTTGTTTGAAGAAATACAAACAGAACTTGTTAGAATCTATGCAACACTAAAGTTAAATGGAAGATGAATGGAATACATTACATCTGAGAAAAATACTGATAAGACAGAGGAGAAAGTGGAAATAAAACCTGGAGGACTGCTGTGCTATCTATTGCTTTATACTTAGCTATTCCATGACTACTGGAGCTCTAACATTGAAATTACGGAAGACATCTAAGTAAAGTGACTTTTAAATATCAGGAGTTATGACTGAACTTATAGTGGGGACTTAAGGAGACATTTGGAATTTTTCCTGGATTACCTAAAAACAGCTAAATTGACTAACTGTGGCACATAAAGAACCATATTACTGTATTTCCGGAAGAGCAACATCAGGATTGAGTAAATGGTTTCCAGATTGACTTTCTGAGGGCAAAATTAATTGAGACTCTGGGGCAATGATAGAACATTGACAGATTACTGAGTGATATTTGGACTTATCAAAAAAGAAGGCAAGATGTTTCAGCAGGGGGAAATAAGTGGGTTGTAAAAAGAATTGGTGGTGATGTTTCAAAGCATTCATGATACTATGACAAGGAATCACAGGGAGATAATGGACTTAATGAATAACATAAATGGGAAGTTAGAAAGTGCTCCACAAGAGATAATGAATAATGGTCAAAAAGCCCAAGAAATAGAGGAGACAATGGAGAGACCAGGGGAAAAGGCAGAACTAAAAAAACAAACAAAAGAAGAAGATAAGATGGAGAAGGTAATAAAAACCTATGAACCAATTCAGGGAAAATATATGCTAAAAGACCAAAAAATGATACTGGATAAACAGAAAGATATCTTTGAAAAGAAAATGGAGAGTTGGGCAGATCCTCTGGAGGCTTGACAGCAAAAGATAGTAGAGATGGAAGAAATATCTAAGCTAACCAGGAAACAAGTAGATAGAGATGAAGACCCATGGGAGGAATTTGGGAGACAAGTCAAAAAACGAATAAGAATTGAAATATTAAAACAGATAAGAGATGATGGATAGAGGAAATGTTTTGTAACTCAAGATTGGCCTTACTAGTATAGAGACAGACACAGGAAATAGGGGGAATATTATTATGCACATTTTTATATAACATATTAAAAGTAATAGCTAGACACAAAGATTAGAGGTTGAAAGATGTTGATAATATGTATGTTCTACAGATACTGCTATTGTTATTAGAA
Organism: Pituophis catenifer annectens; assembly: GCF_029215685.1. Lineage (NCBI taxonomy): Eukaryota > Metazoa > Chordata > Lepidosauria > Squamata > Colubridae > Pituophis > Pituophis catenifer. Next base: position 95,331,172 of record NW_027256882.1, read on the forward strand.
TGGGGGACTAAAGGGTTGAACAATTAAATAATGAAGGCTTATATTTTAATATAAATATGTATAAGAATGTTATTACAATTACATAAGTATGATTTAAATAACAAATAATATTAATTGTATCATTACTACCTGTATTCAAATGAATGATACCCAGATACCCACTGTTCATGTATTGATACTGATGTATATTAAAATGAGAGTAGGGGAGAAAGAGAGGGAGAGGGAGAGGGAGAGAGAGAGAGAGAATTACAATATGCCCTACTGAAATCTTGGCAGGTATTGACAAGTTGAAAATTTATTTCCATGTGATAGAGGATTAAAGAGTTGCCAGGAATCCCATGGTCTACGAAAGCCTGAAGATGTTTTCCAGGTCTTCATTTAGGTCTCTAATGTAACAAGAATGATGAAAGGACAATTCATCATGACCTATGTCTAGGCTCCACTAAATTTTTAGGTGCCTCAGGGGAACAACTTAAGCAAGCATAACCTGGCTAGTGTTCATCAATCCCATTTAGCACTGTTCTGTAAGACAGGAAAGTTCCTCTTCAGAAAAAGGCAATCAGTTTTGCAATGTTGAATTAACCCACTATCTGAAGGATCATTGCTCACAAAGTTGTTTGCTGAAGAATAGCAAATAAATAAATCAACAAATAAAATCAACATGATCATTTCACCAATAGGAGTACAATCATATTCTGAAACCTCTAATAGATTGTTTAAAAGCTATTTCAAATTGCTGCAAAATGAATAATTTGGAAAACCAAATGCAAGCTACATATCTATTTGACAGCAGGAAAGGATTTCAAAAACTAATCTCACGGACTTTGAATCAATAGTAGATACAGTGAAAAAGTAATTACATTAATTCTAACTCATTGAAGATATATTTGCATAATCAAGATTATAGTAAATACAGATATGTGTATGCATTAACTTATAGACTCTTTGATTGGCTCATATCTTCCAATCATATTCATTAATTTGTTTGCATCTATAATATAAAAGCTGTTGATTGTCACCATTTAGCATGGTTAATAAAAGCTAATCCAAGAGTTTTCTTCCTCACCTAATAGAAATCTGATTAAGTCCCATATAAATTTAAAAAAATACCACTGGCCACTCATACAATCTGCTCAATAAACGATGAAATTTTCCTATGCCCTTTGTATAAGTGCACAATCATGAGTCTATAGCTTATGTAATTTCTAAATCATTAGAAGTTAATTGGGCTTATCACTTATATGCTAATTAAACTTCAACTCAATGCTCTATATGTAATCAATTGACATCAAATAAATATATGCTACCAATCCTATTAAGCCTAACTCAATTGAATAAGATAAGAATATATTGTGGAACTGATGGGAAAAATGTGTGGTAATAGGCTGCTGTGCTGCCTCGTTGTGATCTTGGTGGGGTATTCCTGGGAGGGATGAATGAACAACAGTGGGAGTGTATGCCAAGAGTATATAATCCTAAAAAGGTTAGCCATAGTATGAAAGTCATCCCAACTGCCCAGTAAAGCAATCAGGCACCAATATTGGGTAGCAATAATATAGGAAGATGTTGGAAGTCGATGATCTCTTTCATAAATAATGGCAAAGGCATAAATTTGTATTGTGCAGGAGAAAGCAATGGCAAACCATTCGTGTATTTTTACCACTTGAATGGAGAACATCAAATGATATAGTCCAATATGCTCTCACAGAGAGGGCCTCCTCAGGGTGCCGTCGGCCAAGCAATGTCAGCTGGTGACCCCCAGGGGGAGAGCCTTCTCTGTGGGGGCTCCTGCCCTATGGAATGAGCTGCCCCTGGATATAAGAAGGATCCCCGACCTCCGCGCCTTCCGTCGTGCTCTGAAGACTCTATTGTACAATCAAGCCGGCCTGACCGAATAAATAAATGTTAATGGGTTTTAATTGGTTTTAAAGGGGTTTTAGCTAAGGGTTTTAATAACAGCCAAATTGCTTTAATTTATTTTAATGGTTTTTAATTGTTGTGATGGGTTTGTTTTATTATTTATTTATTTATTTATTTATTTATTTATTTATTTATTTTAAAATTTGTATACCGCCCTTCTCCCGAAGGACTCAGGGTGGTGAACAGCCAAGATTAAAATACATACAATATAAAAATTAAAATAAATTAAAACATAATTAGATCAGTTTGGCTTCCCCAAATTTTAAAACCCTTTACCCCTAAAATAACCCATTAAAATTTTAAGCCAGCCCGGCTTGCTGAAATAAGAGACTCTTCAAAGCTCAGTGGAAAGTACGGAGGTCCGGGATCAGTCATATTCCTGGGGGTAGCTCGTTCCAGAGGGCGGGTGCCCCCACAGAGAAGGCTCTTCCCCTGGGGGTCATCAGTCGACATTGCTTGACCGACGGCACCCTGAGGAGACCCTCTCTGTGGGAGTGCATTGGCCGGTGGAAGATTATCGGTGGCAGAAGGTGGTCTCGTAAATACCCAGGCCCTAAGCCATGGAGCGCTTTAAAGATGAGAACCAATACCTTGAAGCACACCCGGAAGACCACTGGGAACCAGTGCAGCTCGCGCAGGAGAGGTGTTACATGGGAGCGCCATGTCGCCCCCATAATTACCCACGCAGCTTCATTCTGGACCAGCTGGAGCCTCTGGGTGCTCCTCAAGGGGAGCCCCATGTAGAGAGCATTACAGTAGTCCAGGCAAGAGGTGACGAGGGCGTGAGTGACTGTGCATAAGGAGTCCCGATCCAGAAAGGGGCGCAATTGGCATATCAGGCCAACCTGATAAAAAGCCCCCCTGGCCACGGCCGTCATATGCTCTTCTAAAGACAGCCGTGCATCCAGGAGGACGCCCAAGTTACGAGCCTTCTCCATGGGGGCCAATGACTCGCCCCCAATAGCCAGCGATGGCACCAGCTGGCTATATCGGGACGCCGGCAGCCACAGCCACTCGGTCTTGGAGGGTTGAGTCGGAGCCTGTTCCTCCCCATCCAGACCCGCACGGCCTCCAGGCACCCTGGACATAACTTCAAGGGCATCGTTGGGGTGGTCTGGGGTGGAGATGTACAGCTGAGTGTCATCAGCGTACAGATGGCACCGCACCCCAAATCCACGGATGATCTCACCCAGCGGCTTCACATAAATGTTGAACAGGAGAGGCGAGAGGACCGACCCTTGCGGCACCCCACAAACAAGGTGCCTCGAGGTCGGCCTCTGCCCCCCAGCCAACACAGACTGCGACCAGTCAGAGAGAGAGGAGGAGAACCACCGTAGCACAGTGCCTCCCACTCCCAACCCCTCCAGCCAGCGCAGCATGATACCATGGTCAATGGTATCAAAAGCCGCTGAGAGATCTAACAGGACCAGAACAGAGGAACATCCCCTGTCCCGAGCCCTCCAGAGATCATCAACCACCCTGAGTCCTTCGGGAGAAGGGCGGTATAGAAATGTAATAAAATAAATAAATAAATAAATAAATAATAGTGCCAGTTGATGGGCCTCTTAGGTTGGAAGACACTTGCCATCCTGCTAAGAAAGAGCTGAAGAATGTTCAGAGTACTGATGGTAATTAGAGCCTTGGGTACATCTAGCTGCTGATGCTGTCATGCAGGAAAGGAAAATCCAAAGTGGCAGAGAAAGAATTACAGTAGAAACGTGAAACATAAGAAGCATGAACATGGGAAAGTTCATTGTTCATGCTTCTCAACTACAAATTAACATCAAATTGTGATGGACAGGACTGGACCCTTTCGGACAGAGTACCACATTGTTTATTACTCAGGATATCAAAAACAAAGAAGAAACAGTGTTGGTTTTATAGTTAGAAAGTGTATAGCAAGAATGATATTTGATTACAATGCAGTCAATGACCAAATAATGTTGATTGCATTGGTGGACAACTTTTTAATATGATAATCATTCATATTTATGCTCCAATCACCAGTGCAGAAGAAGAGGGATTGGGGAGTTTGATGATCAAGTTCAATTTGAAATCAATAGGACATGAAACCGTGATGTGATGCTTATTGTTGGAGACTACCAAAGATCGAAACATGAAAGAGGAAAATATTGTTGGATTGTATGGTTTAGGAAACTGCAATGAAGCAGGAGACTGACTTATCATTTTTTGCCATTCCAATGATTTCTTCATAGGTAACACTGTCTTCAAACAATCAAATGGCACCTCCATATATGGACATCACCAGATAAAGTATATAGAAATCAAATTGTTTACTTCATTACTAAAAGGAAGTAGTGAAGCTGAATTACAGCATCAAAATCATGGCCATGTACTGACTGTAGAAGAGATCACAAACTGTTCATGTGCAAATTCCAAGTTGAACTAAAAAAGAAAAATCACTAGCCAGTATCCATGATATGATCTTGAACATATATCCGTTATTTTCAATGAGAACATCAGAAATCATTTTGTAATCTTGAACCTTATTGATAATGGAATTATAGGGTGATCTTAAATAATAAATTAAGAATGAGTGAGAAAAGCAGACTGCCAAGAATGAAAAAAGAGAAGAAAGAAAGCTGGATGTCAGAATCAACCATGGAAATAGTCAAGAAGAACAAAAAGCAAAGAAATAGCTATTATAAGAGAAAAGGAGCAATATTACAACAAAACATTGAAGATGGAAATAGAAAAGGAAAAACAAGGAGTCTTTCAAAAATTCTCTGCACTCAGAAGGAGGTCCCAACTTCAAATTGGTGTGCTAAAAGATGCCAGTAGGCAGATGGTAACCAAGGAGATAATTTCCTTCTCTTCTCTTCGTTCTTTTTTTTTCTGTATAGTTTGGATTTTTAATATCCCCAATAACTTTTTATATGGGTAAAGGTGTGAAGAAACACAATTATTTCAAAATAATTCAAAGGGTGATGGTGATAAGAACTTCATTTTTGGTTTTTGTCTTTTTATTGAGAGTTTTCTCTTGCAGTTGAACTTCATGATGGTTCATTTTTCCTGAAGCTACAATCTTTGTGGATCAACCGAAGAAGAAATTCAACTGAACACAAAGGACTTACTTCTAGGTAAATATGAATATGGTATGATACTTTTGCTACTTTATACTGTAAATATACCCCTGCCAGTAAAATCAAGCAAGGTCTGTTTTTTCATGTAGACAAGTGGATTAATTCCTAAAATCCCATGTGGGAGGTTATATACACTGTTGATAGAAAAATTAGTTTTTTGTGAATTTAGCAAATAGCTCTGTTGGGTTTAGCAGTAGTAAAAGCAGAAAAATCCCATTTCTTTTCATAGCATAGTGGTTTGCATCAAAGGCAAAAAGGAGAAACTTTTACACTCTGTTCCAAGGCAAGGAGTCAACCTCCAGTTAAGGCTCCATTGATTCCATTGTATGTTCACATTTCCCTCCTGCTGTGGGACTAAATAGAATCCCTATTTGTTATAGCAGATGTGGAAGAGAATTTTTGAGCAGGAAAATAGGATTGAAACCCCATATTATGACTTTCCTTCTTTGCATCTTTTTCAAAACTTCATACATGTTTTCTGCATGGGCTGCTCCCTTTCTCCCTTTCTTGTTTAAGTGTCAGCTGATTTATCTTCCCAGACACTTGACACACAGAATGGCTAGTAAAGCATTTTTATGACGTTCTGGGGCCTCTTACCACACTTCAGTTAAGTGCTCACCAGGTATCTTGGATCAGCAGAAAACTAAACTAGAATAACATTTGCTGCCTTTGTTGCTGATTCCTCTCCTGATTCTATAGCCTTTTTTTCTGGTTTGCCACCAAATACCAATGTCCTCATGAATAGAATAGAATAGAATTCTTTATTGGCCAAATGTGATTGGACACACGAGGAATTTGTCTTGGTGCATACGCTCTTAGTGTACATAAAAGAAAAGATACATTCATCAAGAATCATAAGGTACGACACTTAATGATAGTCATAGGGAACAAATAAGCAATCAAACCATATTAGGAAATAATCAATATAAATCTTAAGGATACCAGTAACAAGGTTACAGTCATACAGTCATAAGTGGGAGGAGATGGGTGATAGGAACGATGAGAAGATTAATAGTAGTGCAGACTTAATAACTAGTCTGACAGTGTTGAGGGAATTATTTGTTTAGCAGAATGATGGCGTTCGGGGAAAAAACTGTTCTTGTGTCTAGTTGTCTTGGTGTGCAGTGCTCTATAGCGTTGTTTTTAGGGTAGGAGTTGAAACAGTTTATGTCCAGGATGTGAGGGGTCTGTAAATATTTTCACAGCCCTCTTTTTGACTCTTGCAGTATACAGGTCCTCAATGGAAGGCAGGTTGGTAGCTTTTTTTGTTTTTTTCTGCAGTTCTCATTTAGATGTGTGGGATATCTTTTATTTTTAAAATATTTTTTAAAAAAATATTTAAAATATTTTAACACAAAATGCAGAGTATTGACACTCACACCTAAATAAAACAATCCTTAAACATTTAAAAAAAAAAAATAGAAACCAAAGGAAAAAAAAATAAAAGTCCCAAACAAAGAAATGCAATGAATTCACTGCAAGGTCTCATCACTGAAGGTTATGGACTATAATTTATCTCACTGGTACAGAGTATTTGATAGATTATATATGTGTTTGTGTGTGTTTGTCTATATAGAGGGGGGGATATAAGTAGCGAGCAGCAGTGTAGCTAAGTGCTGGAATAGGTATGGGGAGATTTATGCTGTAATATTCCCTTAGACACAGAAGCTGGTTAAGTGACAGTGGTCTAGTTACTCTCTCTCAGTGCTACTTTGGGAAGTTCAGTCGCATATGTGGGCCAGAATGATAGATTATGATCCATAACTTTAAGTGAAATAACCTTCATCCCCAAGTACATTGATCCAGACTGCTAATAACATGAGTGTGTGTGTGTGTGTGTGTGTGTGTGTGTGTGTGTGTGTTTCTGCATATTAATATATGTCTATATCAAGTCAATGTTGACTTATAATGACAATGTGGAAAGATTCTAGATATACACATAAATACACATATTCACATAAAAGTATATATGTTCACTAAGACTTGATTTGTAATTGCTTTCATGGAAGAAAAATCTGATTAACAATGAGAAATTGTTAATCAGGAGGATATAGCAGTTGAATATTTTACAAACTATACCAAAAGTGTGTACATGCTGATTCTAGGGTGACACTTGAGGGTCATGGGCATGTTTAGATACATGTTCATCTATTATATTTATTCTGGCGAACTTGCAGTTCCACTTGGAGACAGTTTTAACTAACTCTATTTGTGTTTACAGACCTTCCTCTTTGATGTATGGATTAAAGCCTGGCTGATTTATTTGGGGATTTGAGAAAGTTTGAGTAAAAGATTTTTCCTCATTTGCTATTTTTACTTAATTAAGTTAGCTTCAGCTTGACTGTCAATCTAGTGGAGATGTTAATACTCAGTTCATTGTGGATTCGGTTAATGTTTAAGGGAAGATGGAAACAGTAAGGCATGAAATATATTTTGATATAAAAACTTTCCATAACAGTTATCATGTCTCTCCTAAATCCACTCAGCATATAACCATCTAGTAAAGCATATAAAGCCATGTGAAAGAAGTTGATTGCCCTGTGGCAAATTAAGTTGCAGCCACTTCTTACAGTTACTGAAGTCTAAAGTTTGTGCCTTTGCCTCCCACCTTTCAAAAGCTGCAATAGAAACCTTGCTTTGTACTTTTCATGCTAGATGGCAGCTGTGTTGACATTTTCCCAATTCCCCTCTTTAAGGATTATATGCAGTTCCTGCATTAAGCATCCTTAGTGAAGTTTAGGGTGGGATTAAGAAATTTTAGCAACTGGTTCTCTGCCCGGTTGATGGGTGGGTGTGGCCATGGTGGGCGTACCCTGCTCAGCCTCCTGCACCATGGGATGTGGGCGTTTTCACCCTCCTGAGACTCTGGAGGCTTCCCTTGAGCCTCCGATAGCGCGAAAATGGCCTCCCCTGGGCTCCAGAGGCCCTCTGGAAGCCAGAAATGGGCCCATTTTCAGATTCCAGTACTTCCAATAGGTCCATTTTTCACCCTCCCCAGGCTCTGGAGGCTTTCCTTGAGCCTCTGGGAGGGCAAAAAACAGCCTCCCATGGGCTCCAGAGGCCCTCTGGAGGCCAGAAAAGGGCCTGTTTCCAGACTTCCTGAACTTCTGGTAGGCCCATTTTTTGCCTTCCCAGAGCCTCTGTGCAACCCCTGCACTTACCTGGCATCCAAAACGGGTTGCATGGAGACTCCTGGGAGGGTCAGCCAGTCCTTGCAACAACTGGTTCAGCAAACCAAATTAAAATTGAATGAATCCCTGTTTGAACCACATTTGTCTTATACAGGATGTACTATACAGGATGTACAGGACCCCATAGAATACAAATGCAGATTGGGATACCCTTACATTTTTATATTTTAAAAAATTGAGACATACATTTACTGATCCCTTAGGGGGGAAATCTGTAGCTTCTACTCTGCTTTCAGGAATACAAGCTTTCATGGGTGCACAATAAATTCATGACATATAGCAAAATTTCAGTCTCGTGGGAAGGAGGAGGAAACAGGAAGGAAGGAAGGAAGGAAGACGGAAGAAGAAAGAAGTCTTCCACCTGGCCATGCTTTCACTGGTAGCAAAACCTTAAATTTGAGTCTTTTGTATCCCTAACTGAGCCTTTTTCCCGGCCAAGTGATTTCTGGGTGTACAAGACTGACTTTATTCATTCTACTTCCACTAGATTTGCATTTAGTTCACTTTATTTCTTTCTGAAAACAGAAGTAGAAAAGTAGAATAGGAAAAGAGCCAAGTCTTGGCTATATAAAGAGCCACACTGATTGTAAATTTGAACATTTCTTCACTTTGGGTACAATGCAGCCTAATTACTAATTTTTGTTTAAGCTCTTCAGTACAGATATTTTGATTATTACAGGCTTGCTATTTTAACTCAGAATTTAGTCAACCCATTTTATATTTGACAACAGCATGTTAATCTAAACTTTTGAGAACTGCTGTTCAGGTACCTGGGGCATAATGAAAACAAGAGCAACACTGAGGGATTATGCTTGTAGTATTTGAATTAAGAGGTTTCCCTCCCACCCCCAGTTAGTGTTGAAGTCACCAACAGTCATATACTGAATATGAAATCCACAAAGTGCAAAGCACCCAGAACAGAAACAATTATATGTATTTTTTCATGTTCATATGTCTTTCTCAAAACATGCTCTGTGTTAGGTTCTCATAAGATTTAAATTCTACTCAGAAAACCCAAGAAACAAAAAGAATGTTATGTAGACCCCATATACATGCATGCACTTGCACTTGGCACAGTTCTTATCCCTTTCTCGCATACAAATACATCAGTAGTGGGTTTCAATTTTGTTTGCTACTGGTTTGCTTGTGGGAGCCCGCGCACATGCACACGATGCTTCTGCACATGCGCAGAGACATCTGGGCAGGTGGGCGGAGTTTACCGCCGCTGCTACCGGTTTGCCCGATCTGGGGCGAACCAGTAGCAACCCACCACTGAAATACATATTCCTATGTCTATCTTCACTTTTAAACACTTTTAAGTCAATTTAAAGGATCTTTTAAAGTCACTTGAGGGCATCCACAATTTAAATCAATTTAGATAAGTTGATTTGATATCTTAATTCTGTGAGCATTATTACAAGCATACTACTGATTATATTTGTGTCTGGAATTAGTTTTAATTGTCTCTCCAATTTTAATCTTACAAGATTAAATTGGCCTTTTAAAATGTGTTTATTCTTCTATTCTGGAAGTTCTTAAAATATCATTGGCATATGGATACTATGTAAAAGAAGAGACATTAGTATTCTTCTTGTTATTATTAAGGGTATATATTATGATATAATTGTAGAATATAAAACACCTTATGAAAAGGGGAGGCAAAATGAAGCAGGCACCGCTCCTCTTCTTAATTTCATTTAGAATATGTATTCATTAATATTGCATTTTTTTAATTTAACAACCTTATATAGTTTTATTCTATCAAAGTAGAGCATAGACTGAGTCTCTGTCCAAACATTGCATTAATTTTTATTTTTATTTAATATTTTATTTGATTTATATGCCGCCCTATCTCCACAGGACTCAGAGCGGCTCACAACAATAAAATAACCGAATAAAAGTGTGTTAAAATACATGTTAACCCCCCCCCCAGTCCAAGCTGAACAACCATGTCTTTAAGTCGCAGCAGAAGGTCCGGAGGTCAGGGGCCAACCGGAGCCCCAGAGGAAGTTGGTTCCAGAGGGTGGGAGCACCCACAGAGAAAGCTCTGCCTCTAGGGGTCACCAGTCGACACTGTCTAGCCGACGGCACCCTGAGTAGACCCTCCCTGTGAGAACGCACCGGGCGATGGGGAGCTGTTGCTGGTTGCAGATGGTCCGACAAATATCCTGGACCTAAGCCATGTAGGGCTTTATAGGTCATCACCAGCACCTTGAATCTCACCCAGAGGGCAGCCGGCAACCAATGCAAGTTGCGCAGGAGAGGTGTAACATGGGCGTATCGGGAACCACCCATCACAACCCGTGCGGCTGCATTCTGTACCAGCTAAAGCCTCCGGATGGTCAGGGCAGCCCTAGATAGAGAGTGTTGCAGTAGTCAATATGGGAGGTGACTAGCGCATGAGTAACTGTGCATAGGGCATCCCGGTCCAAATAAGGGCACAACTGGCGCACCAGGCGGACCTGGGCAAATGCCCCCTGGGTCAAGGCTGTTATATGATCTTCTAAACTCAACCGTGAATCTAGGAGGACACCCAAGTTGCATATCCTGTCTACCAGGGGTAACACCTCAACCTCTATAGACAAAGATGGAACCTCTAAATCAGACCGGGATGCCGGTACCCACAGCCACTCAGTCTTGGCAGGGTTGAGCCGAAGCCTGTTCCTCTCCATCCAGACCCATACCGCCTCCAGGCACCGGGACATCACGTCGAGAGCATCACTGGGCTGGTTCGGGGTGGATATAAAAAGCTGGGTATCATCAGTGTACTGATGATACCTCACCCCGAAACCATGGATGATCTCACCTGTGGCTTCATATAAATGTTGAACAGAAGAGGCGAGAGGACTGACCCCTGGGGCACCCCACAAGTGAGGGGCCTCATAGCCGACCTTTGCTCTCCCGCCAACACCGCTTGCGTATGACCCGAGACGTAAGAGGAGAACCACCACAAAACAGTGCCTCCCACTCCTATCCCCTCAAGACGTCGCAGCAAGATACCATGGTCAATGGTATTGAAAGCCGCCGAGAGATCTAATAGGACCAGAACAGAGGAATAACCTCTGTCCCGAGCCCTCCAGAGATCATCCACCAGTGCGACCAATGCTGTCTCCATGCTGTAGCCGGGCCTGAAACCCGATTGGTATGGGTCGAGGTATTCTGCTTCATCCAGGGCCACCGGGAACTGACATGCCACCATGCTCTCAACAACCTTCGCAAGAAAGCGAAGGTTGGAGACCGGACGGAAGTTATTCAGAACAGCTGGATCCAAGGCAGGTTTCTTGAGGAGGGGCCTAACCACCACCTCCTTCAAGGTGGCAGGGAAGCTTCCCACACCCAAAGAAGCAGTTATCACTGCCTGGATCCAGTCACATGACACCTCTCGAGCCGAATAAACCAGCCAGGAGGGGCATGGGTCTAATATACACGTGGTCGCACTCAGTTTCCCTGTGATCCTGTCCACTTGCTCCGGGGTGACAGGATCAAACTCCTCCCAAATGACAAGACCTGCCGCCTCCCCACCATCTGACCTTGCCCAATCGGAGGCCAAGCCCTCCCGAATCTGAGCGATCTTGTCCAGCAGATGTTGACTAAACTCCTCGGCTCGCCCTTGCAGAGGGTCCTCCCCCTCCCTCTGATTCAGGAGGGAGTGGGACACCCTAAACAGGGCAGCCGGCGATTATCTGTGGACGCGATGAGGGCAGAGAAGTAACGACGCTTCACCGCCGCCATCTCCACTAGGTAAGATCGTGTAAATGACCTTAGCTGTACATGGTCAGATTCAGAATGACTGGCTCTCCAACAGCTTTCTAGGCCTCTCCTATGGCACTTCGTCTCCGGAGCTCCCCCGTAAACCACGGAGCCAACCAGGATCTGCGTCGAGTCAGAGGTTGCAAAGGCACAACCTGGTTGAGAGCCCCAGCAGCCGACTTATCCCAAGCATCTACCAGGGTTGCAGCCAGGGCGTGGGAGAGAGAGAGCAGTATCGTCCCCAGCTTCACCTGGAACCTCTCTGGGTCCATCAGGCGCCTGGGGCAGAACCAGGTGGTCAGTCCTGCATCCCAGCGAGGGGGGGTGGCATACTGGAAGCCTAGCCGAAGGAGATAGTGATCGGTCCATGACAGGGGGTAAATAGCAGATTCTCCCCCACCGAACTCAACCCGCCACTGTTCCGAGATAAAAACAAGATCGGGTGTGTGGCCCCCCTCATGAGTCGGGCCTTGAATAATCTGAGTCAGGTTCATGGCTGCCATGGAAGCCATGAACTCCCGACCACCCCCGACACCCCGCCCAGGGAAGGCAGGTTGAAGTCCCCCAGTACAATAAGTCTGGAGAACTCCACCACCAACCCCAACAGGGTGTCGAGCAGCCCGGACAGGGCCGTTGTTACGCAGCTGGGAGACAGGTATGCAATCAACAGGCCCAACTGCCCCTGCGGACCCCATCTCATGAGGAGGGTCTCACACCCATCTATCTGGGGAACAGTGACCTCCCGCGGACTGAAGGTCTCCCTAATAACAACCGCCACCCCCCCTACCCTACCCTGGGCCCTCGGCTAGTGTAGCACCCGGAAGCCTGGTGGGCAAAGTGTTTCCTTTTTTGGTTTAGCAAGTCATGTGAACCTAACTATGTTGGTTTGTAATAAATATTTATTTCAATCTCTTGAGAAATTCCTAATGCTAGGACAAATAGAAGGAAAGAGAAGTAGAGGATGGTCAGCAGCAAGATGGATAGGTTTAGTTACATCAGTGGGAATCCAGAAGAGCTAGTGGGCAACATAATATCCTCGAGAAAGTTTATCTACATGGACACTAAAAGTTTATACTGATGGCACATAATCAACCTATTTATTGGCATGGCATGCTGGTCAACCAAGGAGAATGTTCAGCTGAATGGGAGATTAAAACTTTCAGAAATGCTAAAATTGTTGGCATTTGCTTATCTTTTAAAACTTTTTAAATTCCCTACTTTAAAAGAGGTCAACAAAGTACACTAATTTGGGAAAAATTGATTCCTTGAATTAACCTTTGGTGTTGCTTAGACATAACCCAGTATAATTGAAATGCAAAACAGTGTGGGTATTATCAACCCTTTCCCTGCTAATTCCCAAATGGCTCCTGCTGCCAATATGAAAAAGAGAAAAGAGCAAACCAAGAGGAGGAGGAAAAAGAAATTCTTCTGATGTGTGTAACAACAGAAAAGAGGATAAAAATCTTGAGAACATTTTCCAACATTTAAAGCTTTAGTTAAATATATAGATTCAGCAAATGGGGGGATGGCAGGGAAAGTTTGTAAGAAGACATTCACCAAAGACATTCATTAAAGAAGTGATGCGAAAGGATTCACAAAATGAAATGTGAATGACAAAAATTAAAATAATTGAAAAAAATTAAATTGAATTGTTGAATTGTCCCACAGCAAGTTGTCCTGTGGTGAGTTGACCAGGTCAAGTTGTCCCACAGTGAGTTGGCTTTGGCGAATTCGCTGTGGCAAGTTGTCTGTGGTAAGATGGCCATGGCAGGTTAGCTGAAGCGACTTGTCCCATTCCGACTCTGTTTTGCCCCAGCTACGGACCCCAAAGAACGCAGCACACACAAACTCTATACAAAGCTTATTTTACTCAAATAACTTAGTCTTTATCAACCAAAAGCTGTTAATAAACTGTCTTAACAGCTTACCAGAATTCTAAGATAAGGTAATCACAGTCTTACTAGAGTTGGCAGAAAGCCCAGAAACAATTTTGCAGAGAATCCAGACGTGAAGGAGATTGAACTAAAGTTGTTCCCTACAGCTTGCTGCAAGTGGCGTTCCTCCTTAAATAGGCTAAGGGAGTGGCCAATTAGCCCCAAGCCTTACTCTCCTCCTGAGGAGCCACTCCTGCCTTTTGGCAGCTCTGCACACCCGTGCATTGAGAAGAGGCTCCTCCTCTTCGTCCTCTTCACTTAAAGGAGCTTCTGGAGGTTCTGAAGGCCCTGGCTTAATCCCTGCCTCTGGCACATCTTCTCCAGCCTCATCACTGTCCGACTCGAGCACCAGCTGCACACCAGCCTCCTCGTCGGAATCAGCTATAATCTACACAGGCCGCTGACGGGCCACAACAGACTCCAGAGAGCTCGGCTTTTACATAAGTATGGAAAAGTATGATCATTTGAGCCTGGCTGAATAAATAACTCTGTATTCAATAATCTATGTATTAGGTTTGTTGGTTATTCATGATATTCACATGAGTCTTGTTGAAGTTCAAAATTGTTAATATTTGTTCTATCCTGTTACTTCTTCTTTGACTTCTAACTCAGAGTCTAACTCTGGCTTCCCTAGAATATAACAGGGAAAGCCATTGCCTGCAAGATTCTGATTATAATGTAATATATAATAATAACAGAGTTGGAAGGGACCATGGAGGTCTTCTAGTCCAACTCTCTGCTTAGGCAGAAAACCCTATGCCACTTCAGACCAAATCATAGATTGCAAACATAGGAAATCTGATTATCTTTTCCCAAGAGTTTAATGGCTACTTACCAAGTGCTACTCTATGGCATATATCTTGGCTGCTGATTCTTTTACAGTTGATTATTGATCCTAAAAGGCAAGAATCCATGCAGCTTCTCATTATCTTCATTGTCAATTAAAAGGCTACTTGTTATATTTATTGTCATTAGTTTGGTCTTTTTAAAATTTAATCTTAGTCCCATATTTTCATTGTGCCTCTTGATTTTCATTACTGGAGCTTTCAGGTCATTTGAATTTTAAACAATCAGATTAATATCATCAGCATAACATAGGATATTCATCTTTTTTTCCCTTTTGTTTTAAATCTTGCTCATCTTCTTGACATCCAATTTACATCCGTATATATTGTATTTCACATATACATTAAATAATTAAGCAGAGAATGTACAGCTTTGTCTCATTCTTTTGCTGATCAGCAGCCCATCTGTTTCGCCATCTGAATTGTAGCTTCCTGACCTGTATAGAGTATAAAGTTTGCATAAAAACAGTAAGATGCGGATTCCCATCTTCCTAAGCATATTTCCCAGCTTGACATGGTTGACACAGTCAAACTCATTATATATTAAGAAATTGTACATTTTTTCATTTCTAAATGTTATAAACCTTTAATAATTTGGGGTTAGGAACAGGGAAACTCCAAATACTATGGTATCAAATAACAGTAAGGAAGACAACAATATATAAGATTAGTTGCAGAGTACCAGAGATTCATAGAGAGATCAGAGATTCAGAGATCAGAGATTCAGAGAGAAAGAGAAAGGGACGTGGTGGCTCAGTGGCTAAGACGCTGAGCTTGTTGATCAAAAGGTCGGCAGTTCAGTAGTTTGAATTCCTAGTGCCGCATAACGGAGTGAGCTCCCATTACTTGTCCCAGCTTCTGCCAATCTAGCAGTTCAAAAGCACGTAAAAAATGCAAGTAGAAAAATAGGGACCACCTTTGGTGGGAAGGTAACAGCGTTCCATGCTCCTTTGACGTTTAGTCATGCCAGCCACATGACCACGGAGATGTCTTTGGACAGTGCTGGCTCTTCAGCTTTGAAATGGAGATGAGCACCGCCCCTAGAGTCAGGAACAACTAGCATACTGTATATATGTGAGGGGAACCTTTACCAGAGTTTATTACATCATGAAATATCTGTCAAAAATTCACAAACATTACTTTGATTACTTTCTAATTAAATAGATATAAGAACACTGTCACCTAAATTCCTTTGGAAAAGAATCTTGAAAACAAATTAGTTTACATTAAAATGAATGAAAGTTTGTACAACTTATTATTTTATTTTAGAAAGCTATTCTAGCTTTCACACCAGTTTCAGAAGGCATAGGAAGGGAGGTAAAAATATGGATAGAATCTTTTCTACCTAAACTTGGAAAATTATCCTACTTAAATACAAATTAATATATTTAGAATAAGCAATAATCACTCTATATTTAAGTTTGGATAGTTGCTTACCTCTCAGAAATATTCAACAATATTAGGTAAACAGATTATTCACAAAGTTTCTATACCGTTATAGATGAAGTAAAGAATCTAGATTTCTTGGCATGCTTCTTTGCTGATTTGAAAAAATAATTGATGGATTACTATTTGATCCAAGAGTAGCCATAACTATGGTTAGGACTATCATTGATTCATATTTTAGTCAGTAACTGTTTTATAGAAGAATGAGAATCAAATCAATCCAGAAAAAAAAAACAGTAAAACCACCATCTCAAATGGTGCACAAGTCTTTCATGGACAAATTCAGATTCTACTATTTCATATTAAGATGGCATCAACTAAATTTTGAATAGTATACTAAAAGCTAATTCTGATCCCAGTTGCCAGACATGTCCTCAGATGCTTGTCCCATTTGAGCATCAGGCTGTGCTGTTCAGAATATATACTCTGACATTAAAAAGAAAAAGAAGGAAGGAAACTCTTATGCTTTTCCCACTGTCCCATGCTAAATTGACAAGTACAGATATAATTATTTTTTACTGCCTGCTTTAGTGATTATTTTCTGAGATAATTCAAGAGGTGAAGCCGTGGGAGGAAAATGGTAATTGGCCGTGCCCTGGCAACATTTTGGCTGTCCTAGCCAGACAGCTGTTAAAAACATAAGGCTGTAACTTTTTTGTCTCCTGTCAGGAGACAGGAAGGCCAATATGTCTGATAAACTTGGGTTTTCTCCGCACAGCTTTGGAACAGACAGCTGCTGATTAGCTATTTTTATATAAATGATGCAGGTGTGGCCTCATCAAGAACACTTTATTTCAATTTAGGGAAATGCAACTCACAAAGAAATATCAGAAGGAAGAAGATTGTTCACTTAGGCAGCTGCTTAGAGTAAAAACAAAACAGTTTATCTGTCCCCATTTGTAGGAAGAGTCAAAAACATACTCAAAGACTCATAGAAAGTCATATTTAAATGTAATGGCGGGGAGAGACAAACCTCTCATTTTCATTCCAAGAACTGCATAAAAAGGAGTTATATTGTTACAGGAGCTCCCCGTTACTCCCATGTAATACCTCTCCTGCGTGAGCTGCACTAGTTACCGGTGGTCCTCCAGATCCGTTTCAAGGTGCTGGTACTCACCTATAAAGCCCTACATGGCTTAGGTCCAGGGTACTTACAGGACCATCTCCTGCCTGCCTCCCACCGTCCTGTCTGCTCACATAGGGCTGGCCGCCTCAGGTACTGTCGGCCAGACAATGTTGGCTGGCAACATCCAGGGGTAGGGCGTTCTCTGTGGGCGCTCCTACCCTCTGGAATGAGTTACCCACCGAACTCCGGACGGCGCCTGATTTCCGCTCCTTCCGTCGGGGCCTAAAGACTTGGCTATGTCAACAAATGGGCTGAGTTCTGATTCTGGGGTTTTATTATGTATTATTTTGATTTTAATTGGTTTTAATTAGACTCTTCTTTTATCATTGCTTGTTTCTAGCTTGTGTTCGCCGCCCTGAGTCCTTTGGGAGAAGGGCGGCATATAAATTTGTGTTAAATAAATAAATAAATAAATAAATAAATAAATAAATAAATAAATATTAGGGGGATTTGGGTAACAAAACATATACATTTGAGAAATATGTACACACTTGCATCCATGTATGTTAGAAAAGGTGTGCTATGTGCATAGTTATTGGTGTTTTATTTGTGGGTTGGGGGTGCCTTTAGGTTAGTCTTGACTCATACGGATCATACAGAAATGTCCCTACAGTTTTCCTGGTGAAATTTTCATCAGTAGTTTGCCATTGCTTCCTTCCTAGGGCTGAGAGAGAATGACTGGCCCAAAGTCATCCAGCTGGCTTTATGCCTAAGGAAGTATAGAGCCAACAATCTTACAGTTTTTAGTCTGGTGCTTTTAACCATTACTATAATTATTTTAAATTTATTAGCCATCCAACTCCAATGAACTATGAGCAATTTATACTAAATTGTCTACATTAAACTGGCTCTCCCGGATGTGTGTATACACATGCATGCACATGAACGAACATACACAAATCTCTTTCAAAAATATTTGGGACACTTTAAATAACTGTTTATATTACACTATATAGCCATGGTGGCACAGTGGTTAGAATGCAGTATTGCAGGCTACTTCTGCTGACTGCCAGCTGCAAGCAGTTTGGCAGTTTAAGTCTCACTGGCTCAAGGTTGATTCAGCCTTCCATCCTTCCGAGATCAGTAAAATGAGGACCCAGATTGTTGGGAGCAATATGCTGACTCTGTAAACTGCTTAGAGAGGGCTGTAAAGCCCTGTAAAGCAGTATATAAGTCTAAATGCTATTGTTATATAAATACTGGAACGTTATGAATGCCACACACAAATCTGCCTATATTTAATTATAATTTATATTATGCATAAAATACATTCCTTAAGGAAAGGCTCATATAACAACTGATTTTAAATTCTATTATCATTAAATTTGATGTATTTTGATTTTATAGTTAACTGCAGACTTTGATCCCCTCCCCATTTTACTCTCCAAACAAGATTAAAAGTTGGAATGGACCCTCCTAACTTTAGCCAATGCAAGGCAGATTGGATTCCTCAATCTGATCTGGCCAATGAAATAGACAAATGGATCCCTAAACTTCAAGAATCCAGTCTTATCTATTAGACCCACCAATTTAATTCAATAATTTTGCCATCACAATAGTACAGAAGAAAATCTGAATGTAAGACCTTCCTTACATGCATAAGTAATGGAATTGTGATCAAGGAGTCCTTTAGCTTATGCAGTTTAGATAATTGCATAGTTAATGTATTTCATGTGACCTGGAAGGTATCCACAATTAATCTTGGAGTTAGTGTTAGCTAATCTGAGGTCTTGAAATTAGGGCTGAGGGTGGGAATGGGGGGGAGGGGAGGGGGAACTCAAACCAAATCTATTTATCTATCCAGCAAGTGCCAAATAAAATACATGGTTCAGTTCAGGTAATCTCCCATACTGAGAAAGTTGATGTCTCAAAATATTAAGCAAATGCCACAGATGTTAAGCAAACCAATGCTTCACTATGGGCTGGTTTTCAAAAAAAAAAAAAAAAAAAAATCTTAAAATGCAGTTATATGATTGCAGCACATTGCAAATGGTCATAAATATGGACTGGTTGTTGAATTCCTGTAGTGCTGTCACATGTCCCTGGTGAAGGGGGTGGCCCTCAGAACTTCAAATCAAAGTCATAATTACCCCCAGGAAGATCCATCATAACTTTGAATGTTTGGTTAGTGACCAGTCATAAGTGGAGGGCTACCTGTATTCCAAAACAGGGATGAAGTCAAGATAAAATAGACCAGTGGTGGGTTCCTCCCAGTTCGGTCCGGTTCTCCCGAGCCGGTAGCGGTGACGATGTCACCGAACCGGTTCTGCCCCCCCTGCCCTCCCCACGCCCACCCACCCACCCCCTGCGTTATTCTTACCTTTTATTTGGCCCCACCCACAATCTATTGCTGCCTCCTGAGTCCCAGCTGATGGCTAGAGGGAAAAAAACTGTTTAAACTCTTGTGGAGGGACTTCAAAGGGCTGCCCTACAGCTGATCAGTGTTAAAAGCAAACAAATGAATAGACCAGTGCCTGCAAAAATAAATGGGTAGACCAGTGCCTGCAAAAATACATGAGTAGATCAGTGCTTGCAAAAAATAAATGGGTAGATCGGTACAACTCTGCAAGCAGTTAAAAGCCTGGTAGACCAGTACCTCTGCTGAATCCTAAATAGTTGTCACATGACCATCAAGCCATGCCCACAAAATAAGCCATGCCCACAGAACCGGTAGTGAAAAAATTTAGAACCCACCCCTGATATAGACGTATGTTCATCAATTTTATTACATTATTTACTGTGAATGTGATTTTTCTCATGTAAGGGAGGAACAATATTAATAATTATACTAGACTCTCCAACATTGTTTAATCTTTATCTTTAATCAACAGATGAATTGATGTTTTGCATTCAAATATACTCAATCCTTTCATATATAATCATAATAGTTTTCAAAGTTTTGGTTCCCTCTTTTTAGAAATACCAACTTCAATGAATAGTTCAGTAGATAATTAAGCATTCAGTAGATAATTCAGGAAAAGGTGCATTGACATAGGCCGCAGGGGAAAAAGAAATAATTCTTCAGGCCCCTAGGCCTTCATCGTCTTAAAAATATATTTCTCCCATATGTTTGATGATTTTCACCTTCTGTCACATTAAACATTAATTTGCAAACTGTTTGGAGGGAATTAAGCAGGTTCTGGAAGTCCATGTGAAATCATAGCTTGTTGTTCTGCCAAGACACTTCTTTATTCGGAGAAGGAGGAAGGACTGAGCTAGATCTAATCCTTATTTATTGAGAAGTCAATTTAACACAAATTTCCTAAAATAAGCCATGGACTGGAACAAAGTTTATCTTCAGAGACCATACTTCTTCAAAGCCCTCTCTCGCCCCCCCCCCCCATGCCTTCACTCACCCTCACTCTCTGCTCTGTTGGATCGCCGACCCTTCGCTTACCCTGCTCACTCCCAATCTATTGCTGCCTCCTGAGTCCCAGCTGATGGCTAGAGGAAAACAAACTGTTTAAATTCTTGCCACGGGGCTTCAAAGGGCCGCTCTACAGGTGATCAATGTTAAAAGAAAACAAATGAGAAGACCGGTGCCTGCAAAAATAGAAAAAAACAGCCTCTTTCAGCTTCAGCATAGGTTAATTAGCGTGATTAGATCGGCCTCCGACTCTCAGCTGATTCGCTCTCAGCTGTTTTGCGCAGGCTCTTTTACAAGCTCTTGTTTTGCAAGCTGCTGAAGTAGATTTTTTTTTCCCTAGCTAAAAGGAAACTGAAAGTAAAGCAGGCTCTGCTGCAACGTGACAAAATGAGGCACGGAGAGAGATTTCTTTTTCTTTTTCTTTCTCCTCACCAAAAAAGGTAGGTGCAAACAATGGGAAATTTAGGGCAAAAGAGGAGAGTTCAAGATTTTAAAACACAAAAGAAAAAAAGCTCTATTTAACTAGGGAATTGTAATAATTGAGATACTATTAATTGTATATTGTGTTGAAAGCAGAAATGGTTAAGTTGTGGTTTGGAGGAATATATGGGGGAAATTATTTGGTTTCTTATTATTGGTAAATATAATTAATTGATCTGTAAGAAATTAGATTTCATGGAAATAATTGGAATATTCATGTTCATATTTTTTTTTAATTTGATTTATATGCCGCCCTTCTCCAAAGACTCAGGGCGGCTTACAATGTGCTCAGCAATAGCCTTCATCCTTTTGTATATTTATACAAAGTCAGCTTATTGCCCCCACAACTGGGTCCTCAATTTACCATCTTAGAAAGGAGGGAAAAGAATAGAAGAGAAGGGAAAAATTGAATTTGATTAAGATTAGAGATGAGGATGAAGGGTAATATTGGTTTTTTAAAAAAATAGATGAGGAATAAATATGGCAAAAAGAAAATATAGAAATTGTAAATTTAATTGAAATGACTAAACACTGGTTAAATTTGTGAACCGGCCAAATACTCTGTTCAAAGAAAATACATTGTATGTTTGTATGTGTGTTTCTAATTATTGCTATTTATTCATATTTGTTCTCTTTTATTCTTTAAAGTTTAACAATTCATTCTTTATCTTAATATCTTTATATTTGTTTGGGGTTGGCCTTCTTCCCTTTCATCTTTTTTATTGTACAGCAATCTTTCTCCTCAAACCTACCACCTCTCTCTTTTCTTTCCTTCTTACTTTCTCTTCCCCCCTCTTCTTCTCCTTCCTACTTCCTCTTCCTTTCTCCTTCTCCTCCTCTCTTCCTCCCTCTCTTACCCTCACTCCTACTCTAATTTCCCTTCCCTTCCTTCATCCCTCTCTATTGCTGTATCCTTTTATGCATATGGACTACTCAGAGGGCTGAAAAAGTTATTTTTGACTGGTCCTCGCACTTTTGACCAGTCCTCGAATTTACAACTGTCCTCACATTTTACGTTTTTGCCCTATCTTGTCACCATGGTGAAGAGAAGCAGTTGTGAAATGAGTGACACGGTTGTTAAGAATGCTACAATGGGCATGATGACCAGTCATAAGTGCGAAGACCGGTCAAAAGTGCGAGGACCTGTCAGAAATCACTTTTTTCAGCCCTCTGGGTAGTCCTTTTGTGCACATGGACTACTCAGAGGGCTGAAAAAGTTTTTTTTTGACTGGTCCTCACACTTTTGACCAGTCCTCAAATTTACGACTGTCCTCACATTTTACGTTTTTTGCCCTCTCTTATCACCATGGTGAAGAGAAGCAGTTGTGAAATGAGTGACATGGTTGTTAAGAATGCTGCACGGGCATAAATGTGAGGATGGTCATAAGTGTGAGGACCAGTCAAAAGTGCGAGGATCTGTCAGAAATGACTTTTTTCAGCCCTCTGAGTAGTCCCTATATACATAGCCATGGCCAGCTAGCCATGCCCACCCAGTCACATGATTCCCCAAGCCATGCCACAAAATAAGCCACGCCCACAGAACCGATAGTAAAAAAATTTAGAACCCACCCCTGGTTGGGGGTCACCACAACATGAGGAACTGTATTAATGGGTCGCGGTATTGGGAAGGTTGAGAACCACTGATTTAGATGCTGGTTGTAATTACTCAAGAATTAAACATAAGCCAATTTCTGGGTCACATGGGAGGGAGCAACGCATATGATTGGTTGGGTGGTGATAACTAATGGATAAATAGTGGTGGAAAGCACAGGGCAGTAGCCCTAACAAGATTTTCATCTGTGATTGTCAGTGAGCGCCAAGAAGTGATTAAACTAAGGTAGCAACCATCCAGGTTTGTCTCCTTTTATTTCCTTTTGTTTGGAACCCGACAGTTAATAATCATGTTACTTTTCATATTAGATCCCAAGGGGAAGTATGATAGCTATAAAACATGCTATACATCAAGCAATGTGTTTCTGCATCATGTATACCCCAAGAAAATAGCATTCTCTCAGCTAATAATGCATCCCTTGATTTAACTACAAAGAGCTATACCCTTATGAATATATTTCTTTCTTGAACTTGGTTGAAGTGGGCTTTATTGTATATATTACTCTCTTGTTCTATTATGAGTAACACAAGTTAATTCTGTCAGGTCTAGATGGAACGAAACAAATAAAAATTCAGCCTTAAGACAGTTCCTCCGAGGTTCATTCAGTCTGATTAAGCTTTGCTGATGCCTTTTTAAGAAACCGCTCTTCCTAGACCCTCTCCACAGCACCAGAGACTTTCTGTACAAGAATCGGCCAACCATGAATGACTGGTAAGACAAGACTTCAAAAATGATTTGTGCCTTGCCTGCAAAAAGTCATGATGGTGGGAGGAGAGGGAAGGAACAGGGGAGGGGGGGGAGAGATATTAAAGGAAGGATTGAAGAATGAAATAGGAAGGTGCCATCTGCTTTAACCCTTGTGAAATCCCATTTATTTGTGAAATAGCCCAAACAACAAAAAGTCTTGTGACACCTTAATATTTAATACATCTATTCCTACATCAGCTTTCATGGATCACAGTCCACTTCATCATGGGTCAAACTTACCTTAAGCTTGTTCGATTGAGGCTCTGAGGGTATATGAGGAGATTTAATTAGATGCTCAGCACACGTTGCAGAAAGACATTTAAAACACAGACTCCTGCTCCTGGGTTTCTAATCCTCCAAATCATCAGTCTAATGATGGTAGCCTTAACTTCAGTAGTAGGGCAGGACAATCTGCAACCTTTAAGCTTTATTTTTCTTTTTCATTGAAAAAGAATAGAATAGAATAGAATAGAATAGAATAGAATAGAATAGAATAGAATAGAATAGAATAGAATAGAATAGAATAGAATAGAATAGAATAGAATAGAATTATTCTCTCTACATGGGGCTCCCCCTGGGGTGCACCCGGAGGCTCCAGCTGGTCCAGAATGTGGCCGCGCGGGGGATTATGGGAGCGACAGGGCTCCCATGTGACACCTCTCCTGCGCGAGCTGCACTGGCTCCCAGTGGTCTTCCGGGTGTGTTTCAAGGTGTTGATGACCACCTTTAAAGCGCTCCATGGCTTAGGGCCGGGGTATTTACGAAACCGCCTTCTGCCACCAATAGCCTCCCACCGGCCAGTACGCTCACACAGAGAGGGCCTCCTCAGGGTGCCGTCCGCCAGACAGTGTCGGCTGGTGACCCCCAGGGGGAGAGCCTTCTCTGTGGCGGCGCCCGCCCTTTGAAACAACCTCCCCCCAGAGATACGTACAATACCAGACCTCCGGACTTTTCGTCGGGCCCTGAAAACTTATTTATTTCACCTTGCCGGGCTGGCTTGATCCCACAGTTTTGGTTCAATTTAATTGATTTTAATTGGGTTGTTTTAAATTGTGGCCAAAAATATTTAATTATTTTTAAACTGTTTTTAAATTTTGTATGTTCTGTTTTATTCTGGCTGTTCACCGCCCTGAGTCCTGTTGGAGAAGGGCGGTATACAAATTAAAACAAATAAATAGAATAGAATAGAATAGAATAGAATAGAATAGAATAGAATAGAATAGAATAGAATAGAATAGAATAGAATAGAATAGAATTTTTTATTGGCCAAGTATGATTGACACACAAGGAATTTGTCTTGGTGCATACGCTCTCAGTGTACATAAAAGAAAAGAGACATTCATCAAGAATCATAAGGTACAACACTTAATGATAGTCATAGGGTACAAATAAGCAATCAGGAAACAATATCAATATAAATCGTAAGGATTTATATTTAAGTTGAAATACATAAAAAACAACAGTGAAATACATAAAAACAACACCTTTTATTTAGAAGCCTATGCCCAAAAATGTCTATGGAGATTCTCAGTCATCTAGATCATGATTGAACCTTAAGTACCTTTGGGACTATGTCCAAAAACATTTTAAAGAATGAGAATGAGAATCCAAGGCTGGTCTTGGTGCATGTGCTAAAGTCAGCCCCACTTTGAATCATTGTCTCAACTCTCAGTCCCGCAAAGAAATGTCAGCCACAATTCTTTGGAGATTAGGTGGTGGCCTTTCCTTGCTTCAATACACAAGGAAACAATTGTCTTGTTTCATTCTTATATTACCAGAGTTGCTTCCTTTGTGTGGTTGTGTATTATTTCTGTGGCCTGGCAGGTTCCAGACTTTCTGTTTTAGCATATAGCATTTTAAAACATGAAATCTTCTGACTGCATTAATATCAGTTCTGAAAAGGCTTCAGCAACTTTATTTTCAAAGTAACAAATAAATTATCGGACACAGTCAACCACTTAGTATTCTACCTTGCCATTCCTAGCTGCCAGGAGGAAGTGACATCACCCTATGGAATGAGTTTGGGCTTGACCCCAATTTTCCTGGTGCCCATATTACCATATTGCTCCTTCACAAAGAACTGCTGCCCTGGGACCAGGTTGGATGAAGGAGCAGTCAGTGGTTTTACCTGAAAGAAAAAAAAAGCAATTTGCTCACTCTCCCAGTTCAAAGAATTACACTATCACATGGATTATCTTTGGTTATGGATTTGGCAAATGTCGGCTAGGCTGAAACCCATTTCAGTAATAGATCACGAGGGGAAGTAAGATAATTATAAAACATGCTGTACATCAAGCAAAATTTATTTTAGAAACATATAAAACTGACCGCAGAAAGAGACCTACTAGGCCTGTGATGGCGAACCTATGGCATGCATGCCACAGGTGGCATGCAACGCCCTCTCTGTGGGCATGCAAGCCGTCGCCCCAGTTCAGCTCCTCCATGCATGCACATGCGCATGTGCCTCCTGCTCTCCAGAGGGTCATCAGGTCTCTGCCACACATGCGGGGGGCAGGGCATGTATGGTGGGGTATCACGTGTGCATGAACAGGAGGTGGGGTGCATATGGGGATTGTGTGCACATGGGGGCACATGTGAAGGGTCGCACACGCATGCACTGGGGCAGGGCATATCTGGGAGTTGTGTAGACATGTATGGGGAATGGAGTGCATGCAGGGTATGTGTGTGCATGCACGGGGGTTAGCAGGTATTGCACTTTGAAGGTTTGGGTGCACACACACACATTCACACATTTGCGTGCTCTTTGGGCACTCCGTCCAGAAAAGGTTAGCCATCACTGTACTAGGCCATTGGCTTTGCCCTTTGAGTTCTTTGTTTTTTTGTTTTCTTTTTAATGTATTTATTTATTATGTTATATTATTATTTTTAGCTAAAGAATGCCGGCTGGCGGGCCCACGGGGGAGGGCCTTCTCTGTGGCTGCCCCAGCTCTCTGGAACCAGTTACCTCCTGAGGTCCGGACCATCCCCACCCTATTGGCCTTCCGAAAAACGGTGAAGACCTGGCTTTTCCGGCAGGCCTGGGGCCGTTGATCTCGCTCTTGTGATCTTGCGAGATCCAGCCATGAATGGCGTGAATGAGTTTTTAATGTTTTTAATGTTTTTAATTTTTAAATGTTTTTTAATAATGATTTTTAAAAATGTATTGTGAGCCGCCCTGAGTCTTCGGAGAGGGGCAGCATATAAATTAAATTAAATAATTAAATTAAATTAAATTAAATTAAATTAAATTAAATTAAATTAAATTAAATTAAATTAAATTAAATTAAATTAAATTAAATTAAATTAAATTAAATTAAATTATCTTTGTTGTTGTTGCTGTTGTTGGATGGTAGACCTGTGTTTATCCCAAGCATGTTTAAAGTCAGTTACTGATAACTGATCCACTATCTCCCCTGAACTCTTTCTTTGAAGTAATTCTTTATAACATTGCTTTTGAACTTCCCTCCTGTCAGTTTGAGATGATGTCCTTGTGTTCTTGATTTTTCCTCCATATTGAAAATACTGCTTTCTAGAACCTTGGTTTCAAGCACACCATAGCTAATTTTCTATAGGATATGCATAATATTTTTATATGACATAATTTTAGATTCCTTTTTTTTTCTTCAGAACATGAAGTCAAAATGATTAGGTCTTCCTTCTTTTCCTTTTCATTTATTTGTTGGGTGATATTTGATAATCTTCTAACTGTTCTTTACAACACTTACTTGCTGCAGGCAGTCCAAGTCTTTTACTACCTTTATCATCTGGACATCTACGTTCTCACATCTAAGGTGAGATGAGTGCAGTGGTGAAATCTAAAATTTGTTGCTACCGGTTTTGTGGGTGTGGCTTGGTGGGGGGGGTAATGTGACTGGGTGGGCGTGGCCAATTTTTTTTTTTACTTTTAAAACCATTTTTTCTACAACCGAACAGGTTGTAAAAGAATGCTTTCAAAAGGCTCTGACGATCCCAGCTGACTTTTTTAAAAACCCTCTGTCGATCAGGCAACTCAGCTTGGATCGTCAGAGCCATTTAAAAAAAAAAAAGCCTCTGATGATCACGCGGCTCAGCTGGGCATTGGGGGGGCAGGGATTTTTGCTTCCGGTTCTCCGAATCACCCGCCTCTATCACTACCGGATCAGGCGATCCAGTCTGAACCGGGAGCATTTCACCCCTGAATGAGTGCCATATAAATTGAAAAAATAAATAAATTCAAAAAGCCATTTTAAAGGGAAATTTCCTCCGTAAAAAATTGCTTATTTATGAAAAGGAAAAAAAATACATTTTTGTGCTGTGGTAGTTGATTGTTTCTTCTTTATCTCTGAACAATTGCTAGAGCCTGATTTCACTGATTTTTAATTAAATGTAGTTGATAGTATGATTTTTTAAAATACCTCTTTGGGTATTAGGATTTTTCGGCTTGAATAATTTTGAATAACATTATGGGTAAAAGATGGATTTTCTAAATTGCAATTGTACATATAATTAATAATGTAGAATGACTGCATGCACTGTGAGCAATAAATACAGGTTCCTTCTGCTGATAGAATGATGTTCTATGAAAATGTCACAAAACTTATTCTAGTTTATCCTTCTTACGGCAAATGTGGAAGACTATTAGGACCTGAGAATGGGAGATAGTGTTGAAACAAGCAGATATAAATATAACAAAAGAATGTGATTAATTTGTTGTGATTTCTGCAGCCACTCTCATCTCTGTAATGGAGTTGCTCTGGCCAACTTTTCATATCAACATTTATTTGGTCAATTGTATCTATTATACATTATCTTACAGTGAGAAAGATCAATTTTTTTTACACAAATACACACACAGAAACACACTATAATTTGATTGTGTGACACTGATTTTATGTAACTGACAAAAAAACAGACACATGGATAGCTGTAATATAGAGTTAATTTTTAGTACCTAATGCAGAAAGGATTAGTTTGACAAGAACAGAATGTTACAGATCATCAGTAAAACTATTTCTCCTGAATATGCTGGAAAATAAAAGAAATCATTTTGCATATTTTACAGATTCTTGTCCCTTCAGTAATTGGCTTGAGTTTTACATTAAGAACCGCACCGAAGATAAAATACAGATTTGACAGTTTATATGTTCAAACTAAAACCAGGCATCCAGGGTTCTAAAATGAGCAATTTTATATTAGTTTTTTTTTAAAAAAAGACTATCTACAACTTTTCCTAGATATAAGACATCATCAGATTTCCCGTGGGTGCTGCTAAACCTTCAGAAAAAAATGGATATAGTTCCAACAAGCCTCTTAACCCCTCAGCAGAGAATGGATGATTTCAGAATTAAAGCACTGAATATATATATACATATAAAATCATTACTGGAAATATCTGAGCTAATATGCATTTAGATTGCATATGTTTTGGGATGCTCAGTAAGATAGCTCAACTGGTTTGTCAGCCCGTGACATTGCACACAAGCACAAAACACAGGCATCCGTTCTATCACTTTCTTTTTGTCATAAATGCACACAAAAGGATACAACACCCAGAGGATCTCTTAAGGAAGACGCTTTGAGTTCAGAGAAAAGTGAGCAATTCAGCAATTCTGCTCTGTGGTAGAATTAAATGTATGCGAATTCAGACCGCTTCCTGTTCAATTCTTTGTTAACAGATACACTAATAATATTAATAAAGGAGAATATTTGTAGCTCAAGGTTGACATGAGGGGTCCTTGGTGCTCTCTGAGCTTGCTTGTTTTCTTGCATGCATTCCATTACTCAAACTAGGTAACTAGGTAACACTAGCATTGATGATGTTACCTAGTTTGGGTAATAAAATGTCCGCAAAAAAACCCAAAACAAAACAAGGCAGCTCAGAGAGCACCAAGGATGCCTCACACTAATAATATGGTTCATATCTGGTTTGCAAAAATTCACATGATCACTAGATGGCATCAGAGAGAGGCACAGAATACTCATTCTTTACTACCATCTAATATCTCCCAGATTTTTGCAGCCCAAACATGGCACATTATTACTATTCATATCTCATTATTTTTTTTTAAAGTTGTATATTTCTGCAAAAGAAAAAAAATTCTGACTGAACAAAAATGAAGCTTTCACGTACAAAGAAGTTAACTTTTGAAGGGAAACAATAATAAGGATATAATAAATAATGCTAGGATATGATATACTGGTATACTAGATTCTGTAACCATTAGGTTCTTGTAATACACATATGCCTTTGTATTTGTATCACATATATTATGCCTTTATATTTGTATCTCCTGTAACAAACATATTCTGTTATTAGGCCTGTAATGTATCTGGTATTTGTCAAACATATGTCCCTGCCATTTTACCTGAACCCATATCAATCTTCTCCCTGTTTTTTTCTTGTGCCATCTAAGAGCATGGTACTATCTCAGTCTTAATTTATGTTGATCTGGATAGACTCCTACTTTCCAGGGCCAGGGGGCCTAAGTGGCCAATTGAGTAAACAAAGAAATGCTCAAGAAGACTAATTGGGAAGTTTCTATTCGCCCTTGCAGGGCAACAAGGAATGCACGGGCATGGATTGGGAGGCCAGAGTTGGGTACTAAGCTGACGTCTCTGAGGGTATAAAAGGACGCCATACCTTCCCCAAGGTGTGGCTATCTCCTCGCATGCATTGTATCTGTATGTTCTGGATATAGTTCCACCCAGTATTTTGTTTTTGGCCATAAATAAAATCTGTTTTTTTTGCAAGCCTCGTCTTGAGTCTCTCTCTTTGGCATTCTGGTGACTCAAGTGTATTTTGGGACCTTACACTTTCAAAATGTCATTGCTGTTAATGTTATCCTAAGAGTTTAGAACAATCTTGACCACAATCTTATAGCAAAGAGTCACCTGAAGACAATTGGTTGGAACCCACTTAGGGAGCAAGCCGAAGGATAAGGAGAGCTAATATGGTGTGATGGATAAGGCTGCAGGTTAGAATCTGGGAGACTATGAGTTCTAAGCCCACTTTAGGCACAAAACCAACTGGATAGCCTTGTGGGGTGGGGGGAGCAGGGCGGGGCCACTCTCTGTTAACTATAGGAAGGAGTCATGAGCAAACAACTGCTGATAAAGTTGCCAAGAAAACTGAATTGTCCAGTCTGGAGTCAACACTGACTTGAACGACTGTGCATGTGCATGCACATGTATATACACACAAACACATATACAGGGTAGCAGTGCCCATATATGTGACTGGCCAGACAGTATGTCCCAGAGTGTCTCCAATCCTGTGTATAACTTTTGAGATGAAGTATCTACCAAGAACAAGGACCATATGGCTTTGTAGGAAGAGCTCTCTGGCAATCTGAGCCTGCCAGAAGTTGTGCTGGTATGTTGATCAAAAACAGATGAAGAATGGAATGGAACGGAACGGAACAGGAACAGGAACAGGAACAGGAACAGGAACAGGAACAGGAACAGGAACAGGAACAGGAACAGAAGAGTTGGAAGGGACCTTGGAGGTCTTCTAGTCAAACCCCTTGCTTAGGTAGGAAACCCTACACCACTTCAGATGAATGGTTATCCAATCTCTTCTTAAAAACTTCCAATGTTGGAGCATTCACAAACTTCTGGAGGCAAGTTGTTATTAAGTAAACATGTGGGATGTTTGCATGAATTGTTTGTACTATAGTATAGGTAGATCCTTTATATATATTTGGGTGGTTGCCTCTAAACACCAGTAGTTCGCTTTCCTTGAAATGAATATTTGGTGATAGCTTCTGGAAGCTGTTTGTACTTTGACATTTGGAATTCAGAAGCATCTCAGTTACTTATCTCTAAGTTTTATTTGCCTTCTGGAAGTACAGACTCGACTGAAAACAATGCATTCAAAGATATTGTTTTATTTTTAAAAACAGTTTAACTCATCTCTGACTTTTATTTTGACTCTGGTAATATTAGTAGCTTTTCTTTTCTTTTTTAAAATCACACTGCTATATTTGTCTCTTGTTTCTGTAAGCAATTCTTTTATGAAATATTTAGTTTTTTAATCAACTTATGTGTCACCTGAATCATAAAGGCAACTCTTGTGACTTAGTATTAAAAACCATAACATAATTATAAGAATAATTATCAGCAACCATCCATCTATCCATCCATCCATCCATCCATCCATACATACATACATACATACATACATACATACATATATACATACATAATCAAAACCCAACCTATATCTTTTCATGTAACTTAAATTTAAGTGTAAGAATAAAACATTAATAAAACCTGCTCTAAAACCAAAAATTGGAAATGTTTCTATTATAGAAAAGGCCTTCTCTGTATCTTGGCCCACGCAGTAATGCTTAAAAGAACCCCCATCCCTGATTTGAAAGTGCAATAAAAATATACATAATATGAAAGTGATCACAGATCTTTTCATACTTTAAAAATAAGAAAATTTCTTTGAATTTGGATCAGAAATGTGTTGATGCAGGGTAGATGCTGCATTTCCTCAGGTGCCCCATTCCCCCAAAATACTCCAGAGGGCATAGGATAGATAGGGAAGCTCATATAATGTACTTTGCAATAGTCAGAACATCACCACTGATAGCAGTGCATGCTGTAAATAAGCTCCTCTCCAAAACAGCTATTTGAGTTTTCCCATTTAACAAGGAGCCTAGGAGAATTCAGAAGCTGTGCAGTTGGATGAATTCAAGGTAAAACAGTCCCATCTAAGACTTGATGTAAACCTTTTTTCAAGAGTAATTGACTTTTCTGCTATAAATCTTGGCTTCTTTGCTATCATCGATCATAAAAGTCTCCAGGGATTAGTTCAAGGACTCCTCACTGTGATGAGTGGATAAAGAAAAGCTGAGAAGTATTCCCATACTGAAGATATGCCAGCTCAAATCTCCAGATTGTCTTCCCTAACAATTTTAGGCAATTGTAGAAGTGTATAGAGAAGAATTGGATAGGATCTTGTAGTGGCACCACATAAATTGTCATGTAGTGGTACAAAAAACTTCCAAAGCCATTTCTGAGAATATGCCTCCACAAAGGACCATCAATAGCATAATACTGTGCCTCCTTAGACATAATTAAATAAGTGATCCAGTAGGATATCTTGACTGATGATTTCAAAAGCTAATGAAACATTCAAAATAAATATGGTTTTACATTGTTCTACCCTATTTCCTGGTCTAAGTCACCAACATATCTGACCAAAATGTTCCAAAATTTTATTAAAATGGATTTAAATAAACAGTGTTCTCATGTGCCTGTTTTCTTTAGTACAAATAGAAAAAATAGAATGGTTGGGTGGAATTTTCAAGAAAGCAGAGTGGCTCAACTTCCTCATATTTGGAGCTGTTAAAAAATGGGGTTTTGCATCTTTAAGCAAAAATCAGTCATGGACATTGCAATCGTACTCTGTGTTGCAACATATGTAGTAAGCATCAGGTTGATTTTGAATCTCCTTATCATTCCAAATTCCATCACTCCATTTTATGTTTCTCTGTCAGCCAAGCTACATATACACTTTAGAATAACCTTGACAACCACAGTTTGAAATCACTTCAACATGGTATGTTGTTCATATGTGTAAATTGCAGGGAGATTCCTGCTCTCTTAGCATGGTAAGAGGGTCTACGAGGATCCTCTTTCCACCCACTTCTCTCCCCTTCCCCCCCTCTCCTTTAGTTACATCTTTGGCTGAAGTCTCCATTGGAAGAACAAGGAAAAAGCTGCTGTTATATCTATGGGAGCCAGAGGTGCAATGCACTGTTTCATGGGGCTCAGGAATCTATTTATAAGCTATGTCTTTCTACATGCTCTTTTTTATTATGCTGACAATCACATCCCCCTTTCCTATGTCCTTTGTCGTTTTCACTCTCCTTCCTGCTTCTCTATTTGCGGCTGCTGTGCTACAAATGTAGCCCTTACATATACACACCAAAAAAAGAGAGATGGGCAAACAATAAGCAGCTCTTCTTCCTTCAAGGAAAGGAACAGGTGAAACATGCAATAATTCCTCCCATACCTTGTTTTTGCAGCAGAGTTAAAAATAAAGACGTCTTTCTTAAGAGGGTCTCTAGAAGCTTTACAATACAAAGATAGTATTTTTGAATGGTGGCACAGTAAATTCCTTTGTTCAGGGTACAGATAGTCCTTGACTTAAGACCACAACTGGGTCCAGAATTTCCAGTTGGGTGGCACTAAAGCAAGCTGACTGATCAACTTACAACAGTAATCCCTGCACTACCAATGTAGTTATAAACCAAGAATCATGGTTTGTTAAGCAAGCTCAATTCAAACCATTCTGAGCTTGATCCTTCCCAGGCCCAAGTGTCAGCAAGGTAAAGGACTGCCTGAAACTCCCTTTATCTACTGATATATCTCTCTCTCCCCCTCCCTCCCTCCCTCCCTCCCTCCCTCCCTCCCTCTCTCCCACACACCCCTCTGCTCTTTTGGACACCCTATATCCTGCCTTGCAGGGTGGCAAGCAACCCCAGAAGCTCACTCATTGGTTGGCTGCCTCCTCTTTCTGTTCCCTGTAATTGCCTTTTGTGCCCAGTTACTCTGCTTCCTGTGCTGAGTCCTTTTTGGACTCAGCATCTCCTGTGAACTCCTAACTATTAAAGCTGCCATGTCTTTGGAAAGCTTTTTGCTGCTTGGTTGCCTCTATTTCAGACATGTTTTCACTGCTTCTGCTTGGACCCTTTTCATAGCTTCTGTTGTCTCTTTTTCAGATGTGGGTAAAGCTGTACTGTGTTTTTCCAAAGAATACAACGAGGGCAGTGAATAAAGTCTGAAAAGGAAAAGCAAAAACAGTTTGAAATGGACACAGCCAAAGCATTACTAGAAATGTAATACATCCATGCTGGGCATGAAAGAGTTGATTTTGCCAAGACTCATAATGCAAAATTTGAATTAATGTTGTTAGATGCCTTATGTTAAATTATTGTTCCATTTTAAAACAGGTCTGTTAGTACACCCCCCCCCCCCCGAAAATTTGGATTTTCTGGAATCCCTCCAGAAAAACATAATGATGACAGGCAGATTTTCCTGAAATATAGTTTCCAAAGCAAGATTAAATTTCTCTTGCCAATCCTTGGCATATGGTTCCTATGGTATAACAGGGAATTTCAACAGGCCAAATAAAAGTGTCTTTTATATATATGCATTGTGTTAGCATGGCAGGAATGATTGGTATCCATTGGTTCTGAGAACAGGGGACCTTATGAAAGGCAAAACTTTTATCTTCTCCACAGAAGGAATCCATTGCACAGAAAGTGCAAACAAAACCATGTGAGTTATTAGCTTCCCAAAAGCAATCCTTTGGAACATTTCTTAGCATAAAAAACATAGGAAAAAAAAGCAATTTACCTCAGGTGAAATATGGATTTTTCTGCTTCACCGTATGTCCTCCATCCTCAAGAAAGAAAAGACATACCAAGGGAAAGGAATTAAGAAGTAGATTAGGAAAAAATGATGAAAAATAATTTTAAAAATCTATAAATATGTATTTGGAAGCTGAAGCAAGACAAATTTCGCCTGAAGAGATATTTAAATCATTTTGTTTCCCCCCTCCAAGAAATTATTACTGAACTTTAATTTTCTTTCCAATCCCTTCCTCCTTTGTTTTTCCAGAATAGAAACCACTGAATATGGCTTGACACTTTGCAGATTTTAGGACACTTAAGAAATGTTCCCTTGCCCCTAGAAAGGGAGATGTGACAGACAAGAGAGATCAGTTAAATCGGGGAGCCTCAGGTGCAGAGGAAATTGAACTGCTGGAATGTGCAAGATGTTAAAGAACAAAGGATTAGGGATTTATATAGCTATCCAAAAGTGAGAGAATGATCAAATCTTTGCACTAATTCTCCATATGAGAAAAGTGGATTTATTACAAAGAATGATAAAGTCATTCATGAAGGAAGACAGTTTTCTGAGAAAACAGGAAAATTGATAGGCAGCTTTTAGAGAAAGCAGGAGGACATGAGAATCAATAGCCTTCTGAGAGAGGAATGGCAAAGTAGCATATCTCTGAATGAGTAGAGACAATGACCATGGCACAGAGTGATGGACTGGTGAGTAGACTGATTCCCCAGAACCCCTCTGGATAATGAGGGATCAGAGATTGTCCACATATGCTCTGGACAGGTCTGCTCAAGAAGAGACCACAAGATAGCGATTTCCGGTGAGTTGAGTATCAGGAGATAAAGAAAAGTCATCATGCTCTCCTCCATAGCCGAGTCTTTTAAAGGTTACTGGGTTTCTAACTTCATTTTCTAAACATTCCTAACCTCATTTTCTAAACATTATTTAACTGTCTTAAGGCTAATAAACAACAAATGTGAAAAGCCACCCTGATGACTGTCTCTATAAAAGGAAGAACAAAGGAGTGACCAAGAACACATTCTGTAGTTTCCACTCTCCAGAATCACAGGGGCAAAACATGTCATCCAATCAGTGGTGGGTTGCTACCGGTTCACCCGGATCAGGTGAACTAGTAGCGGTGGTGGCGGTGGGAGGCTCCGCCCATCCACCTGGATGTCTCTGTGCATGCAAGAAGAGTTGTGCATGAGCACGCATGCTCCCACGAATGAACTGGTAGCAATGGGATTTGAAACTCACTACTGCATCCAATGATACCTTTTAATATTTACCATCCAATACTGCAAAGGGGAAAGTGTAACAACGGACAGGAGAGAAAGCTTTCCAATGGCTGGGTGTTTCTAGCTGTGCAAGGTAGCTGGCAGCAAGGACAATATATTTGTTATGTACTGGAGTCAGAAAGACTAGGACCTTCCCTGGATCTGCTTACCACTCTGTACTCTTTATCTGATGCTTCAGAGTTTGTTTCATCTGATCATATTTCATCTTAAGAACAGAGGAGGAAGAGAAGCTTAGATTTATAAGATTAATTTCAACAGCTATGATCCATGTGTACTGAAAATTGTCCTGAAGAATTAATGGTGCTAGGTGTTGAGGATAAAACTTAAGCTTTAACCAAAGGTTACAGAAGCTAGACACACTCTTAACTCAAGTTTTATCATACCTGTCTCCAGTGGAGTATTTGCATTTGAGACACAACAAGGTGTCTGGAGACCTGCTCTGATGAATTTATACTATAACCTTATCCAAGGAGTAAAACAAAAGCTAAAGAGCCAGCCGGAGTCCTATAGAGGTATAGCTTGAAAGAGCTTAAGTGCAGCTGGAACATAATATCCTCTCTTAGAGTGTGAAAAATTGAGGATAGCATTGCAAATCTTTGTCCAATAGTAACAGCAGCATATTCACAATCAGCTTTCCTTGAGCAAGCATATTGTATGGCTCCCCCTGAATGCTTAACACAAGTCACTACTTCTATACTATGGCCACTAATGCTTTGATTATTCATTCTATCTATCTATCTATCTATCTATCTATCTATCTATCTATCTATCTATCATCTATCTATCTATCTATCTATCTATCTATCTATCTATCTATTCATAGGTCTATGACCACAATAAACTGAAATTAAGAGCCTTGGTAGTACAGTGGTCTAAAGCACCCTGTTATTAAGAACAGCTGCCTGTAATTACTGCAGGTTTGAATCTCGCCAAGGCTCAAGGTTGACTCAGCCTTCCATCCTTTCTAAGGTAGGTAAATTGAGGACCCAGTTGTGGGGGCAATAAGCTGACTTTGTATAAATATACAAAAGAATGAAGGCTATTGCTTAGCGCATTGTAAGCCACCCTGAGTCTCCGGAGAAGGGCGGCATATAAATCAAATAAAAAAATTAAAAAATTAAAAAATTAAAAAAAATGAACAAAACTCAAGACTTTATGATATCTGAAATTGGCCACTAGATACGACCAAAGATCTCAGGAAGGAAAGGAAAAGGAGAGGGGAGCCAAAGCTTACCCTTTGTTATTAGTAAGTACTGAAATTTGAAATAACCCAGGAGATTTTTGAAAAATGGGGTCAGAAATTAGCAGCCACAATATCAGCAATGATGTCTGCATCTATGTCCAAATGTTGTTAAAGAAATGACAGATGTGGAATAGAATATTTTGAGAGATGTACAGGATAAAGAGGTAAAGCAAATTTTGTCTGATGTAAGAATCTTAAAACCAAAATACTAGATTTTTTTTAAAAAAAGTGGATTATAAAACTGAGGAGACTAAAGATGACAAAACTAAAAACAAATAACAAGCCAGAAAATGATCTGAATAAAGATTTTCTATTGGAACCTTGAAGCCAGAGCTTTTGAATTAAGCCATGGAAATTGAAATAGTAATACAAGTGACAAAGAAAGAGAATGACCTGGATAATGATTTTTATTGGATTTATAAAAAAAGGTTTGCTAAAGTCTCAAAGAAGCCTTTGGGATGGGAAAAAGAAACCTGAAGAGAGATCAAATCCAAGATAACATCTGAATGAATTAAAGAAAGAATAAAAATAAATTAAACAATAAAAGACTGTTGAAATATAAAGTTGGTTTGTTTGATAAACATTAAAATATATACATATAAATGCTGACAACACTGTATATACTTTTTGCTAGCACCAGAACTGAAAAATTGATGATTTATGGATTTGCATATAGATAAGGGCTGAATTATGGGAAGAAGAAATATATGTTTTATAAACTTCTAGGGGGCAAAAAATTATTAAATTTGGTTAAACTTGTAATGAAGATCAGAAGTCATTTCTTTCAATATTGCTTTTTCCCCCTTTTCTTACCTTTTCCTGTCTCCCCTTTCCTTGTATCTTTTATTCTTTTCTTTCTCACTCTCTCCTTTTCTCTCACAGTTTAATTTGCATTTTTATTACTGTAATCAAAGTTTTTAAACAAAAATTATTTTCTAAAAAAAATATTAGATAATGGAGGGAGGAAGAGAATGTCTTCAGCAAAGCCTTTGACTATCATGCCAGAATCATGAGACATGTTAAGAACAGTAATTTAATAAGAAGAGAACCTGACAGTTTTTCTTTTTTAGGAAGCTTTACAGTGAACAAGATATCTTCTGAGAAAACAGATTGGTTAAGAAAAGAGAAGGGAATGACACCAGGATACATAATGTCCACATATATTGCTGCTATATTATAAAAATGGATAAAGTAGAAGAGGTGCATCTGGAAAACTAACAGTTTTTAGCTGAAGGCAAATAAGATTTGGAAAAGCTCAATATGAAAGTAAAAATGGAAAGTAAAAAATCTGCATTAATGTTTTATAATAAGAAGATAAAGATAATGTAAACCTTCATCTTGCTTAATGAACTTACAGCTGACAGTGAGGAAGTGGTAAATAATTTTCTGGTTTTTGCTTTAGAATTTTAAAAATTGACAGTAGTGGATAAGTAAAGAAAATATTATTCCTACAATGGAAGACAGTGGAACATTTAGATAAGATCTTTGAAATAAGAATATGACAGCCAAGATTACAATAGTTAAAACAATGATCTTTCTAATGGTAATATATGAAGGAGCAAGAGAAATATACTTCATGAAGAACAAGGAAGAGAAAGCTTTTGAACTGAGGACTGAAGACAATTACAAAGAATATCAGAGACTGCAAGAAAAATAATTCATCAGTCTTGAATCAAATAAAAACTGTTTACTCTTTCAAGGTGATAATCACAAACAGAAATGTATTACTTTAGGCAGAATACGTAAGTGGATGAGTGACTAAGACAAACAACCATGCTTGGCAAAATTGGTGGAAGTAAAAGAGGGAGACAATAAATAACAAAGGTCAATGAAATAAAAGGTTACTGAAATATTTATTATTTCACTTTTTAAAAAACTTTGTTTATTTTTGCAACTGGTCCCAATCTGTAGGCTCAAGGAAGGGTACAACAAAGGGAAAAAATAATTCAAAAGAAAACAATTGAAAATATATACAAAAAGTATCCTTGAAAAATCCATAGTGGTAGCAAGGGGCAGATCGAAATCCATTCATGCAGTTACTCAGTTATCAAAAGCTGTAGTGGCACAATGATTAGAATGCAGTATTGCAGGCTAACTCTGCTGACTGCGGATTGCTAGCAGTTCAGCAGTTCAAGTCTCACCTGCTCAAGGTTGACTCAGCCTCCCGTGGTTGGCAAAATGAGGACCCAGATTGTTGGGGGCAATATGCTGAGTCTGTAAACTGCTTAGAGAGGGCTGTAAAGCACTATGAAGCGGTATATAAGTCTAAATGCTATTACTATTGCTATTGTTATTGTTATTCCAACACAACTTGATGGCACATAAATAATTAATCAATATTCCTTCTTCAACATACCAAAATATATTTGGCTACTTTTAGTGATATCCTGACATTTTTTGTAATGTTACCAGCTTTATTGATAATTCTTTCACTTTTCTTGGGAATTCCATAAATGCTTTCTCCATATGGTCATTCTCAATACATTGCATATGTTGGCTTAGATAACAAATGAATCCAGTCCTCTCTGGGATCAAAAGTGTTTTCTTTTTAAAGAAAATAATGTATAATGCCCTACAGAATAATTTAAGCCTATCTCTGTATAGTAGTAGTAGATTTAACTAGTCTGTAAAAATCTGGATGACCCATGAGAGGGGTAAGTACTAGAGTTTTCTGTAGGATTTTGTTGGTTGTTGAGATTTTTAAAAACCAGATATGGCAGATATAATATGTATTCATTCAGTAATATGAGTAGATATCTTTTTAAATATCCAGGAATAGGAATCAGAGCTGCTGCTGCAAATACCCTAGGTCATTTTAAATTGTCTATCAAAAACTGGAATGTGCTTCAAAAGCCAGATATAAAAAGAAAAGAGAAAAGTGAGATGTATATGAAAGTTTAAATAAATTGCTACTTGAAAAAAAAAAATCAACACAATGGCAGGAAAAAGATGTGACCAAAGCAATTAGTTTGAAATTAGAGAAGGAAAGAGAAAGTGGGGGGAGAGGGAGAGAGAGGGGGAGAGAAGAGGAAGAAAACCAGCTGGATTCTCTGTCACATACTTAAAGATTCTTATGATTTATGCCCTAGTAAGGAAAGTGAAATAATCTCTTGCTAATCCTTTATAGATAGCCTGACTTTAGACGGAGACAGCTGGCAAAGAGAGAGAGAGAGAGAGAGAGAGAGATAAAAAAGAGTCATTTCCAAACTGCATAGCAAGTGTAAAGATGTTCTT
Organism: Pituophis catenifer annectens; assembly: GCF_029215685.1. Classification (NCBI taxonomy): domain Eukaryota; kingdom Metazoa; phylum Chordata; class Lepidosauria; order Squamata; family Colubridae; genus Pituophis; species Pituophis catenifer. Next base: position 95,371,812 of record NW_027256882.1, read on the forward strand.
TTCTTTACTCCTCAGCCTTAGTAGAGCCCAGTCTTTTCAGTTGGAAAAGGAAATGGCTTTGTGATTTTGCAGGTGTGAAATAAATAGAAAAGAAGAGAGATGGGATTTTTAAAAAATCAGACAGTCATTGAACCAAGGCATCTGTTTCACATGCACAATTCATTCTCAAAGCACTAAAGCGCCCTGGAGAAAGGTTTCTTTTCATTTGTCTGAGATGGCTCAGTGCTAACCATTTCTGAAATCTAGAATTTGGGAGGTTTCCTGAATATTGATTTTGTTGAACTTAGTGTACTGTATACTGTAGGTTCAGGAACCATGTGAAAAAAAAATTATGAGGTTTCTATTCTTTAAATAAATGCCAGCATTTAATTTTAACTCTCTTTCTTCTCCCTACCCCCCAGACATCCCATGGTAGCTCCCAAAACTATAAAAGCAGGTTTTAGAAATGCATTGATTCAGTTTTATATAAACTGTCATATGGTGGGGAATAAACTTGATTGGAATAATATTTGATAGCTTAGTAATTCTGTTTCTGTGCATCCTTTTCTATTGTTTGAGGATTAGATTTTTTTTTTTTGAAAAAAAAATCCTCTGTGCATTTTTAAAATGATGGTTATTAAAGTTAAAAAAAGGAGTGGTGTATAGAATATGGCCCCACTGAGAGTTTTAAACTCATAAATTTTGGAGCTGTAGTAGCATCTCTAATTTAACTTAATGTGGTGCTTTCTTAATGTTCCCAGGGTGTGTGTGAGGATATTAGTAGAAACCTTATTATCCAAATTTGTTATTCCATGCATAAATTGAGCAGGAAATCTACCCATAATATCATGGAGTGAAAGCATAGTCTGATACCTCTGACTATATTGGACTCTTTATGGAAAAGTAATGTATTTTTCTGAGATGGGTTTTCCAAACATCTTTTGTGCTCTATTTATTACAATGCCTTACTCTAAAGCACTTAGCCAATCAATCATATCTGGTCCTTCCTAACAATTCAATTTTTCCCAATTCTGGATGGAGCAAAGAATAATTTCCTTTAAATACTGTTAGCTATTACCAAGAGAATATTAACATATGGCTGGCATCTTTCCAATCAGCTCATATTGCCTCTTTTTATTCTTGTTCTGTGGAAGGAAAATATACATGCCCCCACAAGCCTGCTTTACACACGATTCTTAAATCACAATATGATTTGTTTTGGCTTAGCATGAAGCGTGAATTTCTCCATTATATTTTAGTGTGACATGTTAATCAGGCCACTGTAGCCTAATCAACAAGCCATACGGTTAGTTGGTTGGTTTAAACAAATCTGGCTCGGTATTATGCATAAATTGGGTGTCTTCTTCATAAATGCTTTCTAGACTTGTGGCAGATTCAGTGAAATCCCTCACCCTGAAGGAATCAGCCAAGTTCATCACACTGTTGCTATTTTAAACAGCTATCATTGACATTCCCGCCTCCTCCATGCTGTCTCCTCAGTCTCTTGACATCTGTTCCCCAGGGGCCTTCCATAGAAGAGGCAGGGAAGAGAGAAAAGCCATTCTGCTAATGGGTAGCTCTACCGATAACAATGCATAGTGCTGGTAAAAGCTGTGATAGGTCCTCTCAATAATAAGCCTTATAAAGTTTTTCCTAGTTCTGGCCTCTTCTGGAAGAGTTTTCCAAATTTTCTCATTGTTGCCAAAACATTATTCAAGTCCTTGTAGCCAAGGTTATCTGGGAGCTGAGGTTTATGCAGGAATCCAGAATGACTTTTCTAAAATGCTAACATGAGGGATAGCATTGCCAATGCTTTGATTTGGCCAAATATCTTTCTAGATCATTTGGAATCTTAAAAACTTGGATACTTGATCATGTGCAAGGTAGTATTTCTGAGAGATTAAATTCTGTTGCACTGTTTGTTTACAAAACTTTATTAACAAGATTATAAATTCTTGTTACCTGTTCTTCTCCTCCCCACCCACATACACCATTCTTCATAATACATTAATTTTCTGTTCCTCCAAGCAAGGAACTGGATCGTTGCTTTTTCACTGTCATTAAAGTCCTGTTTACCCTATTATCCTATTTGATGCTGCTGGAAATATTTAATGTGGTCTACGGTGAATTCAGTATTGGGACTGTGGAAGGCTTCAGTGGAGGTTCAAGTGTAGCATTCTTCAAAGCTGCTGTATGAGGCTGCCTAAAAGGTGAAATCACTAGTTTGCCATTTGGGGAACTGGGGGGGGGGGAGCTTGCCTGCCTATCTAAAGCAGCAGAAGCTTTAAAAAAAAAATCTTCCAGTCCATTGCTACCAGCCCTAGATGAAGTCCCCTGAGTAACATGGCAGTTTCTTTGAACAAATAGGATTGCCTCTGTAGCACAAAGTATCTTGTCAAAGCAAAGCACAGCTGCCTTATAAAGGCTTAGGAAATATAGCCTCTTACTTAGATGCTTTTGAAATGCAAAGAAGGAAAGTGTTTTCATCTTTTCTCATTTCCTTTGACATTTCCACAGAGGATTCTGCTGAATTTGTCTTTTCAGTGTCATTCTGGATTCATCTTTCCATAAATGTGCATTTTGGTCTGCATAGCTGAGATGGCAGAATGAGCCTCACACTTCAACCATATTTAGACATTCCTTCCACATAACATAGAATCATAGGGCTGGAAGGGATTTTGGAGATCTTCTAGTCCAACCCCCTGCCCAAGGCAGGAGTCCTTATACTATCCCAGATAAATGGATGTCCAATCTCTTCTTACCAACTTCCAACAACAGAGCACCAATATCTCCAGGAAGGCAAGCTGTTCCATTGGTTAATTCCTTGTGTGTTTAATCACACTTGGCCAATAAAGAATTCTATTCTATTCTATTCTATTCTATTCTATTCTATTCTATTCTATTCTATTCTATTCTATTCTATTCTATCCCTCACATCCTGGACATAAACTGTTTCAACTCCTACCCTCAAAACGATGCTATAGAGCACTGCACACCAGAACAACTAGGCACAAGAACAGTTTTCCCCCCGAATGCCATCACTCTGCTAAACAAATAATTCCCTCAACACTTGATTGATTTACTAAGTCTGCGCTACTATTAATCTTCCCATTGTTCCCACCACCCATCTCCTTCCACTTATGACTGTATGACTGTAATTTTGTTGCTTGTATTCTTACGATTTATATTGATATTGTTTCCTGATGGCTTATTTGTACCCTATGACTATCATTAACTGTTGTACCTTATGATTCTTGATGAACGTATCTTTTCTTTTATGTACACTGAGAGCATATGTACCAAGACAAATTCCTTGTGTGTCCAATCACATTTGACCAATAAAAAATTCTATTCTATTCTATTCTATTCTATTCTATTCTATTCTATTCTATTCTATTCTATTCTATTCTATTCTATTCTATTCTATTCTATTCTATTCTATTCTATTCTTTGCTCATACTGTCAGAATTTTTTTCCAGATTGGATTTTCCTCTGATGAGCTTTTACCCATTGCTTCTTGTCCTACCCTCAGGGGCTTTGGAGAACAATTGACCCCCTCTTCCTTGAAGCCTTCAAATATTAGAAGATGGCTATCATGTTATCCCTAAGTCCTTAGTCGTGTATTGTACAATTTGGTCTCCAGACCCCTTATCATCTTTACGGCTCTTCTCTTCACTCTTCTCTCATTCTTTCTCAGCACCTTTTTTTGTATTATGGTGACCAGAACTGGTTATAGTATTCCTAATCTAGTCTTACTAATGCAATATAGAGCAGTACTATCATTTCTCATGATCTTGATGCTATCCCTCTGCTGATGCAGCCTAGGACTGCACTGGCTTTTTTTTAGCAGTTGCAGCATATTGCTGGTTCATACTTAAATGGTGGTCAACCAAGACACCCAGATGCCTCTCACCCTTTGTTGAGCCAGGTACTGCATATTATACCTATGCATTTGGTTTTCCTGCCTAATACGCATGCATATGTCTATAGGTGCAACAGGATTCCAAGCTGTTTTTAAAGCTCACATTTTTAAATCTTGTAATTATTTTTTCTATATATCAAACATATTTCCAGACCACCATCAAGGGTTTGGTGTGTTTTTTTTTCATGACATTAAGTGCATACACTTACATACCCTATACCGTGTTTCCCCGAAAATATGACAGGGTCTTATTTTCTTTTGACCCCCAAAATATGGCCTTGGCCTTATTATCAGGAGGCTTATACCTAAACCTTGGCCCCGGAGCACTGACCAGCTGCTTCGTCGGTGCCACCCAAGCTGCTGCCTCCAGCAATTGTGGCAGCTTTTTTGTTGCTTCCTGTGCAAACAGCACGATGTGAGGAGGCAAGGTGGGGGAAGGGGGGAACATGCCCCCCCACACACCTGCCATCCATACAGACGTTCTTCTCCTGGGCAGCGGCAGCGCATTCAGCTCCCCAAATTTGGCTTGCCGATCTCAGCCGGCAAGGGGGAGTGGCAGGTGGGGAGGGGTGGGGAAGGAAGGAAATGGAATGGTGTATTTTGGCACTCCTCTTTCTGCCTACAGTCTGACAAAGTGTGCGAGCAGGTTAGTGCGTCTTCAGTAGGATTCTACCTTTTTTCTTTTTCTTTTTTTTAATATAAAGTGCACTGTGAACAGAACATGGTCAGACTGCTCTCCCCTGTCTTAAGTTTGGCTGCCTCCACCACGCACAGAGGAACATGTTGAATTTGTTTTCTCGCTGAAAGACCCAGACTTTTCTTTCTACAAGGGGAATTCTGTTCTTGCAAAGCCATGACTTTAACTCTCGAAGCCCCTTGCTGGAAGTGTTTTCTTGGCTGGCATGAAGGGAGGCTCTTCTTTTCTTGCAAAGCCACACTACTCCAGATGACCCCAAAAGAAAGACGCCGGGTCCTTGAAATCGAGCCTGCGCCTGGCGGAGGCAGCCAAAGTTAAGACAGGGGAGAGACCCTTCCCTCATGCGTCTCCACGCAGCCCCCCAGTGACTCGCAGCCTGCGTGGGGACGAAGGGCCCGCTTGGCAGGCATACAGTCTGGGATAGAGGCCTGTTTTCTGGAAAAGCAATGCAAGAAAGAGATGGGCCACCAAAAAGGCCATTCTGCATGAATGGCAGGTGCGTGTGGGGCACGGGGGGCACATTCCCTCTCCCTTTCCCCCCCTCTCTGGCCTCAGCTCCTCACATTGTGTTGTTTGCATGGCAGCTGCGCATGCGTCTAAGTATTGGGGGGCTTATTTTGGGGGGGCTTATTTTACCCCATGAGCTTGAAAGCCCAATTGGGCTTGTTATCCGGACATGTCTTAGTTTCGGGAAAACATGGTACATACACACATATATACACATAACTCCCTTTCGGGAGAGGCCATGAAAAGAAAATGTAGAAAAACAGTAAGAAAGAGTTACTGGGATGAGTTGTGCAGCTATAGAAATTGATGGCAAGTTTAAAATGTTAAAGGTGCGAGTTCATTAACTTCTAGTCTGTTTTCCATTTGCAGGAATGCATTGCTTGCTTTGATGCCACTTGTTCCTTTTCATATTCCTAAAGATCAGTCATACAGATATTTATTTTGGTCTCCCTGTGGTGTCATCTAATTTGATTCCTGTGAAGCGGCCAATGCCATCATCTCTTGCAAGGATTCTCTTCTTATAGACTTGCTTATGCACAGAAATTGTTTTGTGAACAATGCCCCATCAAATGATCCACTAACAGCAGGAAGTAATTTGAGTGGCATCGGGTAATGAAAAGTATATATACACTAATCACAATATGAAAGCTGTGTTCTACTGAGGGATTTTGTATTGAAATGCATCCTATGCTGACATCCAGCTGCAGAGTAGCTGTCTAAAGGACAAATGGATATAGAGAGATAATTCTTACCATCAGCAATTTTCTATGGTTCTCAGTTTTACGGGCTTTCCCCCCCTCCCTCCGTCCTGCTTCTGCAGTTTGTGTATATGTGTGTTTTGCTTTCAGTTCTATAAAGCACTTTATTGGGCAGAGTTGACAGTGTGAATTACCAAAGACAAGGTAGAAAATTTGTTTTTGAGATTTATGTTAGTGATCGGTTGAATAAGAGAACTGGATGTTTATTTTACTATGCTCATAGATGTTTACTTCCATAAAAATTATGACCAGACTCATAAATTAGCAAGAAGGATATACCCGTAGGCAAGAAAATGTATCAGGTTTCATAGGACTAAGGCTACAAGGTTTGATAGGTTTCAGCTGACTACCTAAAGTAGTGTATCTTTATTTCTTTATTCATTTTCTGCTGGTAGTAGCTGTGAAGATCATTGAAGCTCACATCTCACAGCCATATATAAGTCCCTGTGGAATGACATATGAAGGAGCCAGTAAGTCCTCCCTCTGGTTTTCATTCTAGGTTCTTTAGCAAAGGTCACCTCTCCTCTCAACAGTTTTTTCTGCAATGCAATAAGCTTTTTAAAAACCTGTTTATCTTTATTGGACAGTTAGAATGAGAATATAAAAACTGGACACAAATGCGAATAACTGGACACAAATTAATATTTTTTCCTTTTATGACCTTTCAATTCCTTTGTTTTGAGGTAGAGCCAGGGCAACTGAATGGAGCTGAGAATTTACTGGCTGGATGCCCTTCCTCACACCTATGTGGAGTTTGCAGCAGATATTTTCTCTTTGCACCCTGATAGAGAAACTTCTGCTGCTGCCTAAATTGGACTCCCTTCCGAGTGGGAGTCAAGTGTCTTCATCTCTAGGCCGCTGCACCACTCAAAAATATGAGAATATGTGTATATATATGTGTGTGTGTGTGTGTGTGTGTGTGTGTGTGTGTGTTTTCTGAGGTTTTCGCGGGTGTTTGTATGTAGGTCTTTGGTTATTCGGGTTTTCTCCCGCGTAAAATTGGAAGTGTCTTGGCAATGTTTCAACGAAGTCTCATTCGTCATCTTCAGGCTGGTGTTTTCGGCTTCGTGCTTCTAGGAGCAATGTGTGTGATCGCAGCTGTTTCTTCCTTTTAATATTCGTATTTTAATCTTCATATATATATGATGGGCATGAACGCATATATGTTGAGACATAGTGTGAAAGTCCTTAAACATAATTCATGGCTTTGGCAGAAAAAAAAAATGAGTTGCCAAACCAACTTGACAACAGTATATAACATCTGCCAGAAATCTATATAAATGTCCCAGATTGTATAATACAACATTAGGCAACTGTTCAATGAACTACAGAAATTCATGTCTCAGCATATATGCATTCATGCCCATCAAGTCTGACCTATTTGTGTATTCAATATTATATCCTCATGATTTTGTCTTGTGGTTGGAATTTTTATTTATTTTATCTATATGACCGTATAACCTCAATATTTTCTTTCATATTGGTCACACACTTTTGTATTCACTCCATATTCATTTAGCATTTTTTCGTTCTTGACTTATTTCTTCTTGTTTTGCACTTTTTAAGTAGCCACAAGCTACAAGTTATGCATTTCTCTTAGTATTTGGACATCCTAAAATTTCTCCTTCCATATGCTCATCTCTAGTAAGCATTGAAGCAATGTACAAAAATCAATCTATTTTTATAGGTTAGCTGGCAATTGTTCATTCCACTTTCCTTGACAAGGACAACTACCTTGGACTTCAGTTCATTCAGTTTCACCTCCATATTCTTCATTGTTCATACAATCTAATATCCTCTGCAAATCATTTGTGTTAATATACAATAGCATGTATATCACCACCAGTTGGATTTGCAACTGGCTGCCAAACCACACTTAATGTGTAGTCCTTAATGGAACTACATCTACATCAGGAGTGTGAAACTTGATTTCATTGAGGGCCGCATTACAGTTGTATTTGATCTCGGGGGGACTGGGGTGGGCATGGCCAGGGTGGGTATGGCCAGAATGGCCAGCTCGACATCACTCATATCAGGGGCACCTGTGGTGGTCAAGTGCTAAAGCAGGACTTTCCTCAGACCCTCCCTCACTCTCATTATAATCTCCTCCCTCCCTCCCTCCCTCCCTCCCTCCCTCCCTTCCTCCCTTTTCTTCTTTTTCCTTCCCTCTTCATTCTCCTTACTTCTTCATTCTCCTCTTTCCTTATTTGTCCTTTCCCATCTTTTCTTCATCTTTTCTCTTTCTCTTTCTCCTTTCCTCTCCCTTCTTGCATGGTCAAATGCAAAAAAAAAAAAAAAACATTTCTCCTTTTGTTTTGTTTTTAGTTTGTTTTGCTATCCCTGTTTTCAGCCGTAACGACCTCCTGAAGCCCTCTGTCAGTGAAAATGGAGCTCAGGGGGCCTCATGCACCCTGGGCCCAATTTTCGCTAACAGAGGGCTGCAGGAGACCATCGCGGCAGAAAATGGGGCCCGGAGGCTCACAAGACCCTCCTGAGCTCTGTTTTTCTGGCAGAGGCACTGTGGGCCGGTCCTTTGCTGTTTCCAGGGTGGCCCTGAAGGCCAGATCTAGGCACCCCATGGGCCAGATCTGGCTCACATGCCTTGAATTTGACATCCCTGATCTACATGGAGGGAAGTAAGCATGATGTACTCCAAGTTCTGCCTAGACCCAGTACTCTTCAATATCTTCATAAATGGTTTAGATCGGGGTGAAATGCTCCCGGATTGGACCAGATTGCCTGATTCAGTAGCAATCTTGGCCATTGGTTCGGCAATCCAGCAGCGATGGGGGAGCGAAGCTCCACCCGCCCTCCCGGGTGTCATTACTTCCTGGTTTTAACCAAGAAGTAATGTGTTTTTTACCTTCTGCGCATACACAGAAGCTCTGTGCATGCATGTGACACACACACACGCTTCCAAACCAGTAAGGAAGGTAAATAGATTTCACCCCTGGTTTAGATGATGGAATAGAAGAGAAACTCATCAAATTTGTAGATGACACCAAGCTGGCAGGAATAACCAACACCCCAGAAGATAGGATCAAGATCCAGATGGATGTTAATAAACTTGAACACTGGGCCTCTATGTAATGAAATGAAATGAAATGAAATGGGGAGAAAAGTAAGGTTTTACACTTAGGCAAGAAAAACCAAATATATAGGTGCAGAATAGGTGAATCATGGCTCAATAGCATTAACTGTGAGAAGGATCTTGGAGTCCTGGTGGACAATCATTTAAATATAAGCCAGCAATGTGTTGCATCTGTCAAAAAACCCAATGCAATCCTAGGCTGCATTAACAGTGGGGATAGAATCAACACCATGTGAAGGGTTAGTACTATTTTATAATGCCTTGATATGACCACACTTGAAATACTGCATCCACTTTTGGTAACCGCAATTTAAAAAAAAAAAAAAAGATGTTGAGACTCTGGAAAGAATGCAGACAAGACCAATAAAGATGATTAGGGGGCTGGAAGCTAAAATTTATGAAGAACCATTGCAGGAATAACGAAAAGAAAGATTAGGGATGACATGACAACAGAATTCCAATATCTAAGGGTTGCCACAAAGAAGCGGGAGATAACCTATTTTCCAAAGCACCAGAAGGCAAGGCAAGAAGCAATGGATGGAAACTAATGAAGAAGAGAAGCAGCCTAGAACTGAGGAGAAATTTCCTAATAGTGAGAACAATTAACCAGCGGGGCAGCTTGCCTTCAGAAATTGTGGGTGCTCCATCACTGGAGGATTTTAAGAAGAGATTTAACAACCATTTGTCTGAAATGTATAAGGTCTCCTGCAATAGGAGGAGGTTGGTCTAGAAGACTTCCAAGGTCCCTCCAACTCTATTATTCTGTTATACATAAAATAGATTTATGCTTATCATCCCTAACTGGCATATTAATCTTATACAACCATTTTTCATTTAAAAAAAAAATACAGTTAACATCCAAGAAGATATTTCATATCCATGTCTTCCTCTATACTCAGTGCTAAACTATTTCTAAGCATTTAATTTATTCCTATGCATATTTTTCTTCTATAATACATAATTCCTGCATCATTCAGCAAACTATATCCATGTAAAACAATTGAAACCAATTCACCCTATTACATGTTCTTTTTCAAAATTAATAAATGTGCAGTAATGTTCTCAATGACATTTTTTCTTGAATACTAATATTTTTAGTGTTCAGTTCAGTTCTGCAATATGACTTATCAATGCTATTTCCATTCACTTTTCTAAATGCTCTTTTCAGAATTTCCTCATCCCAAACCACTTCATCTGTTTTAATATTGATTCCTTTCAATCTTCCAGAAGCTCCTTCTTTTGGTGCAAAAACATTGCTTTTAATTTGCATCAATATTGTTAGGCATTTTCGATACCTCTTTTAATTTTAACTGCTCCTTGCTGTCTGATTATATTCTTTGCCTTTCTATGTGCTGTCTATGCTTCCATTACAATATAAGTGGCAGAGAAGCACTTGAAATAATGCATAAATAAATCCACAATTTTTGCAGCATTCTCTTATATTCATTTTGTTCTTACTCACTTCTTTCCTTTTATCATTCCACCAAGCATCGTTTTTCATACTTCCCATTAGTGCAGCTTCCCATATTTCAGTTGTATTTTGCACCATGATTCTTTCTACTTTGTTCCAAACAGCTTCCACATAATCTTTCCTTCTGTCTGCTTTCATCAGTTAGGAAATTAATTTATATTATAGTACTTTTTCATAAATCATCTTCAGGCAACCATTCTACTTTTATTCTTGTTACTTTCTTTTTGCTTCTTTCATAGGCACTCCATTTTTTCCAAGGATCTGTTCTTGATATTACCTAAACATCATCTATCTTGTCAACTTTGTATCTGTCACTAATTTTCCCAGCCTTTCATCCTAAACTCAGTGGTGGGATTCAGCCAGTTCGCACCACTTCGGGAGAGCCGGTTGTTAACTTTCTGAGCAGTTTGGCAAACTGGTTGTTGGAAGAAATCATTAGGGCAGAGAACCGGTTGTTAAATTCTTGAATCACTGCCTAAACCACCAAATGAATGAAGCTTTTCTGGTTAATACCAGGTTTCAACAGGTATTCACAAACCATTACAATTTTTAATTTATTCTTGGGTCTCCTAATTGACCAATACCTTTTTTCTGTATTTCTCCAGCTTACAGATTCCTACTTTTATATGCACCCGCAGCCTACTGTAGATGACACCAGTTCATATTTTCTGACATATGTTTTAGCATATCTGTCAATAACTATTCTGTGAAGTCATGCTGGTCACATGACCATGGAAATGTCTTTGGACAGTGGTGGCTCAATGGCCTTGAAATGGAGATGAGCACCTCCCCTATAGTCGACAACAACTAGTGGAGTAAAATCTGCAGGGACTCCTTTACCTTTTATTCATGAAATCTATTCACAAGGTCAGACTATCTTCATTCACTCTTCTCCTTCTCTTAATTCACAGGAACACACATTTTCCCCCTTTCTTTCATTTCTTAATTCATGTTTTTTTTACCATTTAGGTTTTTTTACATTCCAGGTTGCAATCTTTCATATATCTGTGGGTCATATTGTCTTCTGCTGCTATCATGTCTTTAGTCTGTTGAGAGTTGCAAGGAAACTTGCAATACTAGATGCCAATGTTAGATTCACAATTTCAGTGATGATATAGGACCAGGTTGAGCCTCAACGAGGGATCAAACGCACGATAAGTCACGAGTCCCTGCATGCCCAGAAGAGATATAAGTCCAGCCCAACTTGAATGCCTTTCTTATCTCCCACTCATTTCCCTTGACCATTAGCTGGTCAGATTCTTGTAGAGAGCTTCAGCCTGCAATAAATCTTAATACTCATTTGAACTGCCTGAATCTCCTGATTTCCCCGGTGCTTTACAGATCTGGTTCTTCTGAGCTCTTTCTATCTTTGTAAGGGTTCTTTGTTTTCCAAGAACTGGACGCACAAGTGTGTATAAGATAACCATACAAAATACTTTATTGTAGCTCACAAAATGTTCCTGTTGCCCTGGATTAACTCCAGTCTCCTAGACTTTGCAAGTTGATGTAGCCATGTAAATAAGTCTTTGATGGTTGGTTTCTAATGACAAAACTCTTCAAGTTTGTAAAGTATAACCTTTGCCTCCCTCCAAAAGATCATGCACCTCTTGGAATTAAGATTTACCTTAGCTTCTCTTCTGGTTGTTACTGAGATCTAGTTCAAAATCCAAGACACTGTTTCTCAACCTTGGCCCCTTTAAGACATGCGGACTTCAACTCCCAGAATTCCCTAGCCAGCATCTCCAGCTATGGTTACCATAGTTTATGGTCTTGGCAGTTGACTGACAATATTCTTGCTTGCCTGTAATTGCTGTAATTTCCAGACATCGCTTCCTGATTCCTTGCCTGCATATTGTCTTTTTTCTTTTTCCTACACAGCTTTTCCACACTTTTGTAAGCTAAGGGCCTGGATAGGTGAGGCTACCTATGGACACTAGCACGTTCCTAAAAACATCACATGGATGCTTCTGAATAAACTGTGAATGAGGGAATGAATGATCCTCACATGTTTCTGGAGCTGTAGACTTTTATGGCCCTTTGAGAGAACTGAAATTATCCCTGGGGAAATGGAGATCGAAATATTTCTGTCTGGCTGCAGCTGCTTTTCCCAAATGCAGACAGGAACCCCAACTTCATTTGCTCAAATTCCTTAAATTGTTTCTATTGTCCATGCATGCTTTTTATATGCCAGTTTTAAAACGGAATCATTTTATGAGAGAAGCAGTTTCAAATATGTTGTGTTCATTCACAATACTACAATAATAATGCAGAAGTAGAATTATGAATAGAAAGACATAGATTCACGTCAGTTCATGAAATATCCTCTTGAGAATCTGGTCTATAAAAAGGACAAGCTGGGAAATCAGAAGCCATCTAGATTTCAGTGGGAAATTTAGATTCTCGATATTATAGGAGAATCACAAATTATAGACCAAACAGATCTATTGTCATCTTATATCTCTTTGCATTGTTAGTAAAAAAAGGTTAAAATAAGGTTTGTAGAAAATCATAAACACTGAAGTGTTTTCTTAGTGTCTAAATTGCATAAACTTAGCAACAGGTTTATTGTTTCAAAAATCTAAAGTTTGCTCAGCCAAACTATCATGAATTATTCTGATCAGGAATGTAAATAGCAGTTTTATTTTTGTTATTATTTTTGTTCTAAAGCCATAAGAAATATCACCTTGTATATTAGACAAATTAAATTTCATTACTGCATTTCTCGAGAGACGCTTAATCTTTCATTCTGATAAACACCACTCTTTAGGACAAAATAAAAATAAAAATGAAATACAGGAACCTTCTGCAGTGCTTATATTAAATAAGGCAACTACCAAATAACTTTACTGACTGTGACAATGCAAATGCTGTGGCATATTGCAAAGGTGAAAGGAATAGAAGTAAAAATTATTGATGAATATTTGGAAGTTTTACCATTTGTTGTTGTAAAATGGCTTGAAAAGAGATATTTAAGAAGAATATTTCATGTCACACTTGATTTTGCATTTGTAACTTAAGCAAGTGCTGTGTTTTACTCGTTTTTATTTTGTTCTGTGTTTTTTTAAAAGCATCTCTGCTTTGCAGCCTCTGGAACTCCTCCAGTGGCTCTCTGAATCATATGAAAGGGATTCTCCCTAGTTCTGCTTCTTTATCCCATCTAAAACCTTTTTCACTTGGTCATGGAGTGACATTGGTAACACAGGTGGAGGCAGTGGTGGGATTTAAGTAATTTAACAACCGGTTCTCTGCCCTAATGATTTCTTCCAACAACTAGTTTGCCAAACTGCTCAGAAAGTTAACAACCGGTTCTCCCGAAGTGGTGCGAACTGGCTGAATCCCACTACTGGGTGGAGGGCCCAAAGCAATTGTCATCTGGTGAATATCGGGCAATGCATCCTGAAGTTGGGGGAAACAACAAGTTAGACTTTGGAGTCTTATTTTAACTCCAAGATTTTGGAGTTAAAATAATGTATAACACATGTTTTGACCAGATGTGCCCCAACAAATGACAGGCAACACCAAAAATCTAAGTGCTTTTCAGGGGCAAAGACATGATTGGGAGAGCCAGTGCTTGGAGAATGGAAGAGGGAGAAAGAGATGAACACTGAAATAAGCGCTTGGCCTTATTGCCATGTGCTCAAAAGCATGATTGGGCTTATTATCAGGGGATGTCTTATTTTGGGGAAAACAGGGCACTTGTCATCTTGTTGTTCTCTTTCTTTCTATTTTCCCAGCACCATAGACTTCTCCAGAGAACTAGATGAGCCCTGGTGGCACAGTGGTTAGAATGCAGTATTGCAGGCTAACTCTGCCCACGTCCTTGAGTTTAATCCTCATAGAGCTCAAGATTGACTCAGCCTTTTGTCCTTCCAAGGTTGATAAAATGAATACCCAGATTGTTGGGGGCAATATGCTGATATTGCAATGCTATAAAGCACTCTGGGGCGGTATATAAGTCTAAGTGCTATTGCTGTTGCTAGATTTTCACATTGTGTGCTCAAACTATGATTATTTGCTCCATATCAATTTGTGGTCCCACACTTTAGGACGTTTTTCAGAAAAGCAGCAGGTTAGAAACCAAGTGTACCTTGGGGAAAATAATGTTCCATATAGAAGACCATCAAGAAGGCCCTTTTCTGTGTGGTCCCATGACATGAAAATGTCATTTTGTTTGAATACTATATGAGCAATGAAAATATTATTGGATTGGCCACTTGATTAGAAGGAAGTCAGCTTGTTTGTGGAAAGTGTTTGCTCCCAGTCTTGTTCTTCATAATTGATTTATGTTTTAAAATTATAGGCATAAATCCACTTAAAACAATGGACTCTTTTTTGCATTTTCAGTTAAGTGGAAAATGAAATAAATCAAGCAGGAATTCTTAGAACAAGCAAACTTCTGATGTTTTGTATAAATGTTGAGTTCTATCATACAATGTCAATAAGAACTACCTAGTTCTTATTCTCTCTGAAGTAAGTCTAAATGTGTTTAAATACAGGTGGTCCTCAATTTACGATCACAATTGAGCCCAAAATTTATGTTGCTAAGCGAGACAATTGCTAAGTAGGATAGTTGTTCAGTGAGTTATTCCCCATTTTACAACCATTCTTGCCACACATGTTAAGTGAATCACTGTAGTTGTAAAGTTACTAACATGGTCATTAAATGAATCACTGACTTTGCTTGTCAGAAGGTTGCAAAAGGTGATCCCATGACCTTGGGACACTGCAAACATCATAAATGTGAGTCAGTTTTCAAGTGTCAATTTTGATCACATGAGCAACTGCTGTAAGTGTGAAAAACAGTCATAAGTCACTTTTTCAGTGCTGTTGTAACTTTGAACGGTTACTAAATGAACTGTTGTAAGTTGAGAACTAACTGTATACAGTATGATTTCTGCCTTGAATTATTTGTAAAAATAATAAAGTATAAGAGATGACAGACAGAACCCAAAGGCAGGGTCAAATGTGTCATCAGCTTGGAGTCACAACACTCCCACAAAAGACTTAAGTCCAGTTCCTTATGTATTCCATTGACTCTTATTTAGCATCAGTTTGCTTACTTGTTAATAGTTCAGATTAATGTCAGGTGCAAGTTACCAGGACAAGGAGTTGAGTTCAAAGCATTTCAAATGTATTACATGCCGCCTATACACAAGAATCTGACCTACTAATTGTCAAGGCATGGGATGACACATTTGACACCGCCTTCAGGTTCCACCTTGTCATCGCCTATAAAGGTGCAGGATGCAAATAAATAAATATTAAACTGTCTTTATTGCAGAGTGGTATACTAGGGTGAAATACGCCATCCCTATTATACTAAACATAGTATCAAAGCCGAGTGCATCTTTTTGCATAGCCTGATATTCTGATATAAATGTTTCTCAGGGGTACATCAGAAAAATATTACTGAGCAAAACAGAACTGACTCCTAAGTAAGCAGGTGAAGATTAAAACTGAAATAATTTTATAAAGAAACATTCCATTAAAAAGGTCAAGTCTAGAATTGCCTTGCCATTACTAAGAACAAGATATCAGAATATTCAAGCATTCAAAATGTATAAAGCTTTTAATCTTATTAAGATTATTAAGATTAATAATTTAGATTAGTTTAAACAAATTAAAAGTTATTTGTAAAACAGTTCTCCTTGCTTCTTTTTTCCTTTATTTTCTTCTTTCTTTCTTTCTTTCTTTCTTTCTTTCTTTCTTTCTTTCTTTCTTTCTTTCTTTCTTTCTTTCTTTCTTTCTTTCTTTCTTTCTTTCTTCCCTTCCCTTCCCTTCCTTCCTTCCTTCCTTCCTTCCTTCCTTCCTTCCTTCCTTCCTTCCTTCCTTCCCTATAAATAGCATAACAAATGTAAACCAAAGACATAAAATCTTAGTACTGCATTTCATTCCCATTTCATCATCCCAGTAATATAACCATTAGCTTGGAGGGAAAAAGAAATCTGGCAACCCATTAGTGTTAAGTGGCCTTGATTTAATTAGTGCCTAAGTGCTAATTGATTCTAGGCAGTAATAAATGGTCCTTTATTAAAAGGTGACATAAATGTCAATTTTAAAAACAACTTATAACAGGACTGCCAGAAGGAGGATCTATTTTGGAACACTTCCAAAGAAATAGAGTTCAGATCCTCATATCTGGAATACCTGATTAAGGTATTAGCACGTGAACTCAAAAGACATTGTCCCCCCTCGGTCTTCTGATATTATGGAAGCTTAAGCAATTATAGCCTTGAGTGTAATGACCATCAGAACATTAATGTCTTTTTTATACATTTCATAATTAATGCTCTGCGATTCTCAGCCTTGGACAAAGGATTCCAGGATACAGTGCTTGATCTTAGTCAAAAGACAAAGACCAAGTGGTTCCAGGAAAAGAAAAAGTAAATTTCTCTCCTAGGGAAGCAACTTATTTGTTGGTAGTTAGCCAACTAGCCATACTCTTGACATGAACAATACACAAGCAGAAAACAACATCTTAATCAAAGAACTATCAAGGAGAAAATCACATAGACATCCCACCAACACTGACAGGGCAAGCTGCTGCATATGAACTGGGAGCAAAGCAAACCCCACACTCACCTACAGTGATGATGTAACCTACACAATTAATGAATTGTCTGCAAGCAAACAACCAAGCTCAGAGAGCACCAAACATTCCATAGTTCAACTCTGAGCTATATATATTCTCTTCTATTGGAACAATATGTATATATTACAGTGACCAAATCAAACTTGTATGAACTTTCCTTCATGGGAAAGTTCATTGGTTGCGTTGGTGGATGATCTCTGGAGGGCTTGGGACAGAGGTTGCTCCTCTATCCTGGTCCTATTAGATCTCTCAGTGGCTTTTGATACCATTGACCATGGTATCTTACTGCACTGGCTGGAGGGATTAGGAATAGGGGGCACCATGCTTTGGTGGTTCTCCTCCTTCCTTTCTGACCGTTCGCAGTTTGTGTTGGCAGGGGGGCAGAGGTCGACCTCGAGGCACCTTATTTGTGGGGTGCCACCCCTTCTGTTCAACATTTATGTAAAACCGCTAGGCGAGATCATCCGTGGTTTCAGGATGAGTGTTCATCAGTATGCTGATGACACACAGCTATACATCTCCACCCCAGACTACCCCAATGATGCCCTTGCTGTGATGTCCTGTTGCCTGGAGGTTGTGCGGATCTGGATGGGGACAAACAAGCTCAGACTCAACCCCTCCAAGACCGAGTGGCTGTGGCTTCCGGGGTCCCGGTATAGTCAGCTGGTACCATCACTGACAATTGGGGATGAGATCTTGCTCCCCACAGATCTTGCTCCCAAGCACAGAACTTGGGTGTCCTCCTGGATTCACGGCTATCTTTAGAAGATCATTTGACGGCCGTGGCCAGGGGTGCCTTTTATCAGGTTCGCCTGATCCGCCAGTTGCGTCCCTTTCTGGATCAGGACGCCTTGCGCACGGTCACTCATGCCCTATTCACCTCCCGTATGGACTACTGTAATGCTCTCTACATGTGGCTCCCCTTGAAAAGCACCTGGAGGCTCCAACTGGTCCAGAATGTAGCCGCGCAAGTGATTATGGGCGCAGCTCGTTGCACCCATGTAACACCTCTCCTACGTGAGCTGCACTGGCTCCCGGTGGTCTTCCGGGTGTGATTCAAGGTGTTAGTTATCACCTTTAAAGCGCTCCATGGCTTAGGACCTGGGTACCTACGAGACCGTCTTTTGCCACCAATAGCCTCCCACTGACCAGTTCGTTCTCACAGGGAGGGACTACTCAGGGTACCATCAGTCAAATTATGCCAACTGGCGACTCCCAGGGGGAGGGCCTTCTCTGTGAGGGCTCCAACCCTTTGGAATGAACTGCCCCCTGAGATACAAAATATCCCTGATCTCCGTGCTTTCCGCTGTGCCCTCAAAACCCTGATGTTCCAACAAGCGGGGCTAAACATATGAACAATTTTATGATGTTTGTGTATCTATATTTTTCTTGACTGTACACCGCCTTGAGTCCTACAGGAGAAAGGCGGTATAGAAATTAAATAAATAAATAAATAAATAAATAAATAAATAAATAAATAAATAAATAAATACATAAATACATAAATACATAAATACATAAATACATAAATACATAAATACATAAATACATAAATACATAAATAAATAAATGGGAAGCAATGCATGCTAGTCTGTGCATGTTTTGAGAGAGAGTTTAGATACTTTTATACAATGATCGGAGGTGGATTTCAGCAGGTTCTGACCAGTTCTGGAGAACCGGTAATGGAAATTTTGAGTAGTTCTGAGAACTGGCTCCGTCCCCATCTAGTCTCTGCCTCCCAAATCCCAGCTGATTGGGAGGAAATGGGGATTTTGCAGTATCCTTCCCCTTCCACACCCACCAAGCCATGCTACGCCCACCAAGCCACACCCACAGAGCCAGTAGTAAAAAAGTTTGAAACCCACCACTGACAATTATCAAGATATATTTATTTAGATTTTCAAAACTATCAGCAAAGGGTGTACATCAATATATCACACAGATCTACAAAACTCTTAATTCTAGTCCTCAGACAAAATAATTCCTAAAAGCATTAAATTCATAAATATAAAACACCACATAAAATTGAACAAATGAAAATAGCCAGCAAATAGCATTTTCCCCAGAAATCCTCATTATTGGAGCAAAAATTTTATTTCTGTAATATGTACTGTATATATTTGTGTTTGTGCACAAAATATTGTTATTTTTTCCTTTTTCTTTTTTTATTGTAGTATTGCTTTATTTTCTTCAGCCCCTCCCCAAATAAAAATATTTATGTTCCAATATATTTTTCTTCTAAATGAGAGGCTCATATGTAAATTCCTATGTATTTATGTATCTGGAGGTAAATGCAATGAATAAACAAACCATTTGGGGCTACGTGTACAGATTTACTGATTGACTGTAACCATGACAGATGAGGGGCCCTTTTGCATTTTTCAAATGTTTTCCAATGACAAGGCTAATTCAGTATTAAAAAAAATAAAAATTGGACAGCCAAATAATTTTATGGTTGGAATTAATGTGATGGTATTAGGGGGCTAACTCTGCTCTGCTACCATCCCTGCTGCTCCCTTCTCATGCAGCTCCAATTCTTACATAAACACACCAGAATTTCACACCAGAAATTCCACAGTTTCAGGATAGACTGGGAGGTCAACAAGCAATAAAAAATATTACTTCTGTATTGTGCATTAAAACAAGTACCTGCATGTAGCATATGAATTTTGTGGCCAGTCTGCTGGTGTGAATCAGTAGGAGAAAGGCAAAAATGGGAAGAGAAAACACAGGAAGGGTCCTAGAGTGCATCTGTGCCATCTGGAGGACAGATGAACATCCCTGGCTGCCAAAAAGGATTGTTGCAAGGGAGACGTTACGTGGCAGCAATCCCATTTGTTCAAGGCTTGTTTACAGGTGTTGAGACTAAATTCCTGGGAGGGAAACCCATCTCCCCAGTTGTTGGGGTTTGTGACGTAAAGGAGAAAGCCAGAAATAAAATGGATAATCACTTTGCCACATTTAAGCCTGCTACTCTGAGGGAGAAAGAGCCTTTGCAAATATAGGAAGAAAAATCCTGTCCAGTTCCAATCCGGGAGAAAGACGCTGGAAATAAAATGCAGGTTGACAGGAAGAAGGACTCTGTTTACTGATGAGCAGAACCAACAACAGCATGTAGTTCTGGGATAGCCCACAAATTAGCTTGATGAGTGCAAGGATTTTTATCAATATTTTGTAATTTTGAGGTTTGCTTTGTCTGCTTTGATCATTTGAGTGGTGGTGGTGGGTTAATCCTATTTTGTCCTAAAGGTCATGTCCTGTCTTTCCTAACCCCATCAGCTGGAGTTGAAGGTATTTTGTTTATGAATAGATTGGCCCAAAATATCCATCTAAAGACTTCAGGCATCTGCTGTCAGCTGTCGGGGCTGCTATCTGCCTTTATTAAGACTTTTCTCCATTTCTCCTTTGGGGAAATATAATATTCTGTATAATATAATATGTTAGTGGCTGGAGAGAGACATGCTATCTGTAGGCTGGGCCATTGGAGTATATAGTCAGCAATTCCTGGTCCCACAGGGAGAAGAGATGAAGACATAGGATGGGGGCTTCCCTGGGGGAAGAGAAATGAAGACCCCCCCCAATAGAGGGATGTGCTTCACCCCAAACTCATGAGAGCCCAGGATGGAGGAAGATGGCTGGTTGCAGATGGATTTCCTAAAGGCCAGCGGATTTCCTTAAGCAGCGGTTTTCAACCTGGGGGTCGCGAACCCTTTGGGGGTTGAACGGCCATTTCACAGGGGTCACCAAAGCTCTCTCTCACCCCCCCCATGCCTTCACTCACCCTCACCCTCTGCCTCTGTTGGAGGGCTGCGTATCCCAGCGTGCAACGCGGTGCCCCACGCTTTAGCAAAAAGAGCAGAGAGAGGTTGAGTGCATGCGTGTGGGTGTGCGCGCACATGACTAGAAAACATTCTAGTGCAGGAAAAATCCTGGGGAGTTCAGGGACTCCCTGCTGCTGCCGCCGCCGATACCTGCAGCTGCAAGAGCCCAACAGAAAAAGTTTGGGTGAGTAAGTTCAGGGATTCCCTGCTGCCACCGCGCTGCCTATGCCTCAGTGGTGGGTTGCTCCCAGTTCTCACTGGTTCCGGTAGTAAAAAAATTTAATAGTTTGGAGAACCGGTAATAAGACTGGCTGGCCACGCCCCCAAACCAGTTCCCGGCCAGGTCACCATTTGCTTACCCCACCCACTCCCAATCTGTTGCTGCCTCCTGAGCCAGCTGATGGCTAGAGGGAAAAAAACTGTTTAAATTCTTGCCGCGGGGCTTCAAAGGACCGCCCTACAACTGATCAGTGTTAAAAGAAAACAAATGAGTAGACCGGTGCCTGCAAAAATAGAAAAAACAGTCCCTTCCAGCTTCAGCATAGGTTAATTACCATAAATTGATTTGATCAGCTTCCCGACTCTCAGCTGATTTGCTCCCAGCTGTTTTGCAGAGGGCTGTGTTCTGTTGCTAGCTGCAAAGAGGTAAATTGCTGGAGCAGATTTTTTTTCCCCTAGCTATGCTGAAAAAGCGAAACTGAAAGTAAAGCAGGGTCTTTGCTGCAACGTGACAAAATGAGGTAGAGAGAGATTTCTTTTTCTTTTTCCTCACCAAAAAAGGTAGGTGCAAAACTGCAAACAATGGGAGATTTAGGGCAAAAGAGGAGGTTCAAGATTTTAAAACACAAAAGAAAAAAAAGCTCTATTTAACTAGGGAATTGTAATAATTGAGATACTATTAATTGTATATTGTGTTGAAAGCAGAAATGGTTAAGTTGTGGTTTGGAGGAATATATGGGGGAAATTATTTGGTTTATTATTATTGGTAAATATAATTAATTGATTTGTGAGAAATTGGATTGCATGGAAATAATTGGAATATTCATGTTCATATTGATTAATATACAAAAAAGATAGTTATATAACTAATTGATTTATATTAAAATGTTGAATTTGTATTAAACAACTGTATTACATAATTACATAATTAACCAATGTGAGGATGGATATAAAAATAGATGACAAGGCAAAGGGGTATAATATAGAATAGAAGGGAAAAATTGAATTTGATTAAGATTAGAGATGAGGATGAAGGATAATATTGTTTTTTTAAAAAAATTAATGACGAATAAATATGGCAAAAAGGAAATATAGAAATTGTAAATTTAATTGAAATGACTAAACACTGTTTAAATTTGTGAACCGGCCAAATACTCTGTTCAAAGAAAATACATTGTATGTTTGTATGTGTGTTTCTAATTATTGCTATTTATTCATATTTGTTCTCTTTTATTCTTTAAAGTTTAACAATTCATTCTTTATCTTAATATCTTTATATTTGTTTGGGGTTGGTTTTCTTCCCTTTCATCTTTTTTTATTGTACAGCAATCTTTCTCCTCAAACCTACCACCTCTCTCTTTTCTTTCCTTCTTACTTTCTCTTCCCCCCCCTTCTCCTCCCAACTTCCTCTTCCTTTCTCCTTCTCCTCTCTTCCTCCCTCTCTTACCCTCACTCATACTCTAATTTCCCTTCCCTTCCTTCATCCCTCTCTATTGCTGTATCCTTTTATGCATATGGACTACTCAGAGGGCTGAAAAAGTTATTTTTGACCGGTCCTCGTACTTTTGACCAGTCCTTGAACTTACGACTGTCCTCACATTTTACGTTTTTGCCCTATCTAGCAGTTGTGAAATGAGTGACACGGTTGTTAAGAATGCTACAATGGGCATAAATGATGACCAGTCATAAGTACGAAGACCGGTCAAAAGTGTGAGGACCTGTCAGAAATCACTTTTTTCAGCCCTCTGGGTAGTCCCTATACACATAATCATGGCCACCTGGTCACATAACCAGCTAGCTACGTCCACCCAGTCACATGACATCCAAGCCACGCCCACAAAATAAGCCACACCCACAGAACAATAGTACAGTAAAAAAATTTAGAACCCTCCCCTGGTTGGGGGTCACCACAACATGAGGAACTGTATTAAAGGGTCGCGGCATTAGGAAGGTTGAGAACCACTGTCCTAAAGGAACAGCTAGGTAGAAATTTTAGGGGAAAGTGCATCACATAACAGCTACACAAAGGGACGACTGTTGACATCCATAAAAGAATGAAAAATGGCTTTAAGCATATCACAAAATAAATCAAATATCAATCTCTCTTTCTTAGTGAAATGCAGAGTGGGAGAGGAGGAGAAAGGGAGGAATTGATATCTAAATTTCCCATCAAGTGGTTGCTGAAGAATAGGTAGAGAGGTAGAGAAAATTAGAATTGAAAAGTCTGAAGATTGTTGCAAATAGTTCTGGTTTTCACTAATCTCTCTCCCTCCCTCTCTCTCTCTCTCTCTCTCTCTCTCTCTCTCTCTCTCTGTGTGTGTGTGTGTGTGTGTGTGTGTGTGTGTGTGTGTGTGTGTGTGTGCCATGTGCCCAAGCGTATATACAGACACACAGAGTAAAGGAACCAAAAGAAATCTCCACCATTTCTCTCCCTTTCAGTGAAGCAATTGTGCTCCTTAAAGTCACACATGCACACACATAGACACACACACACAGAAACACAGACAAGCAGAGAAAGAGCAGCAGTAAGAGACCCTCAAGCCATGTTCATGTCTTTATTAGGCATCCAGCTGAACTTGATGGACTGTTGAGTGCAGCAATCCATTTTTTTGTTGTTGTTGTTTCAGTCCTGCATTCTGTAAAAGCTTAAGGACTAGACAGAAAGCTTTATGTAATGATTTCACAGGTAACTGAAACTCTCCATAAAGATTTATTGGCTCATTCTCCTGAATGAAGGATTCTTGTAAAACCCTGTTGTGTTAAATATACTTCCTCATTTGGAAGCCATGTTCTGGGGCTAGTAACTGAATTGGAAAACATTCCTTCTAAAACCCTGGAAAAACACTGTTAGTGGTTTGATCCAGCAGAAAGTAGTTCTCCATTTCTCAAATAGACAACATACCATTCATATTCCTTGGTACAGAAAAGGTAAAGTCTGGCCATTCTATGGTTCCCTGTTATTTCTTATTTATTTAAATTAATTACACTTTATTACACGTCCACTCCCATGGAATCTGGGGGGGCTTATAAATATCAATACTGGATGGCTTCAAGGCAGAGAAGCGGACTAAAGATTTCTGTGGCCTTCTCTGGAATTGGCCTGCATAGAGTCTTAATTGTGGGAAGGAACCTTTATCAATTCAGCTGGATGAACACATTTTATTTAATCCATTCAGCCAGAATACAAAAACACAGGAGTGGAGCTAGTGGAAGATGAAATTGCAGCATCTTTATACATTCAAAGGATAATATTCTAAGGCAGTTTATTGTGCCGTAGAAATTGGATATAGATTGAGGCAAACACTTAAACGCTTCTAAAAGCTAAAGTTGCCATTTATTTCTTTTGGTACAAAACTTTTTTCAGTTTTATGTTTCAAATGTTTTTTTTTTTTTATTGTTCCTATCCACCCACACCATTCTAGTTTATTCTCTTTGTTCAGCTGGAGGAGGGATGAACCACTTGCTGAAATTCTGACATTTTAAAAACTTTTCTAGCCTTGCCAGTTTTAATTGTTAAATGACTCTAAACAATTTACTATCCTATAACAATAGAGAGAGGATTAAAAATGTAGATAGATAGATAGATAGATAGATAGATAGATAGATAGATAGATAGATAGATAGATAGATAGATAGATAGAAGATGATGAATGGAGAGAGAGGGGGCAGGGAGACATAGATAAAAATAGCAAGCAATAACAAAATAGAAATAATAAAACAATAACAATGTTGGTAATGTACCTCCCCCTGAGATTTCTGCCTATCCCTTACAGACTGGGCCTTCCCTAAAGGCTCCACGTAACCACCTTCTAGAATAGAATAGAATAGAATAGAATAGAATAGAATAGAATAGAGTAGAGTAGAGTAGAGTAGAGTAGAGTAGAGTAGAGTAGAGTAGAGTAGAGTAGAGTAGAGTAGAGTAGAGTAGAGTAGAGTAGCAATAGCAATAGCAATAGCAATAGCAATAGCAATAGCAATAGCAATAGCAATAGCACTTAGACTTATATACCACCTTACAGTGATTTACAACCCTCTCTAAGCGGTTTACAGAGTCAACAATCTGAGTCCTCATTTTACTGACCTCGGAAGGATGGAAGGCTGAGTCAACCTTCAGCCTGATGAGATTTGAACTGCCAAATTGCAGGCAACCATCAGTCAGCAGAAGTAGCCTGCAGTGCTGCACTCTAACCACTGCACCACCATGGTTCAATAGAATAGAATAGAATAGAATAGAATAGAATAGAGTAGAGTAGAGTAGAGTAGAGTAGAGTAGAGTAGAGTAGAGTAGAATAGAATAGAATAGAATAGAATAGAATAGAATAGAATAGAATAGAATAGAATAGAATAGAATAGAATAGAATAGACCTTGGAGGTCTTTTAGTCAGCTCCCTGCTCAAGCAGGAGAACCTATACCATTTTAGATAAGTGACTGTCTAGACCACGTCATCAAGGTAGTGTCACATGACATATCAGGACTTTTTCCCCTTCACTAAACTGGGCCTGGGTGTGGCCAGCATGCGACGCATCCGGCCCATGGGCCAGGAGTTGGTCTAGACTCTTCTTTAAAACATCCAGTGATGGAGCGTCCATGATTTCTGGTGGCAAGCTGTTCCACTGGTTAATTGTCCTCATGGTTAGGAAGTTTCTCCTTAATTCCAGGTTGCTTCTCTCTCTTTGGTTAGTTTCCAACCATTGTTTCTTATCCTGGCCTCTGGTGCTTTGGAGAATAATTTTACCCCCTCTTCTTTGTGGCAGCCCCTCAAATACTGGAATACTGCTATCATGTCATCCCTAATTCTTCTTTTCTTTAGAGTAGCCAAACCCAAGTCCTGCAGCCGTTTTTTCATATGTTTTAGTCTCCAGGCCTTTGATCATCTTAGTTGTTCTTTTCTGAACTTTTTCAAAGTCTCTACATCTTTTTTGTAGTATGGTGACCAAAATTGGTTGCAGTATTCCAGGCATGGTCTTACTAGGGTTTTATAAAGTGGTGCTAGTACTTCACGTGATCTTGATTCTATGCCTCTGTTTATACAACTCAGGATTGTATTAGCTTTTTTGGCTGCTGTTGCACACTGCTGGCTTATATTCAAGTGATCATTCACTAGTATTCCAAGGTCCCTCTCACAGTTACTGTTTTTGACCCAGGTCTCGCCTAATCTGTACTTATACCTTTGATTTTCCTGCTTTTTTTATTAGCAGTCATAATCATTCTTAATTCATCTTCCCATTAAAATCCTGTTGATATAGCAAAACCATTTCATAAATATATAATTTTTAAAGCTTTTTTTTTAAAAAAGGATGATAAAAATCAATCCAAACTAGTGAAAACTAAGAAAAATAAAGAAAAAAAGAAATCAAAAGGAAAGAAAAAAGTGCCAGAAAGAAAAAAGAGAAAAGAAAAAGCTACAAAGAAACAACATGATAAAATGTTCCTTCTTGCTGTTCATATTTCCAACATAAATTTGAAGTGATTTTGTACTTTCTAGACAATTTCTCTGGTGACAAATATCAATAGTATATCATTTTATAGATTTTCTCTTTAAGATTATAACATAGTGTAAATTTCAATCTTTTCAGCCCCATGTTTCTCAGTGTTTCATTTGTGTATTATAACCAATCTTAAACTCACTTTACCACAGATTCTTTTACTTGTTCTTTTTCTGTTTCAAATTTCAATTAAAGTTTATATATTTTAGTGATTGCACATTCATACTTTGTATACAATTCTATTTCTAACTGAATCTTATAATAATGATAAATTATTTTGTAACTTTAAGTATCTTTCCAATAGTTGCAAATAAGAGAATCATTAATAATTATATTGCTCAGGCACCAGTTTTCTTTTTGGATTTTAGTCTACATTACTCTTGACAAAATTCTAATGTGTCATGATAAGTTAACCATTTGTTTTTTCCTATTAATTCTCATTTACAGCATAAAACATTTCTTGTGCTGAGATTTTCAGACACAACCTGGGTTTCTATCTATTCCATATTCTCAGTTTGATGTGTTTAACATAATTATTTTTAAAACTGACTTTCATCTTGACATTATTGTACCACAAATATGAATGCAACAATCTGTGAGAGAGAGGGGGGTTAATAAGTTAGATAAATAAATAAATAAAATAAAATGCCACTCAAATCTCAGGTCATGTTCTTCTAACTCCAGAAGTCTTTTATTTCTCAGCAACACTCATTCTTTCATCTAAACCAAACAGCAAGCTGCAAAATACAATTTCAAATCAGGTAAATCCAACTATCCTATTTCCTTTGTATCTAGTAACATATATTTAACTCATAATTATTTTCTCCAGCCACACAAATTTAGATATAACCTTCTGCCATTGTTTAAATGGTATATTAGCTGTCAAAACAAGCATCATCTTGGGGGGAAAACCATCTTTTTAGGCAAGGTATTTATTTTTATCATAGAAATTCTCCCCCATTTACATTTGTAGTTTCTTCCATCTTAACATGTCTTTTTCAACTTCGTTCCATGTCTTAACACAGTTATCTTGAAATAATATACAATTCAGTCAAGTAATATCCAAATATTTTACTTTCTTCTCAATCTTAAACCCTGATTTACTCATCAATTCTATTAATTTGCCAATTAAATTCAATGCAGTGTATTCACCAATTTCTTTTAATTTGCTGATTAAATTTAATTCAGTGTCAAGGAATTTCTAAAATATCATTTGCAAAAGTCCTTAGCTTATGCATTTTTTAAATCTGTACTCCCACAATCTTATCCTCTTGGTTTTTATCTCTGAATCATATTCAGAATTCTAAGAACCAAAATAAACAAGAAGGAAGACAATGGGCATCCTTGTCTTGTTCCTTTGTGTATCTCACAGAATTCTATTAGATCTCTATTAATAATTGTTTGTGGTTGTCCTCAAAATATAAATTGATACTATCCATTTCATAAAGTTTACAAAGTTATCTCCAAAATTCATGTTTTCTAAGATCCTGAACAAGAAAGCTTCCAGTGCAAATTTCTCTGTGTCTTGGAAAATAAATACACCTTGTTTTCATTATATTGCTCCAAAAATATTCAAAAATATTGAACACCTTTTAACATTGCCCTTTAACTGTCTTTTAGATAAAAAAAAACCCTGCATCGATCCTCAGGAATAAATTATTGTAAAATTAATTTTAGTCTATCAGCTAGAATCAGTGTGAACAACTTGTAGTCATTATTCAATGATGATATTGGTCTATAGTTTCTTGTTAAAGTCAAAACTTGTCTCTCTTTAGGTATTAATGCTGTATTGGCCTCTCTCCTCCCTATAGGATACAGTTCATCATGTTTTGTAAAAGTTGTAAAAGTTCATCCTCAAAACATTTATAATAAGAACCTGGTAATCCATTTTGTCCAGGCACCTTTCCTAGTTTAATTTTTATCTATTTTATCAAATTTCTATACCGCCCTTCTCCCGAAGGACTCAGGGCGGTGAACAGCCAGAAGATAAAACACAGAAATACAAAATTTAAAATAAATTAAAACGAATTAAATAATTTAGGCTGAATTTTAAAATACCCCATAATTAAACAGATTAAAATTTATGTTTAAAATTTAAATTTAAAAGAGGAGATGATTTAGGCCAGGCCAACTTGATGAAATAAAAACGTTTTAAGCGCGCGGCATTTTAATCTCTTTTAAAGCTTCAGTAACTTTCCTTGTTGTTATAGGTTCATTCGGAATTTGTTCCTCTGTAATCCTTAGTAAATTTTGTTTCTTTAGATATTTATCTATTTTCTCTTGAGGGATGTCACTGCCTTACTATAAATTGGAATAAAATTGATGAAATACTTTTTGTATGGCCGCATTGTCTCCCTTTTGTAATTTTAACATCATTTTTTCTTTTTATAATGTGTATGCTAACCATTTCCCTGGTTTATTGCAAAATCTTTTTTTTGTTTTGTTTTATAGAATTAATTATATTTCCATTTCTCTTACTATTAACATAGATAAAAGTTGTTCAATCTTCATTTGTTGAGTAATACTTAACTTCTCTGGAAAATTATTTAATTGTCTTCTTTTCTCTTTATTTGATCCATAATAGTTTGTGTTTACTCTTGACCCTCATTTCTAAATTCACTATTATAATATATAAAGTTAACTTTAGTTCTGAATGGGGTTGCATTACCCCATTCAAACCTAGTTCACAACTGAGGGATTCTCCTGTTCTAGCAACTCCTGCTCAAAGAGGATGGAGTGAACCATCGTGGTTAGGAGAACCTTTGCACAGCTTCAGTTTGTGTATCAGCTGTTGCCTTTCTGGATCAGGACTCTCTGCACTTGGTCACTCTAGCCCTAATCATCTCTTGCCTAGATTACTGCAATGCACTTTACAGGGGTTACCCTTGACATGCATTTGGAAGCTTCAACTAATACAAATTGTGGAAGTACAGGCAACCTTTGCCTTCCCCCCCCCCCCCCGGGAATGGCCCATACCACAGCTTCATGAGCTGCACTGGCTGCCATTTTGCTTTCGGGTGCAGTTCCAGGTGTCAATTATGACCTTTAAACCCTCCATGGCATGGGTCCAGATTATTTGATGAACTGTCTCATCCAGTGGTGGGTTGCCCCCAGTTTGGACCAGTTTGCAAGAACCGGTAGTAAAACTGGCAGGAGGCTCCGCCAACTGACCTGGACATCATCAAAGTTGATCTGCGCATGCGCAGAAAAGTGCATGTGGGCATGATGCAAACTGGTAGTAAAGGTAAGTAGAACCCACCCCTGGTCTCATCCCACTAAGACAAGCCCAGCCCTCTTGTGCCAACTGAGGAGATCTGCTGAGGTCCCATTAATCAAGGAACTCTGACTGGCAAGATCTAGGAGAAGAACCTTCTCAGCTATAGTGCTGGCCCTCTGGAACATCCTGCCATCCTCCCCTCCCCAGGATGAGGTCTGATCCCACCTTCCTATCCTTCCACAAGGAATTGAAGACTTGGCTCTGCCAGTTGGCCTGAAGACCCAATAAGATAATACCAGAGTGGGGGTGACTACTGAACTAATTAGTTGACACTACCCCTGCCCTGTGCTTTCTGCCCCCCTCCACCCATCTTTTAATTCATATTATTGTACCTTCTGTATTTATTTGTATTGTTTCATTGCTTTCCTCTAGCTATGTTTATCATTTTTTTTTCTATTTTACTGTTGTAAACTGCCCTGAGGAACCCCATAGTGAGAGATGGGAAGCAAATACATTTAACAAATGAATATAAATAAATATAAATAAAAGCTTTATTTGCATCCTAAACCATTTTTAAATCTGTGCCTTTGCCTAAATTATTTTCAAAAACTTCTTTTAATTTTTTCTTACAAGCCTCTCCATTGTTTTGTTCTGTAGCAACATTTTCTTTCTTTTAATTTCTGTCCATCTAAAAGAATTTAGATATTTCTTTTATAAACTCTTCTTTGAGTTTGAATTATGAGCCATTAAAGTCTTCAGTAATATATCTGCTTTCTAAATTAGTAGCCAAATTCTTTGAAATCCAGATCATATCTATTCTTGAAAATGATCTATGTCTTTCAGAAAAGTAGATATACTTTCTTGAATTTCCATTTTCTAACACCTTGTATCAACCAGCTTTAAACTATCCATCAAATCAAGTAAAAACTTTGATAATTCATCCTGAATGATTTTAATATTTTTTTTTTAATTTGATTTATATGCCGCCCTTCTCCGGAGACTCAGGGCGGCTTACAATGCGTTAAGCAATAGCCTTCATATTTTTGTATATTTATACAAAGTCAGCTTATTGCCCCCACAACTGGGTCCTCATTTAACCTACCTTAGAAAGGATGGAAGGCTGAGTCGACCTTGAGCCTGGTAAGATTCGAACCTGCAGAGGTTTTCAGAGAAGTTCTGTCCAATTGTGGGGAGATCATCCCATTCCAATCTCTTATCAAACACCAATTTTCATAAGAGAAACCAATGAATTTCTCCATAAGTCTCCTATAAAACAATACTTTATCCTTATTTGGAACATAAATTCCCAGTATTAAGATCTTAATCCCGTGCAAATTAACTTCTGCCCAACATATCTATCATGCAGTGTAGCAAAATTATTTATGGCAATTCTAGTTCATATAAAGACAGCCTTGATGAAAATATGACCCAGTCATCATTCATAATACTGCCATGTATCAAAGCCATGTATTTTTGTCAAATGCCAGATTTCTGTAAATTTCACTAAAAACAAAATGTAAAACATGATATACATGCATATTACTTAATGATCTTTTGGAAGAGAAACACAAAATTAAAATATAATTCCAAAATATAATTCCCAAAATATAATAGTTTCATCCCAATGGAAGGGGCAATGTGCTTAAATCTTTTTTTAAAACATAGAGAACAGGGCTAAAATTGTGGTGATAAATAATGGTCTATTTAGTTCCCTTCTCCCATTATTCTTTTGCTTTCATTTTAGAAAACATACTTTGATAGTTGACAGGTAAGCAATTTTTCATTCATAAAAGTTTGTTTATTTATTTATTTAAGGTATGGTGATGTTATAATTAGCCAGGAGACTACAGTGCAGTGGTGGGTTTCAAAATTTTTTACTGGTTCTGTGGGTGTGGCTTGGTGGGTGTGGCATGGAAAGGATACTGTAAAATCTCCATTCCCACCCCACTCCAGGGGAAGGTTAGTACAAAATCCCCATTTCCTCCCAATCAGCTGGGACTCAGGAGGCAGACAATAGATGGGGGCGGGGCCAGTCAGAATTTTTACTACCGGTTCTCCAAACTACCCAAAATTTCTGCTACCGGTTCTCCAGAACTGGTCAGAACCTTCTGAAACCCACCTCTATTACAATGCTAATACAGAGTAGTTGTTTGCCTGCTAGTTGTTAAGACTGCTTGTCTGTTTGGTTTACGCTTGTGTGCTATCCATGGTGCACCACAGGGGGAGAACTAGTCCCATATTCCGAATTGCTAACCGCCTTCTATAGAGTCATCCAAGACTTTTCTATCCATCACATCCAAGCATCACATTTGGGTAGGTGCAGCATCCGATTGGATTTGTAATTATTTTTCTTGCCAAAGTGGTACTTATTTATCTACTTGTGTGTAACATGCTTTTGAGCTGCTAGGTTGGCAGAAGCTGATGCAAGTAATGGGAGGTCACTCCATCATGTGGTACTAGGACTAAAATAACTGGAGCACAGTCCATCTCCAGGATTTTTAATCTACAAAGCCACCATGCCTCTATTCATAAAGATTGCTCAATTTGACAGCAAACAGAACCATTTATGATTTCAGAGCCATAAATCTAATAAACCTTTAAATATCCAAGGAGAAAGAAAGTGTTGCATAAAAATATTGGGAGCAGTTGCAGTTCTAGAAAAGTCATGAGAATGAGGGTGACAATTTCAAAACTAAAACTTCTTCACTGATTCAACTCAACAGGCTAAACAACAACAGCAATAACAGATGAGTTAGAGGATCCTGTCTCAGACTGGTGATAGTGGGAGATCAATCTACTTCAAACTAATATGTGCTACAGCTTAAAGCAATTAATCACTTAGGAGGACTATTTTGGATTAGCCCTGACCATATGATTTCATTGCAGCTGCTTGATGGGAACAACCTCTTCTCCAAAGCACCTGAGAACAAGATAAGAAATAACAGCTAGAAGCCTAACAAAGAGAGATCTAACCTAAAACTAAGGAGAAATTTCCTGACAATGAGAACAATGAATCAGTGGAACAGCTTGCCTCCAAAACTATGGGTGATCCATCATTGGAGGTTTTTAAGAAGAGATCAGATAGTCATTTATCTGGAATGGTCTAGGATCTCCTGCTTGAGCAGGGGGTTAGACCAGGAGGCCTCCAAGATTCTTTCCAACTCTGTTATTCTGTATTCTTTATATACTAGACATATGAAGCTGGCTATTAAAATCAAATCTCACTATTTGGAAATTATATCTTAGTTATGCAATTTTAAAATATATTTCAGAGTTCTAAAATCCAGTCTTATGTTTCTCCAGTTTGCTAATACTTTTAGTCATCCTCTCCTGAACAGGTTCTCCATGGGCCACTGTGGAACTATTGTGTTTTGGTTTTGGCTTGTTTCTTACCCATGATGTTGTCTGTCTGTCTGTCTGTTATTCATGATGTTTTCCTTATCCACTCTCTTGTGCTAAGGATCCAAACTGGTCTCCCTGTTTATCTGTCTTATTGTTTAATTGAAGACCAGATCTCCTTGGAGTAGATCGATTTGTGTTTCTGCCTTCATATCATCAGTGTAATGGAGATTATTAAATGTGTTGTTTAGCTATTTTCCTCCTTTTCAACACTTAATAGTTTCCTTAATAGTTTCCCCATTTTCTCTTGTCATCCAAGTATCTGACTGTGGCCCAACAGCACGTGTGCTTTCACAGTGTTATCAGTGACAAGCCTATCTTTTCACCTTGAAAAAGGTCCTGTGAATTTAAAGTAGGGATATCACTGTTATCTGGTTGATACTTTATCTCCCATTTCAAGGACAATCAATATCTCACACTATCTTCTCAAATTCTGTCTCCTCAGAGCAACTTCTAGATCATATAGTCCTATGTGATAGAGTACTGTATCAATCTTCAGAAACAATTGGGTAGAGACTTATTTCAATAGCAAAATATGTGAGTGAATGTAAAGCCATGCAGATAGAATTTGCCTGCACCTTGTCAAAGTTACCTTTTTTGTTGTGCTCATACAGATGCTCTCCAGAGATAAGGCCCAGTCCCTTGTGTGCCTGTGTGTTTGTGTGTGCCTTTCAGTCAGTTTCGGACTCCTGACAATTGTGTGGTTTAATGTAGTGTGGGGGTCCAGATGCTATTATATTACTGAATTATTGCTTAGTGATTGTGTATGTATAATGTAGGATTAAAAATTTAATAAAAATATATTTTTTTAAAAAGGTCACCTAAAAATCAATCTAATGCCCATCCTTCAGAAGGGAAATAGCTCGGATTACAAGTTAATTGAAAGCAAACTATTTACATCTCTACACAAAGAATGGTTAGCCATCACAGAATCTGCATGTGTTAGACAAGCCATTATGTACAATAAATAATATTGTTAAGAAAGATGGATTATCATCACATACACTTTCTACAATGATCTTCTAAAATTCTATGTTATATTAATATTTGGGTACTCTGTGTTCCCTCTTATATTAAATAAACCTTTCTTTCTAATATGGATAACTAAAGTCTTGGAAGTATCTTGGAAAGGAGTGGGAAGCATCTTGGGCAATATAAACCATTTTGCTTTTGTTAAGTGTGCAGCAGAGAGCAAAGGAGCCATTTTATGCACTTAACACATTTGCTCATTGAGTGCTACAGTGCTTAAAGGTTTTCCTTTCTGGAAAACAGCAGCAGGAAAAGACACATTTAGTTTTAGGTTTTCCCACAAAGCAGCACATATGTGGCCGCCCATGTTCCACATTACATTGTGTCCTTCAAATCTGAATCACTGCCAAGCCCTAAGACAAGGTCTAAGGCAATTTTAGCAACTCTACAGATTACAACAGCAATAATTCAAAGGCACCAAAATACAAACTCCATTTGTCCCAATTATAAGATGGTATTACATGCATTTTCGTATTCAGTTCTCCTAATATCCAAATTTTGCGCCCGGATTTTCCCAACATACTCACTTTGTCAGTATTTCTTAAGCAAGTTTTTTTGACTAAAATACACAAGTACTGCAATTTTAGGTAACAGGCATATTTTGTAAGTGTTTTGTATTGCACAACTGCATTATTATGTCAGAGAAATACACATTTCAAAGGGTAATTGCATTTAGTTTGCAAATTGATTCAAAAATGTCTAAGCATATTTTGACCAAAATATTAATCAAAAGAAATTATTTCCAAACCTAATGCTACAAGTACTTTATTTAAAAGGAAATCCCACTGCAAGTAGTATGGATGATTCTCAAGTGAATAGGATTTAGTTGTAAATAGGTTTTGGCAGGAAAAACCTAGAAAAGGCAAATTGACAATGGTTATGGAGAATATTATGAGATTTTTAATTGACTTCTTCATATATATATTCAGAAATGGAAAATATTGGTAGGGGAAAACTCTTCAAGTTTGTTGGTTTTAAAGTTTCATTTTCAAGCAGTCATTCTTTTCTGCTTCCTTATCTACATCCAATATATGTGCATTTCGATTTCAAACAGAACTTTGATTTTTTTTCCCCTCCCTTCATTTTTTTCAGTTGTTCATGTTTTCAGAGAATTGCCAATTCCACAACTTAATTAGCAGGATAGAGAGTTTGGGGCATCTCTATATACAATGGAACTTTACTGTGATTGATTAAATTTCTGCTAATAACTTACAAAAGATCACTTGGTTAACAACTGCGTTAAAAGCCGTATAAAGAAAGCTTTTAAAATGTGAGATACTGACAATCAACAGAAGGTCATGTGTTTTGCAGTTTCTACCACAGTAAAAATCTTTGCAATCCCAAGAGGGATTTGGCAACTTAAGGTGGTATTTAACTTATTCAAGGTGAAACATAATTGCTCAATCACCCACTCAAAATCCTCCATGGAGTCTAATTTCTATTATGCATTTGAGAATGTTATAAAAGTGGTCTAAGCAACCAGCATCTATGATTAAATATTCAACATTTATCAAAATTACTGATGTTCAATTTTCCTGGAAATTTCCATCATAGGTTGATGGAAAATGATACTTATCATTATATAACTGGTTTTTTTTGCATATGATATCACAAGGATATGATCTTCAATTGTCCCAATTCATGCTCTAGAATTGGAAATGATTTCAGCCATGCTACACACACAGCCCCACACACAAAAAAATGGCTGAGCTGGTTTGGTGTAGTGCAGGGGTTTGCAACCTTAAACACTCAAAGAGCCATTTGGACCCGTTTCCCACAGACAAGAAAACACTGGGAGCCACAAAGCCCTTCCTGTGCCTGACCATTTCTTGAGCGGCCACAAAAGTAGCATATATAGTTGAATTAAACGTTCTGTTTTCTTCTGAAACTTTTCTTTTCTTGGATTTATCCATGGTTGGCCTACCAGGAGTTGAAAAGCTCAATAAATCGTATATCGGTGAGTGTCACACTTTGGCGGTTATGATACATATTTTGAGTGACAGGGAGCCGCAGCAGTGGGGTGAAAGAGCCACATGTGGCTCCAGAGCAGGTTGCTGCCCACTGGTGTAGTGGTTAGGACGCCAAGCTAGAAACTGGAGTTTATGAGTTCTGTTCCTGCCTTGGGTACAAAATCAGCTGGATAACCTTAGGTCAATCACTCTCATCCCAAGGAAAAAGGCAATGGCAAACCACTTCCAAACTCCTGCCAAAAAAACAGCAGAGACTTGTCCAGGCAGTTGTCAAGATTCAGCACTTGACTTGAAGGCATCTCCACCCAAAACTCCTTAACCAACAAAAGGCAGGCTGAGAAACTTTGATAAGTAAAGATCTGGATGTAAAGGAACTGATATAATCTTATCCAGACTTAAAAGAATACTTGATATTTTATTCTACAGTAAACAGGATAGTATGATGTTAACATTGCAAGTGCCATGGAAGAACTCTATTTCTACAACCTCTATATTTATCTTGGTCCTCAGAGACTAGTCTTGATTTCTGACTGGCTTGGTAGAATTCCAGGTGCAAGAGAGCTCTTGTGGGTGGTTCTAATCTGCAGAAGTAATGACTAAGCCACAAGGGCCAGGGAAGGAGAGCAGCAACTGTGAAATTACTAAGGCAACTAGGAACCTGATGACTCAATTCTGAAGTTCTTTAAAAGGAACAAAAAGGCCAAAGGACAATCTTCTAGACTTTGGTACTTGACCTTCAAGGCACCAACATATTTTACCTTTTTAGGTTTTACTTCAAAACTATTTTTATTACTGCGCCTTCTTGGTTTTATACTTCTTTTACATGGACCTTATTTTCACCTTATTTTCTCTGAATTCAGTTGAGGTAAGATGTACCTTGCTCATGCAGTCATACATATAGCACTGAACAGAGTTTTTCCAGTTCCTACTGTAACAGTATGTGTGGCTGCCTCTCTTTTACCGATGCATTAATGTACCTTATCATAAAATGAGCAATAGGTTTTGATGCTCTGTTCCAGGGGTCTCCAACCTTGGCAACTTTAAGACCTTTGGACTTCAACTTCCAGAATTCCTCAGCCAGCTTTGCTGGCTGAGGAATTCTGGGAGTTGAAGTCAACAAGTCTTAAAGCTGCCAAGGTTGGAGACCACTGCTCTGTTCCATAAAATTCTTCCTGCACAGACAGGTTTAGTACATTATTAAGAGGTCTCATGTATCTCTAATGCTGTTTGTCTTCTAAATACAGAAAAAGCTATTGGCTCTTCACTGCGGCCCTTTGTACATTGCTTAGAATACTTCAAGACTGAAGCCCCATTGTGCAGGTAGTCCTCAATTTATAACAGTTCATTTAGTGACCATTCAAAGTTACAATGGCACTGTAGAAAAAACGATTTATGACTATTTTTCACAATTACAACCTTTGCAGCATCCCCATGATCATGTGACCAAAAGTCAGATGGTTCATACTTATGATCATTGCAGTGTCCTAAGATCATACAATCACTTTTTGCAACCTTCTGACAAGCAACGTCAATGGGGAAGCCAGATTCACTTAACAACCAGGTTACTAACTTATCAATTGCAGTGATTCACTTAACAACTGTGGCCAAAAAAAGTCATAAAGTGGGGCAAAACTCACTTAACAACATAAATTTGGGGCTCAGTTGTGGTCATAAGGTGAGGACTACCTGTATTATCATATAAGCTTTCATTGACCATATCTTGCCAATCAGATCTCCATTGTATGAGACTCATGAGGTAGATTTTATATATAATTGAAATTGAAATAATTGAAAGCAAAGGGAAGGGAAAATTAAAAAGGAATTGTTTGGAAATTATGTCATACAAAGGATATTTTAAGTGTCCTCTTTGCAGGTTGATGGCAGGTATGTCCTGTTAGTGAAATATGACTTGCCGAGATTACATCTGGAATAGTATCACCAATAGATCTAGATTTATGACCATTTGTTTAATGACTGTCCAATGTTATGATGGTACTGAAAATGTAACTTATGATGGGTTCTCAAGCTTATGACTGTTGCAGTGTCTCCACAGTCACCTGGTCAAAATTTGGTTGTTTGGTAACCGATGTGTGTTTACAATGACTGCAATGTCTTGAGAGTCACATATCGTAATTGTCATTTGGGATCTTCCCAGCAGCTTCTGATAAGCATAATCAATGGGGGTTGCTGAATTCACCTAACAACTGTGTGATTTGCTTAACAATCATGTAGTGAAATCTCTGGCTAGTCTAGAGGGGTAAAGAGTTGCTCCATAAAAGGAAGCCAAAAGAATCAGACTACTGAAGCCTCCATCTTCCCAAGAGAATGCAGTTAGTCTGGCCATTACAGTAAACTGCTTTGACCTTGAATTCTGGTTCCTTTCACCTGACAAACGCAACAAAAAGGTCGTAAAATCAGGTGTGTCTCACTTAATGACCACATCACATTGGGATTGGTTTTCCTTCCTTCCTTCCTTCCTTCCTTCCTTCCTTCCTTCCTTCCTTCCTTCCTTCCTTCCTTCCTTCCTTCCCTCCCTCCCTCCCTCCCTCCCTCCCTTCCCTTTTTTGATGTTTGGCATCCAATTTATCATGCATGTTTTATTTTCTGTCTACATATCGTATCTAAATATATCAGCCTAATAGGTGATATTGATCCTGCACAGGTATTTCAAATTCTGACATTTTTCTTAATGTCTCTTCCTCATTTTTGAGGTCAGACTTTATTCTTCAAGCAATTGTAGATACGTTGGCTATGGCATGCCCCAGCTTTCACTGAATAATTTTTGCTATGTCTTTAATGTATTCATTAGGTCTAGATGGACCATATTTTCACATATAAGTATACTCTTCTTACTGTTCTTGTATTCAACATAAAAATCATTTAATGGACACTAATAGCAATAGACTTATATATTGCTTTATAGAAGAGAAGAGAGGAGAGGAGAGGAGAGGAGAGGAGAGGAGAGGAGAGGAGAGGAGAGGAGAGGAGAGGAGAGAAGAGAAGAGAAGAGAAGAGAAGAGAAGAGAAGAGAAGAGAAGAGAAGAGAAGAGAAGAGAAGAGAAGAGAAGAGAAGAGAAGAGAAGAGAACTTTATTGGCCAAGTGTGATTGGACACACAAGGAATTTGTCTTAGGTGCATATGCTCTCAGTGTACATAAGGAGAATAAAATACATTCATCAAGAATTAAAAGATACAACACTTAGTGATAGTCAAGGTTACTAATAAGCTATCAAATCGAACTAGGAAACAAAGAAAAATAATATAATTGAAAGATACAAGCAACGTGGTTATAGTAATGAGAGGGAAGAGATAGATACTAGTAAGGAAGAGAAGAATAATAGTAATACAGTCTTAGTAAATTATTTGACAGTGTTGTGGGAATTAGTTGTTTAGCAGAGTGATGGCATTCGGGATAAAACTGTTCTTGTGTCTAGTTGTTCCGGTGTGCAGTGCTCTATAGCGTCGTTTTGAGGGTAGAAGTTGAAACAGTTTATATCCAGGATGTGAGGGGTCTGTAGATATTTTCACAGTCCTCTTTTTGACTCGTGCAATGAGAGGCTGAAAGTAGGCTGCTTGAGAACAGATTTTATGTAAGGTGCAATTATGAAACGTGCTCTCTAGAGAATTTTCTCTGGTTCTAACATTACTTTTTTCCATTGTCAGCTAAGTCTTTTTTCCCTACATCCTATGCACTTATTAACGAGTAGTAACTTTTAGTTGGTTTTTGGCTACCTTTTTATTATTTTTGGTATATTATTATCATATTAGCTATTGTAGTTGCTTTTGCATATTTCCTATAATGGATTCTAGGCTTGTTTTTTAATTTTAATCATTTGCTTGTATCATTATTTTTGCTAATAAGTCAAGGCAGAAAACATCCAACACACATCCTTCTCCTATTTTCTCCACAACAACAACAACCTTGTGAGGTGGGTTGGGCTTAGAGAGAATGACTGGCCCAAAGTTACCCAGCTGGCTTTTATTGCTAAGGAGGGCTTGAACTCATGGTCCCCCTCTTCCTAGTCTGATGCCTCAATCATTAGACCAAACTGTCTGTCTCTATAATGCATTACTATTTTATTTTATTTTTAAAGAATTGACAATGATAGAACTTGTTTTATAAATGTATACTTTTCAAATTTATTTTATGATACAAATGAAAAAAATTGGATCAACAGTTTGATTTACTTATGTGCATGTCTGTAACAATATAGAGATATAAATATATACAGTATGGTAAAAGGGAAAATGGGATTAATAAAATAAATTCATTTAAATATTTGAGTTTTCATCCACTTTGAAGTTAAAATGCTTTCTTCAATGAAATGATTAATGGGTTTCTAGTTATTTGACATTATTCACTTTGCAAGCAGCATGTAGCATTTTATACTCAGAAGACAGTGAAATATAATCTGTTTCCTCGTCTCATTACAGAGCTTGATTGAACTGGCTGGGAGTCCCTTGAGGTTTTTAACTAGAGCAGTGGATCTGCAAATCATTTGTGAAACAAAGACATCCAGGACACTTCCACCAGACAACTTTTCCATTCCTCTATTCCTTCAAAGCTATTTCAATTCAGTTCAATTTATCACAGTCATAGACCAATACAGGTAAAGCAATGAGAAATATACCTACCAATCATTTTCAATTCAGAGGATCACAGAACACTGGGAACATGCTGAGAACCAATCACTGGTCTCCCAATAGCTAACCAAATGGTGGTATGCAAAATATCATTCAACTACTGCGATTCTGAGGTAACAAAAAGGTCTTTGTAGCATCCAATCTACCCAAAAGGAAATAAAATAAATCACTAGCATTCTCTCTTCCAAGAAACACTATAGGAGCTGATCTCATTATAAGGTACTTCCATGGTAGCACCATTTCCACCCCAGTGAAATAGTCAAAACCCCTTTCCCCTTACAGTATCTTCTCCTTCTTGTGCCATTTCCGTCATCGGACATTGGCAATCATGTTGGCAATCCTATTTTTGTCAACAGCTGCATGAAAAAGTGCTACTGAATCCCTTAGGTTTTGAAGCCATGAAGTTCTTCTTCTACCTGGACCTCATTTGCCTTCAGTCTTTCCCTGGAGGATTAAGTGAAGGATGCCATATTTTTTTGGGTGTCACATCACATGTCCAAAATATTCTAACTTTCGCTTTTTAATGGCTTTGATGATTTCCCTTTGCTTTCCCAGGCAGCTTATCACCTCCTCATTTGTGATTTTTGTTAACCCAGTTTATACGTAACAGCCACCTGTAAATCCACATTTCAAATGCTTCTAGTTTCTTCAAGTGGTTTTCTGTCAGAGACCAACTCTCTACTCCATAGAGCAGGGTAGAAAAGATGTAACATCTGACAAGCCTGATTTTCAGTTTTAGGCTTATGTCGTGACTGTAGAAGACCTTTTTCATTTTGAAGAATGTTGTTCTCTATCCTTGTCTTTACTTCACTGATCATGTCCCAGCTTTCATGTAAATTAAAACCTTACAGTATACAAAAGTGAAATAAAAGGAAAATATCAAAGATATCATCCAGGCTTATCTTCTGTTGTAGAAAGAATAGTTGCAGGAGAAACTGGATTGGACAGTGCTTAAGACACCAGGCTAGATACTGGGAGTATCTTAGACACAAAGCCAGTGGGTGACTTTAGACCAGGCCCTTTCTCTCAGCCCTAGGAAGAAAAGCAAGGTCAAACCACTTCTGAAATATTTCCAAGAAAACTGAATAGGCTGGGACAAGGAGTCAATGCTGACTCAAAGCTACAGGGGGAAAAAAACCCCACAAGGACAAAACAAAATCAAACTAAACTCAGTAACAATAAAAGTTAGATGATTGTACTTTCATTCATAGTACCCAAATGCAAGAAATTAAGAATTAACTGAAAGAACAGATTTCTAGAAATAATATAAACACTGAGCTTGAGAGCATAAATGTGTTTCAGTCCTGAGATAAAGAAAGGAGGGCTTGAGGCAGCTTAGGAGAGAAAAAAATTCCACCATGGACTCTTTTTACTTAACAAAATGAGTTTTTAAAAATCTGGGGAGGATTTTGATGGAGGGCACTAGAGAAAATAACCCAAGTACTCAGAACAGTTTTAATGAGATACAGTGCTGCTTTAGATAAGAACATTATGGGGACTGGGGGGCGGGGGGATGATAAAAGAAGCTTCATCTTGCATGAATCAGGAGAGTATCCCAAACTATTTAATGTATAGGCATTCTCAAAAGCATTCATATGAGGATCCCAAAGGTGCTTTTTCAGGAGGCAACTGAATTTTCTTGTTTTTTTCTTTTGAAGACGCTTCGCTTCTCATCCAAGAAGCTTCTTCATCTCTGATAGAGTAGTGGGGAATGGAAGGATTTATATTCCTTGCAGACAACTGGTCATTTGCATCCTTTTAGAAGGTTGTTGAAGCACTTGGGGGTTTATCTGTGTCCTCAGGGTCTCCTGAGTAGTGCTCCTGGTTCCTGTAGTCTGCAATTTTTCCTCTGGAAATCCATTCCTACTCCCACACCACTCAAAGGGACTTCATCAAATTATATAGCTAAAAGTCTGTAGAGATTCTCAATCATTCAGGTCATAGTTGTCCCAAAGGGGTTTTTCAGAAAGCATATGAGATCAGATTTTTTTTTGTGTCACCGTATTTGGCTAGAAGCAGACTAAGCTACCATTCTACTCTCTTTCTTCTTTCTGTCCACCATAGTTTCTTGTCGTCTTGCCACCCAAAGCTTCACTTTTTTCACATGCCAGTTTGGGAAGTGAAGATGTACCCCACTTCTTTGTACTGTTAGCAATATGGGCCTACCATGAAGAAGCCATCTTCAAAGACCTGCTAAGGATGCTGGGAAGAGGTTGAGGCAAGAGTCCACCTCAGTGGGCTAATAACATTCACAAGTACTCATCAAAAATCACTTTTCTTTTGAGTTTGACAACTGAGATTAAAAAAATAATACTTCAACTGCCAACCTTAACTGACACAGGAATCTGAAGGTCCAAACTGTTCCCACAAGTTTGGGAACTGGTTTTTCTAATGTGAAAGTGCCTCTATTAAAGAAAGAAAAACAAAACTGCCATGCAAAGGTGTATATTTTTATGAAAAACCGTTATACTGAATGTTCTTGGTAGTGCGGTTTTATACTTAACTTTGTGTTTTAAGGAGATACATTTTTCTAGTCAATTTTTATTCCACTTGAACCCATCAGTCATTATCCTGGGTCTGAGGAGCATGCTCAGTCTTTATAGAGCTATTTAGGAATTTGAGTGCTAACTCTTCAATTGCTTGATTGACTGCCAGTGTTAAGTATAAGAGGGTCCCTGTTTGCTACAATGGCACTCATGGAGGTACAACACTTTTATTAGCAACTTCCTCAATTGTTATACTTTGCGCAGCATTCGTACTCTCAACAGTGCTTATGAAAACAAAATTTGCCACAATAGGCCTTTAGATTACATTTGACCTTGAATTATTAGATTGCAGAGCCCTGAGCAGTCAGGCCATTATTTGATATCTGAGCAGAAATGTAATAAATCTTTGAATACAGAATAAATTAGCCCAAATAGCATGTTATAGCCAATCAATAACCTAAAACTTTGGATCCCAGAGCTCAGTTGCTGTCTCTGGTTCACAAATCTATTTAGGAGCTATGACTCATCTTTCCCCACACACTTTTGCATGAGTACTTTCCCTGTCATTCAGACAGGTTCTTTGGATTACAAGCAACACAAGAAGGGCGAAGGAACACAAACAAACAGCAACTTTAACATGTTTCATTTCAATTTCAAATCTGAGAATATTGTTAATGTAAATATAATAATGGGTAGATGGATGGATTATGTGCCAACAAGTCAGTGTTGACCTTTGGCACAGTCCTTCTCAAGGCTGACCTGTCCACAACCAAGCCCTTCAGGTCTTTGAAAGGTGCACCCATCACTGATGTTAATTGAGTCCATTCACCTCAGAGTTTTCTTGTCTTTCCTTCCATTATCCCAGCCTTCTCAAGAGAATTAAGCCTTCACATCATGTATTCAAAATGGATGGAAACCAATCAAGGAGAGATTAAACCTAGAAATAAGGAGAATTTTTTCTGACAGTGAGAACAATCAACTAATGGAACAGGTTGCATTCGGAAGTTTTGGAAGCTTCATCACTGGAGGCTTTCAAGAAGAGATTGGACAGCTATCCATCACAAATGGTATATGGTTTCCTACTTGAGCAGGGGGTTAGACTAGTTGGAAGTTCCCTTCCAACTCTGTTATTCTATTCTATTCTAAAATATGATGGAGCCTGGTCATCTGTTATTCTATTCTATTCTAAAATATGATGGAGCCTGGTCATTTGTTATTCTATTCTATTCTAAAATATGATGGAGCCTGGTCATTTGTGCCTTGAATGAGAACTCTGGGATGATTTGTTCTATGTTCCATTCATTTCTTTCTTTTTTTTTTTTTGGCTAGATATGATATTCTCAGGAGACTTTTCCAACCCCAAAATTCAAATATATCAATAGTCTTTCTGTCTTGCTCCTTCAAAATCCAAATTTTATATCCATAGAGTATCATGAACAAAACCAGTAGCTACATAAATGTGATCTTTGTAGATAGATTGCAGCATATGAATATCTTTTCCAAGGCACTTCATGGATGCTCTATTAAAAA
This sequence comes from Pituophis catenifer annectens, assembly GCF_029215685.1. Classification (NCBI taxonomy): domain Eukaryota; kingdom Metazoa; phylum Chordata; class Lepidosauria; order Squamata; family Colubridae; genus Pituophis; species Pituophis catenifer. Next base: position 95,416,631 of record NW_027256882.1, read on the forward strand.
TTAGTCTGTGGCATATTTCTTGACTGCTTGATAGTTGATGATGGTTGCCTAAAGGCAGCTGTTATGCATGACTTTGATACCTTTACTTTGCCAAATAGAGAAAATGGCTGTGATATCATTCAGCTAAGAATATCCTGGTTGAATCTGTATTGAATCCAAATTCTTCCCATCAAATAAGCATGCCTCAATGCTTAACAATAGCCTTTGGATTGAGTGTACTTGAAATTATTTAGAAATATACTCAATGCACCTTAACTTTGAGCTTGTGTTTTAATGTTCATTTGGTAAGTCAAATTTTTCAGTGTTGCTGTAACTTTGAACAGTCATTAAATGAGCTGTTGTAAGACGAGGACTACCTGTTTCCACATTTTTTTCCAAGAAGTCTAGAAACTGGACTGCTTCAGAACACAGTTATACTTTCTAAAAAAAAAAAGAAAAAAAAGAGGGGGGGTTTCGGAAACAACACTTAATATATTCAAAGGATTATTCAAAATAAAATATATTAAAATTTAACTGTTCTATTTTAAAAATTAAAGCCCCTAGCCCCATTAATTAAAGTATATAAAGCTAAGGTTACCTCTATGCTCCTGTATGGAGCATAAGTTTGGGGTCTATACTCAACTACAGTACTAGAACAAATACAGTCCCAGCACTTGAGATGTATTTTGGGTGTAGATCTAAGAACATCTGCTGCAGCAGTTAGAGCTGAATTGGGAATTAATACAATTCAAGCACTATCCAAAATTAGAGCATATAACTACTGGCACAAAGCCAATGAAATGGAGACTTATTAGACTCCCCAAGTTATGTCTACTAGAGCAAATAAAATCACAATCGCAAATCTCCTGATCACCAAACTAACAAATTTTGTAAGAAGCTGTGGCTTTCCTGTCTCTTGCATAACAGGAGAGTGATTTTTTTAAAAAGAGCTGCCAAAGGAATTAAGGATTTAAAGCACAAAATGATATAGCTATCTTTAGTAAGGTGGGTAACTTGAAATGGCTGAGCAAATACAAACATACTTTTCAAATGGACAGATATTTAAAGTTACAACTGCCAAAACATCTTAGGGAGATATTTATGCAAGTGAGATTTAAACAGCTCAACACAATGGTCAGATATGGGGGATTCCATTGTTTACCTTACAATGGACGTCTCTGCATTTGCAGAGCGGCAAAGGTTTGCTAAAGGTCTGTCAGCTTTAACTACTTGGAAAGAGGAACATTTAACACAGCACATTACTTAAGCAAAATGGTTTGGTTGAGATCAGTATATGTGGGACTGATTGGGGTAGATTGTAGGGGTGACACTGAAATACAATTTTATTATATTTTATCTATCTATATATTAAATTATTGTATTTTATTCCAATTTCATTTTAAACTGTATTTTATTCCAATTTCATTTTAAGTTGTATTTTATCCAATTCCATTTTAAATTGGTTTTTATCAGATTTTAGTAATAATTTGTGTCTGGAACTCTGCACTTTGATATGGCCCAAGGGCTAATCAATAAAGCAAACTCAACAATAAAAAATAAAGTCATTATAACTAATTTACAGCCGAAGATTAATGTCTACCTTCTATTTTACAGCTGGATTTGTTCTTTATGACTCTGTTTAGATCATTTTCCCCCAGTTAACAATTTGTAAACAGCTCGGTGTGTGTTTGTGTATAGATATATGCATACACACGCGCACACACACAAAGACCCTTTTTTTCCCCCTTTTTCCTATTTATTACAGCAATATGCTCCACATGCCCTGTGCACCATAATTTTGTCAAAAGCAAACAGGAATTAACAAGGTTTGTACTCTGGCTTTGACCTTGGGAACAGGCAGCTATTTGGTTCACTGGGCTATAGCATTTACACTCTCTTTCGGTCCTGGCCTTATGCTTCAGCAATTGCTGAAGCAAATGAGAGATCAACAATGCCAGAGAGTTCAAAAAGTGAACAAGGAAAAAAATTCAGTTTCAGTACAGATAGTTCTAGCTTAATTTGCAAATATGGTCCCAAAGTCTGAACATAGTTCTGGTGTCCCATTTCAGAAGGCATTGGATGGTCCCTCTTTTCTTTTGTATGGAGAATTTCAGATAATCAAAGTCAGACATGTGAAAAAACAAAAGACAATTTAATTGCATGGTACAACTTCAGCAGGCATGTACTGCATACATATACTTTATTGATTGGTTGGTTGGTTTATTTAGTTATTTAAACTCTATACCTCTCAATTCCCAGCAGTTCTTTTCTACTCCCAGATGTACTGTATCATCAATTAGTCATTATGATGGAAAAATGATGATCTGTATTCAGTGACATCATCTCCACCTTCTCCTCAGGATCATCATCTCCTGCCCTCTGGAATGATTTGCCCCCGGAGATACGAAGGATATCGGATCTCCGGGTTTTTTGCCGTGCCCTAAAAACTTTTCTTTTCCATCAAGCAGGGCTGGCGTGAAACCCCCCCCCCCTTTTTTTTTAGCCTTTTAAATTGTCAATGGGTTTTAGTTTGAATGTTTTAAATTTTGGGCCAAAGTTATATAATTCTTTTAAAATTTAAAATTTTGTATTAGTATGTGTTTTAGTTCTGGCTGTGCACCGCCCTGAGTCCACTGGGAGAAGGGCGGGATATAAATTGAATAAAATAAATAAATAAATAAATAAATGTATGTGGATCCCAAATTAATTAGGATGATCATTAGGATGATCAAAGTTCCTCTTTCCAAGTAGTTAAAGCTGACAGACCTTTAGCAAACCTCAGTTCCCTGCTTCAGAGTTATCTCAGACTGTCTCAACATGCCTGTGCATACACAGCTACTTAACTTTACTAGTAGAAGTAAGTAACAAGTTACCATTAAGGGTTTGCAAAAGAAAAGGTTGCTTTAGTATAGGGGTGAAATGTTCCCGGTTCAGACCGGATTGGGCGATCCGGTAACGATTGTGGCTGGTGGTTCAGAGAACTGGTAGCAATGGCGGCGCCAGGCTCTGCCCACTTGCCCGCGTGCCCACATGTTTTTTTACCCTCTGTGCATGTGCAGAAGTTTTTGCACATGTGCAGAGGGTCTGTCATGCATGTGATGTGAGTGTGAGCGAGTGAAGCGAGTGTGTGTGCACGGCGCGTGCACTTCTGAACCGGTAAAGAAGGTAAGTAGATTTCACCCCTGCTTTAGTACATCAACAGATGTTTTGTTAGCATCAATTCCTGTGGCAAAAATATCTGCTCCAAATGCTTTGAATGGCTGTATTATAGATTGGCTCCTAAATCAGAGACAGGGCACATTTGTATCAGCTACCAAGGTCAATGACTGCATGGATGCCATTACACGTAAATCCTTCTAGATCACACAGATGCTGAAATTAAAATTTACAGCAATTACTGTAATCCCCAACTATATACTGTATGAGTCAGTTTGTTATGCTTATAGAGCCAGTTTGGTCTATTGGTTAAGGCATAAGGCTAGAAGCCAGCAATCTGTGAGTTCTAGTCCTGTGGTAGGCATGGAAGTATGCTGGGTGACTTTCAGCCACTCACTCACTCTTTCAATCCAATTCACCTCATAGAGTTGTTGTGGGAAAAATAGGAGGAGGAAGGAGTATTATGTGTGGTCACTGCTTTGAGCTACTTATAAAGTAATAAAGTCAGGATAAAAAAAACAAATAAATGAAAAAAATATTTTTATTAAAGATTTTTTAAAAATAAAGATAAAAAGAATACAAGGAAAGGAAAGGAGGAAGGGGAGGATGTAAAATCAAAGGAAGGAAGGAAGGAAGGAAGGAAGGAAGGAAGGAAGGAAGGAAGGAAAGAAAAAGAAGGAAGGAAGGAAGGAAGGAAGGAAGGAAGGAAGGAAGGAAGGAGTGCAAAAAAGGAAAATGTAGACTTTTCTTGATATAAAGGAAAAGCAGTCTACTTTTTCAGGAGGCTAATACATTATTCACTTAATTGTTGAGACAATTGCTTATGACATTTTTATACTGAAGAGCAGGGCTATTTATCTTAGGTGTCTCCATTGATGCATTTCATGTCATTGCCCAGTGTGGTCGAAAGGGCCTACATTTCATCTTGATAAAGAATGATGGGCAAAGAGACAAAGGCTGATTTTGTCTCCCTAGCAAGATTGACTTCCCTATAGCAAAGTTACTTTAATGTTTGACTCTAGAACACAGTATGTAGCACATTTACACCCACATTTACTCACAGAGAAATCTCCCGGGTTCATTAAAACTTCCTTCCAAGTAAGTGTTATGCAAATCCTTCATTGGTAACATTTTGTAACAATGAGACTGTTCTTGTGAAAAATCCAGCTGAGAGAGAGAGACAAGAGACAGACAGAGAACAAAACACATACACACTCACATACAGCAAGGAAATTAGGGACGGGTGTGAAATTCTCTCAGTTTGCATTTTAAGAAGCTTTCATTCAATTTACATTCCAAGGTTTAAACCACGAACTACGGAGAATGCTGGTGTTTCCATTGCTTTCTGAATGCTGCAATGAATTTCACAGCTGAAAACAAGTGTACAAAATGTGCATATGAGCACAGGGGGTATGCCGTTTTGCATTGTATCAGGAAAATTGGCTCATGAAAACCTATGTATCAGGAAATATATTTACTAAACTGCATAGGTTAGAAGAAACATTTATGAAAATGGACACAGATTTTCAGATTGATTTTGTACTGCAAGATGAGGCGGAAACGAAATGGGAGGGGGATGTCTTTAGGTTGAACATAAAAGAAACCAAACTTGAGAGAGATATCTATACCCTTTTAATACAAACACACACATTTGCACAGTAAGATGTAAAGAAAGATTTATTTCGCCATCTTGAATGCACCTCAAATATCCATGGACCAACTCTCTTCAAAACTGCAGTGCAGAAGCCTCGCCAACTTTCTGTATTTGAGAGTTGAAGCTTCATAACCCAAGTTGCCTTTCCCAACTTTTCCATTTTTCAGCATATTTACAACCAAGTTACCTTCATTGGAAAAAAACCAGACTGAATGTACAAAGCAGGCAATAAGAATAAGTTAATGTTACACGGCTAACCCCCAAAGTAGGAAAATTGGTGTGAGATTCAGTTCAGGTATCTGGCTGTAAAGATGGTATAAATCAGTACATTGTGAATTGTATCTGTGTCCTAATCTTATAATAAGCTTCATCTTTTTCCCTTTCAGAGTCAGGTTTTGAAAGTATAAGGAATATCATCTGCACTGAAACTGACTTGGAGTATAGTATCCGAATATGAATCTTTTCTAGTAGCAAGTCAAACGCTTTTTCATTGTTTAAGCCTACCAATATCTCATCAGAGTTAGTTTTATTTAATAAGTTGAACTGTTACTGTTTGTTTTGATTTACTTTTCTGACCTCTACTGATTTCCATAGTATTTATCTATTGATTTATCTATCTGTGCTTGAAATCCACTTAATGCAGGAATGGTCCCCAATTCTATTTCCTGCATGTATTTTATTGTACTTTCTACTTTATTCCTTCAGAGGAAGGAATAATGTAGTAAAACTTCTGTAAAGTGTTTTATCTGGAAAACAGCAAAGGCCATTTTAAATAGAGACTACATCAAATAAGCAACTCTCCCTTTGTGTAACCTATTTGATGATGGCAAAGACACTTGCTTTTTTTTATGTGTGTGTGTGTATGTATGTGCTTCACATTACAAGTTTGACATGATATGATTAACTAGATGTTATACTTGGTTTGGATACAAGAGAAAGAGTTGGAAGGAAAGGGTCAAGATTTGAGTGTGTGTTCCATCTATGACAGTATCTGTCAGAGAAATTTCACTGAATGATCTCATTATTATAATTGCACAGTTAACTAAAGATTTTCACATCTTGCAAGTTCCACGAGGCTGGAAATGTAATAACTCTGAATAATGATAAAAGGCAATAGGTGAAATTGTTGCTGCATTTAGTTGAGAGTTAAAATGTGCAAGTTCAATTACACGCAGAAGTGATAATTGCAAATTAAAATTACGGAGGGCAGGGGCAGCTCTGCAAACAGTTCTCTGTCCATTGGGTAACCAATTGATTAAATCAGCAATGATTAATTTATTAATTCATAAAATCCAAGGAAATTAAATACCCCAACTGACTGATATTTATCTCAAGGTAATCTTCAAAGTCTGAAAGATTTACAATTCTTCAGCTGTCCTAATTTGGATTTTGCTTATTTCATTTTGGGTAGAGAATCAAAATTAGGTCTCAAATGGTATACAAACCCTCCTGCACTCTATGCCAAGAACTGCCCTATTAAAAGAAGCAGAAATATTCTGCTTAATATGAATGAGTGATCTGATTTATATGGTCACTCTTCTTAGCAAAGTGACCAATCACTTGTGATTGTTCACTGAGAAGTGAACAATCATAAAATAAATTAAAACAAATTGCCATCATGATACAAAAAATAAAGTGCATATAGCACCGAGGAGAATTGAATTTCTTTTACAAATAGGAAAGAATCCCCATTCCCACCTCAACGGAGAACAACACAATAGTGCTACTGATTTGCACCTTCTGGATTTACATAACAACCACAATGCACTTTTCCTCCAGTTTTTACACATCTTTTTGCAGAACAGTTATAAATTGCATTAATAATAATCTCAGTTTGATAAAATAATGATTATCAAATGTACTTGTTAGGGGTAGTTTGCGTTGAAAATGTAGAATAAAATATGTGCAATAAGTGCTTAAAGTGTTTAAAACCTTATAAGGTGTTGTATCCACTAATTTCCTTATTTAAAAAACAGCCATTGTTTGTGCAAATAAGACATTCCTCCACACTTTCCATTCTGATTTCTTCTTTCAAGATTCTCCGTCTCTCTCTCTCTCTCTCTCTCTCACCTTCTCCCTCTCCCCCTCTCCTCCTCTCCCTCTCCCTCTCCCTCTCCTTCATATTGTCCCCTTTTAAAGAATATTTATTTATCACTTCTTCCCCCATTATCTCCTCTGGATGCGGGTTTGGATGCTGCCTGCAACACAGAGTGTTAATTATACCAGATTGAAGGAATTCAGGTGAAATGGGAGTGAAACCTGCACTTTCTGTAATGGAAAACTTGCCCAATAAGCTGAAACACACAAAGCCATGGCTGCAAGCTTTCTGTCTGAATCTGGGTGGATGAAGCTATTTGTGTCCAAGGAGCATTTTCTGGTAAAAGGAAATTTCTTTTCCGCTTTCACAGCAATAGTCTGTATCACTACATAATAAAGCATGGGACTGGCTGAGAGGTCACTCATTTGAAACAGAAAAGGAAAGAAAACTCTTGTGCACATATGACAATGTATATGCCAGTGTGATGAAGGGCTTTGAATACAATCATTTGATATATGAGCAGAGACTTCAATTGGAAGAAATATTTCTATGTGGTCATTGGGAGTTGACACCAACACCTAATCCTCACCGTACTGTCTTATGTCTAAGTGCATTTGCCCATATTGTATGGCTGTAGTATTATCATCCTTCTCTGTTACCTCCTCTTATTGGTGTCATCATTATGTTTATTATTATCCTGTTGCTTTACATGTACACTGAGAGCCTCTGCACCGGAGACAAATTCCTTGTGTGTCTAATCATACTTGACCAAATAAAGTAGTCTAGTCTATTCACAAGATGGCACATAATCAATCAATTCTTTAATCTGCAGTCTGAAGACATATTGTTTTAGTTGCTTGCTCATATAATTTTTAAGAACTTCCCCCATTATATAAACTTCTCTATCTCCTAATGTTTGAACACATTACAAATCAAGCTGGCATTTCTCCCTACCTCTCCCTGTGGCCATTTGTTTCCTGTTTTGAAATGTCAAATGAAATTCCGTGTCCACCCCAATCTGCATGCATCAATTCAGGCATTCAGAAACCATTACTCGGTGGACACAATCTCAGAACAGTTTACACGGGGCCTCTTACTGTGAATCTGATATGAGCTTTTCAGTATCTCAGTGGCAGATCATGTTTTGCATGAAAAAGATCCCCGGTTTAATGCACAGCATTTCTAAATAGGATTTTGATAACCCATATCTTAAACAAATGGAAGTGGATTCCTTCACTATACTGAACTTTGCAACTTTTTAGGTTCCTATTTCCAAAACAATACTAGCTGTCATCCCAATTTTGGCAAAGTCACTTACAAATCATATTTTGCAAGTTTACATTCTTTGTTTGTTTGTTTATTTATTTTACTGAATTTAGAGACCTCCCATCTCCGGACAAATCTGGACATCTTATTTAATAAGTTAAAATAAGATAAAACAAAAAGGTCTTTGAAATCCTTGAACATCCATAAGGGAAAAAAATATAACAACCCCACCCTCCCACCCAAAAACCCAATAAGGGCTCAATAGCCACCCAGAGGTGGGTTTCAGCAGGTTCTGACCAGTTCTGGAGAACTGGTAGCAGAAATTTTGAGTAGTTCAGAGAACCAGTAGTAAAAATTCTGACTAGCCCCGCCTCCATCTATTCTCTGCCTCCCAAGTACCAGCTGATCGGGAGGAAATAGGGATTTTGCAGTAACCTTCCTCTGGATTGGGGACAGAATGGAGATTTTACAGCATCCTTTCCTTGGAGTGGGGTGGGAATGGAGATTTTACAGTATCCTTCCCCTGCCACGCCTACCAAGCCATGCCATACCCACCAAGCCACACCCACAGAACTGGTAGTAAAAATTTTTGAAACCCACCACTGTAGCCACCCTATCCTATTTATCAATTATCAATACTTAAGTGGCAAGAGAGAGATTGGCATCCAACCTCTTAGTTGGTTGGTTGGTTGCATCCAATCTTAAGACAAGAAAAGATTCCACTGTTTCTGTGCATTTTTTCATTCCTATAGTTTTTTATTTAGTAGCAGCATGGGTGAAAAAAATCTGACCTATTTTTTGAGCCTGAAGGAAGAAAATACTCGTTTTTTCATAATCTAGATCAATGTTGCCATAAATGCCATTTATGGTACCTGCCGTGTGATTACTTTCTCCAAATGTGCATATATCCAACCAAATGAGTTTACTGATCAGGGAATCCCTTCCCAGTCTTGGTTTATATTTTTTCTATCCTAAGGAGCAATATTTCACTCCCAAAATAAAAATTTGTACTTTTCTGAAAGAAGAAAGGGACACCTATTTAGTAGATGGCAATTCTTCCAAATGTGTTAAGAGTTGACTCAGTGAATTATGATATTTTAAAGATAGAGTTTATTATAGTCATCTTGCATTAACCACTATATTTTGATGTAGATAAACTGATGCACTTCAGTTGACAGCCATTTGGAAAGGCAAAAGAAGCACATGGTCTGATTTTCTTAATCCTGATAGAACAGGCTAGCTCTTTTGAGCTATAATTTTATAAGAAGGAAGTTTCAAATGCTAAACAGATTTTGGCTGGGGTATTGCCATCAGAAACGAGGGATATCACACTCCAGACACTAGTTGAAATAACTGCTAAGGTAATGACTTTGGATTTATGTAAATATTGTCCTTTGTCTAGGTTTTCCTAGAAACATCAAACCATCAGATATCATATTTATTTATTTATTAAATCTGTACACTAATTCCCAATTTTCCTTTAGAAGGCAAAAAGAAAATTATGTATACTGCATATTCAGATCTAAAACTCAATTTGGTTACCTTCATAAAATATAAAACAGACAAGCTTGTTTATTTGTTTTTGAAATTATAAGAGATGGTAGGTTCTCTTCTTGGTATGATCTTTTCCCCTAAATATGTTTCCTTTTTATATTTCAATATTTGCCAGCTCTGTTTTAAATGGAAAATTTTCAGTAAATCTTTCTCTATATACAGTATGTGCCTGCTCAATAAATATTGAGGTAAATAAATATTCTATAAATAAATATTCCACAAGGTTATTTGTGACATCTAGGTTTTATCTCCCTACTCACCCACCCATCCCCCAAAATAATGCAACATTTGTTTTTTCTGAGATCTGGGATGAAGCATAAAGAGGTCTACTTGGGCAAACGAGGTCAGAAACTTTCCAAAAAAGATGACCCTTGAAAATTCTCTTATGGTGGTATTATTTACTTGTTTTATTTTTGAGACCTCTGATCCAACTACATAATATTTTGATATTTTTAAGACGACCCAAATTAGGAAGAATCACAAAGAGTTACTCCCAATGTTAGGAAATCACATTATTTTACAGAACAATCTTCTGTTCTATTTTACAGAACATTCTTCTGAATTTTAACACACTGTCTGATAATGTAGCTTTTTTCATGAATGTGTATTTCACAATAAATATATTAGCTTTAATAGTCCTTAATAATCCTACAATATGTTGATGGCTTTGTTACTTTGGACTGAATTGCGAGTGGGGGCTATGCACATGGTTGAACCCCATAATATCCTTATTCTAGTCAGTTATGCCTCTGATTTTCCTCCAATAGTTGTGTTCCTTAGACCTGCCTTGTCAGTTTGTAGAGGCAAAGTAACTTGTCTCCCTGAGGCACTTTACTGTTGTGAGGAAATAAAGAGCATTCTCAAGTTCAATCTGCCCAGCCTAGTTCAAGGAGTCACTATGAGCTCATAAATGGGGAATGAGATGCACTTGTATGATCTGAAGAAAAACTAGAGTATATGCACTTTATTCCCCAATCTCCCATTTCTTTCTTTGAGTTTGGGGGGGGGGTGTCAATCATTCTTATTCCAACTATAAGACAGTGGCCATTCAACCTTTCCCCCCCAACTCAAGAAACTATTATTCATTTTCAATCTATCTCAGATCACTAAATTAACTGTCAGATAACTGCATTTTTTAGAAGTAGCAGGGCATCAGAGCCTTTCCAACAATACCCTGAAATCAAGTGAATTATAATAATCAATGCAATTTTCAATTAAGCATGTCACTGGAGTGGGAAGAAATTTCTTGCTAGTGATTTATTACCATGAATCACACTAAAACTAGAAGAGGCATGGTTTCTATCCTTAAATTAAATGCTTTGGCATAAGCAATTGTGTAATTTAATTTTAATTTAATGTATTAAATCTATTATAATTTAATTGATTAAATGTGTTAATTATGGATGGAAACAATAGGAAGAGTTAAGGAAAGGCCAATGATATCACTTTTTTCCAAGCCAGCTGTGCCTAGTATCATAATTGTGTCCCTGGAACAAAATGTCATTTTATGTTTTAAATCCCAAGGGATTGCAACAGCCCCAATCCTTTCGGAATTTGGGAAGACATGATTGTTCCAGGAAGCCCTCATGGACTGAAGTGGATATCGTCCCACTGTAATTTATAATTGTATGCAATGGTTTCTCTGATATAATAAGATCAATAATGATTAAGTGTTATCATTGTATAGTTTTAACCCTTGCTACATGTCAGGTATATCCAATTTCGAATCAGTTGTGATTGAAGCAGCTTGTAACAGACAAACTTACTTCTCTATCAGTGTTCAGATCCATATACTTTGTCAAGAAGCTACAATGTCAATTAAAATCTGGATTGCTTTCAAAGCTTTTAACTGCAGAGCACAATCAAAGAAGCCAGATTCAGACAGATTTATTTCATTTCATTTCTATAGCTGCCCATCTCAGTCAATGACTCTGGGAGGCTTAAATGCCAAAAAAGAAAATGATATTACATGCCAAGAATTAGGGGTTAAAGTCCAGAATTTTTAGAAGTAAGATACGAATCATCCATTTTTACTGATTATGTGTCCCAAGTAGTATCAACTCTTAGCAGCCAAATCCATAACACTTCACCAGAATTTATCCTGCAACCTAGGCTGATAATGTCTTCCAAAAGTGCATCCATTGCTTTGCAATTAAGTCTATCCATCTGGTCATTCTCTTCTTCTCTTTTGTTCCTCCTTTCTCAGCATTACAGACTTCTTGGGATGGGAAGACCTGAGATAGGTCTTTGCATAATGTGTCCAAACATTTTTTTTCAAAACATCTAGGAATGTCAAGGAAGACAATGAGCATACATTATATATCACAATAATGGGCATTATTATAATTGGTTTCTGTATGACTAAATAAAATCTACTATTCCTGAACCATTTTGAGATGTTTCAAATTCTAACATATCACTTCTAGAGTTGAAAGAAGTGTAGTAAAACTAAGTAGAACGAAGAAGAAGAAGAAGAAGAAGAAGAAGAAGAAGAAGAAGAAGAAGAAGAAGAAGAAGAAGAAGAAGAAGGAGGAGGAGGAGGAGGAGGAGGAGGAGGAGGAGGAGGAGGAGGAGGAGGAGGAGGGGGAGGGGGAGGGGGAGGGGGAGGGGGAGGGGGAGGGGGAGGGGGAGGGGGAGGGGAGGGGGAGGAAAAGAATGGGTATAGTATGAGGAAAAAAACCTAATCACACAAAATGTTATGCTCTTGGGGACTTTGCTAAATGATGCATTCATTTTTAATTCAAACATTTCTCTTTTTAGTTCTTATTGCAGGGAAAGGTCTAATCTACCAGCATAAAACATTAATGCAGAGCAAAGATTGTGAGTTTCAAAAATATATCATTGCTATTATTTTATAGAATCCTGCAGATTTATTTTGAAGCAACCATGTATTTGTTTTTAATATATGTTTAACAAAAGCTTCTAATATGCTATGCAGCATAAAACAGAATTTTTGACAACCCCCCCCCCCCCCCCCCGTTTTGTATGGTTGCTATCTGTCCATATCCTTTTTTTCCATCTAAAAGATGTTCAACTAATACAAGTGGAATATAAGAAAAATAGTTTCAAGTAAAGAAAGATATCTTCTTGATGTGCTTTGTTACATGCATGTGGCCTCAAAAGCTATCTGAGGTTGAATATATAGAGCTTGTTCTTTCCTCCATCTTTCCTATAAAAGTTCCTCAGTCCAAAACTTTCCTGAGGAGGGAGATCTAAATGAGAATTATACCCATGTTTCTTTAAACATGAATAAATTTCTTTATGTGATCTCATAAACATATATCACTCAGTAATGATATTACAAGCCCAAAAATACCACTAGGCACAGTGAGATAGTTGTCTCTAGGAATGGATTCTGGGATGTAGATTCTGATATCTAGAGTCAAGATATTGGAGAGCACAGCTGTTTTTCAGGAATAACTCAAGTTAAGAGAAGCAATATCTAAAATTATTTTTAATTTATGTGACTTGAAAGGTATTGTATATATTGCATATACAGTTTCTGGAGATCAGCAACTCAAATAGATACCCGTATTCAGGGAAGCCTCATTCCTTGCACCAAGTTAGAACCTTGCTTAGATATTTAAATTGCAGTGAATTATAAAAGGTGACAGCATTTGACCAACTTTGTATGGCTAAGCAGGATTGGGTCTGATAAGTACTTGGATGGAATAGTCTCCTACCAGAATTGCAGACTGGGAAGAAAAAAAAATTTTTTTTTCAGAAGAGGAAGTTAGCCATATGAGTTTCCATGGCTGAAGATGGACTTCATCCTGGGTCTCCCTATTTGTAGCTCAATGTTGTAACCTGTTGTACCATGCTTACTTTACCACTTATTTGGAGTGAGATATATTCAGTTCACAGTAACAATTCTGGCCAAGACAGTGTGGTTTGTTAGGCTGAAGAGGATACCAAAAGAAATTTGGGTGACCTGGATCCAATTTTGGCCAAAGTTTCTAGAGAAGGCATTATGGATAGAAGTCAATTAACCTTCTGTGTATTCTGTTGATGATCCTCAGACATGCACCAAAACCATACAATCTGGAAGTAGTTCAACAGGGCTATAGAAGACTTACTTTCAGCTTTCTTTTGGTGTCAGATCTGCAAGAGAAGGCTGAAAGGGGCTCTGAAGCAGAATCCCTTCGGTTCCTTTTCAAAAGAGAGAGGACTATGCAAAGCAGTCTTCATGGAATACTTATTTCAAAGCTTCATAAAAGTAAAGTATGCCTTTGAAGTTTTACACAGCACTTTATTTTTCTTTCCTTTAGTTTGATTTGCTATTAGGATATAATGTTACCTGGCCTCAGCAGCTACGACCTAGATAGAAGATGCTGTAAGAATTCAATAATCTTGTCCCGCTTTTTCCCAATTTGGAAGGAATGTCCTTTTTAAAAAAAATATTTGAAACTATTCCCAAATGTGCCTCAACGAATATTATGCAAATCTATGTAATTTTTCAACTTGCCTTTTGTTGTAATTCTCCTTGATTTTGGACATGTATAAAGTAATGTCTTTTAAGCCATGGGTATTTAATGCACATGTGTTTCTAGTGGTCCATTCTCTTGACAAATATCTATAGCCTCTTCCTCCTCCTTTCTTGCTGATATGGAAGATATTCTCTTTTCCCACATCCTGAACAGCTCCCTGAATAGCTCTGATTGGTTTAGACAAACACAATATGATGCAGTAGGAAGAATAGAAGCCGAAGCCTGGTTGGCCTAAACCCTGAATCCCTCTAGTGGCAGGGATATATCTAGTGTTTTCAATTTTGGTGGTGTTTTTCAAGCATTGTTCTGTTGCGCTGTTGACCTGATAACCCACATGGCTGTGCTTTGTGAAGGACTTTTGGATTAAATACAGTGATCCCACTCTGAATAGGTGGCCCTTTCTTCACTTATATCCACACCTTCTCTTGATTTTCTGGCCACAGCCTCTTGCCAAGAGAGCCAGGAGTAGGTTGTTTGGAATATACAGCTTCTTTATTTCACATTTGTTATTGTTCGTATGCTTAATGGTGACAGATGATCAGATAGCAGTAGGGGAGAAGAAGGGAAGGAGGCCTAAAAGATAATCAACAATGAGAGTTCTCCAGTGCTCCAGCTGTTCTCTTTTGGTTGCCAGATATAAAAAGTATGTTGGGGCTCTAGAAAGAGTACATAGAAGAGCAAAAAAGATGATTAGGAAAGTGTGGGCTAAAAGAATGGCTGCAGGAATTGTGTGTGGCTAGTTTAATGAAAAGAAGGACTAGGAGAGACATGATAGCAGTGTTCCAATATCTAAGGGGAGAGGATTAGAGAGGATTAGCATATTCTCCAAAGCACCTGAAGGCAGGACAAGAAGCAATAGATGGAAACTAATCAAGGAGAGAAGCAACCTAGAACTAAGAAATTTTCTGACAGAACAATTAATCAGTGGAACAACCTCCAGAAGTTGTGAATGCTCTATTACTGGAGCATTTTAAGAAGACATTGGATGGCCATTTGTCTGAAATGGTGTAGGGTCTCCTGCATGAACAGGGGATTGGACTAGAAAACCTCCAGGGTCCCTTCCAACACTATTATTCTGTTATGCTTTGTTTGATGCAGTCCTGCATAATAAAGATTATCCATATTTTAGTAATAAAACACAGGCAGGGCAGAGAGAAAACAAGCTTCATAATAATGCCCAGGTTATATAATCTTTAATAAATTTATTAAATTTACCTGCTGCCCATTTCACTCTGAAAAGTGGCTCTGGAAGGTATTATATATGGCATTAGGTGGATTTTGTTGAAAATATTATATGAGCTTGTGGAAAAATACAGCATGATTTTTAAGAAGACTAATCCAATAATATGATTGCTTTAGCAAGAATTTCCAATTTACTAGGTTTGGTTTTTTTTGCT
This sequence comes from Pituophis catenifer annectens, assembly GCF_029215685.1. Taxonomy (NCBI): domain Eukaryota; kingdom Metazoa; phylum Chordata; class Lepidosauria; order Squamata; family Colubridae; genus Pituophis; species Pituophis catenifer. The sequence goes on from NW_027256882.1 coordinate 95,432,162, forward strand.
GCAGTCAAATATCCTAACAGTTTGTTGGTTTTCAAAAAAAATATATAATTGCTCAGTCATTAATATTCTTCAGTTCTATTTGTATGAGAGTCACTGTATCCAGCTGGGGAAAGTATCATTTGAATAAATGATTCTCACATCATAAAAGCACTTTGGCATTTTACACAAAGGCAGTTGAGGCATATCTGGGGTACTAACCATATGTAGAACAATGCCACCATATTTTTCTAGTTTGAATTAAGGTTTGTTTAGCTGTCATTTGATGGATTTGTGCCGTTTGCCAGATTGAGTGGTTGATTCAATCCATTCTGTCAGCTAGATTCAGACGCCACATCCAAACAAACAGCAGATCGTTTCAGAAACAAGTGTCTGAATAGAATTTTTTTTCATTTTGTCTATCTTTTAAAAGGACTTAACTTAATCAATCATAGATCCATATGACCTGCTGGTCAGTTCACTTAGCACAGATGGTCTGTAAGATCCTTGTACAATCTGCTTCTGAAACTGAATGGAACGTCAAACTCAGTATTGACACTAGCAATTCAGGAAAGGAAAAAATAACAGTTCCTCTGAATCAGTGGCCCCCGGTTCACACTGGTTCTATAGAACCAGTAGTAAAACCGGCAGGAGGTTCCGCCCACCGACCCCAATGTCATCAAAATCTGTTCTGTGCTTGTGCAGAAGAGTGCACACGAGAGCGAAGCAAGCATGAGCGCGCAGCCCCATTGCAAACCGGTAGTAAAGGTAAGTAAAACCCACCCCTGTTCTGAACTGATGCCTAAATAGGGTTTGTGTTTCCAACTACTGAAAGGTCTTTGTTTCACAACAGAATGCAATGCCTACCAAGTCCTTCAATGAATGATAACTAGTGAAATTAGACAATTAACAATTGATTTCCCATAAAGTTGTCTTATCATTCATTATTTAGAGATAGCTAGCCACTACATAGTTAGTTCATGACACTATGGTAGTTAATAGCCACTAGTTGACATTAGTTGGTACAGCTTCAGTACTTTTCTTTCGGGTGGGGGGTAGAATCCTAGTCTAATTATACTCTTTCCATGTTTTGGTTCTTTTTCTAACCAACTGATTCATTTTAGATTAACAAGTTGTTTAGGCATTAAGGATGCCAATGAGGAAGATAGAGAAATCATCAGATATCATTTTTGTCTCATGGTATACAGTTTTATTAGATGAACATTAATAAAGCTATATATAAATCTATAGAGTTAAATGATACACTAAGCTGAGCTTGACTTCTGCATAGTAAAGTCAGTGCTACCCATCTTAACGTTAAATCTGTTGCTTTAAAAATGCAAATTAATTTCTATCAGTGCCTTATATCCAAAGAATTCAGATGTTGCTGAGTTGCAATTTCCAGCAAGCCCAACCAGTGCCAAGGACAATAACAGCTGGAGATTTTGTTTATTCATAAGCAAAAAAAAAACAAGTGTCATGTTGTTCTCATATTTTTTAAACGGTTGTCTTCCAAATGTGTTGAAGTAAAAAGTCTATGTTCCTTTTCAGTGTGACTGAAAAGCTGATCCCTAACATCTCCCTGAAAATATTGGCTTGGGGAAAAACTCTACTACAACAACCAAAATAATAGAATGTACTATTCTACTAAAACGAATACTCTGCAATGTACTCATTTTTTAGCTTTATACCCCACATTTTGCTCAGGAATTAAGGCATCATATTTCCCCCCCATAATATGAAGTAGGTTGTTCTGAAAGCTTCCCAAAATTACTTTGTAAGATTCTATGGGTGAGACTGTACTTCAACCTAAACTCCCTAGTTTAGGTGACTATTTTGAAACAGAAATCTGCTTGGATTGGATCATAGCCCTTGTTCTTCATAACAAACCCTCAAGTTTGGGCTTTGCAATTTCATATCCAAGCAAGAACAACAACAACAACAACAAAAGCCAAACTGTAAAGCTAATGGACCAGAAACCTGATCCAGGATGTCAAAGCATCCAAGTTTCTTCTTTATATCAGAGTTTCTAAACCTTGGTAATTTTGAGATATGGGGACTTCAGCCTAGGGAATTCTGGGAACTGAGTTCCACAAATCTTAAAGTGGTCATGGCTGGGAAGCACTGTTCTGTACCCATAGATAGCTGTGAAGAAGAAGAAGATGAATCAGCCTGTTTTTTTCCTTCTGCCAGTGCGGCAAAGTGACTCCACTTACAGTAGTCTTACACAACCCCATCTATATTTCTCTTTGTTTAGTTGCCTCTGGTCTGTGTTGCCTGGCAACAGGCCTCTGCAATCTCCTCTTAGACAAAAGCCTCGCTTTCTATCATAGAGATGTACTAATTTCGTTATTTTGTGGGGATAGGTCTCATTTTTCAGCATGTATAAGGTGAGAGGATGGCATAAGAAGGAAAGGGGTGATGCCATCCCCTCCTCCTGCTCCTCCTCCTCTCTTCATAGTTCTTAAGGTTAGAAATGAGAACTTTGCTGCAAATGAGACAGTAGATGAATTAAAGCAATGTCATACACACACACACAGCCTACTTCTTGTTCTGTTCCCCAAATCCAAGAACAATGAAATCTACATGGGGGACAAGAGAGGGCATAAGTCATAATATATTGCTCACAAGGTCATTGTGGAAATGGCATGATTGTATAAATTGCATAATTTACATCAGGACTGTCAAAATCACGGCCTGCAGCCCAGTTGCGTTATGTACTGGCCACGCCCACGCCTGGTTTAGTGAAGGGGGAAAAGTTGCAATACATCATGTGACACCGCCATGATGCCACAAGTTGAACACCATTATTGGGCAATGATGTCATAACATAAATGACATCATTGTAGCCTCTAGCAGACAGCTGGATAAAGAAGCCAAGCAATCAGGTAAATTGTTTAAAAACTTAAATTACACTTTTTAACATGTCCTTTCATCAAAAAGTCTCTGAATCCCCCTTTTCATAACTTTTATCAGAAATATTGTATAATTCTACATACAGATAGTATGTAGCAGGTCAGATAGTCTGCTTATCTCTGGCAGGATCCCTTCTAATCACTTTGCAATTTCTAGAATTACCCAGCTATCACTGAGCTGATGTAGGATCTGTCCTCATTATAGTTATTGTTATTTCATCTTTGGTGGAAGATGTTATCAGTCACTAGGAGAGAACCTGCTACTGTCAAAGGTAAAATCCGACTCATTTCTTGCCTATGAATTCTAATTTAAATAAATCCCCTATGTTCCAGCACAGGTGTTCCAATGCAATTATCTGCATGCAAACATATCCAAGACTGAACTATCCAAGGACAACTCTTGAGTTTCTTAACATGCTAGTGTATGAGCAAAGAGATGATGATGACAATGAAGGAGGAGGAGGAGGAGGAGGAGGAGGAGGAGGAGGAGGAGGAAGAAGAAGAAGAAGAAGAAGAAGAAGAAGAAGAAGAAGAAGAAGAAGAAGAAGAAGAAGAAGAAGAAGAAGAAGAAGAAGAAGAAGAAGAAGAAGAAGAAGAAGAATTTCTTAAAATACTCCACTATTCAAATTGAGGGTGAAGTTTCCAGTAATATTGGATTAGGGGTAGATTTTTTCATTGATGCCTCTTCTTTCAGAAACTTAGCAATGCTACAGCAGCTCTCATTCCCCATCTTCTTCTAATCTGTAAGGAAACGTGGAGAGCATTGCAGCTAATTCAGTGACTTTGTATTGATACTTCCAAACATTTAAATCCCAAAGGCAAAAGACAAGGATCCAGCATAATAGGATGCTGGAGTGGGAGCCATGGATGGGTTGTTCTGGTGTGTTGAAGGATGTTTTTGAATCATTGTTTTGAGTGGGAACAAAAGGGGAGAGTTCCTGTGAGTGTTAGTGTTTATGAGTTTATTGTAGTGGAGTGGAGAGGTGGTTGCTGAATATTCTTATGGTCCTGAAAGCTACTGAAGTTAAAGTGTGTTGGGTGTCTGGCTTCCCCTCCCAGGAATAGTTGGAGGACAATAGAACATTCCTAATCTTGGGGATTTGGAGATCCTGGATTTGGAGATCTGGCTGTCATTGAAGGGATGGAGGCAAGCCAATTACAGGCATCTGGAGATATGGTTGGATACAGGGAGTGAGTCATTCCATTCACAGGAGAAACAGAAAAGTGTCTTACACTGGTTTTACATTCAGCTCCTTGATCACTTTAGACATTCAGAGTCCCTTGTTTTCAGCTGTTCCTTCTAAATGCCAGGTTGCCTGTAATAAGGCCTCCATCATTAATGTTTTAATAATTGATGAGTGGGCTGACCTGGCATCTATTAGCAACACCTGGCTGGGAATAGAAGGGAGGTAGCTTTTTGAAGATATGCCTAACTGGGGTATATCTCTGGGGCAGGGCTAGAAGTGTGGTGATTGTCATCCAGGAATTTCTTATGGCTTTCAGAAGCACTGCATCAGAGATCACTGGATGTAAGATTATGTTTAATACGTTGGTCTCTGGGGATCAGTTGGAATTGTAGCTGTTGTGGAGTTCTTGGAGTTCTCTTCAAGTGTCAAAGAAATTATAAGCTGCAAGCAAGTTGCAAGCAACCAGCTGCAAACAATTTACAAGCAAACAGCTAAGCTCAGACAGCATCAAGAACTTCACAGTTCAGCCCTGAGTTACATATATCCAGTTTTGCTGTTGTACCAATCTCACTGCTGCATAGAAATGTCCTTACTTGAAGTCCTTTACTCCATATCTGTGTTGGCAGTGGAGTTCAGTAGACCTATGACCTTGGGGGACTTCAATCTGCCTTCTCTAGGACTGGGATCTCAAGCAGATTGGGAGATCATCCCAGATCATCCAGACCCTAACAGAGGACAGTGATCATATACTAGGCCTGATATTTCTGTTAAAGTATTGAATATGTCATCTGAAAATTGGGAAGTACTTGGGGTCTCCCTTGTCATGTTTATATCATATCACAATTACCCTGGGATTCTTGAGTGCAGGGAGGCTGGACTCATTGATCTGATCCCAGTGATTGATGAACCAGAATGGGTTTCATCAGGAACTTGAGATGGTTCCCATTGATCTGTTGCATGGTCCACCCAAACTCTTAGTTACCACTTGAAATAAGGGGTAGCAGAGGCTTTAGATTGGATTACATTACATCCATGCGACTTTTTCCCTGTCAGGAAATCCATCACTCCACCTGGTTTATGGAGGAGTTGGGAGATGAAATAAGAGATTCTAGAGCATCGTTGGCACTCAACAAGGGGCAACTCAACTCAAACACAGGTTAAGAGCTGCTATTAAGGTCTATTTTGTGGCAGTAAATAGCAAAAAAAAAATAATAATAGCACTTCTCCCTCCTTATTGCATCCTCAGATATCTATCCTGTAACCCTGTTTTGGGTGACAATAGCCTTCTTGGGTGGGGTTCAGAGAATCTCTTGCAGAGGTATGTGGACAAATGTATTCAGCATCTGTCAGACAAAGTCATTATATCAAACATTCTCTATTCCTCTCCATTCTCACCGCTCCCAGCCCAAAGTGAGATTAACTCCATCCCTGTGAGTCCTCAAAACTTGATTATGTAATCAGGGGTAATCTTAAAGTGGTTCCATTGCTGTGATTAACAGTCATTCTCTCTTGGGCCTTGTGTGTTTTTTAAATTTATGTTTTAATAATGACTGTTATTTTAATTGTTGTATGTCACCCAAAGCCACTCTTTGTGAGATGAGTAGTTACGTAAATTTGACAAATATATAAATAAACCAAGCTCCTTTCAGTGCCTTCCACTACAGTTGCTACAACTTTATCCTTAACTTTGTAACATGCAAAGGGGATGGTGAAATTATTCAAAACCTTACTCTTGCAATCAATTTACTTAAGAGCCTTAGAGAAATAACCCTCTGCTGCTACCTCACAAGAAAGTAGTACAGATAGCTCCTTTATCCCAGCTTCGGAAAACCTGTAACTCACAGGAACATACAGCCCCATGGCAGGACATTCTTGGTAGCAAAGCTCTCCCACGTCTGCTGCTGAATGTTTCCTCCCTGGTAACATTTTTCCAAGCCTCTGCAGAAACCATCTGATATGCAGTGAGGGTTGAAGGAAAATGAAGAGTAAATCTGCTGTGTCTGGTTTCCAAATTAGACAGATCTGGCTTGATCCCCAGAGCAGAAGCTCTTAACTCTCATTATTTAGTAAAGCATAAATGGATTGTATATTTTGTTTGTCTTTTCATTCATTGGAACTGAATAACATCTGATGAAAATTAGAACACTGTAAAAAGAGAAGAGGCCTGCCAAATTTCCTAGAAGTTAGTATGAAAGAGGTGAGGTGGCACAGTGGTTAGAGTGCAGTACTGCAGGCTACTTCTGCTGACCCCCGGCTCCCAGCAGTTTGGCAGTTCAAATCTCACCAGGCTCAAGGTTGACTCAGCCTTCCATCCTACCGAGGTCGGTAAAATGAGGACCGAGATTGTTGGGGGCAAGATGGTGACTCTGTAAAACTGCTTAGAGAGGGCTGGAAAGCACTATGAAGCAGTATATACTGGTAAATCTAAGTGCTATTGCTATTACTATGAAGGAGTTTAAGATAAAATTTATTTTTTTCCAAAGGGTGTCCAGAACTGAAAAATCACTTTCTAGAGAGGACAAATTGTAACAAATTCCAAAGAACATATATGCCTATGTATAGAAAAGATAAGGATATATAATAAAATTGTCCATTCACCAATACAGTGAAGTGAAATCTAGAAGAATAATTCCCCATGGCTTTCTATCAGAGGAAAAAAATCCTGTTGACCTAGATTTTTTTTATGCCCTATGAAGAAGACAATGGCAAATCACTTCTGAAAATCATGTCCATTATGTAGGGACTCATTCTGGGAGTCATAAGAGTCAAATAAACAAAAACTGTGCCTTTTCTATTACCTGACATAGTTATTCTTACAGCTCACAAAACATCTCATGCAACCGAAATGATTGGGAAATATTATGGTGTAGCAAACAATTTAATGATTTCTCTTTCTTGAAAGTTCTCTTCAACCCTTTTAAGATGCTGTGATTGGGACAACCATTTGTGATCTGATCCCAAGAGCCATTATCATCTGAAGGCAGATCTATCAATCCAAAAATCTTTCTCATTTCTCTTCTCAACCTGGCAGTTTACATAAACAACAAATTCTCCCTCTCCTTTTTTTGACAGCTGCTGTATGTAGCACTTTCATTTATACCTCATCAAAGCTAAGCAAATAGGAATGAATAGTTTTTCAATCAGAACAAAGTGACTTAGACACATTCAAGTAAAAGTACAAGTCAGCTAATTGTGAGCTATAGGAAACCAGCATTACTTTTTAAGGAATAAAACTATTAAATAAAAATAAAAAATAATAAAAATAAAAATACTCTTTACAGGAATAATCCTTATTTCTCTCACTAATCTATGTATGTTTTGGGCTTTGCCTAGTTTTACTGCCACTATCATTGATGTGGCGAGCACCATTGCCACAATCTGCTTTAGGAATGCTTTTTATTACCATGAGATACCAGCCAACATTTCTATCCTTGCTGCACAGAATGGGAAGACAGCTGCTAGATGTGCTGGTGTCTCTGTAACATATTGCCTAATCCTGGAAGCCAAATTTTCTGCTGGAAGACTCAGTCTTAATGGATGAAACAACAGGCAATAATTTGGCTGACAAAAGCAAAGTTTAAGCAACCTGAGAAATAAATTGTTTCTCTATCAAAGGATGAAAAGGAAGGGGGGGGTTGTTGAAGGAAAGGTAGATGAATCTTTAACAATAATTCGGAATGGAATGGAATGGAATGGAATGGAATGGAATGGAATGGAATAGAATAGAATAGAATAGAATAGAATAGAATAGAATAGAATAGAATAGAATAGAATAGAATAGAATAGAATAGAATAGCTTTGTCTCTTTGAATGTACACTAATCGGTATACATTAAAATGAAATTTTGTTGCATACATTATTTTATTGAGGAGAGTGACAATGTCAGGCAGCATGTTTTATTCTTTTCACAATTGTTATTCCTTTTTGCAGCTTCTGTATTGCTATTTTTAATGCCTCAGATTAAATTTAAGTTTCGCAAATGCAAAACACAAATAAGGAGGAGGAGAGCAACAGGGGGTTGTCTTTTTTTATGTGTAACATTTGGGTCTGATTGTGCTGGTCTTTGGCACGTGGCCCTTGACAGTCACCCAATGTAAGAAGGATCTTCACTCTTCAAAAGTTTGAACATATTGCTGGTTTACAGGATTGCTGCAGGAGAGATTAGTGAAACATTTTGATGAGCCTCCAAACAGTAAGTAAGTACAATAGCTGCTGGAAAGATTACAGTTTAAATTCATACTTCTCACAGTGAGATAAATCACAACATCTACTCATTCTGACAAGAAAAAAATAATAATGTCCTGGTGAAATTGCTTCACAGTTAACATACAAATTACAATAACAGATTAAATAAAATGTGCCCTTCTTCCACCTTGTATTTAATTTGCTGGAAAACAACTTGATGCTTTTCATCTGCAGTGTCGACTTTTATTTCATACCAGTTTATATTTTTCCAATATTAATAGCATTTGTTTATTCACTTGTTTCTGACTGTCCAGATGATGTTCCTCCCTACCCATTTCACTGCTGAGTTTTCTTTGTAACAGGAATGTTTTTGAAGTACTTTTTTTTTTTTAAATTGCTCTTGGGGATGACATCTGAACTCACCTGGCTTGAAGAGTGATTAGTGATTAGTGATGGGATGGATCCCATTTTTTGACATTACCTGTTAACCTCTCCATGATTAAAAGATAATGTTCCATGTTGAAATATTATATTTTGTTTTGTCTACTATATTATGTTTTGTTATCTTCATGTCCTACTTTCATCAGTAATATAAGTCATATTTTATTAAGCTGAACAACTGGCTTTGCCAATTAGAAGGAGATAAACCTCTCTGCCAAAGAACTGAGGAAGCTCTGCCATTCATGAATCAGAGATCATTATTATGAGATTCTCATCCAGGATTGTAAGCAACTACCTCAAGCTCCCTCATTTTTCAATCCTCACAATCTGCTTTAGCTAGAGGGCCATTTTAACAGTACCTTTTGTGAATGTATGTGGCATCATATCCTGCTTTGGAAAGACATATAAAGTCTGTAAATTATTTCTGAGGTGGCCTTTCCTGCTCATGGTCTTGAGTCCATCAATTTCTTCCACCATCCTCACCACCTACAAAATTAAGTGTAGTCAATTCAAGAAAGGTTTATCCATTCTAAACAACATGGAACAAATATTCTCAGCTCTTCTACTGCTGTTTTTGCTTTTCTATGGTCTGCTTGAAAAATTGCTTGCTAATTGCATCACATTGATATCCTAAAATCTGTCATGTTCTGGGAATTGTCAGAAATCCTGCTGTAAGAAAAAGGGTTCTTATAGTTCTGTCATATGCACCAATTTTGACTCTACTTGGATTGGGAGGCTCTCCTCACAGTCACTCATGCCCTTGTCACCTCATGGTTAGATTATTGCAATGCGCTCTACATGGGGCTACCCTTGAAAAGTGTTCGGAGACTACAGTTAGTCCAGAACGCAGCCGCACGAGCTGTCGTGGGTACACCTAGATACACCCACATTACACCAATTCTCCGTGAGCTGCACTGGCTCCCTATTGGTCTCCAGCCACAATTCAAGGTGTTGGTTATTACCTTTAAAGTCCTACATGGCTCAGGGCCAGGTTATCTTCGAGACCGCCTTCTGCCGCATACCTCCCAGCGACCGGTAAAATCCCACAGAGTTAGTCTCCTCCGGGTCCCATCAGCTAAACAATGCCGGCTGGCGGGCCTGCGGAGGAGGGCCTTCTCTGTGGCTGCCCCAGCTCTCTGGAACCAGTTACCTCCTGACGTCTGGACCATCCCCACCCTATTGGCCTTCCGAAAAGCGGTGAAGACCTGGCTTTTCTGGCAGGCCTGGGGCCGTTGATCTCGCTCTTGTGATCTGGCGAGATCCGGCCATGAATGGCGTGAATGAGTTTTTAATGTTTTTAATTTTTAAATGTTTTTTATAATGATTTTTAAAATGTATTGTGAGCCGCCTTGAGTCTTCAGAGAGGGGCGGCATATAAATTGAACTAATTAAATTAAATTAAATTAAATATGTAATTAATGTTCCTACTTCACTATTTGTTGCCTCTCTCTTAGACTGGCCTACAAAATTGGAGTGAGGAAAGCTGAGAGAAATCTCCCTCCTCACTCATACAGCAGCAATAAACCTGCCAGCAGCAGATTTTTTAAAAAATATGATAAAGGATAAGTAAAGAAAAATAGCTGTGGCAACTACAGCAAAACTGGTGAAAATTTCCAAATAGCTAATTGCAACAAGTCTAGTTCAGAGAAGAAGAGTCCCAGTATCATAGTTATAACTTTAGAGGTGCCTATCATCCAGGGTTTGTATCCTCACAATGTGCACCTATATTATGTTGGTCTATGATTGCAACAAATATTGAGTGAGTGAATGATTGAGTGATTGATTGATATATCATGAACAGCAACACATAGCATTGTATTCCCAGTTTTAGTATGTTTAGCATAATTGCAGTCCTATGCATAGTTACATCTATGACCTACTGAGTTTATTGAAGCTTTAACAACAATGTTTAGCCAACTGAAATGCAGTAAATAAGAACCATTATCTGAATTGCAGGAAAGGAAATGATGAGGGTGGATGAGAGGCATTACTGACTACCAGTACTGGCTGTCCAAAGTGTCCAATGTCCATTGAGACAAATGAGAGATGTGTTTGCCTCCATTTGCCAATTTGCCTCCGGACTTTTCGTCGGGCCCTGAAGACACACTTGTTCCATCTAGCTGGGCTGGCTTGATCCCATCCTCTCAATTTTTTAATTGAATTCGGTTTTAATTGGGTTGTTTTAAATTCGGGCCAAAATTATTTAATTGTTTTTTAAAATGTTTTTAAATTTTATATGCTATGTTTTATTCTGGCTGTACACTGCCCTGAGTCCCGCAGGAGAAGGGCGGTATAGAAATATAATAAAATAAAATAATAATAAATATCATCATCAGTCATACCCAATAAAGCCATTGAATGGATTAACTGGATATCATTCTCTGCATATCCATTGCCTCATGGTCAATGCTGTAGCTATATACATCAGGATGTTTCTCCCAGTGCCCCAGAGGGATTTTCCAAGGTAAGTCCCTCTTGTTTAGCCATTTTTAGCAACAACCAAAAGTCAGGGTTAGAGCTTTATTTTTTGGGGCCTTATGAATGCTTACATTTTCCCTGGTGAAATGAATTTGTAATGCAAGCACTGCCTTGAATTGAGCTAAGTCACTAGCATAGCAAATTCAATATTAGTGTCATTGATTGGAAGTAGGCTATATCAGTTTCCAGTCTATTTACGTGGAAACCCAAGGCATGCCAACACTGGGTATGACTTTTCAATCATTTGGCCTGCCATTGGAATGATAAAGGTTTCATCTAAATTTGAAGTTTTTTTATCTTCAAATTAAAATCAATAGAATTTTTTTTCCATAGTATAGTATTTTAAACCATACCATGGCATCAGACTATTTATTTATTTATTTATTTAAAAAAAAAAACAATGTTGGCTAATATGTGTCTGGCTTTCGATTTCACCAATTAGTGCATTGACACACTGTAAATGTGCACTTTGTTGTGAGTATTTCCTGCCTTCCAACCTATTTTGTATCCTCAGACAAACTAAACCTGTTAATCATTATGTCATTCCTGCTGTGGCTGTCACAGAATTAACAGGCTTGCATCAAAGCACAACATAATGCAGTATTCAGCCCTCACTCCAGTCCCATAAATTAATGTGTGTACGTGTATATATACATACACACACACAAATACACGTGTGTGTGTGCATGCATGCATGTATGTTCTGGAGCTAGAGGAGAGTTACCAACTCTCATATTTCAAACTTGCCTCAACCATAAAACTTCACACCTGTTTTTTAAAATTTGAACTGATGAAGAAATCTGATTTACAAATAACTTTTTCATTGCATGTCTCATAGTTCAGAAAAATGCCATACACTGATGAAATCTCTTTCTCTGCTTCTTTAGAATGTTATACTTGGAAGAAAAGTAAAACATGAATAGTTGATATTGGTTTAGAACTCTTAATTGCTTCTCCTTTTTCTGAGCTAATTCTATCATAACAAAGAAATGTTTTTATGAATGCCATATCTTCTTATACCAGGCAACAATAAGCATTAATGTCTACTCAAAAGTAACATCTGACAACAAGCATATGAAAGAATGTGGAAATGCACCGCCAAAATAGTTACACATTTCTGACTCAATTCAGTCAGTGTTAAAAGAAGTCCGGTTGAAATCAATGGAACAGGTGCAGAGCTGTGTGCTTATATTTTGTGGATTTATTGTAATCAAGCGTGAATTTGTTTTCTCTGCATTATAACTACATTCTCCAGAGAGAATGGCTCTTACGGTTGCTTAGCTGATGCAGTACAGAAAAGTAACTATAGAGATTTCCCAGTCAATTTTCATTCTTCACTTCTCAGATGTGAAATTCGTAGAATACTCATGCAATATTTGTACAAACCTCAGCCTTAGTCTTTGGGCAGATTATGTCTGCAATTGATGTATTTTGTCTTATCCTGATTACAGTTTTTATCTGCCTGTAATATCTATGGTGTTTATCACTACAATTTTTCAAAAGGGTTTTCAAAAGTAGAGATTTGCGGTGGCAAAATCAGTATTGGAAATTACCATCCACTTTAAGTAGAACAAACAATTTCTCATGTCCCATTTTACATCACCCAGTTTCAGCTTATTATCAATTTAAAGAGTAATATTTCACACAAGGAAATGACCTCTCCTCTCCTTGATACCTTAGTCTTTGTAGAGGAACGTATCTGTGTTTTTATCCTGCCTATATCTGGTTGCATTTAGATTTTACATTTCTGTATGTTTCATAGATATACTAAGTTACTCTTCATATCCTGGTCCTTTTATGAAGTTGGGGTGACATAGGCTAATCTAAGAACTAAGGAATTCAGCATTCCTTTTTTCTCTGTATCAGAGAGAAGTGCCTTGAAGGCTCCTTCCTCCAGCAGCAGAAAGAAATCTTTCTCCCTCTGGTATTCATCAGAGATCTTATATCTCCCCCTGTATGTTATAGCTAGCAAGGCCTAGAGGACATTAGACTAGAGAAAAATGGCTTAGAAAGTTGATTAGGACTGAGGAGATTCAGATTTAAATCCACAATCAACCATGAGGGTCTCTGTAAGAACAATTGGTTTGCCCTAATTTCTCACAGGTTTATGGAAATATGTACCTTTTTGGAAGGTCACATATGGGTTTTCTTTTAGCTCCTGAGAAGAAAGGCAGAATAAAAATGTAACTAAATGAAAAGAGGAAGTGAAATTGCCTGAGACTTTTCAAGAATGGATTCCAGACATATACAAGCACTTGCCTATGTTCTCAGAAATGAAAAATTATGTACAAATAAACAAGAATGTTTTTGTTTACATTTTTTAATAATCCTGATATTAGTAAAACACCATATTTTGTTTTCAGGTTTTTTTGGGATAGAGGAATCAGGAAACTAATATTCTTGCTGAACTTGTCAAACATAGTAACTATACATTCAAAAGTGATAAACCATGAATCCTTCTAACCATGACCCTTTCTAACTAAATATGAATCCTGGTGATTTCATGAACACATCCATGCAGTTTATCTGGAAACATTACAGAAATGGCTTGCAATTGCTTTCCTCTAGAACAGTGATGGCTAACCTTTTTGCCATTGCGTGCCAGGAGGGGGGGTGGGGCAGGTTCGCACACGCGCGTGCCCACACACCCATAACTCTATGCACCCCACCCTGCGTGAGCAACCCCCCTCCCTCCCCCCCACTCCTGCATGTGATGGCCCTAGGCCTGTTTTTCTTTCTCTCCTGGCTCCAGATCCTCTCTATGCATCTGGGGAGGGTGAAAACAGTCTTCCCCACCCCTTCGGAGGCCTTCCAGAGGCATGAAACGGCCCATATCCCAACTCCCGGTTGGATAGGAAGTGATGTTTTTTGCTGTCCCCAGCCTCCAGAGCCTCTCTAGGAGTCTCTGGAGGCTGGGGACAGCAAAAAATGTCACTTCCTGTCCAACCAGGAGTTGGGAAATGGGCCATTTCAGGCCTCTGGAAGGCCTCCGAAGGGGTGGGGAAGGCTGTTTTTGCCCTCCCCAGATGCATAGAGAGGATCTGGAACCAGGTGAGAAAGAAAAACGGGCCTTCCCTACCCCCTCCAGGCCCTCCGGAGGCAGGAAACAGCCTTTTTCCCTACTTTTGGTGGGCCCAGAAGGTCCGAAAATCAGCTGGCCAGCACGCACATG